>NC_139024.1:29122070-30322070 GCF_964662115.1 Mustela nivalis
TACTTTTTCTCCTAACCCTTGAGCTACTGGCCACTTTACAGGAAAAAATAAAATAAAATAAAGTAAAGTCTTATATTGATTTTTTTAACAATTTCTTTGCTCATATTGTCCTTCAGCCTATAATTCCCTACTCTCCACTCCATAGATATTTAAATCCTGTACCAACCCTTCAATTCCAACACAGGACCACCACCTAGCTGTAGTTTTCTTGATTTTTTCATGGAAGCTACCTAAAGTGGAGACCTATATGACTGTCTCTGGGATTCACCATCCTGCCTTGGTTTTAGCAGGAATATTGCTGTCCTCCTAATAAAACTATACCTCTTATTTTCCCTTGAATGCAACGGAATTTGAGGCACTGGGATTTGAACAGAAGTAGTGTGTACAACTTCTCAAAATTCTCTATAAGGATAGTTGCCCTGGACTTTCTTTTCCCTCTCTATCTTTTAGGAGATGGTGATGACTATAGATGTATTAGTAGCCCCATGTGGAGAATGATAGAGCTGTTCCACCAGCCTTCGACAGTACTCCTCTGGATGGTGAAGTAAGAGAGTGACATGTTTTCTGATTCAAAGCACTGGGGTTTTTTGTTTTGTTTTGTTTTTATTTTTGTTTGGCTATCTTCACTAAAGAAGCTTAGCCAGTATTTGAATGACTTAGGTTACTCTTTTCTTCTTATCTATAGCACTAAGAGCATCAAGTCATACTTATTATAGCCTGGCTTCTTCACTACAAATTAGTGCACATATATCTCCCTTCTTCTATTAGACTGTAAATGAATACATCCAAATACAGTTTCTGACTTATCTCGTGTATCTTACAATATTTAGCACAAGATTTTAAACCTAGTTTGTATATAAAGCATTTGAATTTTTCTGATACTCCTACTTCTTTCTTTTTCAGTTTCTGGCCATACATATAAAATGATAATCCTAGTTCTCCATACCTAATTCCTCCTTAACCAAGCTTCCATCTTTATAAAAATCTTGTTTTTAAACACATTGCATTTTTTAAATGCCATCTTATCATTATTTTGCAGGTTCTAATAAAATTATAATTAAACACAAGCCCTATGATACCTTCCTTTTTAACTTCTGTGACATGCACTCAGGCTTCTCTACCCTATGCCTCACTAACAGGAGATCCCTTTTGGCTATGTTTTGGCTCTCAGATCTTTCCTCTCCTTTTTTTGTTTTTGTTTTTCTTTAAGATTTTATTTATTTATTTGACAGACAGAGATCAGAAGTAGGCAGAGGAGCAGGCAGAGAGAGGAGGAAGCAGACTCCCTGCTGAGCAGAGAGCCTGATGGGGGGCTCGATCCCAGGACCCTGGGATCATGACCTGAGCGAAGGCAGAGCCACCCAGGTGCCCGTCTTCCCCTTTTGATGACCCAGCACACTCATGGATTTAGCCTTTGTGCTGATAATTCCAAGACCCTCTCAATTTATAGCTATCAATTCTTTTCAAAGTCTTTCAATCCATCTTTGCATATTGCTACTTAGGCAGCTCACCATTACCTCATTCTTCAAAGTCTTAAAGACTGAACCTAACTACATCTCCCATACTAGCTGTCCTTCCCAATGTCTTCATTTCTAAAATAACATGTCACTTCTTTAAGTTCTAGAGGCCTAACATTTATTTCCATTTTCTTTTCATCTCCTTTCTTAAGTACAAACAAATATGATATGCATAAGCCATATCAACATTTGTTTGATGATGCCTCTTTGCTTTGTCCCATCAACTTCCAGTGCATTTTCATCTCAGTTCTGAATCATCTGTTTTCAGAATCAATTTCTACTTGGTTCCCCCTTTTTTTTCCATTTTTTCTTGCAAACTATCTTCATATTTAGGTTTGTACCATGCAACTTCTTGTCTCTAGAACCAATCAATTTCTTTTAGCTATTGAACTGGTTTAATATTCTATGCTTCTGGGTTTCCATATTCTATAAGATACTGGCCAATTGGTTCATTATGTCTTTGCTTATGCTGTTCCTAAGTGAGAAGTCATCTTCTCTTCAGTTGTTTCACCCAACAAGTGTAGCTACTGTCCTACATCTTCCTAAAATTCCATAGTGTTTACTTTTCCTCAAAGCTTGCTTTGTTTCAAATCTCTATATATGATCTACTGCTTTGGGCTCTATAATTGATATTTTATGTACCAATTTTGTATTCCCAAAGTTTTATGAGGTCCTTGAGATAATAATAATGTCATTATTAATATATTTTTATTACTTCTTTTACCTAAAAATCACATAATAAAATGACTACATGTTTGGGGACTAGAGGACTTAAGCTCCAGACACATTATGTTTTGTACTTGGTGACAGATAGATAATCTAATTCTGGAATTTTTTGTCACTTTCCACTTCAGCCATGTTGAACACTCATTATTACTTAAATGGGCTGTAGAATTTCTCAGCATACTGATCATGCCAGGTTAGTGCTAATCCAGGTTAGCATGGAACCACTGGTATGTTGAGCACTTACTTGAGAAGCAGAGCACAGGAGTGGGTGTTATAACCAACTCCAGCATAAAAGCACATAGCTGGAAATGTGAGAGTATTTCTAGAAATTGGATCTAAATGGACTGAGAGTCACAAGAGTAACTACTTCTAGAAGAAGAAGGTACTACTAGTTTAATTCAGGAATGTCCTGAAAAGAGCTAGCTATAAGAGCTATCATACTTGGGTAGAAAAGTAGATTAAAGTCCAGAAGGAGAAAGGATAAAGTATGCATGTTCTGCTAAAATTATACCATTTTGATGGCATCATTTGTGGGAGCAGACATAAAGTGGGAACTTCTCAAGCCTTTAAAAAAACAGGTTGCCTTCTTCTAAAAGAAGTTTTAAAACAAGGCATGAAAAGACCAGTGGAGGTACTCCAGGTAAGGCAAGTTTAAATAACTGCCTATTGAAAATGAGGCATACAATTAAAAATTACTCTATTTCCTTATGTTTGTGTCATACTTGCCAATTATAAAAAAAAGTTATTTAGGATCGCAGCTATATAGGATTTATATAGGATCTAATTTTGACCTGCAACAAATAACCCAAGATAAGCACAATACTGTTATTATTAAAAACTGAGATTGAGTGAAATTCAGATGACTCTGGAATCTGCTCAATTTCATAGAAGGTTGGAGCCAGGTGTGCAATGAGGTGTCTTGCAAGCAAATCCCTGCTCTCTTATTGCTACCCATTTCAGTCAGCATTCAGTCTTATCATCTTCCATAAAGAAAAAAAAAAAAAAAAGAAAAAGAAAAGGGAATTTCTATGATCTAATTCATTTCCTAGTGATAGAGGAATATTATTTCTACTTTGCCTATTCTCTGATCAATGAAAAATTGCTTGACTCTCATGCAGAATAAAACAGACTGTTTTTAGCACACTTACACCCTGAGCTCCATAGAGTTAAATTCTGCACATTGAAAGCCTTTAAAAATTAAGATTTGGTCATTAAAAATTAAGATTTGATGTCATTGGAGCACAAAAAATATATTTATAAATGTTCAACAAAAGATCATGTTTTGGTTAACAATGTATTAACTATTGGGATGCCTGGGTGGCTCAGTTGGTTAAGCAGCTGCCTTCGCCTCAGGTCATGGTCCCAGGTTCTGGGATCGAGCCTGGCATCAGGCTCCCTGCTCAGTGGAGTACCTGCTTCTCCCTCTCCCACTCCCCTGCTTGTGTTCCCTCTTTCACTGTTTCTCTCTCTGTCAAATAAATAAGTAAAATCTTCGAAAAAATGTGTTATGTGCCATCTGATTTCTATTCAGAAATATTGCAAAATTAATGTTATTCTTTTTTTTACCACCATACCAAGCCTAGCAATATAAACATTTAAATGTCAAAATCAAATAATATATGCATAGATATAAAATCCTTAAAGGATGTTCAAATTTATCTGAAGTCTGAACTATTTTTACACTATTATCTTTGCTCTATATTTTTCCATTGCCACTTCAATTCTAACTATTTTGCACATGGAATATAATATTGCTTCTCTTACACTGTCTCTTCTCTTACACTGTCAGGAAAAGTGATCTTTTTGAATCCATGAAAGAGGCCAAAAAGCAAGAGTGTCAGCAATTTTTGGGAACCATCACAGTATCTTTGAGATGAAATAAATCAAGTTAAACGAATTTAACTCAACATATTGGAAAAAGAAAAGAAAAAAAAAACCCAGGTAGACTGCTTGTTTTTCAAAACTGTTCATATTTAATTATCTCTGATTTCAGAAAAGGGAATATCAAGAAGTAACCTTAAAATACTTTTATGTGCCTATTAAAAATAATAATCAAAGATAATGCCATATGACTTTGGGAAGTGCACCATGTCAAACACAGTGTTGTTCAGCTCTCTTCCTAACACCTGTATAAGACACAGGGGTTCATGATGAGAAAACCTGTAAAAATGCCCTGGCAATTCCAAAGCTTAGTCTGTCCAATTATCTTGTGTGATGTTACTCAAGGTCTAAGAAAAACAGACATTTCCTCCAGTCCTTTTACTCAATAGCAAACAAAATAGTACTGTCTTCAGCAGCATGTTTCAGCAATATGCAAAACCTGATTCTTAGCAATTATTTTATGGGTATGCTCTACTTATATTCAGCAAGTATCATCTAACTTTTAGTTTTTCTATGTTTGATTGATTTTTACTTTCTGAATCTACACTACCCAAAAGACCACTTTCAGTGCATAATTAATGCTTACAGCTGTTCTTAGGCAGAAGCTTAGTATTATGATCATTTCAATTAGTTTCTTTAATTTAAGTAACAATTTTTTTTTCAAAAATAAAGATGGTTGATATTCTGTGGCATTTGATATTATATATTTTATGTTGCTTGTTATCAATAAAAGCATATATCTCAAAATAATTTCAATTGTTTTGTAAGTTAAATTCACTTTCCTTAAAAAGTAATTGTTTGTGCATCAGAATATAAGTCACACCAGCCCACACTAGAATTCTTTTAATTGAGCATATATTAAGTACTTTGAGAATTGACTTCTAAGAAAAAAGAATTCCCTAGGTATAGTTAATTTTAATTACCTTCCAAATCATTAATGAGCAGGATATTAGTTAAGGTTGTATTGTGTTTTCTATGCTCAAATGTAAAAGGCTTCATAATGTAAAAATAATGTGGTGAGGTTTCGAAGGTGGATGAAGTTAAACTGTGGTTAAGAAAGAAATGAAAGGAACAAAACATTTGGAAAAACTGTTACATAAACTAGGAAATAATACACAAGTTTGCAATTTAGAAAGATAACTTTTTTAAAAGAACAAGCATAATTGAACATAAATATATTTAGTTCAATTAAATAGAGTTCAAAGCTTAAGAATAATCTATCATACCCTCATGACCCCACTTGATAAGAGTAGATAAACTCCAATGCACTGTATTAGCTACTTATCACTATATCAAAAAATGTCCAAATAGAGTAACCGTTGAAAAAAATTTCGTTGAGAGAAATAACATGACTTCACACTCCAAATCAAAGTAACACTAATACTGCAAGAACTATGATGGCATCAATAGATTCTTCATGCTGTTATCATCCTTCATATCACTGTAAAACGAGTTCTGTGCTCTTTTTTTAGTAGAGTCTCTAGCTGACATTTAATTAACTTGAACATTTTTGTATCTGAATCTCACTAGTGCCCCCATCCTATATTCTCAGCTCCCTACAAGAGTTTCCACCTAGATGGACAGCCAAACCCCAGACTCAGCATGACCAAAACCAAATTGGCCATCCACCGCATAGCAAACTGACCCCATGTCTGCACATGACCAATTTTGCAGATGATCTAGGCATTTTCTGACAATTGAGATGAGAATTCTTGAAGTCACCTGTCTTCCCTCTCCTTCAATGTCAGCGAGGTTCATTATATTTTTTCCTCAAAATAGTCATTGGAGTTGCCTTTAAATTCTCACTTTACAATCCTCTATTACTGTAATTTTAGCTTGGGCTCTGTTTACCTCTAACTCAACAAGTCTCTTTGCCTTTTGATTCTCCCAACCTCATGTCTTTCATTCATCCTACATGTAACTAGTGGGTAAATCTTCCCATACTGTAATGCTGTTTATTCCTTCATTAAATACCTATAAGAAAATAGCATTTCTTTCCACTAGACTATAACCTCTTCTGCCCAATCTTCAAAGCTTTAGAAAGCTGAGTCATCTCACCATGTTTCCTACTGTGCCCCCACAAATCTTCTAATTTATGCTAATAGACCATTAAATATCTCTTACATGATATTCATATTAACATTTCCATACTTTTGCTAATGCTGTTCTTTACAGCTAAAATATTCTTTACTTCAGTATATTAATTAATATCTTATTATATTTTAAAGCATAATTTGCCTATTGGATGATAAGCCCTTTGACAGGAAGGAATATGACATGCTTATTTTAATCTCCTCCACCCAAAATGCTCTCTCCATTTTCCTCTACATAATATAATTCCCGTCATCTTTTACAGACAAATTCAGTTATTGGGATAATAGACTTTTTTAAAGGAAACAAGTATGTCATTTAATTTTATATCTCCTTAGCAGTAGAATAATACTGGAAATAGAATAAGCACTCAATAAACACTACTATATAGAGAGAGAAAACACTACTATATATATAGAGAAAAATAAAATCCTTTAGCACTTTGTTCATTGTTATTCGAATGTGTGATATAACTGGATGTAGAAGATATACTACAGAGTTTCTTCCTTAGTGAATAATTAGCTTAACAATGCTTCTCAATTAATAGCAGAAGGAAATTTCTTAGTTACAACTAAGGTATAAAGGTATTCTGGAGTTTACAAAACAGCTGCTAAGAATTATCTAGTATTCAATCTCCATGTTATCAAGCAAGTGCAATGTAGTAATATTGATGCCTAGTAGCAAACTTTGGACAAACAGAATTTGTCTTAATTCCGTTTACTCTGCCCACCTGTGTCTTTTGTGACATGCTTTCAGAGCAGGTTTGCTTCACATTTAAATTACTTAATGGAATTATTCCTACTGCCTTAAACCCAGAGATAATAATAAGTAATATGTATTCTACTTTTTACTCAGTTAACTTTTTCTCTGAACAACAAGCAAAACACTAGAATGACTGTAAGTTTATGCATGCAAAAAAATGAGTAAACTTAAAAAAAAAAAAAAGAAAAAGAGCTATTACTCTCATCATAAGCTTGAGTTTCCTCAAAAGAGTGCTTGATGGGACTTAAGATATGACTTGTTTTGAAACACTACCTCATAAAACTCATTTTCTCTTAAAAGTAAAGAATAATGAGACCTCCAGGCAGCTGCTAGATGGCTAGCCCAGTAGAAACAGCACACCAAAAAAGTGGGCACGAGATGTTTTTTATTGACACAAGGGAAGACAACATGAAACTAGAGGAGGTAGCTCAGAAATACTAAGAAATAATAGAGCTCTTCAGGAAGCTGAAGTCTAGGCACAATAACCCCCCCTCCCCTGTTAGCAGGATTTTTGGCTATGCATGAAAGCACTGCTTTTAAATGTGCACAGAAAGAAGTCTTTAGCCATTATTCAGCCCTTTCAAGCACAGCTTTCCCACCACTGGTGATCATTGTTGATAACATAATCCTTGAGCATGACTTAAAAGAGATTCATGTAAATACTGAGTGCTGACAGGGAGGTAAGATTGAAACTGGGAATCCCTTCTGCACGTAGCAATTCTAAGTACTCAGAGCTAAAAATATTTATTTAGAAAGCTATTTTTTTTTTTTTTTGCTGCTCTGAAAATGACAAAAAAAAAAAAAAATCCTAAACTTTCTCTGATTATCTTATATAAGGTTACCTTTTTGTTATATTTGCTTGGCACTTTTTGAAATAATGCTTCAGGATAGTTGTGCAAGCTAGGAGGATGCCCAATGGAGAATGTAACCGATTACAGTCTTGGTAAAGCAGATTACATAGTTTTGTCTATGGTGCCCTCTGTTTCCCTCCCTTTCTCTCTCTCTCATTCTCTCTCTAATTGTGTAATAAGACAAGTCAGTTTGCCTCGCTCATTTCTCTTGTACTCAATTAAATGTTCTCAAGTTCTCTCTACTCCCTGAATGTCATGATTTCTAAATATGGAACAAAGAATGCTTTGTGAAAAGCTTGGATGGGACCATTGTTTGTGCTCCTTTTAGTGTCAGATTATGAAGAATAAGGAGTTCCATTGGGTTAGATTCAAAATAAGGTAGAAGAAGGTCAGTGTTAAAATATGTAATTATCTAACAATATTTAAACATTAAAATGAACAAATGTAAGAGTTACAAATAATGACTGCCTATAAAGTTTAAGGAGTGTCTAGATTAATTTCAATTTAATATCTCCTAAAATAAAACATTCTAAACCAGCAGCAGATGCTCTAAATCTACCTGGATACTTTTTATTATATTTCTAAAGATAGATTTTTTTTTTCCCTGAACTCCTTAAACTTTTAAAGAAAATTTTATATATATTTATAGGTCTTTCCTTCATTCATTATAGCTAGTGCTTTTCTACTTTACATTACATTAAACTATTCATTGAAATATTTATAAGACACTGAAACAAGAGTACAAACCTTATGTATATTAACACCTTAAAGAATCATCATTATCTAACATTATCTTCTGCAACTTTGAAAGTATGCTGTTGATTTCCCATAGCAAAATATAAGAAAAAACCTAAAAATTAGTCAGTTGGCATTCAGTTTTATCAACCTCAAATATTTTGTCCATCAAATATGGACAAATCCATAAAGATTCTAAATTTAAAATGTATTTCCTATGCATAAAAATATATATATATGTGTAGACACTGTTATATACAAAAATTTAAGAATTAATTTGAGCAAAGCTTAAGAAAAATACTAAAAAGTAATTTGTCACTTTACATTCAATTTTATCATCCTCAAATATTTTGTCTATCAAATATAGACAAATCCATGAAGGCTCTAAATTTCAAATGTACTTTGTATGCATAGAATATATAGGTGTGTCCATTGTTGAATAAATAAATAATTCAAAAGAGGTGTTTTCCATTACTATTAGTATTCTCATCTGTCATGCCCCCCCCAACCCCGTCTCCTCTCTTCATCCTCAGTTTTCTTGATCTGTAGAGGGAGGAGTCTGCCCCTGGGCATCACTAAAGCTTCCTTCTAACATGGGCAATTCAAGATTTCATTTATATGGGTAATTACTTAAACAGCATAAACAGGACAAAATTTACATTTGTAAGTAAGTCCTTGTAAAAATTTAATGAAATACTGCAATTAAGTATCTCTTTAAATATACCGATTCAAGTTATGATTGAAAAAGAAGATAGTGGTATATATTTGCCCCTAGTAAGAACTTAGAAAACTTTATCACTCTCAGAGCATAATTTAGTGCAGATTTGTCATTTACTCCTTACTATTATATTTTAGTGAACTGGGAAATGGTTTAGCTTTCAAAATTTTTCATTGGGACCAAAATGTGTTGATTTTCTTTTGTTTACTTAGTGGCTATACACACACACACACACACACACATTGTGTATGTGTGTGATAGAGACATAGATACAGAAAGAATAATCACTAAATTCTACTCCTGAAACCAAAAATCAATCAATAAAATAAATTTCATTTTCAAAAAAGATATGAATATATACAAAGGAGATAGGACACTTCTTGCTACAATAATGAAACATGTTGTTCAACCAAATAAATACAAATCAAGAATCTATTGATGAAATGTAATAATCAATTAGGTCTGAACATTCGACCTATATATAAAGAGGCAGATGGTTCTGGATTGTGACAGGCATCCCATGCTGGGGAGTGAGGAAGTTGTATTTAAAGTACTTGTCTGTAGCTCTAACTTCCAGACAGGCATAAATTATTTCTTCTATTTTCCTTCCTATCTTCCTTGGATGTTCAATGCCCCCATCCCCCGCCAACTGGCTGTGATTTTTTCCAGTTTCGTGTCACCTTTTTAGCTCATTTCTTCTTTATTTACTATATCCTTGTCAGAAGATAAAAGAGCCCTTATATTTAAATTACAGTGACAAAAAAGCAATAACATAAATACAGTGATTAGCTGCCTCTCTCTAAAGGACCACTACACATATATGTGAAGTAAGTGCCTTGAAGGGCAAAACAACCATTAACTGACAATGCACAAAGTTACTTGAAGAAATATTAGCCAAACCGACTCTGTGTGTGTGTGTGTGTGTGTGTGTGTGTGTGTGCGCGCATGCGTGCGCACGTATGTGGTATTTACTATGAAGCCCTTTGGGTAAGATCATCTGATTATTTTGTTAAGATGTCTACAGCATTGTTTATTGCTCTAATTTATTTGTTTCAATTTCAAGATAAATTGTAAAATCTAACATTTAAAAAACAGTATGTTTTAGTAGCCAGTCACTATAATTTTTACAAGTGGAAAAAAAAAGGGAATACATAGGAAAGCCATATGATTTAAATATAGCACATGCTCAGATATATAATATGATTAGAACTTTGTGCCTTACTTATAAGTACATGTTATGTGCTACATATTTACCACCAAAAACACCTCACAAAATTACAGACTGTTTAAATTTGATTTGAATTGATGATAATCTACTTTATCTACTTAGTTCCTAATTCTTTATCAATTTAAGGTTGGAAGAATAAATTGTGTCGGTTATGTTTTAACTTATGGCGAAAACAAAGCAAACATTAGATTAGCCTGGATTTTGCACTTGGTTAAATAATTTCAAAGCTCTAATGCATGAATCACTAATACATTTAGAGCTTTTACTTTCACTGTAAAACAGATTGGTTTTGATTCAATTAAAATTCCTTTTTGCAAATATGAATTAAAAGTTCCTCATATTAGAACAAAGTTAGTTAAAACTTAGTACTAGCAGTACATAGCAACTTTGATTCATAGCCACAGTGATTATCTGAATACTATAAAAATGGGGGAAAAATAATGGATTTGTGTGCAAATGGTTTAGAAAACTGAAAACATTAATGATTTGATTTGTTATATGGTTTGATTATCAGAAAGTAAAAATAGCATTTGGCATATTTCCTTAATACCAGAAAAAGAATTATTTCCTGCAATTATTTTATTAACATTGGAACAAGCCCTAACTTGTAATGATATTCTTTGTTTGGTGCCAGTATTTAAAAATTGACATATTTTTGGAAGAAAGCTTGTCATTTTAATTATTTTTACACATATGACATCATGTGAGCCTCACCATCAATAAAAAGCTTTGTAATTGCATTTAAAATTTAACCCTGCAGCTCTTCCCACCACCCAATCTTACCTATTTCCCAAAGCTTGCTTCCCATCTTAGAAATTACAGTAAGCTATATTGATCTAGAAGATCACATGTGAGTATCTATTATTTTTAAAATCTATGCAAAGTATGATCATGTAATTATTTTAATGATTTCTTATGATTTGTCGTGGGTAATAAACAGGAGGGACAATTTCAGGTTGCAGATATATTTCATTTGTTCAAATCCATGCCTTGATCATTTTATTAAATTTGAAACCAAGATTGTCCAGTTGTTCCCTAAAATCTTTTTCTTTCACCTGTATTGTCAGAAAATAACTATGTCTAATTTTATACTTGAATGTTTCTTTTATTTCCACTACATTTTTCTTATTTTTGCATCTTTAGCAAAGCAACGTTTGTTGATGGAAATAAGTTGCACAAAATACAACCATATATAATTAGATGCATCTTTATAAAGCCCACACAGACTCTGTGATCACCTAACCAGTATGCAATATTTGATTTATTGGATGCACAAAGAAAGCGGCTTTAATTTCTCAAACTGTATAATCTAGACTGGAAATTTGGGGTCTGGAAGATAAAGTGGAATACTAGTTATCTTTAACCATGAAAGCTAATATTTAAAGGACACTTTATACTTAAAAGTCAATAAATGATTCCAGTATTTCTATTTTATTCAATCAAATCAACTGATAATCATGACAGACAAATTTATAAAGAAATTGTGAAGTAGCTTTAAAAAGTTATCTAACACTTACTTAGATTAACAAAAACATAGAAAAGTAGATGATTCAAAGAGCTGCAGTTTTATGACTCAAAAGATATTAGTAGATAGTAGTAAACAGTAAAAATAGATTGGAAATTTGCTAAAATTTAAATCAAGACATGAATTCTCTATCACTTTAACCTATGAAATTATTTTTATTTGTATAATTATTTTCCTTCTATATCAAATGTAAAATTTTAGAATGTAGTTAATAATTTAAGGGAAAAATTAAGATTTTCTAAATTATGCTATTTTTTTTTTTTTTTACCAAAAACAATTTCCTGACTATGTGGACTTTGAAAATGGCATGGAATTATATTGGTCAATAGTCATGAAATTACAGTATTTTACTTTGCAAGTAACAATTTAGAGTGGAAATAATGACTTTAAACTAATGTGTATGACATGGTTATGCATTAGATTATAATCACATCCTTTTTTCTTCTTTTTACTTCTTAGATTCTTTTTCCCCCCAGTTTTATTGAGTAATAATTGACACACACCACTGTATAAGTCTAAGACATACAGCACGATGGTGTGATTTACATGTATTGAGATATGATTGCCACAATAGGTTCAGCTAATATCCCTCTTCTCATACAGATTCAATAAGAAATGAAGAAAAGAAAAAAATATTCTCCTTGTGATGGGAACTTTTAGGATTTACTCTCTTAACCACTTTCCTGTATATCATACAGCAGTGGTAGCTATAGTCATCATGTTACATGTAACATCCCTAGTACTGATTCATCTTATAATAGGAAGTCTGTACCTTTCCATCACTTTCCTCTAATCCTGTCCCCTTGCCCCCCACATTCTGCCTCAGATAACCACAAATCTGATCTCTTTTCCAGAGTTTGGTGGGGGAGTTTTCAGATTGCATACATAAGTAGTTCTTACAGTATGTATCTTTTGTTCTTTAATATAGAAAAAAATACCACTGATCAATGTTTCTCTTAGTCTTCACAAAATATTAAAGATAACTTTAAGTGATTTTGTTTAATGCCCAAGTTTTTAAACTGTATATAACAAAAGAGGTTTTAGAATATACACTTTTGTAGAATATTTATTAAATAAGAACTTAAGTATATTATAACATTTATACTCAAAACTCGAAGCATTTCCAATTTTATCCTACTGTTTATCCTTCCGTCACTGCTACTTTACATTAAGTTTATATAAATGAGTTTTTTCTTATTATGGAATTAAGTACTGACTTCTGGTCAATGAGAGCTCATATATAGTGTGTGTGTGTGTGTTTGTACGTATGTGTATAAACACATACTTATTATACACACACGTGTATATATTTACTTTTTCAAAGAGGCAAAGAACATATTTTATGCATTTCTAAAAGATGCATTTTTCTTCTGCATTTTGATTCTTTAAATAGATTTACTTATCCCAAGCCAATAAAGTAGGAAATGTGCTCATGAAAGAAGGCCAAGAAGTCCATCTGTGTCTGTTCATTTCTCTGAGCTATCAGTTCCTTAATTTCTCAAAATATTTTTTCATCTCAAGCTTGCCTATCTGCTTCGCTAAACAGAGACTGTTCCAACTTCTAGCAGTGGGAACCTTTCTCTAAATTCCAAATGAACTTATTTATAAAAGAAATTATCCTCTTCCTTCAGTATCCAAAAATTCTCCATTCATTCAGAAACTATCTTAGTATGTATTGAAAACATTTAAATTACTACTTCCTGTCTCTCTTTATAGGGATTTTCAGGACATTATCTCAATAACCATACCTATAAAAAGTTATTTTATCATTCGACGTACTTCAATAGAATTTCTCATGACATTTACCATCAAAATTCCTTCTGCATTTATGACAGAGCCAATGATTCAATAAAATTCTTATTAGTGATGTTTTATCCCCTGTGTAACACCTCAGGGTTATTTAATAAACTTCTAAGCTTTGAATTTGGTTTTACTGATAATTTAAAACATACTTCATAATCTTTTTGAAGAGAGCACTTTAATTTCTAAAGCATATTCTAGATACCAATTTTAGTCTTGTTATGTCTTTCCCTCTGTGAATTCCATTAAGTCTGTTAACCAGTCAGTGCCTCAATTTTCTTGTGTATACAATAAGAGGATCATGTATAATCAACTTATCATTTCAAAATAATTTTATAATGATATTAGTATGGTTGTTTCATTTTATTTACCTTCATGGTCTCTATCTGCAACATTTTGGGAAGGTTAGGTCTCCATTTCTATTCTTTTTCTCTTAGCTCTGTCTTTACATAGGAATGCTTCTGCTTGAACGAATGTTCTCTGGTTAAATATAGTCTGTTATGCAAATGTATTAATTGAATAACAGTGAATTCAATAAATTATTCTATACCTTTTATATAATTATTTGTTACTTCTACTAAATCCTATTATCTATTTTCCTTGTGCTCCTCCCCTGACCTCTCCTGAGGTAACACAGACTTAGAGTTCTTGAAATCTTTACAAAAATGTCATGTTATCGCTAATACTTTAAGTCATATTCAAACATACTGAAAAGAGATGATAACTAAGAAATAAGCAAACTGGAGGAAACAAAATCTTACCTCTTTTCAATTACCTTAGATAAGGCACGTACACACCCTCAAAACTACACGAAAGATAATAAAGAGCAAACGTAATAAATCTTGGCATGCAAGGAAGCTGCACGTGACAGAAAGATTTCCTGAGGAATCTAGCCTCGCTGTGTATATTTTGTTGATATTTTAAAATAACCAATAATAATGTAATAAATTAAATTGTCAGAGGATTTTAAATTAGAACTGTACCAAGCAACTCTTTGGACCAAACAATAAAAGACTAAGCAAAGGTGGTCAAAGGGTGCTGAAAAGCTCTGACCAATGAATGACTGAAAGTCAGGAAGGGAAGAAAGAGGGAGAAATTCAGAATTGTGTTCTTTATATTAAATGGAAAGCAAAGAAGACAGAAGAAGGTGGGGAGAGGAGGAAAAGAAAATTCCAGTGGCCCTGGGCACAATTAAAGATGTGCATTTGATTGTGATGTATTTAGTGACCTCAAAAACAAATGAAGGACTAAGTAACAAGCTAAAATGTAACCTGTTGCCTTATGCTAGCTGATAGAACTCCTGCTTTATGCCACAGTCATGTGTCAAATATTAGAAACATGTTAACCTCTAGGGCAAGAAAAAAGTAACCAAAATAAAATAACCTAAAATACCTAAAATATTAATTTTTCAGGAAATAGATTTCTATTAAGAACTGCAAAACAAATTGTTAGCCATACCACCTCTTAAAGGCTTGTGGGTTTGAGATTTTAAACTCTGAACTTTAATTATAATTGTTAAAGTAGAGTTCTGTTTATAGGTCCCTCAATTTTGTCCTCATGCTCTGGGGCCCTGCACGCTGTTAACACTCTGGCTCCAGTTCTATGATTAACTGTGATCAACCATCAGACCTTTGTCAGGTTGCTTTAGTTCTTTAGACTTCCATGTCTTCATTTATGGGCATGAAGTTCTACTGATTATATGTTAAAGTTTTGTTTACCGGTGACAGACCCAGATTTTATAGAAGGTTATTTTATTTAAAATGATGTTTGTACTTTTCTTCTTACTAAACATATAATTGTTTTCCTAAATGTCATCATGCATTTAAATGACACAGATAATTCCTGTCATTCTACTAATCTAAATTGTTCCAAAGTCTTTCAAGAGTTTATGACTTTGTACTATAAAAATGACACACTTGTGTGCCAATGTCTTATTTACATATATATCTGAACTAAATTTCTTAATATTTTTATATTGTGATATTTTCTTTATACTGTAAGTCTCTGGCAAACTCTTAGCAAGCGTTTTAAGATAGTCATTTTATTGCTTTGTTCATGATGCTTTGTGCCACTGTTCATAACTTGATGAGTATACAAGTGTTTGGTTTTTAAAGCAATAAATGAGGGAAAAATAACAATCAAAAGCAATGTGTTGTTGTTCATTATGCTACCACCTCCTAGCGAGGACTAACAGTCACTAATATTTATTGGGCCAATAAATCAAATCTCAGGTAGGTAACAGGTGGTTCATAGAGCCAGAGACTGCAAATACAATCGTTGTTTGTTGAAGTCTAGCATGTGGTTACAGACAATCATATCTTCTACAGACATCTTCTATAGGCAATGCTTAACACCAAAACACCACTTATTCTTTTCTAACTTCTTGAGCCTACAGTGCAGATGTTGTGCATTTTTGGAATGTGCCTCACATTTCATGCCTTTTAGAGTACAGTCTCTGGATGGACTAATTTCTTATTATCTCGTAGCTTACTATGTATATTTGTCCTATTGGAACGTTAAATTTTAAATCCTTCCATATAGACTGAACACATATTAAGTGTGCATTTTTCCACATTGCTTAGCCAATATTCTAGAAATAGTGGGTGGTCAAAAATTGGAGGATGGATTTAAGTCTCTGGAGTTTATGGCCTTAACCCTAGGGTTTAAAAAAGACCAGAAACATCACAAAATTTTGTTTTCTGGGTAAAATTCAAAAGCTAAAGCATCTGTAGGAAAGCCTTCTCACAAAATTCCTTTCCAATACCCTGGTTAAAAAGAAAAAGGAACAAATATATACAGTTTTCTAACAAACTGGATTTTTGAAATAGTATTTTGTGTATATTTTATTCTACAATAGAATTTCTGAATAGGTTTTCATATTTGAATCAAGGAGCTGAATTATTATCTCCAGTTGCTGTGTTTTGTACTAAAAATCTTTTTTACCATCCAGAATGTTCATCTGCATAACTGTAACTGTCTTATGTAATACTTTTTTACTCAAGCAAACTTGAAAAATACAAACTCTATCTTTATATTTCTGAAATAGCTTAAGTATAGTTTCTTAGCAGGTTATCTCAAGTATATATTAGGTTTTATGAACGGGAAACACATAAGGAGATATATTTATTATATTGTGATTTATAGAGCTAATACTTACTGATATGTTGATGGGTGGATGGGGAGACAAAGAGAAAGAACTGATAGACCTAGCTGGAATAAATTTCAAACAACAAACAACAACAAAAATCATGATGTATTATCATTTAGGACCCAATGAGAATTTATATAATCTCAATCTTGTTGTAAGCCATGATCATTGACAACAAACACTCTTAGTGCATATTATCTTATGATCACAAAGAAATAAATAATATACCTTCATTGATTCTAAGAAAGAATTAAGCAACACTTGGTCTAAATTTGAGAAAGAGTGGCTGCCATTTATGAAGCTTTTATCTAACAGCATTTTTTATTTGCAATAGGCTAAGACCTAAGCCATAATACTTTCCATTAACTACAAATGAGAATGTGTAAGAGGGGCTGGAAGGCTGCAAACAAAAGATTAAAATGAGTGACTGCCTTGCAGGATGGACCATAAAATCCTTTGATAATTGCATTCATTTTAAGATGAGCCATTCAAAATTGCTACCTGTCTAACCTGCAGAAGATGAACAAACTAGAAGCATGTAGATAAAAATGCTGGTTGTCCCTAAACAGGCCATTTTAATATCACTATAGTTGAGTTTTAGACACTCTAGGCTTACATGAGTGTTGAATATGCTTATTTTCTGGCTTTTTGCACTTATGCTACTTGCACTCTGTGTAGAACTAGAACATTAATAACTATCATTTGATGTTGTCCAATATGTAAATTAGATTTAAAATGCAGTGACCTCCTTCAGCCCTGATTACAGAGTGTGGGCCATAAGGTAGACAAATATGGTGCTAAAAGAAAAGATTACCACCTCATAAAATATATAGCTTCAAAATATATATAAGACTAAACATCTACATAATTTATATACCTAGAATGTTGATAATTTATAGAACAGATAACTAATTTCATCATTACAGTAAATACAAAATAAAGTATCAACCATTTTATAAAATACTCCTTCCTTTAACGAATAAGGTAAAATTATCAGTAAAACTGGAATTTATTTAAGCCATGTGCTTGCTCTCAAATCAGTATGAAGTCAGTATGAAGAAAGCTTTATTGCTAGGTTTATCATTATTCCAAAATAAGGTCTGTTGCTTTTTCCAAATATCTAATTCCTTTCAAACTTTCAGTAAATGTAGGGAATTTTTAAAATATTCAGTGACTGTCTTTTCAACAATAACAAATCTTGATTTTATAACCAAATTCACAAATAAATAATAATGAGTTGTCCTGAGACCAGGCATTTTTAAATGAAAGTTAATTTTTTAAACTCCATAACTGAAATAAATTTTCCGCATACACCATTTTATTTTTAAATAAAGAGGAAAGAATGTCTCATGGCCAAAAACGTCTAGAAAATGTGGAGTTAAACAAACATACCCAAATTTCTTTACTGCAGGGCTTTTCAGAGCCTTTAATCTGCTAATAGTGAATTTTCAAGAGGAGGATCTAGTACAAAGTTCTCCCGACTTTCTTTGATCATAGAACTATCTTGGGTTCATTTTTCCTCCCTAGAAACAGTTTAGTATTTGATGTTTTGTAAATACTGCCCTGTGATATGTTATCATACATGTATCTTATAAAAGTATTATGGATCCTACCACATTTAACAATTTTTTGCACCAACTTCTTCATAGCTTTATAAAAGTTAGGGAAAACATTGATGTATTGGATATTCCACATCAAAAATAAGCCAGAATTGCTTTCTATGGGATTGAAAATTTTTATTTTGATAGCATCAATTAAGATAATATTAGAATAACAATTCATGTTTCCTGTGCAAAACTAATTTTGTAAATTCTTGTCTTAAGACTACAGTCAATATTCTAGAAATGGTGGGTGTGCAAAAAGAAAAGTGACCAGAAAGGAAGTAGAATATACCTCTAATGTATGAAATATCTACACTTACTTTTCATATATTTTTAAACAAGCATCATTGACTTGTTTTAAAGAGAATGCCAGTTGAAAATTACAAACAGGAAGGAGTCAGGCTACTTAGAAACAGGCACCCTGAAAACAGATGAGAAAAAGGGAGAAAGAAAACTTCAGAAGTGTACATTTGAAATAAGAAATGTGAGAGAACTGTTTGCAGGGTAAACATTATTTCACAATATAATAAACTCTAATTCATATCTGATAACATATTTCCTACTTAAAAGAACTAAGGTGGCAAAATACCCAGATAAAAGAAACATATCCACATCCTCTTTTGCATCTAGGAAGTAAAATAATTCTAGCCAATAAGATGTTGAGAAGAGAACGCTTTTCCTTTCTGAGGCAAAGGCGCTGTCTTTTGTCTTTTGCTTCTCTTTTCTACCTTCTTCCTGCCTGAGTCACAGATAGGATGCCTGGCATTGCAGTGACCATTTTGCAGTCTTGAAGATAAAAGCCTCAGTCTAGGAACAGTGTAGCACACACATAGAAGGTGCCAAGCTTCTCAACATCACCTTTCAGTAGTGGTTTCAATCTTGCCCTGCCCACCTATAGCCTCTATGAGAACAGCAAACCTCCTATTTATTTAATAACTATGTACTCAGGTTTTCTATTACCTACATGTGAAACTATTCCTACTAACATAGGCTCTAAGCCTATTACTGAGATTTCAGGGGACATCCATTCATGTATAAAATATTATTACTGAATGATCTTGGACAACTTTATTCCTTTCAGTATTTCTGATTAAAAAACTGTAAGCAAGGAAAACCACTTCATAGTTAAAAAATTTCTATGTAAAGAGTTGAAGATTCCAAATTTAATGATAACATCTCAATAATTCAGAAAATACCAGAATCCACAAGGACTCATTCCATGAGATTTTCTCTTAGCTAAAGTTTTTCTTAGTGTATTTTTTCTTTTCTTTACCCTAAAAACTTTAATATGCAGTTGACTTCAAAAATAGTCATGCTCATTTTTAGATATCAAATTATTTTCATGAATGAAAGGATTAATTGGTATTTTCTTTAAGTTTAGAATTACTTTAAAGTTTCTAATGGTATTAATAAAAATCCAACTCTGTAATTTTGTGAAACTTTCAAGGCCCCATCACATTGCCATCACCATCCACATATTTTTCTGACACACTCCAAGTATCTGTGCAAGCAAATCCACTGGGCTCCCTGCTATTCACTTTTACAAACTATGCTTATCGTTTTGTTTCCATATGTTATAAATTAGCAGTATTCCAGAGCAATCTCATAATTTTGCACCTATCTCTCCAACTCTGGATTCAGTAAGATTCCATTGGTAGCTCAATACTAGTTGTACTGGTAATATTTATATCACAGAAATTGTCTATTGTTGCAAATCAGATTTTCTCCTTGCTATAGCAGTTGCTAAGCCAGAACCATCACATCACTGAACAATATACACCATTATATTAAATTGTCATGCCATATGTCGCTCACTAATTAACCTTAGCATTGTTTAATTGCAGCTTTAGTACCATAAAGTCATCAGATTTACACAGAATGAAGTACAAGGATTATCTGTATATGAATGCTACAATAATATGCTATTGAACATATTATTTAGTAGATCTAAATGGGTTGAAAGGGTTTAATGAGATGGTAACAATGATCAGTTCCACTAATTTGTAAATTTATTAACGGCAAATTTAAACTGTGATCAATTTTTGTTAAAAATATAATCTTGAGGAAAAATAAAATTACTATTAGCTATAGATGTATAACCAGAAATAATAATGTGTTTTCAAAATGTAAGACTTCCTCTCAATTCCCATTTAAAATTTATATTTGACATAGGAAATTAAGTTCAACAATAGGCTGATTTTAGATTCCTTATGACCTATTTTTAATCCTAAGTGATTTTTTAAATATTCATAATGGTATACTGTAATTCATCCATATTTTAAATTTCCCAGGATTGTTTTTATGGTTATGGAATAAAAAAGTCTGTATTATAATCATCTGCTGATCATTTTAAGACTCCTGAAGGAAAGGCATTATTTTGGTTGCCCTAAAATTCGGATTTAATTTTACAAAGGTAAAATAAAAATACATAACTCTACACTTAACTGGAATCTATTTTTTAAGTATGCAGTAGATTTTACATAATCTCATTAAATAGCTACTAATGCAATTTTTTAAAAACCTAATTGTCCAGATTAAATTAAGAGTGGCTTTAAATTGGGAACAATAAGGAAAATATCCCACACAGCAACATTGCATGCAAGAAAGTATAGATTTGTCCTATCAATAATTTCTTACCAACATAGTTATTTGTTTGCAAGTGAAGAAACAAACATTAGAAAACAGTTTATTTTTAAATTGGTTGGAACATAATATATATTTAAAAGAATTCTTTCGTAGACTTAAATATCAGAAGTGTTTAGCTTACAACACACTTGCTAAGTATTTTCGAGCAGTAAGTCCAGTATTAAAAGCTCAAGGCAGACTGTCTTAGATCAGTCAGATGGTTATGTGGTTTCTAATACTGGAAAATGAAACAGATTATACTTTTAGAAAAATGGATGCTCAATACATAAATGATGTTATCAACAAGAACCTGAAGCTAGCATTGAAAAGGTAGCATCTGATTTTCTAACATCACTTGGATGTTTAAATTGATTTAGCTAATATGCAAATATCTGGATTATAAAAAAATATCAAACCAGCTACCATGAACATATAAGGCATATTAGGCTTTTTTTCCTCATTGAATTTTTAGCTATAAAATTAATTTTAATAAGTTTCATGAGGTTTAATGACTTTTGGGCTTTCTTTTTTTCCAAATAAATATCTTCTGAAATTATACTGTATTGTATCCAATAAACCAATAAAATACTTAAAAATAAGTGTATGCACTTCATATGCAGTTTAGTATCTAAAACAACTGAAGTATGTTTGGAAAGCATTCACCATTTTTGTTTTCAACTCAAATATCTGAATTAAGAAATATCAACATGAATGTTTTAAAATTTGGGACAGAAGGAATATTTTAAATATATTTTTTAACATCTTCATGATTGAGAAAATTTGAAGCCCTAATTGAAAATTGTAGTGATATGAAAAAAAATCAACATACATTTCCCTTAATGTGAATATTGATTTTGTATCTCCTTCTACAATAAAAATTTTCACCATTTTTTTGAAATCTCACTTTAGTAATACCATTCCAAAACATATCTTCAGTCAGTGTACTGAATTGCTAAATTCATATTGAAACACACCTCCCAGCACCCGCTTTCTCAGTACCAGTAATAGTAAGGGAAGCAGGGAAACACTTACCTAATTTTATTATGTTAAAATAATATTCAGGTGCATATTCTGAACCAACTTAGATGACAGTTGTAGCCCTAATCTGTTTATAATGTTTATCATGCCAGTAACATTCAAACCCTACAATTTCACCTTTGCTTCAAATATTAAGTCCATTAATTTAATAGGAAAATCTATTATAAATCCATTCACTTCATTTTATCATTTCAGGAGTAGTCAGACAAGGGCACATGAAAATGGGAAATATTTTAAAATAATTAATTAAGATTAAACATCTTACATAAAGAATAACAGGAAACTAAGTTATATCCAGGCTGGGGAAGGGCAGAGAGGGTTACCGTCTACATATTTTTTAAAGTATTAAAACTAAAATTATGTTAGCCTCTAATATATATTAGAATAAAAAGAATTACTATAGTTTTAAAATGCAGGTGTGCATAATTACCTCATTAATAGGATTTTTGTCATAAAGTTTGTCAGGTTAATTTCTGGGCTTCCAAACAAAACTCCAAAAGTATTTCTAGCAGAGATAACTTCATATTTTAAGAGTGTCCTCTTCATGTAAGAGTTAACCAGAATTATTTAAAACTATAGGTTTTGTAAAATCAATAGAATAGTTTGTATTGTCATTTGTTTTATTAATTCTATTTATATACAAGCACTTACTATTCAAATATAATATTGAAATTCCTATAGCAATTTGAAAGACAGATGATTTTTTTCCTAAAAACTATATATGTATATATACCCAACAGGATTGATATGAAAACAATTTTATTTGAATGATGTAATTATGTAATGGAATGTAAAAAATTATAGCAATTAAGGTGCTGTGACATGCTCTAATGAATGAAGTTACACTGGTTGATGACACTGTGTCTCCTACTCATTAATTATTTGGATAGATTGTATTATTTTACATAACATGATGAAATAAGTCATAAATTATCACTAAAATTACATCCATACATTTTCATTTAATATTAATGATATTTCCCTGAATCTATGAATTATAAAAAAAATTAAAAAATCAATAGCATTTGGGTCTCTAGAAAAGTTCATAATGTGGTATAATTCTTTGACTATATGCAGCTAATAATTTTCAGGGGATGAAACTAAGCATCCCTAGAGAAATGGCTTAGAAAGCAAATAGGTTTATATGTTTATGAGGCAAATCTGCTCATGTGTGACTTGCTAATGTGTCCTGTTTAGGTGCCTAAGTGATTAGAAATATTTTTTAAGGTTTCTGATTTGCAAATCTAAAGAAAAAAGACATATTTTTTAAGTGTGGCAATTGAAGTAATTCTTTCAAAGTATTATAAAACTACATACTGCTAACATGTAGTACAAATATTTTATAGGAGATTCTTTTAAAAATATTACTTAAAAAGATAGCTAAGCTCTTGTTTTTTCTAAAATCTTAGAAGGAAACATGAAAGGTGAATTTAACATGATAGTCAAAGGAATCAAGTGATATAAATTCCTTTTCTGTTTTCTTTTAAATCTGTTTTATTTAAAGCTTCCTCCCTATAATAAATCAGAATTTTAAAAAGTAGAATGCTAGCATTAAACAAAAGCGAAATATTTCTAACCTCATTTGCTAAGAGTAAGGGAGTGAGGTTATGTATTCCTATTCATTCCTTACATCAAAATGTAAAAACACAGTTACTAAAAAAGAAACTAATAAATTAATCTCTCCATGGTTCTCAGATAAAACCTGGCCACCGTTGACATGCAGTTTGTATTAGTTTCCCTCCTTTTCTTTCTCAATGACTTCTTCCACATAACCCACCAGCCCAGTACAAAACTATATAGGAAAGAGTCTATTGCAAAAGAACAGCTTTATCCAGGTAAAAATGTTACTGATTTAGGTGTCAAGCTTACTATTAAATTTTTACTATTAAAAAAAATTACTAAAAAAAATTGACCTATTTCTCTATATTTTTCAAGACACCTCTTTTTTTGTTTTAACAGAATACCCTCAATCATTGAGCAAAGACATACATACACACACATTATATGTTTATATATGTGTTATGTTTATATGTGTGTATACATGTATATACATATATATACATATATGTAATATATGTATATAACATATACATATGTGTTTATATGTATGTTTATATGTGAGTATATATGTATCCACTCATACTCATATGTAGTATATAGATATACTATATAGATAGATATCGTGTGTGTGTGTGTGTGTGTGTGTGTGTGTGCGTGTGTGTGTATCCCCTAGTTTCAGATTTTAAACACCTTTCTTAGGTGACTGAGAACCCCCCAATGTCTGAGGGGACTATTTTTCTGGAGACTATAGACAAGCAGGAACACAATATTGTTTTGAGAATTAACACACAAAAAACAAGCTGGGAAAATGGCTTCTTAACAAGGAATTCACAGTACCCTGCAGCTATAGAAGAGGTAGCTATCCAGAGATTGCAAAATAGGGAAGAGTAAGTGTATCAACTTGATATAAAAAATACTTGGTTCTCTTTATCTTGTTGGTTCTTAAGAGTCATCTCAAAGAATTTCTTTCTTTTGGTTAAAAAGAGAACCCTAAAACAAGAAAAGAAAAAGAATAGAGTAAGAGAAATAACCATTCACAGTATCGTTCTTATTAGCGTTTCAATCTGAATTAGCTAATAAGAAATGTATGAGATGTGGTGGTAACTGTTGAAGATGACACTACACTGCTTTTCCAAATCTTTCAAAGAAAAAAAAAGTAATTTCTTACAAGACCACCACTTCTCAACAGGACGTCTGTGTGTGCGTGTGTGCGTGTGTGTATAAAAAACAGAATTACATATTCCACAAAGGATTCATTAAAAACAGAGGTATCTTTTTTGTTAGCAAATATAATAAGTTAATAAACATTCATCTTCAAGATTTTAGCGTTCTTGAAATTCTGAACATGACTCTATATACTGCAATTTATTAAAATTTGTATCTGTTATTTACTGAGCTAGATACTGTGGAACTTCTAAATTGAAACAAATTATAGTTCTCAGAAGCTCATTGGCCAATATATTTATTGAGTGAACACACCTGCAAGGGCTAGACAGACAGCTTTTTCGCCTCTATAAGTCTTTGAATTCAATTTGATGATGGAGGTGAGGAAAGACAAAGAGGCAAATGATTTATCCACAGTGTATGAAAAATAAAAATGGACTATCAGACCTGCTTTTGTGCTTGTATTTACTTTTGCCCTATCAAAAAAAATTATGTCAAAAAATAATTTTGGAAAGGAGATCAAAACTTCTAAAATATATTCAAGCACAATCAACCATCTAAAAGAAAATGCCAATAAGCATTTGCTCACAGAAGACTACCCCCCCAAAAAAATCACTTCAATTTTAAATTGTTTTTTTCTCATTCAATCATTTTTAAATCTTTTTTCTTGTAAATGTCTCTCATAATTATGAAACTAAGAGGTGGAAAATATGTCATGCTTGAGGTTTTGTTCTTTTTCCTATATAGATAATTTTAGTCAAAATCTCCACTGCCTTAATTATCTAGATACTATATTCTCCATAAGCTGAAAAGAAGTCACCAATTCAACTTACTTTCAATTAGTTTGGTTCTACTAATTATACAAATGGAATTTTTTTTTTTTCTGGGTTGGTGACTCCATGTCTGTTTCACAACCATGAACATCATTGGAACCATTACAAATAAAGAGTTAAATCATTTTATAATAGATTTACCAAGTAATACTTATGAGAAAAAAAACTAGTAATATAGAAGTAACCTCATTTTTTATGGAAAAGTGGTTTGAAAGGGCATTTAGTTTTAATCAATGGTGACTTTTAGGTCCATAATTGAGGTAGTTGTTAATATAATCAATTTTAATAATCACTTTCATATGTGTGAAAGGCACACCAGCAAAACAGCACTATTTCAAGCCAAATTTTCATTAAATTCTAGGAAAATTGTTACATGGAAAGAGGAATAACCAATAGGGTTTCCTGTAGTTTACTTAAGTAAACAAAATTACTAAAAAAAGTAAAAATCTATCTAAAATTGTGTTATGGAAAGGTAAAACTGAAATGGTTTTCTAGTAAGAGGTGGGCAAGTTGGTGGCAAAGGCACACAACAAAATTGGCATTTCATTTCATTGTGACAACAGTCTTTTTGACAGCATATTAGTTTAACATTGAACATCCCACCAAAACAGTTATCCATTTCCAAGTGCATAATAATTCATTGTTGCCCTTCACTGTACATTAAATGTCACCCATCACTGTGACAAGAATATAAAAGCTGTTGTACGCTAGACAGGAGCCTACATCAAAGCTGTTTATGCAAGCACTTTGGACATGGTTTTCTACACTCAGTTAAACCATCAAAAACAGTGTTTAGAACATCTTTACCTATGAGTACCAAGAGAAATACAGAAAATTTTTATAAGTAGAACTTTCAGTAAGGCAATAGCCTTGTCATCTTGTGACCGCAGACCACATTACTGTGAAAATGTATGTCAAGACAGTCCTGATGGTCACTGTATTAATAAACCCTTGAGCAAATTCTAGGGAGACCATCTCCTACTCTCTAATCCAATAATACAATAGATGATATTCTATATTCTAAAAAATCATGCAAAGTCATTCAACCCCACAACGTACAAGAAACTCCTATATTCTTTTTAACTCAGAAAAACTAATGTTATGTACTTAACACATTGAATATTCTTTGATTTGTTATCTTTGCTAAGAAAGCCAGGTTAGTCAATATCACTTGCCTTCTTTTCCAAAGAGGAAAAAGATAGGAAAAAGATATAGGAAAAAGATTCCTATATTTGATCATATTCACTTATTTATTTAAGTAACCTGAGAAATTTCTGTAATAATATTCTTACTAAAAAAAAAACTTATATAGTATTACTTTTCTTCTCTAGTTTATTTGTATTTAATTTTAAAATGTCAATCTCAGAATAAAATAAGCAATATTATTATAAGCTTAGTGAATTATTACTAAGGTTCCATCAATCCTGTTGGAGGGTAATGTGGATAGCATTGTGCTCTTCTTTTAAGTTTGGTCCTCAGTTATTTACCTCTACACCAAACTACTAAGAACCCTAGACCAAGATTTACATGCTGAATTTCAAAATAGCTCTGTTAAAAGGAAAAAACAAAAACAAAAACAAAAAACAAAAAACAAAAAACCCCAAGAAACTCCAACATTATGGACATTTAAATGGACTCATTTTATAAATAGCATCTACTGCGTCAATATTATCTGTTGTTTAATAAGGGAAATATTTGAAGCAAGGTGAAAAATACGTCTCCTTCTGAGTATAAAGGGTGGATGTCCTAACCAGACTCTTTATATGACTAACTGGTATCTCTATACTAATACACTTAGGTCAAAAAAATATATAATATAAAGAGAGAGGGAAAAGGTTTAGGGACAAGTATGATTACGTACAAGGTTGTCATGTACAAGATTTCTTCCTACTTCTCTGTCAGCCAAGAGCTATGGTTAGGATATCCAGGATAAGGCCATTCCATGTCTAGAATGCCAAACCTCAGGCTCCTCCTTACTGTCAAATGATAGTTTTCCACTAATTCAGATAAGCATGCTGATTATGCCATTATGCTATAAACAATAATGCAAGTGTTTGCAAGAGACCATAGATTATAAAAGCATACCAAGACAAGTAAGACCACATATCTCTTAATACTGGTTAAAAAAAAAAAAAAAAAACTTAAAACATGTTAAGTATTTGTTAGATAAATCTTTTTCTTATATAATAAGGGTGAAGGGAAATTTTTATTTGTTTTAAATTTTTTTGAAGATTCCTTTTATTTATTTGACAGAGAGAGACAGTGACAGAGAGAACATAAGCAGGGGGAGTGGGTGAGGGTGAAGCAGGCTTCCCATTGTGTAGGGAGCCCACGGTGGGGCTCTATCCCAGGACCCTGGTCTCATGATCTGAGCCAAAGGCAGAGGCTTAATGACTGAGCCACCCAAACAGCATCACAATAATAATCTACTTTTAAATTTAAGTTTAGAAAAAATAAATTCCAACAATTATGATCAGTACTTTATTATAAAATTTTGTTGTTGGCATGGTATTTAGTACTTTGTGATTTTCAGTGAGAAGGAAACATATATCTGAGAATTTTTTAAATGTAATTTGTCTTTCTTTTTTTCCATGATCATTATGGAGATAAAGACAAAAAATATAAAGATAAATAAAATGCCATATTTATTTTGATATCAGTAATAATGTTATTAAGTTCATCAGTGATCTCTACACGACATAAGATACAGTCTTCATGCATATGTTATAAATCAAAATACTACAGGGTGCCTGGGTGGCTCAGTGAGTTAAACCGCTGCCTTTGGCTCAGGTCATGATCTCAGGGTCCTGGGCTCAGGTCATGATCTCAGGGTCCTGGGATCAAGTGCCGCATCGGGCTCTCTGCTCAGCGGGGAGCCTGCTCCCCTCTCTCTCTCTCTGCCTGCCTCTCCATCTACTTGTGATTTCTCTCTGTCCAATAAATATATAAAATCTTAAAAAAAAATCAAAATACTACATTTATTATGAATTGATAACAAATATCATAATACCATTTAAATTAGGAAGGTAATTAAGTTCTGCAACTGAAACATGGCCATTTTGTCTGCATTTGCACATCATGAACTGCTTTCATGGTAACAAGAGTTCAATACACACCGGAGTGGATTTTTCTTATCGCAGTGAAGAAGATTTCAATTTTATAAGTTAATTTGGCTTTGGTGTTCCAGTTTAGAAGTTAAATGAATTCTATTCAAAAGTTTTCTTAAAAAAAAACAATTTTCTTTTAATCTGAGTTTTTAGTGTGTTGTTTTCAATTTAGTAATATTTATACAAGATTATTTTAATATTGAGAATTGAACAAAATATTTCTGAGACAATCTGCAAATAATCTATTTTCATATTATGCATATTTACCAAGATACCTAATATTATTTATTACTTAATATAGGCTATCCAACATTGTTTATTATTTAATAGAATATATGTTCTTTCATCCACAAATGAATATATTATACTTAATTTTTGAAATTGTATGAGACTGTTCTCACATTGTTGAATAAGATGTTGAAATAGAATCACTTTCAAATTCATTCATTAATAACTATTAATAAAATATAACATAGTATTCCAGAATTTAATGACACTAAAAAATGGCACACAAGCTAATGTTATGTTCTCAAAAATGATATGGGTTTATCCATTCTGAGTAAAATTAGTATGGGTTACAATAATTACACAGGTGTTATATTGTTATTTTGTTGGATGGTTTATCAAACTGAGAGTTAAAGAAATATTTTGAAAATGAGATGAGTGCATAACCAATCCACATGCCTCTATTTGCAAATGTACTTTTCAGCTGGAAAAGAATTCAGATGTTTCAGTATTTGGTATTGAATGTAATCTCAGAAGATTTGGGCTCAGGAAATTAGTAATATCTGAAATTCCTAATACGAATTTGAGGTAACTCAATAGTCTCTATCTAAGGTCCCCTGGAAACTACAGTAGACTTAACTCAGCTTGATTGATGCCTACACAATTGCCTCAGAATGGTCTCAGGACATTTACCTCTCGGTTCTGATTTTATCCTTCCTGGGAACTTTCGTTAATTTGATTAAGAAGGAGCAGGTGTACCTGCAGAGAGCAAGAAAGGCTTTCTCTGTACTTTGGAGTATTTATTTTTCTGTCTGCTTGTGGGCAGGCTGTAGAGTTCTCCAGCCACTGAATTATTTACACTGTATTCCTTGAACTTGTTTCTGTGAAGACATATAAAACAGGACGGTTTGTATTGGTCACTATAAAAATATATGTAACTGATGCTCAAAATGAAAAGGTTGTTTTGTCTTCACAAGACATGGAAAAAACTGGAGCTAAAAATTTATGAACTTCATACTTCAAATTCTCTTTTTGGGGGAGAACTTTAAACTTCAAATCAAAATTATAACATGATTTACCATACCGCTACAAATGTTATATGTACACATGATTCCAATATAAATTTCACCCCAATGCAAATTATAATTGTCTGAAAGACTCATGTGTTAATATTAAACCAGTTAGGTAGAAAATTATAAATTTTATGGCATTTATATGTAAATATCAAAAAAATCTGAGTATAACTATAAAAAAGTACATATATCAAAATACTGTGCTACTTCTAGAAGTGATTTCATTCCTTTTTTAATTGAATGAACTAAGTGTTTTTTTACTGCTAGGAACAAATACATGACTGCATTGAGAAAAGAGTAAGTTCAAGAAAGGATAAACATCCTTAGTAATAAATTTGTCAGAAGAACGTATATAATTGAAAAAAATAACCCTCATACTTAATATTCAATTTTGATGATGGAGGCCAAAATATCTGTAGTTATACATTAAATTTATTTTGTGAAAAAAAGAGAAATTTTATGTGGAAAATAATTGTAGTCATTTTATAGTTAAAATGCTTATTTTTAATTAGTCATGGTTCATTAAAAAAAGCCTCCTTTTAAATTTCACCACTTTGGTTTTTTTCTTACGACTGATTTATTAGTTCAAACTAATAAAATACATTATTTTGTTCTCTGGCACAAGAGAAATCTTCAAATGAGGAAATACTTTTTATGTCCTAATGATTTGGACTGCTTTTAGATTCTGATTAAAAAGAGTAAACTCTACCAAACTTATAGCTTACTGACACAACCAGCATGCTTTCTGCCAAAAAGGCAGCATAGAATATTTTCACAAGTTATGGGATTCTTCAGAGTTCATTATTCTTCAGCACCCCAAGGGAAATAAAGAAAAAGAAAAGTAAAATTATTGTGACTTTTGACAATTATTAGTTAGAAAAAGGAGGTAACAATTGCCAAAAAAATCACAAAAGTGAGCATGTTACCTGGCTATGACAAAGAGCACACAACTGACACCCAAGTAAGCCAGCAGAATATACATCCAGATATCAGGGGAGAGAGGATTCAGGAAGGAGAAGACGCCTGGGTTTGTACCATTGGGTTTGCGGTACAAAATACTTATTCCAAGTGTCATAAAGGGCTTGGAAAAGTCGATGACCTTCTCTCGAACGTAGGTAATAGCCAGTGGGGCAACTGCAAGGTCAGCTTTCTGTATAGAGAAACAGAAGAAAGGAGGGGGAAATTGGTTCTAAGTCTCAAGAAAGAAGTCAGTATCCAAATCAAACAAAACAAACACTTCACATTTGAGAATTGTCTGAAAAGTATTACATTAACATTTAAAGCATTCTTGACTCTGAATGGAAGCATCTGTTTTTTTTGCTACTCATTTCTATGTCCTTCTAGATTAGCAAACCAACACTTACTGCACATAATAAAGAGAAAAACTGTACAGAAAAAACTGAAGAAACTATTATACCTTCAGTACCTGAATTGTTATGCTATGGGATCGTCTCATAATTATTTTTAAACTAAACTCACAAAAAAACACAGTATCGGTTATGACTTCCTAAATACTTTGGTCAGATTTTAAATAGTAGTAATAATAATATCTACTTCAAATTATTTAACTGATAATCAAGAATCATGTTTTCCTGGTTATAGGTACAGTTAAAAGATTTTAGTCTTTGAATAATTAACATTTTGAAAATCATCTTTTAATGTGATTGTGTTTACTGCCCCTGAGTTTTGTTTTTATCCCTCTAATTTGTTTTATATTATTTAATGAAAATCCTTGCAGCCTTGCCTAAATCACATCAGGAAATGAGTTTTTCAATTTTCACGAAGTTGCTAATTTTCCACGGTAGCTTAAATATGTTAAATTGCTAGTGCTCTTCACTCATCATGCTATAACCACCTGTCAGGATGAACTTCAGCTCTAATATATTGAAAATAATTATAATATTTTAAAATAATAAAGTCACCTATTCCCATACATGACAGGAAGCTATATTTCTACATTCATTTTATTTTCATAAACTCACTGGGCTTTCAGAAAATAAGTAAGAAGTGCTCCTTGTAGTGAGCTACAGAGAGATGTATGAAATAATGAAATTGGGCCTCCACAGTTTCCTTACCTCAAGGATTGTTAGAGAACTTAAAGAGACTTCTCTAAGAAGATACCTTCGTTGACAATATTATTCTGGGTATGTGTTTGTGTGCATCTGTGGGCTGGGTGTGCTGGGTGTGCTGGATGTGGGGAAGAGGGAGCAGTCAGATGCTTGAATAGAGTATCTTTGAGTAGCAATGGAGAGAGAAAAACATGTCTCTAAAAACTAGGAGGGGAGGAAACAGGGTCTTAAGGGCCCTGGAGAAGGGATCATCATATTTCAAATTCATAAATCAAAGAAAACAACAATTTAGCAATAATAATAGTTAATGTCCTTTAAGCATCTGCTATGCAACAGGCACTGTGCTAAGAACTTTACATGAATTGTCACATTTAATCCTTACACAATCCCACTATTATTCCCATTTTCAGATAAGGAAACTGAATCCATGAGAAGTCAAAAACTTGTTCATGGTCAAAGAGCTAACTGAGCATTGGAACTAACACATAAACCCCAAGCTTTTGGAACCACTGCCCAAAACTAATCATGATATGCACCTCAGATGCCAGAAATGGAATCATGGAGACATTCCTTCATTCATTTATCAAGGAGTTTATAGAGATGAAAAAGGGAATACATAGAAGCAAGGAGCGTGATCACTAGATTACAGTTAATGAGAATTTAGAAGGTGAGGTGAAGAGTTTAGGCTGATGGAATATTTTCCACAGGAAGAGAGCATTTCCTCTAAGACAGAAGGGAAGGACATACAGATGGTTTGAAAAAGTAAACAAGTTTGTTAGAGAAATAAAGCAGGGAAATAAAGTAATCATGTAAGAAACAAAGATTCTAGTAAAAAATGGACATGAAACGGTGGTTTGCTTGTATTTAAGGGGTTGATTATACAGCCCAGTGTACCTATGTGCCACTTTGCTTTGTAACCTCTCTCTTCTTAGGCACAAAAAAAGTAGAATTTCAGGGACGCCTGGGTGGCTCAGTTGGTTAAGCCACTGCCTTCAGCTCAGGTCATGATCCCAGCATCCTGGGATCGAGTCCCGAATTGGGCTACTTGCTCGGCGGGGAGCCTGCTTCTCTCACTGCCTCTGCCTGCCTCTCTGCCTGCTTGTGTATACTCTTTCTCTCTATCTCTGGCAAATGAATAAAATCTTCAAAAAAAAAAAAAAAAGTAGAATTTCACCACATGTCAGGCATATAAGTGTATATACTTTAAACAGCTAAAATATTTTTAAATTCATGATAGGTACCAACAGAATTTAGGAAAACAATTAAAATAACATATGCTAAGACAAAACTACTACACTGTTCCAAAAAAGTTGTTCAATAGGCATATATTAATATGACTGGCTAGACATACACCAAAGTTCATTTTGTGTTATTTTTTAAAGATTTTATTTATTTATTTGACAGAGTGAGAGAGAATACAAGCAGGGGGAGCAGTAGAAGAAGAGGCCGATTCGGGATTTGATCCTAGGACCCTGGGATCATGACCTGAGCCAAAGGCAGACTCTTAACTGACTGAGCCACCCTGGAACCCCAACATACACCAAATTTTAAATATTTTTATTTATTTATTTATAGAGAGAGAGCACACACTCATGCATGAACAGGGCAGAGAAGAGGGGAAGAGAGGGAGAGGAAGAGAATCTCAAGCAGACTCTGTGCTGAGCGCAGACACCAACATCGGGCTCCATCTCAGAACCCTGAGGTCACGACCTGAGCCAAAACCAAGAGCCAGGCACTCAACCAACTGGGCTACCCTGGTGCCCTGACATACACCAAATTTTAAAATTTACTTAGCATTGCCTAAAATACAATTTCTATTCCAAATACAAAATGGAAAAAAGACAAAACATTACACAGTAAAATATTTTCAATGATAAAAATTCAAAAAATTCAATGATAAAAATTCAAAAATTCAAAAAAAATTGAAACCAAAGTTACAGACAGTTTTAGACATTTAGTTAAAAAAAATAAACACATCAACAGACTGTGATGCATCCATATGACAATATTATCCAGCAATAAAATGAAATTAACTATCAAGGTGTGAAAAGACCTGGAAGAACTTTAAATGCATACTGCTAAGTGAAAGATGCCAGTCTGAAAATGTTCCAGTCATATGCTGTGATTCCAATTATATGACATTTTGGAAAAGGCAGAACTACACAGGCAATGAAAAGATCTGTGGTTGCCCCAAGGACTCGGGGAGCAGAGTAACAACTAGGTGGAATGAGAACATGTTTACGACAAGGAAACTATTCTGTAAGAAATAATAATGGTGGGTACGTGACACTGTGCATTTATCAAAAACCATAAAACTGTACAACACAAAGAGTGAACCCTGATGTAAACTCTGGACTTTAGCTAATGTCTCAATACTGGTTCAACGTTAACTAATGTACTACACTGATGGAAGCTGTTAATAATAATAAGGGGAAGTGTGGAGGTGGGTAGAACGGGAGAAGGTATAGAAACTCTACTTTCTGTTAAAATTTTTCTATACACCTAAAACTGCTCCAAAAATATCTATTTTTTTTAAATAACAGGTTGTTTTAACCATATCCTCAATTAGTGCTATTTAATGTTATGTTGATTGAATTAATTAGAACTTAGTTGTTACCACTAATAGGTAAAATACAAAACTTATCAAACAACAATTGTTAAAAAAACCAGTCTCTAATTACACACCAAATATATTTCTTAAATTCATTTAAACAATCAGACCTCTGGATTATCTCATAGCAGTAAAGAACATTATTGATACATAATAGCATTGTCAATGAATACAATCTAACTCCATTACAAGTCTATTAATAATATAATAGTTTTGAAATATAATCAAGATGATTATATTAAAAATGTTTAAAATGACAGATGTGCTATTTTCCCATCAACTGCCATGTTATTAAAGACTAAGCCATTGGAGAAAAGAGCCTGATGATAAATTGCATAATCCAAGAATTTTAGCTCTGTCTGTAAAGGTTATGATTCCATGAACATAGATTTAGTAATTGGCATTTCATTTTGTTTTAAGACTTTAAGTTTTTATTTAAGTTCCAGTTAACATCCAGGGTAATATTCATTTCAGGTGTACAATACAGAGATTCAACAGTTCCATTCAACATCAGGTGCTAATCACAACAAGGGCACTCCTTATCCCCACGGGTGTTTTATTTTAAAGAATAAAATAAAGATGAAAGTAATAAAGTAATCTTGCATTAGGAAAAGCCAATGGTCAAAATTGTTTGAAAAAATCTATTTCAGCCAAAGAAAAACAAACCAGTTATCTGTTATGTGTCATACGAATAGCACAAAGGAAAGGAAGAGCTCAATTCTACCTGATCAAGTTGGTGAAGGCTTTACCAAATGATTACACCTGTGCTGTGTTATGAAGAAAGTGTCTGAGATGACAAAGGTCTGAACTGAGAAGGTGGCAACAGCAGGGGAAGAAAGTCTCATGAAAGTGGCTTCAATTAAATGTGTCCATTATGGGCCAAGACGATATTCTTTGCCCCTATCATTTCCATTAATCCTTACAACAGTTCTACCCAATTTCTAGTGTGATTTTCTCTTTACAGATGAAAAATCCAGAGTCATGAGAGTATAAGGAATGTATATTTCCAAAGATGACTTAATCATATTCATTTCTCACTTTTTTTCTGTGCAATCAAATTCATCATAACTATTTCTTCTGCTATATTGTTTCTGTATTTCCTTGACCAAAATGATCTTCCCTATCCTCTACTATACCCATTCTATAGAACACACTCTGGTTCTTTTCTTCTTATGTAGCCCTCTTTGAACAATCCATACACACTAATTTCTCCTGAGTGAATTTTTATAGCACTTGTAAGCTTATCCATGTAATTTAATTGTAACTATATTTAACATTGTGTTGTTTCTAATGTTTTCACATACAAGTCAACTAATATGAGAGACCTGAACATAAACATTATAATTGTGTGGTCCCTGTTCCAGAGAGTGCAGGCACTTGGGGACCTGCAGCCGTGCCCTTCAATCAAAGCACATAACTCTGAACTGAGAAAAGGGTGAAGAATCCCTCTTTGGAAATTTCACAAGGATGCCTGGGCTGAAGCTATCTTATTAATATATTTTTATTTAATATTCTATAATTCGATGTGAAACTCTTAAAAATTGTTTTATGATAATAATCAATCAATCTAGGAGTGTCTGGGTGGCTCATTCAGTTAAATATCTGCCTTTGTTTGACTCAGGTCATGATCCTGGAGTTCCAGGATTGAGTTCCCAGTCAGGCTCCCTATTCAGCAGGAGTCTGCTTTCCCTCTGACCCTATCCCCTCTCATCTTCTCTCTCTCTCTCTCTCTCTCTCACTCTCAAATGAATAAATAAAATCTTTAAGAAAAATAATCAATCTAAAATCCCTAGGGCATTGGACAAAATCTGATACCAAGGAATTGCTTGGTAAATGTTTGCTAAGTACAGTTTCAACTTACTAAAATACAATTTAACTAAAATATTCAAAGAAAATCACTCAGAGAATTTCAAAGTAAACTTTTTTCCTGATCTCACTCTAGAAATAAGATTTATTTGTTCATTAATGCAATTTCTTGTGGACTAACCCATCTAGGCGAGAACAGAATAATTCTTTTTATGGAGTTATATAGCTAATAGCAATCCTTTGATTAAAGTTTTATAGAATAATGGTAACATTGATTGGTCTAATTCTAGTTACCTATTACAAAAATTAGATAACAAAGCATATCTTCATGAATGTCACAATGACTCCAAATTTGATCATGTTGAGAAAACCTTCTTTACGAAGTCGTACCAAGAACATAATATGATATTATTTTATAATACAAGTTCTGGACAGTGAAATGTCTTATGCGTGCTTCTGAAAGTTCCTGTAATTTAACAATGGAAAACCAGTTCTAAACACTTTTCATTTCCTCATGTTGTGAAGTGCTCAGGAAAATGGATAAAATGGTACATTTGAATAAGTTGTAAATATTTTACCTGATTTAGCTAAGACATTTAGGCCAGTTAATTATGACTTGAATTTTATGTGACTTATAAGGGACACCACACTCTCCTAAACTCTTCATCGTGCATAATGTGGACACCTGCTTTTGCCTCTGTGTGCACTTTTAGGGAAAAAATGTTCACTTTCTATACACATGGTGTGCCACCTCCACCAGTCTCCACCTGACCACACCCCCTGCACTCTTGCAGTGGCCATGCTTTCATTCTTGCCCAACTAGTGTCTATTCTTCATCCAAAGGCAAGTTCTTTTTAAAACACGTGCCAGATTATCACTTCTGGCTCAGAATTCTCCAATTACTTCTAGCACGCATAGAATAAAACCTAATCTTGTCCTACAAAGCACTAGGAGAAATGGCCACTAATTATTTAATCAAAATCAGTTCCTAACACTCTTCTGGTCTTAGCAGGATCACTATTGTTTCAGCAACTCTGGTCACATGGCTAATCTTTAAATGTGCACACATTTCTGTCTCAAAGACTTTATACTTGTTTTTCCTTTTGCCTGGAAAGCTTGAAGATGAAGATGCCCTTCATCTACATGCCTTATTCACTTGGTTGAATGTTCTGATGTGTCTGTTCTCATATCAATCACTCAAAGGGATCTTTGCTGACCACTCAGTCTATCACTTTTTATCTCCTTACCATGTTTTCAGTTTCTTCATAAAACTTATCATGACCTGAAATTATGTCATTTCTTGTTGGCCTACTTCCAATAGAATGTATGTCTCTCTTGAGTAAGGAGTTTCTCCATTTTGTCCACTTCTGCATTTCCAGTGCCTACTACAGTGTCTGGGTCATTAAATATTTTTAAATGATTGAGTGAATGCATTAAGCCATCATTATTGCTGATTCTTTCCCCAGTACTTCCCTAAACTTCTTTCTTATACTAAAAAAGAAGTTACCTCATTCCATTATGTTAGTTAGTATTCATTAGGTTGTGTTTAAGAAAAAAAATGTAATGAGATTAAAGTTACACATTTCATACATGTGAAAACTTAACTTGAAATTTCTATAAATTATGTTATATACAGTATATAAACTAATATCTATTTGTAGTTTTATATATTATATTTATTTATTATATTTTAGAAATATGCCATCAGTTGCTTTTCACCAAACCACGTACTAACAACATTGTGCACAGTGTACAGAGGGCAATTTAGTTATAAAATACAAAGATGTCTTTACACATGAAAGCCCTGCATAGGGACAAATAAGAAAGAATTAAACACAAGCTAGATCTGTGACTTTATTAATGCTTAAGTAAGCCTACTGATAATTTCAAACAATACTGACTATATATACCAAGCTTGCCAAAAATGCCAGAATGAAAAATAGACTTCTCAACTGGAAATTCTTAAGAAGAGCCATGGCTCTAAAATATTTCTAGAGTTTGATGGTTTTTTTTGTGAGGGAGTGAGGGTTGAAGGGGATTTGATTGTTTTTGTTTTGTGTTGTATTCTTCACATTCAGTTCTGATTTTGTTGTGAACTCTCAACTGGATCGCTTATAAATGTTTATATTTCTGTGCTAGAATTGTTATGGTATCTTTCTTTCTCATTTCAGTATTTCCAGGGACTTACTTGTTTTTTAATGGAGTAGTTTAGTTGATTTAGCTTGCTTGAAAAAAATAAGTACACAGAAACTGAGGAGTGTTTTCCATATCGACAATTTCAAGAAAACTAAATTTCAATTTAAAATAATCTGAAGGGGTGCCTGGGTGACTCAGTTGATTGAGCAGCTGCCTTGGGCACAGGTCATGATCCCAGGGTCCTGGGATGAGCCCTACATCAGGTCTCTGCTCAGTGGAGTGCTCTCCCTCTGCCTGCTGCTCTGCCTACTTGTCCTCTCTATCACTCTGTCAAAAAATAAAACCTTAAAAAAAAATCTGAAATCATTCATATCAATAAATTCAAAGCGGAATTTAGTATATCTGTTATTCATGAGCAAAACACTGAATGATGGAGTCTCTGACATTTTTTGTTCTGCATTTTGGGGATATAGAGTTCTTGATTTTAAAATAACTAATACCTTTTAAAATTATAATATAAATGAAAATACTTTATTCTAAGACAATCACCCAAATGTGAAAAATATTCTATTATAATCTATAATCTTTATAGTTATACATTTAAACATACATAAAAAAGGAAAAATCTACAATATTACTCAAACTTAATTCTATTGTATATTTATCAATCAAATAAGAATCTCTTGAAAAGACAGAGAGAGAATGAATGGCTTCTTTGAAACAAATTTATATTAAAAGTTTCAAAATAGGGCGCCTGGGTGGCTCAGTGGGTTAAGCCTCTACCTTCTGCTCAGATCATGATCTCAGGGTCCTGGGATTGCACACCACATCAGGGCTCTCTGCTCAGCAGGGAGCCTGCTTCCCCATCTCTCTCTGCCTGCCTTTCTGCCTACTTGTGATCTCTCTCTCTCTGTCAAATAAATAAATAAAATATTTTTTAAAAAGTTTAAAAATAGAAAATACAAGCAACTCAAAATAGTATTTAAAATCTCATGTTATTTCTTGAACCTAGAAAACATTTACACAATTTCTTATTATTGACTGAAGGTATTATTTCACCTATATATTTTCTGCTAAACCTTTTTTCATTTCCCAGTTTACATGGTATGGGATCACAACCAGTGGACTAAGAAAAAACTACTATCACTAAGATGAATGACTGTGAACTATAGGGAATCTTTCTAATGGAATTGTGAACTTACAATTCTGCTCTGTGAACTGTCTTCAGGGGATAAAGGATTAAGCACACTGAATTATCAGGGTCTGTTTTAAAATAATAGGTAAGTTATAACAACTGTAAATAATCTATGATATAAAATGTTTTAGTATGATCAGTAATCAATAATCATATAATCAAATCAGTAATCAATCGGTAATAAAATATTTTTTAAAAAGTATTTATATTGATATAACAGCTAGTAATTATTTGTGTTGCATGTGTATATCTTTACAATTTAGTCTCTAGCAAAAAAAAAAAAAACATTTGCAACATCTTCTTTGGGCCCCATGACTAATAAAATTTCCTGAGTCTATATTGTTATTTTTTTTAAGATTTCATTTATTTATTTGACAAAGAGAGACACAGCAAGAAAGGGAACACAAGCAGGGGGAGTGGGAGAGAGAGAAGAAGGCTTCCCACTGAGCAAGGAGCCCAATGTGGGGCTTGATCCCAGGGCCCTGGGACTATGACCTGAGCCAAAGGCAGATGCCCAACAACTGAGCCACCCAGGTGCCCCAAGTCTCTACTATTTAATAATTAAGTTTTGTGAAGGTTTAACTATACTGGTTTATTTAATATCTGAAAAATTTTGAGGTATGAAGGAATTTAAATCCTGCCATCTATCTTGAGTCATTCATTCACGAATTTATTAAACAATTCACTAAATTATTCAACAATATTTATCTTGGGTGACAGTTCTATGGGTGTTGCTGTTCCAATGTTCATAGCACTGGCAGAGCCAGACAAAGTGAACAAGAAGACAGACACGAAGCATGAAAAAAATTAGAGGATGTAATTTCAGGAAGTAAAGAATGTTAAGGAGTGAAGGTAAAGCCTGATAAGAGAATCAGAGTGTGACTAAGAAGAAAGGCAGGTACTCTTTTTTATCAAATGGACAGAGGAACCTGACATTTGAAACGTCAAGGTCCTGACATTTGAGTCCAGATTACAGTCAAGTCAGAGATAAAGCCCTGGCAGGGTCTGAGCAGAGTTCCCCTGGTGGAGGAGATTGTGAGTCAGGAAAGCTCTGGGGTGGAAGCAAACGAGCTAGGGAGCAACAAACAGTGTCTCTCACTCTCCTGACCTCCTCCCCCATTAATCATTCTGTTGACCCTCTCCAGAAAATCCCACTGATTATAGAAACATTGTATGAAAAGACACTCCAACCATAAACAAAAGGTGTCAGATTTAAGAGAAACTTTGTGTCACTGCACTTCTAATGGCATTCTCTGTGTGTTTCTTCCACTAAAATAAAATACCATTTTGATTTATTCTCTTATCTTTATTCTATAAATGTGATCTCTACAAATTATTGTGTTCAAATTCAACTGCAAGAAAACTACTTGTGCCTTAGAATTTGTTAACATACCTACCTATTTACCAATTAAAAGTTTAATCAAAACACTGATCCCGGGACACCTGGGTGGCTCAGTTGGTTGAGCAGCTGCCTTCGGCTCAGGTCATGATCCCGGCGTCTTGGGATCGAGTCCCACATCGGGCTCCTTGCTCGGCAGGGAGCCTGCTCCTCCCTCTGCCTCTGCCTACCATTCTGTCTGCCTGTGCTCACTCTCACCCCCCCCCTCTCTCTGATAAATAAATAAAATCTTAAAAAAAAAAAAAACACTGATCCCATGATGTTGTAGCTCAGCAACATATAATAATAACAAAAGAAAAAGAAGATTATACTGGCAAAATATTTCTGAACCTGTGACATGACCTTGTTCTTACAATACCTATGTGATCTCCTGCCTGTACAAAAATCTGCTGTTGGTTAATAAGAACAAATTCTTGCCTTTCTGTAAGTATCACTGGGAAACAGCAATTTCTTTCTTGAATATTTGATTTTCCAAATAATTCAGGTATAATAACTGAACTTAGAACACTTCCTCATGTTTGTTAACAAAAATTGAGGTCATTCTCATATTTGCTCATGAGATTTTAGCAATATATCATCACCATGTATTTAAGGATGCTTGGGTAACTCAGGTAAATTTGAATACAAAGGTTAAGCAAAAAAGAAAGAACAACAACAAACAAAAAACAACCTGCAAAGTAGCAAACAAAAGCCTTTCCAATAGTAGGTACTTGCAGTTCCAATAGTGTTTGATAGTAGGAAACTGGATGCAAATAATAATAAAAAGTTCTAAGAAAAAGGTTGAAATATTCTATTATTTTATCCAAACGGCCCTTCCTTCCTTCTTTCTTTTCTTTCCCTTTCTGTTCTTTCTTTCTTCTAAAATCAGAGAGAATGAGTTTGTTTTTGTTTTTTGTTTTTTAAGAGCATGTACAATAAAATTAAGTGTTAAATAGCAGGATTTCATAGAAGGATCAAATAAAAGAATTTAGGGCAGAGATCGTAAGCAAAGAAATTTTTCTACTGAATGGAAGTAGACCACCAATTCCAGGCTGCAAGAGCCTTAAATATAACCCTAATACTTAACCCTGGAATTTCAATACCTAGAATTATTTTTAGGAAATAATTTTAAATTCAGAAACAGAATAATATACAAAGGTATTCCTCCAAGATCACCTTTAATCTGGAACTGTAAATAGTCTACACGACTCAAAAAGGATATGCTTAAAATATCAGGGCATAACAATAAAGAATTACTATCCATTGTTAAATAGAATTTTATGATGTCTCCAATAAAAGAGAATGGACACTGATAATGTCATTGAATATAGAAATATACAATATTAAACATGAATTCAACTAAATAAATACATAATAAGAGGAGGAATCTACAAATTAAATGGGTCTTGAGATATATCAACCAACCACAAAGAGAATTTGTAGATCCCAATTTAAACAAGTAATTTGTAATGAATGAGTAAATAAATACTATGAAGCAATCAGAATCAGAAAAGTGTAAATAAATACTGTTGGTTGAGTACTTGGTGTCATTAGGAATCGTGTTTTTTTTCCCCCTGTGGGATAATGATAATGTGGCCATTTAAAAAATATATATATTTTTTAGTCCCTTTTTAGTGATATATGCTATTTATATATGAACATATGAAAAAATGACATGATATGAAGTTTAAGAATTGCTACAAAATAACACAGGTGGCAAGAAAATTGGTGATTTGAGATAAAATGAGATTAGTGAAAAGCTTTCTAAGACTCGAGGATTGGTGATATGTACCTTGCCTCCCACTTTAATTTTCTATTTGCTCATGTTTGAAAAGTTCGATAATATAACCAACCTTTTTAAGTATAAAATCAATAATGGAAAGAAATTGAGCAAACTCAATTTAGTAGTGTAGTAGATAGTAGATAGTAGTGTTTATCGATAGTTGTAGAATTATGGTTTTACATTTTTTCTAAATTATATTATTTTTGTATAAGGAAATACCTGTTATATAAAATATATCACTAATCAAATAAAACAGAATTACAATAAAGTAAACCCATAAAATTTTTGTAGCCATTATGTTTAAGAATATAAAGATCGAGATACACGTGCAAAGAGCTTATTTGACCTAAACTTACAGATTAACTTCAGTAAAAATACAACTATTCTCTGAAAATGTACTATTAAATCATGAAATAGGGAAATAAAGTATTGTTTTACTTTAATTTAATTTCTGAAATTAAAGATGATTTATTTTGCATTTTGAGGATAAGGAAAAATAAGCTCCCCTACTTTTTTTTTTTAAGATTTTATTTATTTATTTGACAGAGAGAGACAGCAAAAGAGGGAACACAAACAGTGGGAGGGGGAGAAGCAGGCTCCCTGCTGAGTAGGGAGCCTAATGCAGGGCTCAATCCCAGGACCCTGAGATCATAACCTGAGCCAAACATAGATGCTTAGAGTCACCCAGTTGCCCCAAACCCCCTTTCAAAAATATTTTAGTCTGAATGATTCAAATGGAACCTCTGATATCAAATATTAAATAACATGTTGGAGAAAATTCTACCATATTTCAAGACTACTAATTTCTGTATTTTTCATACATTCATGTAGTCTTTCCATGTAGGATTAAGAGGGATCAATAATCAGATTATCTTTCTGTAGATGTAAAAAAAAAATAAAAAAGTAGAACAAAGAGTAAATTATAAAGTAACAAATACCCATGATTTTAGGAGGTAATTACTATTCCTTCACTGGTTTAAAAATTTCACATAAATATATCCCATAGTAAAGTAAAATCAGCTTTTATTTTCTCAGCTGTGAAATAATATGACAGGATCTATCAATCAGTATTTACTGGTAGACTAGACAAAATGGGGATGCAAAAACAGTTAGGCGTGATCCCTCCCAGAGCTTATATAGAAGTCCTTGAAGCAAAAAATATTGAAAGGAACTATAAGAATGCAATGAATTATATAAGGAAGAGAGCAATGGAGTGGCTAAACGAAGATTCACGGGATATTTGAGACTTACACTGTGAATGAGAAAAACCAATATAGCAGTTAATAGGCTTAGATTCTGAATCCATTAGCAATCCAAACTTTCTAATCAAGAGCCACAGCTTGTTTCCATAGTTGGTGGCCCAAAAGAGGAGTATATTTAATCTGCCAGTCTAGCTTTCCAAAGGGAAGACTAAAACCCAAGCCACTGGCAACAGCTCAAATCACAGCTAGAGTTATAACTAATGGCCTTGATCGAGCTCTGCCCACCAATAAGAATGATCCTGTCCAGTTTTGGTTTGGTATAGCTAGCACTGATGCTGGATAGCCATAGGAGCCAATGAACACCATCATGTTTCAACTTGTCAGGGAACCAAGCCCAGGCATTTAGAAGAACCTCTATGAATCAAGGTTCCTATTAAGTCAGCAGCTGTTTATTTCATGCTGTGGGTTGGGGGTAAAATCACCATGAAGAGGTAGTTAACTTTTTCATACAAAGTCCAGATGTCACAGCTGCCTAGCTGGTTGAGTTCTTGAATATACTATATCATTTCGATAAGAGAAACTTTTGAGATCTTTCCCACCTTATTAGTTATAAAGTCAAAGTTGTCCTACCTCAAAATCGGCTCATGAGACCATGGAATCACAAGACTTCTGTTGATCAGTCATTCGGAGTAGCAGCAAACTAATAGCTGCTTTTTAAAAGGGGTTAACATGGTAACTATGTCTAAAAAGTGATTATTAGTACAGAATCTGAAGAAGAACTACAGGTACAGGAGAACAAAAGGCACATCATCACAGAAGGGTCCTTAGAGCCATGGGTCCCAAAAGTACTAGAACTTTTCTACCTGCAACTGTTTATGATTGGGAGGATCTTCTCTGAGCAAATTCCAGCAAATCCTCAGTTATCATCTTTTTAAATATACTTCCTTCCATTTTCTTCTGGAACTCCTACTAGAGACATGATGGAATTTTTCACCTAATCCTCCTCCATGCCTCTTAGCTCTACTTTTTTTTTTTTATTTATTTTTTATTTATTTTCAGCATAACAGTATTCATTATTTTTGCACCACACCCCATGCTCCATGCAATCCATGCCCTCTATTTAATACCCACAACCTGGTACCCTGACCTCCCACCCCCCCGCCCCTTCAAAACTCTCAGATTGTTTTTCAGAGTCCATAGTCTCTCATGGTTTACCTCCCCTTCCAATTTCCCCCAACTTCCTTCTCCTCTCTCTCCCCATGTCCTCCATGCTATTTGTTATACTCCACAAATAAGTGAAACCATATGATAATTAAGAGATCTGCTTGACTTATTTTCTTGTCTTTTTGTGCTGTGTGCTGATTAATCAGTATATTTTTTTCCATTTAACTTCCTCTTTAGTATATCTTTTCTATTGATGTTTCTTTCTCTTTTTTTTAGAGAATAAAATAAATTACATCTCTGCATTTGAAAAAAAAAATCTTATTTTGATTGTTATAATCTTAAACAACTTAGTTACCCCAACTGATTCAGTAAATAAACATCCGTAACTCAACCTTACTTGAAGCTTCTTGACAATACTTGACCATAGAAAGTCCTTAAATTGTACTACTTACTAACGCAAAATGGTACCAAATTTGGAAAACCTACACATAAAACAATGAATTAAAAATTTTGTCCTATTAAAAAAAGAGATGGGAATTTCATTAAATATGTAGATTGCTTTGGGTAAAATAGACATTTTAACAATATTTGTTCTTTGTGAGCAGGGAATATCTTTCCATTTCTTTGTGTCCTCTTAAATTTCTTTCATCAGTGCTTTATAGTTATCAGAGTACAGGTTTTTCGCCTCTTTGATTAACTTTATTTGTAAATATCTTATTGTTTTTGGTGCAATTGTAAATGGGATTGATTCCTTAATTTATTTTCTACTCCTTCATTATTGGTTTATAGAAATGCAAGGGATTCCCGTATGATGATTTTGTATCCTGTGACTTAACTAAATTTTACTAAATCATTTCTAGCAATTTTTTGAGGTTTCTATTTAATAACTTTTCATGATACTTTAAATTTTTTCATTATTTCATTATTTTTCAAACTTCTGTATTTCACTACTTTTACTACATAATTTTCTTTTTTTACAAATATTTTATAGAATTTTAAACAATATTTTGCCTTAGTTCTTATTTTAAAGTCTTTATCAGATATAGGATACTTGGATGGCTCAGTCAGTGACACATGCATTCTTGATCTCAGGGTTGTGGGTTCAGGCCTCATGTTGGGTTTAAGATTACTTAAAAAAAAGTAAAAATTTTTAAAAACAAATAAATAAAATATTAAGTCTCAAATAGTTCTACAAAATGTGTTTCATTAGGATAAATTCGTGTTCAATTATATTTTTCCATACATGCTTGTTTTTCTTATTTTTCTCGACCTCTCTCTTCCTCTCTCTCTCATATATTCTTATAGGTACCTTTCTAGGGGTTTTGTTATTCCCCAGTCTTCCAATCCATAGCTTTGTTTTATATGGATGACTTCAGGTTCACATCTCCTGATGATATTGGTGGTATTTTCAATCTAATTCCTAAACAATTAGGTAGCTTGAGAGAGTTCCTAGTTACCTGGCTGAAACTGTGCCCTTACATTTGCCTAGGTCCACAAATCTCAAATAAACCAAAGCCTCAGACACCAGTATTTTCAGGCTGCTTTCTCAAGTGAGGAAACCACATTCAAGGCCCTAGTGTCAAGCAATAAGCCTGTCTTCAGACTTGGATTTTACACAGAGCATTTTTAATCCATGGATAATTCTAGACCAACATGCCCTGCTTTGGAATCAGAAGTCCTGAGTCCCATAGCTTTAGTCTGGCTTACTCTGCTTATTTTGCATGGATTTTTTTTTAATGGATATTAATCAAAGAGGGGTCTGTCAAAGCTTGATGTTATTACACCAACCAGACAAGAAATAAAGTACTTTTTTAAAGTTTATTATAATATACACTCTTTCTAGCAGTGCTTAAAATTTAGTCAGAAGAGGTAAAAATAGCAAATAGAACTAGAAAGCTGTTACCTAAGAGAAGCAATTGGAAAAATGAAGAGAATGTTCTAAGGGCACCTGGGTGGCTCAGTCTGGTAAACACTGGACTCTTGGTTTCCTCAGGTTATGATTTATGGGTCATGAAATCTAGGCCTACCTTAGCCTCCGGGTTCAGTAAGAAGTCTGAAGATTCTGTCCCCCTGTACTACCTCTCTCACTCCCTCTCTCTCGCCCTCCCTCTCTTTGTCTAAAATAAATAAAGAAATAAATCTAAAAAGAAAAAGGAAAAAAAAAAGGTAGAGGATGTTATGGAAGCCAGTAGAAAAGAGTGCTTCAAGAACAGAGTAGTAAGCTGAAAAAAGGAGCTTCTTACAGATCAAATAAGATAAAGCCTAACAAATATCCACTGTATTTAACAACTTGTAGACATTACTAAGAACAGTTTTTTGATGACATGTTACTTCAAAGATTAACATGGGTAAGATGTGAGGCAACGAGTCAGTAACACAATAGGTAAAGGTAGTAAATTCAGAGGGTAAAATAAAACACTGAGTGGTGGTAGAAAGGGATTTTTTTTTTAATTGAGAAACATAATCTTTTAAAAATACAAACACAAATAAATCAGAAGAGAAAGGCTCAGATATATAGAGAAAGAAATTCCTGAATAGACAAGCTGGAATGGAAAAGAAAGGTGAAGAGAGTATCTTCAGGCAGGAGAAAAACAATTTCTCCATGAAATGAGGAAGAGAGGACAGGTGTTAATGAAGCAGTGCTTGTCAGTTTGATGATGGAGGTTGAGGTAAAACATTCTCATCTAGTAATTTTTACTTCCTGTAGAAGCAGGACACCATGTTTTCGGCTCCAAGTTAAAGAGGGACTGTTAAACTGAAGAACTAGAAAGAAACATTTTAAAACAATTGTTGCACAATAGAAGAGTGTGGTGACCAGAATGTATAGCAGTTGTGGCAGTGTTGACAACTTATTTGGGATTACTGACAATGAGTTTACACTGGGGTCCATTCGTCATAATTGACTGATTTTCTCCAAATGAGTTTATTCTTCTAAATTAGGCACAGTGAAGAAGATGATGACATTAATACAGAAACAATTATTGAGGAGGTAAATGCTTAACAACAGAGAAAAAAATAACTTTGGTACCAGAAAAGAATGGTTGTAAGACTAAATCATAGAATCTATGGTGGATATGGAGAAATGTGAGGAGAGAAGAGAATTAATATATGGAAATAAACAGATAATCAATTCTCAGATCCAGTAGAGTCAAAAACAAATGTAGTGAAGTCAAATGAATTTGTAAGCAAAAAGAAAAAGAACTGAATTTTGGAGTTTTTGATCTCAGAGTTAGTGTATGTTGTATCATGATAATGATTATGATGTAATTATAAGCATCTCTAAGTGTTATGTGGCTGAGAGACCCCTACAAATGAATAACTCAAGAAACTGAGAGCCCATGGTGATGGATAAGTCTTCTATAAGGACAATGAATTTATCTAGGATCATGAAGTCAACCTTCTTAAAGAGCAAGACTATGATCCAGTGGCTAAAGTCAACATTGGAAGAGTAACTGTGATGTAGAAGTGAGTAGAGAACAACTTAAACAGAGAAAGAATATCCAGAGACATGAACCACAAAGAAGCATCCCCCCCCCCACCCCAGGAGCTTAGAGAATTCATGAACTAAGAACAGCAGTGGGCAGTATTGTAGTAGGGCTATTCAACTACATTCCAGACTCTCCTTTTCTGAGCACATAGTTGGCTGCACCCTTCCTCTCCTTTGAAGTTGGGCACAGTCATATGATGTATTTTGGCCAATAGAATATAAGCAGACATGGTATGCTTTCCTTCCTGGGAAGAAACTTCTAAAAGTGAAAGTCCAGGTCACCATGTTCCCCTCTCTTTCTCCAGGGTGATAATCAGCAGTGCTCCAGTGGGGCATCTCCATCAGCTTGGTTTCTTGAGTGAGAAAACATGGAGCAGAGCCCTCAAGAAAAATATCTGTAGGTATAAATTACTAAAATATTTGAACCTAGTTCATGTTGCATAATCCATGCAGCTAAGAAGATATGATCCAGGCTCCTGAAGTAAGTGGAAGTGAAAGAGATAGAGTAGCCATAGTGGATTGAGAGGGAGAGCAATTTTGGTAGTAGAGAGGCCAATGAGAATAAAAAATAATCAAAGGAGAGATTAGAAATGAAAGGAGATCATCAGTGATGGAGGGAGGAGGGATCCAGAAGGTATAATGAATGGTTTGTAAGAAAGGGAAAGAGTGGCAACTTGGATCAGAGCAAAGACAACAGGATTTAACACATTTTGGAATTAGATACAAGTAGAATTACATGGACTGAATAGTCTTAAAATTTTTACATTGCCCAATAATAATAAGGTGTAAGATACAATTTGTTTAGATGAACTAAAATCTCATTTTCATGTTTAAAATACACTACTGAAGATACAAATTGCAATTTCATGGCTTTCCACTAAATTCTCAAACACATGGCGATTTTGTGAGAGTGGGTTCTGGTGTCAACCTACTTTTTCTTCTCTGTGGTCTCCTATACAAGTAGGCTAAGAAGAAAAAAGAATGTCTTTTGGATGGTCCCATCCCTATATTCTAAAGTGCAGACTTTTCCTTATTTGTTTATTCTCTTGATAATTTCAGTAAGAAGTAGGGTGAGTGGAAGAGGAAGTAAGATGTCTGAGTTTGGGCTTTCATTCATTTCAGAGATATTGCTGCTATTTCTATTGGGAAAAAAATACTAATGAGAACTAATATTTATTGAATGTTTATAATATACCTCATATTTTTCTAGAACTTCATGTGTTTTATGTTATATAATCTTCAGCATGAAGTGCATGCTTTTGTCGATGCTCTTTATAGTTATGAAAAATGAGACTCAGGAACTTATAAGGTGCCCAAGATCACACTTCTGATTAAGAATGGAGGAGGATTTACAAATTTGGCTGAACTCCAAAGTTAGACTACTGGTTATAATTATAAAGCTTTATTAATATCAAAATATACCAGTGGCCTGATTATCTTTCAACATAGAATAAAAATATATTAAGGAATAATGAATTAAAAGTAAATTTCAGTGAGAATAGCAAATAAATCTGTGATCAAGTCTTCACTAAATTATCCAAGTTTATACTGACATTTAAGCAAGAAGCACTGTCCTTGACAACATGACAAATCTCAGCTCTTTCAAGCAATACCTGTTTTTTACTCAGTTTTATTCTTTTAAAACTTCTTTAGTATACACATACACATCTGTATATGGTTTATATGCATTCATAGATATATTAATACAGTATGTGCATACATATGTGTGTACACACGCACACATACACACACACACACCATGAGTATATATAAACATGTATAAACATGTATTTGGGTGTGTACTTGTAATATTCTATCAATTGCTTTAAAAAATTGTGAAAGCCAAGTTTATTTACCTTTTAAGTGTACCATGATTTATATAGAGGCAATAAGAGAGTGTTAGCAGAACTATAGTATTATTTATATGCATATTACATATTCTATTTTAATTAAAAAACTCAACCTCACCTGTTATGACAAACCATAACATAAATAATTTATGTAAAGAGATGTATGGGAATGAATCCATCTATGAGGACATAGAAGTAACATCCTTTGCTTAAGGTTTTGGAATGACCTACAAATACTGACTGGCAGCAAGATTCATCATAATTCAAAAAATTCTTTACACAATGACAGACTGAATTGAAAACAGAAGGACACTGGTTGTTTTGTTACTATGGCTATTCCTGGCAGTTATCCAGGGATTACAACAGCACAACCTTACAAACAGCATAGAAATGGACTGTTTAACAAAGGGTCTCAGCAGGGTAATGAGCGGTGCACATTAATTCTCACTGTGCATTGATGAGCTCTCTTTGAACTTTGCCAAGGTTTAGACAATGGTGACAGGGCTCTGGCACTGGTAGAAGATTTAGGCCTTGAAGAGTGCTTCAGGGGTGAGGTTTTTTGTTTGTTTTTTTGTTTTTGTTTTTGTAGGAAATGGCATTTTAATCATTTAGACTAGTTATTGGTTTTAATTAGATCTAGAGTTTTAAAAAGGCTTGTGAAATATCAGAAAAAAAATCTTTGCTGTGACTGTCCTCTAAAGATAAGGATCTAGAAGTGATCTTAGATTAACCTTTAAGAATTATACATTTAAATATCAAGGCAGGATAAGCCTCTGCAAACTTTTTAATGGTATCATGAATAGGAAAATGTATAGGATGGAGCATGGGAAATTTTTGATATTTCTCTTACTCTACAAAAATGAATTTTAAAAATCTTTCAGTCTAATATTATTATACATAATTAGCTGATTTACCTACACATTTTCTTAAATTTTGACTTCTCAAAAACTGACTTCAGATTTCACATGTGTTTCAAATGATGTTTTTATTTGTAATGTTGATCCCAAGGTGAAAGATCATTACCTCATATTTTTAAACACAAATTTGCCTTTTTAAGCTAGACAAATTGAATATAATAAAATATTTGTGTGTGTGTGCATATATGTGTGCTTGTTCACACACATGCATATTCCTGCAATTGGTTCAGCACAGATGTTGACTGATACCTGTTCTGAACCACTGAATAATACCTTAGGAGAAAGTGATTAGAAAGCATTTACACTAATCTCAATGCAGTGCCTTCTTCTATGGCCTTGACTGGTTCTTATAAAAGAACAGCTCGCCTGAGCATATTTTTCTGATATACAAATTTGTTCATGTTAGGTCAGCCTCTCAAGGTCTACTCAGTGTCACCTTCCCACAGAGCTTTTCACATGCCTCCAATCTACCTATATCCTCCCCTTGCTTGAGATTCACTCTCTGTCCCTCATGTGCGCATCATAATACTTCCATCGATCTGTTAGGGTGATTCTATATTCATATCTAGTTTCTATACTGTATTAAATACACGGAAGGATGGGACGCCTGGGTGGCTCAGTTGGTTAAATACACGGAAGGAGGAGTCCAAGTCTAAGTGGTCTTTATGTCATTGTCAGGGACTTGCTCAGAACAGTGCACGAAGTAGTTCTTTCAATAAATGAATGAAATAAATGTATTTTGGGCTTCTTGTTTAATTATTTATACTATGATATTAACCATACTGCTCCTTTTTATTCCTATATTTTCATTTAATAAATTAAATACTAAATTTTTAATTTTCATGTCCTCCCACTTAAGGGTTGGGGCCGGGTAAATGTCATTTCCCTGAAAATGAAATTGACAATACCAAAATCCAATAATGTGAAGAACTAAGTATTTGTAGAAACATCCCACCAGACACATTTCCAGAAAGATTAAATGACTAGAAAAACACTTTTAATTCATAACAACTCAAAAGAAGAAGATATAAATCCAGAGGTTTTGAGCTGACATTTGCCCTGAGGGCATCTGAATTCCTGTAATCCTCACAGGCTTGAGTTTGACATGTGATGGGCCAAAAGCCCAAAAGAGGTGGTAAATCCTGGGTCTCAGGCAAAATGAATGATCAGATTCGAAACTTTATTATATAAATCCAAAACATCCTAGCACACCCATACTCACTGGTCAACAAGAATAAAGGACACCCCACAAAGATAGATAGATGATGGAGATGCATTCCTGATTTTAGTCTTGGCTTTAATTAAATGTAAGTAAGAAGGAGGGAAAAATGCCTGCTCTGGGAATTTTTAACCACTTATCCACACAGATGTGGCGATCTCCCAAATAAAAGCCAAATACAAAATTTCTTTTAATAGGTTCTGTTTGGTTGTGTCACTAAAGACCTAACAGAAACTCATATAAAATTTCTCTGAAGAAATTCATATCAACAAAAGTCTCAAGTGTTTCAACAAATGATGTTTCAAGGATTATGTGTACTCCAATGATAAAATATCAGAAAATACCCAGTAAAACAAATTACTCTGGGCAAAGTCAGGAGAAATAATAAATTGCAGGATCAGATATTCAAGTATTCAAATATTAAAGTTACCTATATATGAGATAAACATAAAATAAATATTATATATCCCATATAAAGGATGAGAAGATATATGAAACACAACGAACAAAAGCAACAACAACAAAAACTATTGGAAATTACAAGGGAGGGGGGTTGCAGACAAAAAAAACAGTAGGTCTTTTTAAAATAAAGATTATAATAAAATCAGATATTCAATGGATTAATTATACTACAGATTGGAAAATCTTTAGTATAAACTAGTAAAAAAGCAGGTATGTCAGAAGTAATTATTTGGAATCCAGTGTGGAGAGAAAGCAATGAAAGAATAGAGTTGAAATGCCATGGAAGTTCTAAAATAAATCTAATCAGATTTCTTAAAAGGGATAACATAAATGGTGAGTAATGGCTGAGAATCTTCCTGGAATTGATAGAGGCCATGAATCCTCATGTGCTCAGTCAATGTAAATAAGATAAATAAATGGGAACTGAGATTCATCCAAATGAAGCTAAAAATACCAAAGACAGGGAGAAGATTTTAAAAGAAGCCAGAGGAAAAAGATGGGGAAATATGATGGAATAAGAATCATATAGGAAATCTCACAAGAACAACAATGAAACTCAGAAAAGAGTGGGCTGATAAGCTCAAAACTCTGAGGAAAAAAATAACTTAGATTAAAATTGCATAGCAGCAATACCACATGTCAAGAAGGAGGGCGAAATGAAGACAGTTCCAATTAAAAAAAAAAAAGAGCTGTTAAGAGAAGAATTTACTACCAACAGAAAGATATTACTCAAGTGTATTATTCTAGAAGAAAATGTAATCCCACAGAGAGAATATCTATATTGATACAGGGAAAAATTGGGAGTAAAGCAAATCATTATGTTAAAATATGTAGTAGATGCCAGCGGGGAGTTGATCAGTTTAGTTTTCTAAGGTCCTTGTATTGTTTGGGAGAAAGACAAAGTATTGATTAATTGGTATCTTGCGAAGTATGCTTGTTAAAATAGCCACTTAGTTTAGTGAATAAAATAAATGAGTAAAATAAGTAAATAAGTAAAAGAAGAGAGAAAAAAATAGAAGGAAGTGAATTTAGATGAAAAAAATGAAACTGTTTTAAGACATTAATAACGTGTTACCACTTTCTTATTAATCTAATCAGACAAGCAGTTGTTTCTTTAAGAAATGACAGCCCACTTAATTGTATTGTAACATCCTTGAGATAAGATATTTTATCCAAGCAGATGTGTGATGGTCTGCCTAGCCAAATGAGAGATAAAATAGTATGTCTTGATTTTTATCACCAAAAAAGGATGCTCTAATTCTCAAAGCCCTGCATTAGTAATTAGAAAGAGACATCACCAGAATATAGGACAAGAGATTTGATTACCAGGGCTTTGTCCTTTGTCTTTGTCCACTGGTTTGTAAGTTGGCTTCTAATTGCATCTCTGGAATAGGAGTAAGAACTCTGCAAAGCACTCACATGAAAACAAATAATTTATATTTAAAATCAGTTCTGGGACAACTGGGTGGCTCTGTCGTTAAGTGGCTGCCTACGGCTCAGGCATGATCTCAGGGTCCTGGGACTGAGCCCCTCAGCAGGTTCCATGCTCAGCAGGAAGCCTGCTTCTCCCCCTCTCACTCCCCCTGCTTGCGTTCCCTCTCTGGTGTGTGTCTCTCTTTTTACAATATTTTTTTTAAAAATCAGTTATGTATGTATAGTTAGCTGAATAATTCCTGAATAACTATGTAATAAATACTGGGGACTTGGATAACTATGGTCCAGACCCAGAATCAAGAGATCTCTGCTATGGAATCCTTACCGTGTGTGGGTAGCCCTGCAGAGCCGTCAATGCCAGTTTTAAACATATTTAACCCAATCGTACCCTCAGTTCACAAGGCACAGCTCATTAATCAGTTTATTATCAACACATTTTTTAAAAGACTAACCTTCAGTTATTTACATGCTGGTTGAAAATAGACATAAAAGTTACCTAGTGTGTATAACGGTTTGTATAGGAAAGCAGATAAAGTGTATATGGAGAAGTTTGGAATAAATTTCATATTCATGGGAGATGAAAAAAACTGTCACAGAAGCACCAAGACAAATGTGAAGTTTTCAAGTGGAATTTGAAAAAGTGCACTGCAGTTTCAAAGAGTGAAATACTTGTAATGCAGTCAAAAAAGGTTTCCATCAGAAAAGATTGAATTAAGGTGCTGAAAAGATAAACTTTTAGATGACCAGGATGACTTGTTTTCTTAAGGTGCTAATAACTAAAATTGTGACTTTTTTATACTGATGACCCTTTGATTACAGAATATACATTTCTCTTCTGCTCCTGCCCTAAAGACAAGCTATCTTTCAATAGTGTCAGATGTAACCAAGGCTCATTTGAATTTTACAAATATAATTGTGACAATTTTGACCTTTGTGTACTATTATTTGGGGGAACTTAAGGACAAAGTCACTTTATGTGTCTTACCCTGAGTGTTTTCCATAACTCATGTTCTCCTGTTGTCTCATTGTTTACTGTTTGATATATCTGACATTATCTGTGTAAGAAGCCTTGGAAAATGACTTTCGTAGGGGGTCTACATTAGGAATAGTAAGTGTTTCAGAATGCCTTAATCTTTTATTCCATAGGTATGAATCATTTCTCTACTTTAAAATTCAAACTTCTAGTAAGTTCAACAATCTTACTTGAATTTACTTTTTCAAGAAGGAATCTGTAATGATATCATATCTATGGTTTAGAGTAATCACAGGTATAATGTAAGTTTTATTGTACTTCCTTTCTGTGGAGAGTAGGAGAGCATGGGTGGATAACTTATACTCATCTATTTATTTTACAGACATTGACTAATCATCTCCACCATGTGTGGGACCCTATAGTGGGTATTGTGAGAGATGCCAAGAATTTGAAATAATTTCTGCCTCAGTCAAGACACTGACATTTGCACAGAGGAGACAAGTCATGTGTGTTAATAGCTAGAATATAATGGTTGGGGATATTCATTTGAGACATATCCCTATTTATAAGTAGCTTTTTAACTGGAGTCAGCCAAATTGGCATAGATAAAAAAAAAATAGTTAATTTATTTAACAAACCCTCATTAAGTGTCTATCCTGTGTTAGCCCGTGTTAAGTCTTACTAGAGATGCAGTTTCCTGGAGAGTTTATACTCTGATTCAGAAAAAATTCTGAAGATGTATGCTTTGAAAAACAAAAAGTGACATTAGAGAGAATATTTTTTAATCTAAATGTTGGTAAAAATTAGTCTATGGTGAACAAAAGGAGCTTAGGGTATTATCAGGTATCAGAATTAATCTCTTCTGAAGAGAAGAAAATACAAGGGTATAAATGATAGTTTTGTATTGTCTAATACTAAGTTAAATACTGTCACATAAACAAGTAAATAAATTTGTAATCAAATAAATCCCACAGACAATATATTTGATCGTCCAATAGTCCAAGCTGGATAATGCTTAAAAACAAAACTTGATCAGAAATATCATCATAATTAAACATGTTAAAAAAGCAAAGACAAATGAAAAATTTCTGGTTCGGGGATTATATCTTTAGCAAAGACTAAATGTCTTAGAGGGCCAGGAAACCTTAAAATGTATTTAGAAATGATCAGGAAATTATATGGGTGAAGACACATGATTTTGGCATAAAACAAAAGTGCTTAATGTTAGTATAATGGTATACTATCAAACAAATGCTTTTGTAATAGATTGTTCTTAGTTAATAAAAATAAATATTTTAGGAAAAAAAGATGTAGAAACTTTTTTGTTTTTACTTTGTGTTAATCTTGAACAATTTTCTGAATCAGATCAGAGTCTATCTTAAATTGAATTGTTTTTCAATATATTTAAATGAACCTGATCAAGTTATAGTTCGCTCCTTACTCACCTGTGATGTTATAGAAAATAATATCCTTCAGGTAAAACTTCAAGCTGAAATTAAATAAACTGCCACACTAAAAACAGTACATTGGAAAAAAATCTGTCATTTTCTTAGAATTAAATCTTAATGACATTTTTGATTCTTTTCCTTCCAGCCAAGATTAGATATATAAACCTCAGGTTTCCCAAAATATTTTGGGAATATCTCTATTATTGTATGACTTTAAGTATATAAAAATTACTTAAGTGCCTATTTCACCTAGGATTCAAGTTTATATTTTCAGTGCCTAAATTTGAGGTAGGCAAAAAAATGCTGAACTAATAGTACTGAATTATACTTCCATAAGGAGACATCATGAAGAATATCTTGTTTTAGAAATTACATGTTCCATTATTCAAATTTATTTTTATTTAATTTTTTAAGGATTTATTTATTTATTTATTTGACAGAGAGAGAGAGAGAGAGAGAGAGAATGAACAAGTAGACAGAGAGCAGGCAGAGAGAGGGGGGAAAGCAGGCTCCCTGCCGGCAGAGAGCCCAATGCCGGGCTCCATCCCAGACCCTGAGATCATAACCTGAACCAAAGGCAGAGGCTTAACCCAATGAACCACCCAGGCATTCCTCAAATTTACTTTTATAAAAGAAACCTCACATTAATTTCATGTGATAGGAAAATTCAATCACAATTAACAAAGAAATGATATCTGTTCTATTAAGAAAATTCGTGCTATGGTTTGCCTTTTTAAAATTTTATTTTTTGTTTAGGAGTTGGTTTTGTTTCTGTTTTGATTTGTTTTATGTTCTAAAGCAAATGTCATTTTTGAAAAACCACATTTGTTTATATCTGTTTTCAATTCATTGATTTTGTTTTTCTGGTAATAATAGATGCAAATCAGTGTTTATTATTTAATAACACACAGATGTTCCATATACCACAGATAAACAAACTTTCCAGCCCACTGCTTCAATAGTGCCACTGCAAATTCACTCTCTGAATCAAACGCAAACTTTTTATTGTTGAACTCAAGTAATTCTAGATTTTAGATCTGCTTATGTGGGTAATTTTCTCCCAGAATACCCGTGCCCTTAATTTATATTTCTACTTTCATTTTCATGTAACAATTTGAGTTTTCAAATTCCCAACTCAAGCCTTCTCCATTCCACTCTGTTTCCTCTGTTCATTTAGGAAACTTCTGAGAAGCTACTTTTGGGGGGGGAGGTTCAAAAAATTTTATTATTTTTTAAATATTTATTTATTTGAGATAGAGTATGTAGACACATGCAGGTGCACTTGAGCTTGCTGTTTAAATCTGCTTTGAGGCACTTGAGCACCTGGGGGAGGGGTAAAGTAAGTGGGAGAGAGAGTCTTAAGAAAACTCCATGCTCTGTGTGAACCCCTGGGGGGCTCAATCTTACTACGTGAGATCATTATCTGAAAGGAAACCAAGAGTCCTATGCCTAATCAACTTTGCCACGCAGGTGCCCCTAAAAGATTTTAAGTAATCTCTACAACCAACGTAGGGCTCAGATTTACAATCCTGAGGTCAAGAGTTGCACGCTCTATGGATTGAACCAGTCAGGCACTAGCCCCATCCTCCATCCTATTTCTTTTTTAATAAATCTTGCCTAAGGGTTAGGGGAAAACTTAAGGAAAAGTTTCAATGCCTAGTAGTGTGAGATTGATCGGTCGTATACTTTTTGTAGGAGGTAAAATTATGCATAGGATGTACAGGAGTAGATAAGAATATCTCTATATCTATAGAAGTCTCTGTAATATCAACTTTAGCATTGAACTTCCTCTTAGTCTTTAAATTATGTTTTTTTACTATATTTCTCTGATAATATTTATGTCCAAAACATTTACTTTACTGATATTTTAAAGTATCGTACATTCAGGAATCATATTTGAAAATGGAGTAGTATCCATGAGCGATGTTTATTTAGCAATTTCTTATGTAATTACAAAAATAAAACAATCCTTAGCTCTGTTTGTTTTGCTAACAATTACAATTAAAGAAGAAATTAGCAAAGGTTGTGATTAGGGAATAAATTCTTTTAAAAATCTTGAGACTATTGGGGAGCTTGGCGGGCTTAGTCAGTTAAGCATCTGACTATTGATTTCAGCTCAGGTCATGATCTCAGGGTCCCGGAATCGTGCCAGGCTCTGTGCTAACTATATGCTCTCTCTCACTCTCCCTCCAAAGATAAATGAATGAATGAATGAATGAATAAATAAAATTAAAAATCTTGAGAGTACATGTTAGAAAAAAATGTTAAAAAACTAAGTATTTCTCTCTGCCAAATAAATAAATAAAATCTTTAAAAAAAAAAACAAAAACTAAGTATTTCTCAACATAACCTCAATGTTACTATGCAATCACATAGAAAAAAAAATTCTTTTTACACTAGTATGAAAAGAATTATTTAACACTTATCATGTCTTATTTTCTTTTTAAAAAATATAATCAATATTTTTGAGAGATATTGTTAATACTATAGATAACAGTGTCTTTCTCAGAATAAGCCTTCAATAAATTGTTGTTGAGTATCATTTGTGGGATAATTTCCAAAGAATCATCATCTCTTATCTGGTACAAATCAGAATTATACTGGTCTGTGATATCCTACCTCTGTATTAACTCTCTCTTCTTTGCCTCTGAACTATCTGACGGTACATTTTAACTATGACAGCTTCCTGTTTAAATCTGTTTTGAAGAAAAAGTTCAGCCAAAAAAGAAGGCATAAAGCCTTCTTAATATGTCGTGCCTCTAATACCTGCGATAATAGTTACAAGATTTCTCATTAAAAGTAAAAATCATTTGCTTGCAAAGTACTTTGTCTTTTTTTTTTTTAATGAAGAAAGGAAAATTATTAACAAATATGTTGTGACTTTGAGTATTTAGGGCGGTCTCTCTTTCATGAAGGGAGCAGAAGAAATTGAGACTTTTACTTAAGTTGAAGTCCAACCCATGCAGACTTAATGAACAAATTGCAGGTGGACAGAATTGCTAAATTTGAAAGACAAAAACCTTAGGCACTTAAGTATTAAACAAACAAACAAACAAACAAACAACATAATTTCATGAGCTCCAGTTAAGGAAGAATTTTTCCAACAATGCACAAAAACATCACAAGCCATAAGGAAAAATTAATAAATTTGAGAGACTCAAACTTTAAAACTTCGATACCCAAACACACACATGCATACCCATTTTAAACAAATCAAAAAACAAGATCCTAACTGGGATAAATATTTGCATTATTAATATTCAGAAAATATAACAAATTACTATGTAACATTCATAAAAGTCAAAGGAAATAAAAATGGGAAATTCAGAGGAGAAACTAGTCTATAAATGTAAGAGGAGGAGAAAGAGGCTAACAGGGAATTGCAAATTAAAGCAATGAGATTTCATTTGCATGCAGATTAACCAAATTAAGATAGTGAGAATCTGAAGTTAGTGATTTTGCAGACAAACAAACTTTATACTCTTGGTGGAAATGTAAATTAATAAAATAATTTGGAGAACAGTATTTTCAATATCTTATGAAATACATATAAACTCTAAACAATTTCTTTCTCAGTATGCCACATAGAGAAGCTCTACATAGGTGCTCTAGGAGACAAGACAGCATGACTGGATCTTCATAAAAATATTGGTTTTTGTTAACATATGGAATTAACTTATGTTAACATATGTTAACAATGGAATTAACTTGAGTGTCTCTCAGTAGACTAGCTAAATAAAAGTGGCATATTCCTATTTTAGAGTACTACTGAGTGATTTAAGTAAAATGGGCAAGAAAAATACCAAACTTAAGATAGCTGTTATATGTGGAGACAGAAGAGCAAAATGTAATTCCACCTTTTGTGCTTGACTTAGGTTATTACTAGATTGAGAAACTAATTATGGTAAATAAGGGACTTCAAAATGGTCTGAAATATATTAAAAGAGAAACTTGAAACAAAGGAAACAGATATGCTAACAGTTGTCACTTTTGGGTCATGGGGAATTAAAAATAAATTTGCATGTTTATTTTTTAGTTCTTTCTCTTAAAAATAAAAAAAAAATCATGATCATAATATCACTACTCTTCAATGTTTTTAACTGAAAATACTAGGATGCTTCCACTAGAGTGCAAAATTACAACAACATTACTATCAAAATTCAAAGCTACACTGCAAGTCAATTCCCATTTATTTGAAACTGTTTTTTTGATTTAGGCTTTCCATTTTTGTGATAATACCTGGAGCAGTTTTAAGTTCCCTGAAAAACAAATATTTGATTTCCTCCCTAGAATATAATAAAAGAGCAATCAGGAGGCAAAGCAAAGTATAGAGAGGTCCTGTTAGGCTCATTTAGGAATCATAAAAGGCTTGATAATGTTAAATACCAATTGCAATGCTAGGGCAGCATGCTGGGAAGCATTCATGCAGTTGGAAATCCATAGCATCACTGGTCTTCTTCAAAATAATGTAAAATAAGGGTGAATTAGATCCCAACAGACTTTCCACTTCACTATTGTTGTGTTAGAAACTGAAACTGAATCTCTCTTACTGTTTTTTATAAGAAATCTGCCAAATGGTCAAGCTTTTGTTGGTTTGTTTTTTAAAATTTCAACAGCACTTGAAGCTAGAAAAAGGAGCCTCATTAAAAAGAAAAAGCTTTTATTGACCAATACACTCTTACCAAACACAAATGGTTAATGATATCAAAATACAAGCCTCTTTAAGCGCAGAGAAGTTGTAACCTTTGGAAAATAAGTTGGCCCCTCTGGAAGATCTAAGTTTAAAATGTTATTTAAAAGAAAACATACACTTTTAATAGACTAAAACTTCAACCTACACAATTCTTTTTTTTTTTTTTTAAGATTTTAATTTATTTATTTGAGAGAGAGAGCATGCAGGAGGAAAAGGCAGAGGGAAAGAGACAGAGAAACTCAAGCAGACTCCCTACTGAGCGCAGAGACCCCCTTGAGGCTCAATCTCACTACCCTGATACCGACTTCAGTAGAAACCAAGAGTCCGTTGCTCAACCAACCGCACACCCAGGTGCCCCTAATCTATACAATTTTAATGAGGTAAAGGGACTGTGAATATGGTTTTAAGACCTTCTCATTTTTTTAGCTGTAATTATAGAAAATAGATAGCATCCAAATTCCCAAATTGCTCAGGTAAGAAATAACTGGATTTGCAGACATAATATTCCGTCACACAGTTTATCAGCATTATGACACTAGGTCAGAAAAGGCCCAGAAGATCACTGGTGTAAGAGTGTGCTGAAATTTGCCTCCAGCTGAGGCATATTCTGCTGGAAAGATGAAAAAGCAAAGAATTTCAAATAACAAGGAGTGTCTCTGATCTCTGGTCCATTTTTAACCTGCACATACAGAGACTTTGCATACCAGTGTATTAACGTATGTATGGATGTTTACATGTATAAATTTTCCCAAAGTTTTCCATTGCCAAGGCAAACATCACCAGAGATTTGAAAATAATTTAACTGTCCTTGTCTCCTTTAAGTAGTCCCATAATAATATGTGCTGCTAGCTTATTGCAGCCTAGGTGTTTTCCCTCATGCTTATGAATAACTCTAGTTGGCTTTATGAATAACATACTCACAACAGTAATCTCATGAGCCCATAAGTGAGTTATTAGCCATAAAGAATACACTACCCAAAGCTACAAGTAAAATTTATGCCTAGCTTAATACAATGCTTGCATTAGCAAGTTGTGTTCTTACCTCTACTCAGTCAGGCTCCAACAGAGTCGGCAGTTACTTAGACATACGCTGGGGGTGGGGGGGCGGTGATAAACAGGCTACACATTAGGAACCTGAGGACACAATATCCCCATTTTGTGCCTTTCAACATCCTGGTCTAGAGGCTTCCAATACCCTGGGTTGACAGATCAAGAGTCACAAGTGTAGAACATGTGTTCTGCTCTTCAGCCTCTGTCCCCTGGGTAACCTAGAGCTTCACAGTAATACTTTTACATTGGGGTTTCAACCCCTTCCCCTCAGGGAGGGAAGATGGCCAGGACAGTTTGGGCAAGAACTTTGTGGGGCAAAAATTACCCCTCCAGGCCAGGAGGTAGGAGGAGTCTCTTAGATGATTGGAAATAAACTCACTGGGAGACACCCCCCGCCCCCCAGCTATGACCCCAGCAGACAGAAAAAGATGCCCCTGCTGCCTCTGCCCCACCCCTGCTGCCACTGCCCCCACCCCCCTGCTCCCACACTTGCCACCTCCAGACCTGCCCACTCTCCCATCTTAAGCGTGTAGTGTCTTTAATAAACTGCTTTGTGCTTCCTACCTTCCTTATTGGCTGTATTTATTCAAGCATGGGTCCTCAGGTAAATCTTTTGTGGAGAATGCAAGAAACTGAGATCTCCATTCACAAAACACAGACTCTGCTACTTACAATAGCTCAATAGCTAACCTTGGTGTAAGATGGAAAAATTTCATACCATATTACATAGAATATTATATAAAAACTTAGAATGCTTTAATTTCAAAAAGGAAAGGACATCACAATGCATTTCTTTACTTGGCCCTTGAATAGAAACTTTCACTGGGGCCTTCAAAGACAACATAAAAATAAACGCATTTGGAAAATATGTAGCCTTTTCTCTAAGGTGCTTGAGTTTAACATTTGTTGTGGAACACTGTCCAACATTTGTGTCATTCTTTCAATAAATATTCTTTAATGCTGAACACTTTCTACAATTGTATCATTTGTGTCTCCTGATTATTTTCAGTATAGGAAGCAAATGACTACTACTAAGTATTTAACAATACAGAGGACTATAGATGCAGGGAACTGATAAGGTAAAATAGTGCTCTTATTTAGATTTTAATTAGCCTGATGACTCACAAAAAAATCAACTTTTATAGCTGCCCAACAAACTTCAAATAGAATGGCCCATGGCACCAATCATCATTAAAACTCAATAGATAGCTTGATGGAAAGACCTAAAAAGGCAGGTTACCTATATAAAGGAAAACTACCTAGATTGCTCTTCTATTTCCTCTGTAGTAGGACATATGCTATCAACATTTTTTGAAATTTACCAAATCATTTGTTTCTGAGTAAGTTTTATTTTAAAAATGTATTTAAGTAGTGCTAGGTTGAAATTTTAGAAGATTTAGGCAAGAACAATATAGCTCTTTACCTTCAGTTTTAATAGAATTCAAATTTGACACCTTACCAAAGCATAAAATAAATCAAAGAGGTCCAAACATGTTTTGATTTTACTTCTAATGATTACTTTGATTTAAAAAATATACATATTAAATAGTAATTTTTTAAACTGGTTGTCTCTCCTTTGCTGGTATCCCAAGTATCATCCCTCCCCACCAATTTATCTTGCCTATTGCTAATCTCACACTGAATCTGACTTTCTATTAATTATTCCCTATATTTAATTCTAATATAAAATCACCAGACATAGATAATTTAGGTAGAATGAGATAGCTGAACATCAAAAGTTCTAACGAACAAACAGTTTTATTATTAAAACCTGAGGCCAATATTATGGGCTCTGATACAAAATTAGTATCAATAGCAACCCTAATCCCTACATTTTTCACATTATAATAGTGTCTACATGTTTTATGTTTTAGTCCTCAGCAAGCATGCTCATTAACAATATAGTAGTAGAAAGAATAAGTATACATATTACTATGTATAATAAATTTCATACTTAATGCATCTGTATTGTTTATCAACTACATGTCAAGCACTGCATTAGGGAACTTATATATATATATATCATACTAATTATTAATATGACATTATCCTTATTTTATTTTTGAGAACACTAAGGTTCAAAGAGTTTAAGGCAATATGCCCAAGGCATAAAACTACATAGCAGAAGAATGAGAATTTGAACTCACATCTGCCTTAACAGGGACTTACTAGTGTGCAGTGTTGTGCAGGCTTACCATGGAGATGATGGAAGGGGAAGGTGCCTTCAAAAGAAGGCTTGTGACTTTTTAAGGACTAACTGCCTCAGGGAGCTGTGTTTTCCTAATATCTTTCTTGTATCCTCATGTTACATCACCAAGGAATCATCTCTCATTGGATCAAAATAAATTTGAGAGATTATACCAAGCGCTGTACTTTGAGGGTCTTCTCAAAAAAGAGACATGGAGGGGCTCCTGGATGGCTCTGTGGGTTAAAGCCTCTGCCTTCGGCTCCAGTCATAATTCCAGGGTCCTGGGATCGAGCCCCGCATGGGGATCTCTGCTCAGCAGGAACTGCTTCCCTTCCTCTCTCTCTGTCTGCCTGCATCTGCCTACTTGTGATCTCTGTCAAATAAATTGATAAAATCTTTTTTTTTTTAAAGTTAACAAAAAAAGAGAGAGATGGAGAAGAAGGTGGTTAAGACAGGTTTTACTAAAATAACAAAGATTCGGAACTGTAAGGGCAAATACAAATTAAACACAGGAGGCTCAATTCTCCCTATTGAAAATAAAGGAATAAAGCCCCTCCCCTTTTCTTAGAACATTTACTTTAAAAAACTTGTAAGTCCTTTTTCTCTTTGAAATATATATAAATCTTCAAAAAGTTAATTAAGCCTCTTTCCAGCTTTATGACCTAGGAATATCTTTCCCAAGGATCTGGGGGGTATCTTTTTGAAATGTAATCACCATAGAAGATAACACCCTATTTCCAAATTTTTGTGGGAGAGGAGGAGCCTAATTTTGGTGGGTGGGAGCCTAAGACCTACCTTTCTCATAAAGACTTGAAAGTTTATTTTTCTATTATATAAAACCAATTAGTAAACACAGACATTCATCCCAGTTTCCAAATGAATTTAGAGGAACCATATGTAATAAAGGGTGTTTTTTAAGCCTTCTTACTTGAGGACTAGGTATTGTTTATCTTGAGAACATATATGCCATGGGTTGTGTCTTCCTGGCTATTAAAAAGGGTGAGATTTCTTTGTTTTTCAATCTCTTAGTGAATTGCTTTTGATGTGCATTCCATTCTTGTTTAATGCCTATTCATTAATAAAATTATTTTATTTTTCATCTACCTTTATGAAAAGGTTTTCTAGGTTGGAAGGAGGTTTTATTTTTAATTGTATTTCCCCATCACCACACTTGTGTAAATGCAGCCTCTTGATGGCTCTCTCCCTTCTACTTAACCTAGTAAAGCCTAAACAAAAACAAAAACAAAAACAAAACAAAATTGAAAATGATTTGGCACATAGTTCATATAAAAGAAATATTAGTTGCCTCTGCACCCAAACTTATATAAAAATAGGTAGTATAATTTAGATGGGCTCTAGCCCATAGTTTCAGGTATGGACACATGACCCAAGTCTGGCTACTCCAACTACCACTTCCCTAATTTTAGCCTTTTGGATTAGTTCAGAGAATGAGCACCTTATCCAGACTGACCCAACTGATACCCATCCCATCTTACCCTAAACCCCCACCATGGGTTTTGCGGAAACTTTGGCAAAAAAAGACCTTTATCGCTTTCAAAAGGAGGGCTTTAAGGACTAGGTCAGCCCAGAGTAGAGTTTCTTTAGTTCAGCATGACTGATGATTAGGGCCAAATAATTCTTTTTGTGTGTGAAGGGCTGTCTTGCACGTTGTTTAGAGGTTAGCGCCACTAACTTCTACCTTTAGACAGTAAGTAGCAACCCCCACCCCCACCTCCTTAAGATAGTAAAAATGTCTTTGGGGGCAAAAACAAAACAAAACAAAAAACAAAGGAACAACAACAAAAAAACCTCCCCAAGGTTGATAACCATTGGCCTAGAGCCACCATAGTTCACCTTTGTCACCACATGGAAGATAGGACTTAAGAATAAAACATATGGAGAGGAGAGTAAAGTCAAGAGACAATAAGGTAGAAAAAGAGAGGTCAGTCATTAACGACAGACTTTAAGACCCTGGAGCCAACTATACTTGAATTGAGAACCACCACTGGAGTTTTTAGTGTCATGGGGCTTTTAAAAAACTATATTTGTATAAGCTATTTTAAGCCATGTTTCTGACATTTGCACTTAAAATAGTTCTGATTGATTGTATAACTATCATACAACTTACATTTAAACAAGTATGACAGATATTGAGCTGGTAATTAAAGTGTGACAGGTGTTATGCAAGAAGGTTAGTGTGAAAACTCATAGCAGGTGGGTTTTGTGGGGTGGGATGGGGAAACCTCACTGGGGAAGAGTTTCTGAAGTTAAACAGAAATAATTCAGGTGAAGTGATTGAGGTGGAGGTTGAGGACAGTGGTACACAGAGAACTAACCTGAAAGCAAAAGAGAATACGACTGGGAAAAGTCCACATGGCTTTGGCTGGATAGGGCAGAATAGAATAAAATATAGAGAGGTATGCCAATTAGAGTGGACATTGATTTTCAAATTTCAGAGAACATCAGAATTACCACTGAGGCTTGTTAAAAGAAAGACTACCAGTCCCCACTCCAGAGTTTTAGATCTAGTAATTCTAGGAAAATTTGCATTTCTAGCAGGTCTGCAGTTCTGTGGAACATACTTCAAAGACCTCTGGTGTCAGGAAATTTTAAGGGATAGTGCAGGATCCCAAGGCTAACAGTAGCTGAACTGTAACTACCCCTAAGATCCGAAGAAATAAAGCTATGTAGGGTGTAAGTTGGAACTGAGAACAGGAGAGAGATTTGTGAAGAGCAGGATCATAATGAGAAAGTGAAGTGCCTTGTAAGGATGCAGCCAGCTCAAGGCAACAGCTCAGGGAGTGAGGAAGGAAATAAATATTCTGACTTCACTCTCTTTCCCTCCCTTGGATCCCTTTCTGGGAGCACTATTGATTTACTCCAGGTAAGACAACCTTCCAATACAGAAAGCATGGTGGAGAAGATCTGAGACTAGTTCTGAATAGTAAAAAGAAAATTTCCATAACAAATAAACAATGACCAAATACGAAAGGTTTATGAATATATAGTCAGTCCTATATCCTTAGAATAATGGAAACTACTGGAGGATTTTATGCAAGAAAAGGGTATGTTTCAGAAGGAAAATCTTATTTTGCTCTTTTCTTGCATAAAATCTTCCAGTAATACACACAGATACAACCCCTCACAGAGATAATGGATTAGACGGAAAAGGACCTCATATTGGGATATTATTCCAGATGATAGTGGAGATGGAGCTAAGTAGGAAGGTTTTGGAATTATTTAAGGAGCACTCTCAATAGAACATGGTAGAGTGAGAAATGATTTTAAAATGACTACTAAAAAAATGACTACTAAATTTTGGCTTGGGAAACCTATTGACTCATTGCTACATGTACTGATATAGGAAACTCGTCAAAAAGGAAGGCTCAAGAAAGAGAAATAACAAATTCAGTCTGGAATATGCTACCTTTGAGATGCTTATGAAAAATTTAAGCCAAAAATATAACAGAAGTGGGTTGATATATGGGTCTAAGGCTCAGGGCTGAAGATATAGAATGGTAAAATTTCAGCGGGAGAAATGTTATCAAGCTACAAGACAAGGTAAGCTTATCCAAGGAAAGTAAGAAGTCTAGGGTATTTATCTGGTTATCAGTAAGAGTTACTATTTTTTTGTTGTTGTTGAAATTAGCATATTCATAAATGTGCAAACCGGGCTGAGTTTGTATAAAGAAAAATATATCGACTATAATCATCATTCTATTTTAATATGACTTGTGCTAAATATTAAAAACCAAGGCTATGTTGACAATATGAGACATGGAAGGTACCAAGAAAGGGAATACTAATAAGGGAAAAAAGGAAGGTGAAGTGACAGATTTGGCACCAAGAAGAATAAAATGACTCAATGACTTGAAGCCCTCATCAGTGGTCTCAACTCAATACCACAGGCAATTTTCTTGAGAAACAAGTATTAACTGATAATATCCCCCTTACTAGTCCCTTACTTGGTGTGTCATCTTTAAAGCCATAGATGTAAATCATTATTTCCTAACCTCATTTTCTACTTTTAATTTCCTTGAAGAAACATGGATAATAAGTCAAAAAGAAATTCTAGAAAACAAAAAACTTCAATCCATTTTGAATCTCAAAAATCTTAATTAAAGGGCACTAATTGAGCACCTCTGACAAATATATACATAAAGACATCGATGATCTAAAACTCCTGAGCTCTGTCTCAAATAAAAGCTTTATATAAGCCAGTTATTCCAAGGTCTGATAGTGGATATCCATTGTATTGAGCTGTGCAGTATCCATTCTTCTTTCTTCAGGTATAAAAATCCTAATTTTCCTTTAAAATTCCACAGTTCCTCAAATCTAAATCTACATTGTTTTAAAAGAGGTTGACCTCCAACTCCTACTTTCTTAAATGGATATATATGCTCCCAAGCTATCCAGTGAGAATGGCACTTCCTGCTGAATGGGATAATTGGTTCAGGATTTAGTTTATGACCTACCTCAGGCCAATGAAAACAAATTTGGGGTCTCTTGATGAAACAACATCCAGGTGTTTTACTTCTACCTAGATGTTTGATCTAGAACTGCTGGTGGCAATTATTCTTGACACTTGTTGGGATGCACATGTCCAAGAGTAAAACAGATACAAGGAAGCAAGGACTAAAGTGAGGCAAAATCCAGTCACACCACCTCTGGACTTGTCAAAGATGCAAACATACAAGTTAACATTTTTGCTAAACCAGCTGGAATTGGAGTTTTGATGGTTACTGCTATATTAATAGAAGTGTACATAAAGTTTAAAGTTTTATATTTGGTTCCAAACCATATATTGTCATCATCTTTAATGGATTTTACAAAGTTAAAATATAAATGGACCATTTAAGCAGAATTTTTAAAAAATAATTGATTTTTAAATCTTCCACATACTTATTTATTCAATAAGTAAATTTCAAGTCATTAAAAGAAGTATGTGGAAGATTTAAAGAAAAATATTTTTTAGGGGTGCCTGGGTGGCTCAGTGGATTAAGTGTCTGCCTCTGGCTCAGGTCATGGTCACAGGGTCCTGGGACTGAGCCCCACATCAGGCTCTCTGCCCAGCAGGGAGCCTACTTGCCCCTCTCTCTCTTTCTGCCTCTCATGCCTACTTGTACTTGTGCTTTCTCTCTCTGTTAAATAAATTAGTAAAATCTTAAAAAAAAAGAAACATATATTTTAAAAATGATTGTTTATTTGTATTGTTATTCTGCTTCTAACCAAAGCCCAATATCTCCTTCTTTTTTTTTTTTTTTTTTTAAGATTTTATTTACTTGTCAGAGAGAGAAAGAGAGAGAGCGCAAGCACAGGCAGACAGAATGGCAGGCAGAGGCAGAGGGAGAAGCAGGCTCCCTGCCAAGCAAGGAGCCTGATGTGGGACTCGATCCCGGGATGCTGGGATCATGACCTGAGCCAAAGGCAGCTGCTTAACCAACTGAGCCACCCAGGCATCCCTAATATCTCCTTCTTGATAGAAAGATGAAATATAGTTAGATATATACATACATACATACAAACATATAGATAGATTCAGATCTCCCTTATTCCCTTACTCTTGATAATAAGTGTTGTAATTAATAGCAATGAAGTATTTCAAAATGCTGCAAAAATTGCTTATATTTGCTACTTCCATTAATAAGAACTTTTATTTAGGGTATAATTCACACTGTATTTTAAAGGAACGTATATTTTGTTATTTTATAGAATATTTAGCAAGAATTACATGCCTTAATATTACGGAAAATGTCAAAATAAACTTAAATATTACAAAACACAAAACCAAATGCAAAGTTATTATTTTTTAAGATAAAAGAGCATATTTCAAAGGGATGAATTAATTGACACTACTGACTGAGAAATTATGAAATAATGCCTTCATTATAAATGAAAATCATCAATTATAAAATTTTAAGTTATGAAATAATGCCAAAGAAGGAATGTCTGGCTTATTCAACTAACTAACTAAATAAATAAAATGTTTATCCTCCTGCTTCCATATGCTTAATACATTTGCATTACTTTTATACAGTATCATATTCTATTCTTTTGGATTGCTTTCATTTCTACTCTAAAGTAAGAACTATCCTATCCTCTAAAGATAAGAAGTATAAAAAATAAAAAAATAAAGATAAGAAGTATCCTATCCTAGTTTAGGAAATTTTTATCACAAAATTTAGAGTTTGCATCACTCATTCTTATTGTTGATTATGAACTTAGCATTATAAAGGTGAAAAAGAAATAAATTGTTGGGAACCCACATTATAACTTGAAAATTAGGACTAAATTATTTTAAGGTATTAAATCACTACATACTAGTTAATTTATAACAGACACCTCTTTCTAATAGGACCAAACATCCCTCTTAGATTCTTTATATTTAAGAGCAAAAATATATCTACTTTATTATTTAAGAAAATACATACTTGAAATATATTATTGCTCTTTGTCATTAACCCCTGACCCTCAAAAAATTTTTAAAAAGTAAATCTTATAGCAAACTACCAGAGGTAATGACAATAATGAGAAAAGACACTTACATGATCAATCAGTTCACGGACCATTCCATTCCACTGTCCATTGGCATCATCCTGAGCTCCATATTTCCCATCCTCCACAAGTCTAATTTCATACGTAAAGCCAAGGATTGTCGATAACTCTCTGAGGAGGTCAATGCAGTAGCCCTCAAATCGATCATTCCCATAGAGAGGCTTGTCAGACTTCTTAAACAGAACATAGGGTTCCTCCTGGAAATAGTAAACATGAAGATAGGAGGTAATAATTAATCGTAAAACTATGAGAATTGTAGCTTTCCTTAGAAGACAGAATATTTCACATTAATTTAGAATAACAGTCAATTTTATTTTCTGTTAATTGTAATTAATATAAGGTGAAATCTTAAGAAGGCAAACTACTTTGGGAATATTTGTACTTCAAAAGAGAATATGTGACTATAATAATTTCACCATGACTATATAATAAAAATATGATATTATTAATCTTCTATCATGTGAAAAATAACATATAATGTGATATATGCTATAAAATAAGCAAACATAAGATCCAATTTCACATGATTGCAATATCCCAACTTGATTCACATCATTCATTCAATATATGCTGTTCTATTTCAGGGGGCTGTATCAATGAAAGAATGATAAAAACTCACTAATTGCCTACTATGCTCTAAAATCTGGAGTAGGGACTCTTACATATTACCACATTTTGTCCTAACAAATATGAAAATTATGACTACTATATTTATAGGAAAAAAATAGTAACTTACTTTGGAATATGGAAAAATAAACAACATTTATCAAGGGTTTCTGCATTCATACAACATTTTAGGGAACACCAACTATGAGCCAGCCCTCTTCTATATAAAAGAGAAATTTCTGAGTCATGAAGTTCATGATATAGATGAAGAAATCAATAATAAATGTCTAAAGAAATAGAACACATAACTTCTGATGCTGATAAATGACATAAAAGCATAAGATAGGGCAATAGGATACAGAACAACTTCAAGGTACTTGGCAAGATAAAAGAGGACAAGACAAAATTGAGTAATATGTCTGGAAGTCTTTACTGAGGAGAGGAGAAATGAGGTAGAACCTAAAAGATGAGAAACAGTTTAGCCATTTGAAAATTTGAAAGAAGAGAATTTCAGGTCAAGGACACAGCAAGTAAAAGCCCCGAGGCCAATATGATACTGGAGTGTTCCAGAAAGAGGACTACTGCCATCAGTGTGACTGAAGTCACATCCAGGAGGTAAGGAAATCAGTTGAATAAAGTCAGAATGAATATAGAGAGGAGCCTTACAGGCTCTGCACAACAGGCCCTGTTAAAAACTCATATGTTTAATTAAGTACTAAGAGAATCCATGCGTTGACATATTTTTGTGGGGCAGGAAGAACATGGTATCCTGTGAATAAGCCAGAGTGCAGCTGGCTCTGCTACTTACTATCTGACCATGGGTAAAGGCTCTGGAAGGCGATCTCTTAGGGAAAGACACTGTGGAGTGGAAAATTTAGAGAAGGTTGCCATGCCGGTCTGTCTAGAAAGGTGATTACGCTCTTTCCAACCTCTGGAGAACAACAATCATCCCATGAGGGTCATTACACCTCATTTTGGATATGATGGTAATGTGCCCTCTTGCCCATACACATCTCAGAAACAAGACTAATTACATCTTTCTTCCCAACCCTGTTGACCTGGCTTTTCCCTCTACTGTTTTCATATATGCTCTAGCCTGACCAGTTGCTGTTCTTCTCATGTTCCCACACACTGTCACCGTATGACAGAACTCCTGCTTAGAGATCAGCACATTGTTGTTCCACATTTTCAACTAATTTTTGGAATGCCCTTTCATCTTTCTGCTTTATTGGACCATATCCCAATAACAGTGCTTGTCCTTCAGCTCTCTTTCATGGAGATCATCATCGCCTCCCATCCTTCAGGTACAAAGGCACATTTGGTGTCCTCCCTGCCCCTCATTGCTACCCCATATCATTTCTTCCCTCCTTCAAGCTTCTGCTCCTCTATGGCTCATGCCATTTTACTATACCATGCTCTCTCTCTTTACAGTTGCTGTTATCCAATGAAATCTGAACCAAAATATGTACTAAGTGGGAAGGGAAGCCTTTACTTCCAAATGTTTACCTACTGGATGACAATTTTGCTTTCTTTACCAACTCTTATCATTATTCTTTATGTATACAAAATCCACCTACATAAAGCATCCAACATGATGTTTCAGTCCTTTTACCCCCTCATTGCCAAATCCTTTCCCTCACTGGGATCAGCCTCCCTCTCCCATGACTACAGCTACACTACCGCAATGGTCAGAAAATGATCTATCTCTATATTAAGATTTTTTAAAGCCCATTCATCTAGCTCATTGTTCAATCACACACATGCCTACCATTCTTTGGTCCTATAAAGATCTCTAACTCAGGGACCCCGATACTTTCCCAGTATCCATCAATCCCCTTTTAACCTCACTTCTGACTTCCAAACCTTGTCTGGCCTAGGTCTCATGGTCCATTAGCATAATTTCTATATTATACACATCTTCAAGACTTTCACCACTTTTGTGCTGGAGTATCTCGCCTTACAAAAAATATGCCTTACATGACATTTCTTTTCCTCCATGCCTACTCCCAAAGAGCTAAACAATACTAACTGTTTATACTCACAATTAATACCCTCAAACATTTTATGATAGGATCTATTTCCAAACTCTACGAGATGAACATTTTATCCATTTTTCTTTAACCTCACAACCTTCTACTCTAATACGTAGTTGATCACTTCAGTAAGAAAACAAAAGCAATGACATGTCATACCCTTACATGCCCACAGCAAACCCCACCAAACTCATCTACTTGTATTCATTTTCTCTTTCTTTGTCTCCTGTTATAGAGGAACTAGAACTCTGCTTATTGGGCCAGTCCTAATAATTATATTCTGATTTTTGTATTAGTCAGGGCTCCAAAACAGGATGCCACTTTGAGCAGAGTAGTGGTTTCAGCTGAGAAATATAACTGGTCTAACCTAACTACAGAATGTTTCCATGGAGATAGAAACCATGACCTCATTTGTCTCCCTCCCTTTGATCTTTTGCTGGGGCTTCCCACTGGTTAAACTGAATCAAAAGCCAGGGGATACATGAGTCTATTGATGTAATCCACACAAATCAGACACCTGGGACAGACCATAGAGTGAAGAAAAATGGAAGATGGATCTGGGGACAAAAAGGATGATACATAGTATATTCCCACCACATTTCACTTGCTCCAAGTCCTGATTAGCTGAGTTATTTTGTATCTCCTTCATAACCAATCTGTCCCTTCACATGGAATCATTTTCCAAGTATGTATACTTGTTCCAATAGCCTTCACTTAGTCCTGTGACCCCTTCTGCCACAGCTTAATTTTTCTGTTTCTCTTTATAGACAACTATCCAGAAAGATTTGTCTACACTTGCTACCTTAATGTTTCAGTTATCTGTCCACCCACTGGAGTGACTTATAGACTAACTCCGCTTAACTGATCTTGACACAACACTAAGGACCTCCAATTTGCTGAATCCAAGAGATATAGCTCTATTCTCTTTTTACTCAGCCTCTCAGCTGCATTTGCAAAATGAACTATCACCCTCCCTGCTCACCCACACACACACTTTAACACTCTCCTCTCTAAGCACGTCATTCTTCCTTGGCATGCCCCCTACCACAATGGGAACTCCTCTCAGGATCTTTTGCTACTGTTTTTTGTTTTGGGGTTTTTTTGTTTGTTTTTCTACCTTATTTTAAATGTTGATGATTCTCTATGCTTAGTTATAGCCCCTTTTCTGTTTTTTTTTAATTTGTCCCTAAATGAACTTACCCACACATATTAAATTCAATAACATCTTTTTTAAAGCTTTTATTTATTTGACAGAGAGAGAACAATCACAAGCAGAGAGGCAGGCAGAGGGGGAGGGGGAAGCAGTCTCCCCACTGAGCTGAGAGCCCGATGTGGAGCTCAATCCCAGGACCCTGAGATCATGATCGGAGCCGAAGGCAGAGGCTTAACCCACTGAGCCACCCAGGTGCCTCTAAATTTAATAACATCTTAAGCTGATGACTTCAAAATTTATATACCTGACCTAGACCTCTCCTAGTAAGCGTTAGGCACACATATTCAGCAAGCACTTGTCAGTACCACTTAATGTCTCATAGATATCTCACATTTAGTGTGCCCCAAACAGAATTCATCTTTTTCTTAAAACTTGTATACCTTTTCTCTGATTTCAAAAAAAAAAAAAAAAAAAAGACACCATCACACCATCACCTACCCAGTTACTCAACCAGTTACTGAGGCATCATACTTGCTTCCCTTTATTCTAGTTCATTCACTAAAGAGCAACAAAAGATCTTAAAGTATATATTTAATTATATCCCCACCACTACTTCAAATGAACTAATAGATGACCCAGTGCATTTAGAATAATATTCAACTTCCTTGCCAAGATCCCTGAAATCTGTGTTACCGCTCGTTTTCACATTGGCAAATGAGTCCAGCACTCATAAAATTGATCAAGTCAAAAGCCAGGAAATCACTCTAACTCTCCATTCTATCCTTTGCAAATCCTGAAAACCTATCAAGTTCCTTCCATTTCCCCTGCTTTCAACATGGTTCATGTAAGCTTTATTTCCCCTGTAGGTTCCTATTGTAGTCTCTTACTTCTACTTTCCATTTCTATGTTCCCATACTCAATTTTCCATAGAAAGTCACAGTGATTTTTTTTTGATTTTTTATTTTTTTTTTATTTTTTTTATAAACATATATTTTTATCCCCAGGGGTACAGGTCTGTGAATCACCAGGTTTACACACTTCACAGCACTCACCAAAGCACATACCCTCCCCAATGTCCATAAAGTCACAGTGATCTTTTAAAAATTAAACATTATTTCATCATGCATCTGCTTAAAACCCAATAATGGCTTTTTATTGAAACTTGGAAAAAAAAAAAAGGCAAAACTGCTTACCCTGGTGGTCACAGTGCTATACACTTTCCTCTCTGACCCTAGCTTTTCATTCCTCTCTCATTATATTCCAGATATATTAGTTTTCCTTCTGCTCCTCAAACTTGCCAAGCTCGTTTCTGACTTGAAGTCTTTGCCTTGCTTTCCTTGCCCCCAATTTCTGACTGGAAAGATCTTTCCTAAGATCATTCTCATCATTCAGGTCTCTGCTCAAATATTGCTTCTTCAGCACTAGATATAGTGTGTGTATATACATATACAGATATATAAAATATGCATATTTATAATATATAAATATATATTTCCTTATAAGTTACTGCTTTGTTTGCAAATGTTTTGTTTTTCCCATTGCATTTACTTTAATATGAAGTTTTATTATTTATTTATCTATTTATTTATTATTATTTAAATTAACTTTTTGGGGAGTGTGTATTTCTTTCATGAGTGCAAGGACATCGGAGATTGCATTCATTAATATATATCATTAACCACACTCGGGAAATGTGTTCAATGAATAAATTTTTCATTATGAAGGCTTATAGTCTACATTTCCCTCTTCAATCTCATCTTTTCCTTAAATTCTAAATATTTTGTTTTCTTTCAGTTTCTCAAATAAAAAGAAAGTTTCTGCCTCAGAGCTTTTTAACATACTGTACTATGTGCATATAATGTTCTTCAAATGGTGAGCTCCCTTCCTTCCTTTAAGGTTCAAATTAAATGTGAAACCTTTCCTGAACTAATTTAAAGAGTTCCTATTATTCCCTATCTCAACACTTTATCTCCTTAATTAATTCAGTTTTAAGTTATTTTATTTGTAGACTTACTTTTTGTTTGTCTCACTTCCTTGGAATATAATATCCATATTGATTCATTTTAGTTATCTCCCATGCTTAACACTGCCTGGCACATAGTAAATGCTAAGTAAATATTAGGGGAATAAATGATTTATAAATTAGTGAATTCTCTGACTCAATTTTCTCATCTCTAAGTAGATTTAACAATACTTTTATAATTATTTTGAGAATTAAATCAATGGAAATTAATAAATAACATCTTCTTAATATTATATTATTTTTAGCTTCCCAATAATTTTCAATAGATTTTAATAGACTTTTTCTTTTTCATTTTTTTAGAGTGGGAGGATGGAGGGGCACAGGGAGAGGGAATCCCAAGTGGGTTCCATGCCCAGCACAGAGCCTGACAGAAGGTTCAATCCCACAACCCCAAGATCATGAGCAGAAATAAAAATTCGAACACTTAACCAACTGAGCCACAGTTACAGATTCACAGTAAGTTTCAGTGGAAAGGAATTCCCATATATCCCCGACTTCACACATACCTAGCCTCCCCTACGATCAACATCCACCACCAAAGTGATACATTTGTTATTTTGGATAAGTCTACATTGTTACATCATTTTTAAAAGATTTATTTATTTGTTTCAGAAAGAGAGAGCCCTGAGTATAGGGAGGGGTAGAGGGAGAGGAGGAGAGAATCTCAACAACACTCCCCACTCTGTGTGGAGTCCAATGCAGGCCTAGTCTCATAACCCTGAGATGACTTGAGACAAAATCCAGAGTCAGTTGCTTAAACAACTGAGCCACCCAGCCAGGTGCCCATCATCACCACTCAAAGACTATACCTTCCATTAGGGTTCATTCTTGGGGTTGTACTTTCAATGGGTTTTGACAGATATAGAATGATACATTGTCATCCATCATTGAGGTATCACATAGAAGAGTTTCACAGCCCTAAACATCTGATAACCATTGATCTTTTTAGTGTCTCTATAATTTTCTCTTTCCCAGGACGCCTGGGTGGCTCAGTTGGTTAAGCAGCTGCCTTCAGCTCAGTTCATGATCCCAGCGTCCTGGGATCAAGTCCCACATTGGGCTCCTTGCTTGGCAGGGAGCCTGCTTCTCCCTCTGCCTCTGCCTGCCACTCTGTCTGTCTGTGCTCACTCTTGCTCCTCTCTCTTTTACAAATAAATAAATAAAATCTTTAAAAAAAAATTCTCTTTCCCAGAATTCATATAGTTGAATTCAAGCAGTATGCAGCCTTTTCATATTGACTTATTTTACTTAGTAATATACATTCAAGTTTCCTCCATATCTTCTCATAGCTGAGACCTCATTTCTTTTTAGTGCTGCATGACAGTCTATTGTCTAGATGTACCATGTTTTATTTATCCATTCACCATTCACCTACTAAAGTTTATCTTGGCTGCTTCCAAGTTTTGTCAATTATGAATAAAGCTATATAAACATCCATGTGCAGGTATTTGTACAGATATAAATTTGGTAAAATTTGTTTGGAAAAATACCAATGCATTCCATTATTAGGTCATATGATAAAAGTATGTTTACCTTTGTAAGAAATCACCAAATGTCTTACACAGTGGCTATACTGTTTTGTATTTCCATTGGCCATGAAGAAGAGTTCCTATTGCTCCACATCCTCACCAGCATTTGGTGTTGTCAGTGTTCTGGATTTTGGCCATTCTAATAGGTATGTAGTGTTTTTTCATTGTTGCTTTAATTAAAAAATCCTAAGGACATATATTGAGCATCTTTTCATATGCTTAAATGGAGTTTTATTAGAACTATTTTACTATTTCAACTGTTTTACTAGTTGGACTATTTTATTTACTGGTAGGACTACTTCACTAGCTTCTTTTATTAGCTGTCATTTTTCAGAGAGGCTACATAATTTTCCCAGGTCACATAGCTAAGAAGAGATAAAAGGAAGCTAAAAAGAGGCTAAGCTAAGAACTCAGGTTTTCTAAATTTCAAAATACATACTTTTCCCATTATTTTATGTTGCTTTCTATACCTTGAGAGCATTTATAGAGAATCTACATATGCTAGATTTTTAAATGGAATTATGTCAAGCACATATGTATCAGAAATTAGTTTTTAGCTGTAAGTTCACAGCTGGGTATTTGGGTTTACCTAAGTTAAAGGACAGTAGAATCCTTTTTTTTTTTTTTTAAGATTTTATTTATTTATTTGACAGAGATCACAAGTAGGCTGAGAGGCAGGCAGAGAGAGAGGAAGGGAAGCAGAGAGAGAGGAAGGGAAGCAAGCTCCCTGCTGAGAAGAGAGCCCCATGCGGGGCTTGATCCCAGGACCCTGAGATCATGACCTGAGCGGAAGGCAGAGGCTTTTAATCCACTGAGCCACCCAGACACCCTCCTGTATAATTTTTAAGTACTATATAATTACATACAAAATTAATTCTCTAGGGGCACAGAAAGTATTATCAATGTGATTAATATGGTTTTCTTCCTCCCCTACAGTTGTTATTTGGATAATAATACTATCATTCCTCTCTACTCATGTGGCATGCTAGTCTTTTAAGTTAGATAATACATTTCCATGGATAACAATTTAAATGACCTTGTTATCTTGGAAGAGGAAGAAGCCTTGCAGTTAAACAGCTTTCTTTGCTAGGTATTTACATTTTAGGGATATTCAAGTGTTTCTTTTTCTGGTTCCTCCATAGAAAATTTTTGAAAACTTTTGAATATTTTAATATTTATTTTATTAAGTAGTAATTGCTGATATATACATATATGTATAGTTCAGAAGATATTTTTTAAGCAATTTATATGGCATGGTAATTACTTAAATTTCCATCAAAAACACCAAAATCATCACCAGGCACAAAGCAGGCTTACAAAATGACTACTATACTGAACTGAGTGGAAATAGATTACTCTGTTCAACTGGAGAAGCCAAGGGAACTTGAACTTGAAACAAAATATGATAAAACAGGTACATTCTCCTATGAGGATTGGGTACAGGTGGTCACATATTCTCAGGTTCCTAACCCATGGGCAGAAAGTTAGAGATTTGAGAAGAACTTAGCATATGCCCCTACAGAAGAGGGGATAGCCTGAGTATTTGGAGCTAATGAAATGGCAATCAAAAGAAACACATTGGTGTAATACATTAATCCTTTTAAATTCATTCTTGATTTCATTTGGTTTCTGATTTTTAAGTAAATGGATGTGTTTTGTTTTTAAGTCACAAAAATTGTCCTTTTATCAAGCTCTATACCCTAAGTAATAGAACTATCTAATATTTTCCAAGAACCAATTTTGTTCCAGACGCTGTTCTGGGTGCTTTCCTTGGATAAACTTGTGTATTTCTCACTATAACAATATGAAATCATTAATATTATTTCTATTTTACAGATGAAGAAACTGAGGGTAAAAGTGCTTGTGCCCAAGGTCAATAGCCAGCATACAACCCAGGGAGTCAGACTATTTTACTATTTACCACCACACTATACTTTCCACATTAAATTGCTTCTAGTGATCATTACCAAACTCCATGTGAATGCATAATTGCACATAGCTCATTAGGTAACTTGATATATATCCTATGACTTTATTATTTTATCAATCAATTGAGATTAGCTAATAGGTTAACATCATGCATGCAAATTGGTAATACACTTACTAATTGAACAATGCAGTCAAAACAATATTGCAGAAAAGAAGTAAATATATAATCCAAAAAATTCATTTTCTTCATAATAATGATCTCTTTTCTAAGTGAGAACATATTTCTTTTTTTTTTTTTTTTTTTTTTTTTTTTTTTTTTAAAGATTTATTTATTTATTTGACAGAGAGAGATTACAAGCAGGCAGAGAGGCAGGCAGAGAGAGAGGAGGAAGCAGGCTCCCTGCTGAGCAGAGAGCCCGATGCGGGACTCGATCCCAGGACCCTGAGATCATGACCTGAGCCGAAGGCAGCGGCTTAACCCACTGAGCCACCCAGGCTCCCGAGAACATATTTCTAACATAAAAGTTCTTCAAGAATTTGTAAAAATAGCATATTTTAAGCCCAACAGATTTAGGTAGTAATACATGAGTATATAAAAAAAAGCTTTCTCCTCATTTGCATTATCAAGTCATCATTGTGCCTATTTAAAATTTTGTCTCAAAATATTTATGGTATATTTTTCACATAAACTCACTTGTACATTAGAAAAAATATGATGGGAGTTAGTGATTACTGAAGTATATTTGAGGCACGTGAGGGATTTTGTGCAAAAGGTACAAAAGCAGAGCAAAATTTTTTTTTAATTATGCTATTTAAATCTCATTAATTTGGGTTTTCCTAGTAACTAGCTAACCTATTAACTTGATTTTAATCCGTATAAGCCAATAGGAAAATTTCTGTCATGGGCAAATAAGTTTGTTGATCCCTGTGAGACTGAAGTGTATTTAGGTATATATTTTACACAGCTTTTCATACCACTAGAAAAAAAGCTGTGGTCTGAGTGCATCTTTCTAGTATTTATGGATCTCCACAATGTCAAATATCATTCTTCCCATATTTAATTCTGATAAGTAAGACACCATTTTCCAGTTGTGATTCCTATCTCCAGCTACACTGTGTCACAAAATAGTTTACATCGAGTTATGGCTCTCCTTTAAACTCTCTTTCTCTGTTTCATACAGCACAAGGATAAATAATAACCTCATGTAGGAAAAGAAAAATGGTACCAGAAGCAATTACTGTACCACATACTGAGTTCAATGAATAATATGATAAAACTCTCCTGGGCAACTTTACTGATTTCTCATATAGTCTTAAATCTCCACATCAGCATTTGCTAGAGGTAAAGGCACTTCATTCCACTGGCATCTGTAATAAGGATTTGTCAGCATTTCCACTATCAACCCCAGTTTTAAGGAACCCAATAACTCATGTATTTTTATCTGCATTAGACTGGGAGTTGGCAAAGAATATAACCAAAATGAAGTTCTAAAAACGTGAAATATGTCTTAAGGTTGAGGGGAACAAAATGTTTTATTTAAATATAATAAAACTTCATAATTTTTAAGTTATAACTCACATATCCTTCAGCCTTTACCTAGAGCTAAATTATTTTTTCATATGTTAATCCCTGAACTATCACTGTCTTACTCACAATATTCAAATGATAGGGTCATGAAAATGCAATCTAATTTTAGAAATGTATAAAATATCCCTTGTCATTTCAAGGATAAGGCTAAGTTAACTAATTTATTTATTTATTCCAACGTGTATTGAACTATTATGTGCCATTTTAGGCATGAGATATGGAGCAATGAGAAACAAAGCAACACAGAAAAGTTTCTGCCCTTCTGTAACTCCCAATCTAGTGGTGAATTTGGATTTTCATCTATTTTACAGTATACTGTATTATTCACTTGGCTACTTTGTTTCATTAATTACCAGAAGGGAAATAATGCTATATAGTACATTTTTTAGACATATGATTATGTCTTATTTTAGAGCAGGACCTATGACATGGTGACCCTCAAATAATTTATTTGGGAAAACAGAAATGAATATTCAGTTAGCCTTAGTCTCCTTCTGAATTTATCCTTATGACAAGAAAACTTTTAAATGGCACCAGCTGAAACTCTACTTGCTTTAGGTAACAATATTCTCAACTAAGAAGAGTATCAAAACCTTTAAAAGATATTTTTTAATGGTTCTTGACTTTTCCTTAATAAAGATAGTGTTCTCTCTCTCTCTCTCTCTCTCTCACACACACACACACACAAACACCCCTTTTAAAAAAAAATAGCATTCCTATGGCTTAAATGAAAAAGGCACTATGGTCACAATAATATCAGATTAAAATGAAATTATGTAGATTAAGTTTAAAACTGAGCAGTTCATGTGTTCCTGAGAATCACTTCTGTCCCTCAATGTTCTTAGTCTTGTGTATATACTCCATGTATCCCAACACTGTCTTCACACTGAAAGCATTAAATCATAAATAATAGTATCATAGAGCAGCTTGGGTCTCAAGGAGTTCAAGGTGGTGCTATGAAGTTGATTGGAAGTGGAAGGCTAATGAAATGGGGGGCATGAAGGGCAGGGGCTACGGTGCTGCTGAAATGGCTCCTGAAGAAGGGGACTCAGCTCTGTAAAACTGTAGAACTTAACACATTAACATGAGAAGGAAAAAAATAAAAAAAGATCTCAACATCTTGCCCCAGCTTACTCAAAATAATGCAAAGTGCAGAATTATACTTTTAAAAGGAAGATTAAGGATGAAAGGGTATTACCATGAAGAGCAATACTAAGATGGGTAGTTCTTCAGCAAACAAGTTAACTCACTGTATCTGACCATGGCCTATCTATTGCTCTAAAAGGCATACTTCTGGGTAGATAAAGAATACATAATGCTTGATGTGATCTAGGAACAAAAGAAACAAGCTTATGGTAACAATCGGAATGCTTCCCCAATACTAATACATATTTCCAATTGGCATGTTTTAATTTTAAGAGGCCATCACCATTTCTGTATGGAGCAGTGACCTATACGTAAAAACAGAAACTCTAAAAATGGTCAATGAATTACCATTCTCTTAAGAGTATAATTCTAAATCTTTATCTGATGTTTCAGAAGCATCAGATAAAACTCTATAAATATCTATATTTGATAACTTCATGATAAAACATAAATGTAAAATATTTTTGTTTTCCAGTTAATATTTCATCCACCATTCCATCAATTCATGCATTTATTAAACAAATATTTTTATGTGAATTCTGTATAAAGCAAATTTTCTCTTAAAGACTAGACAGTGAATATTTTTGTCTTTGCAAAAGTTGCAACTACCCAACTGCCACTGTAGAGCAAAAGCAAACCCAGAAACAGTGAAGAGGCTGAAAAGACTGTTAGAGCTTAGGAATGTACTTTTTAGGAACTCTGGAATTTAATAAAAAACAACAACAACAACAAAAACAACTTACAAGAACCAGCGAGATGTCTATGAAAAGAAAAACTGTAGGATTTTGATCAGAGAGCTCTGTGTCATATCAATTTACCCTGTTAGGACTATCTTCCACTCCCCGTTCAGCAGCAGCTTTTAAGATAGCAGCCTGCATTCCTGGTGCAGATTGTGGGTATCGGGGAACAGTACGGGCTGAATTCTCAAAGAAAGTAATTCTGTTTTTTTTGACCTGTGTCATGATTCCCTGAAGATAGTGGCTCAAGGGTTTGCCTTTGTTTCACTTACATAGGTGCTTCCTCAGGGTGGAAGCTGCTTTACAGGTGCAAGATACAGCAGAGACAAGAAAGAGACCAAAATGCCTGGACAGAAGAGGCTGGGGAGCGAAATACTTACCATTAGGGCTACAAAATGCTCTGCAAATTCAAGGGATTAGAAGCCCATGCACAGGCCTATAGCAAGAAGTCTGCTCAGAGAAGACCCGGGAGGACCCTAAGCACTTACCTCAGGTGGGACTTCAGGCTCTACGCAAGCAGGAAAGGAGGGATGGGGCATAAGTATAAACTGCCTGCCTAAACAGTGGAAACTAAAAACATCAATGAAAAAAAGCTAAAGAAGACACAAATAAATAGAAAGATATTCTATGCTCATGGCCTGGAAGAATTAATATTGTTAAAATGTTTATACTCCCCAAAGCAAGCCACAGATTCAGTGTAATCTCTACCAAAATTCCTATGACACTTTTCACAGAAGTAGAATAAATACTTCTAAAATTTGTGTGGAACCAAAAATTACCCCAAAGAGCCCCATAATCTTGAGAAAGAACAAGGCCAGAAGTATCACAGTCCCTGATTTAAGATGATATTACAAAGCTATAGTGATCAAAACAGTATGGTATTAGCATAAAACCAAACACCTAGGTCACTGGGACAGAACAGAGTTCAGAAATAAACTCCTCCATGTAAGGTCTATTAATTTATGACAAAGGAGGAAAGAATATACAATGGAGAGGACAGGGCTTAACAGTGTGAGGGAAGCCTTGCTAGGTTGAGTACTGTGCTAGTGTCCTTTTGACATTCTTAAAAACTTTTTAACAAGAGATGCTTATTTTCATTTCACACTGGGGGCAGAAATTATGGAGCCGGTCCCATATGCCGTTGGGAATGAGAACTACTGACTTAAACAAAAGGTAGAGTAAATGAAAACACCCTAGAGAGAGAACATGATTCATATGGATGCTGGAAGGAATGAATAGCTCTGTGTGATTTAAATGAAAAGAAACTGTGGAACAAAAAGAAGATAGGGATAATATCATGGGAATCTAAGTTAGGAAACAAACTTTATTCCTATTAAAGTCTGAGGAAACGATCTAGATGTCATCACTGTGGGTCATCAGTGCTTGAGTTAATATCCTGCTTAGAATGACATTCTCTTTCCTAAGATTATTTTTAAGCATCTACCTAAAAATCAGTTTTGGTGTAGGAAATGAGGTTTAGAGTTTCTTTCTCCAATATTCTCCCTTTAGGTATTTTCTCATGACTTATACATTAGATAAATCCGAATGCAAGCTTGAGAGAGTGAGAAAGCAAGCCAAAAGGAGGGCGTGTTTTGTCACATGAGTGTAAAATGAAGTTTTTAATCATTAGGATTCTGTTTCTTATTATTAAATGCAAAAATCTGAGTTTGAAGTTTCTTTGCCTTAGAAAGGACCCAATATTACCTGTCCTCAAGCTCTATTTACATTTCTCCAAAAAGAGGGGAAATATGATTAAAAAAGGGATTAGAACCCTAACTTGTAGGGCACTTGGGTGGCTCAGTCGATTAAGCATCTACTTTAGGCTCAAGTCATGATCCCGGGGTCCTGGAATTGAGCCCTGCAGCAGGCCCATCTGCTTCTCCCTCTCTGCCCCTGCTCCTGTTCTCTCTTTCCCTAGGTCTTTCTCTCAAATAAATAAATAAACCTTAACAAAAAAAAAATACTAACTGACTTTCTACCCTCATGCCTCCCCCAAACTGAACAGATACTGGCAACTTCTTCAAGACTCCTGAATATGCTTGTAAAGCAGTCATAAGAGAAAGTCCTTGTACAGTGAGAATTATCTGTCAATGGTTAGTGGTAGATAGCAGCATGTGTCTGCTGAAAAATCTTTTTTACATAATTGATGGTGAGCTTTTAGCTGCTGCCCTTTCATAATCAATAGAATCAACAGAACCAACCAATGTTTATTGAGTACCTTTCTTTAAAATACCTACTGTAAAACAGAGCTGCATCTCCTAAACACCTTTTAATCTAGTTAAAAATAGAGAATTTACACAAAAAAATGCAAACTAATGATACAAGTTTTCATGTAAGTGCCCAAGGAATAAATGGCATAGGTAAAAGGGCCATTAGATGCCAGCAAAAGTAAAGATGTCCCAAGGAAGTTAGATAAATCATCCTAGAGAAAAGGCCACCCAAAAAACGGATTGTAGAATGAGTACAAATTAGATAAACGGGGAGAAGTAAGAGTTGCTCAGGCAAGAGAAACGAAGTGAGAAAAGAAGAATCTTACTGGTGCATGGCCTGAAGAAGGAGAATGATGGTTCATAAGAAGATGTTATAAAGCCTTGGGGAAAAATAGTAAATGTGAGCACCGTTCATTGCTTCTTATTTTTTAGATTACTTTGTACCCATTTAATATTATCATTTGTTGATAATTTTGTACCAGGAACTATGTTATATATTTTTCAAGTTTTTATTCTAATACCTCAAGTTGCACAACATTATTACCCTTATTATAAAGTTATGGTAATTTGCCCAAGGTAAATCATTCCTAAGGAGTAGACTCAAGATTCAAACCCAGATTTTCTGACCTCCGTTTTATCCCTTCAAACTGCAGAGAAGCCCTTTCTCAATTAGGTATTAAATTCAGATATGAATTTCACATATGAACTCAATGTAGAAACAGTCTGCTCCTCTGATGTTCATTAGTAGGTTAAGCACAGTATATTGTTCTGGGAAATTATTCCACAAGTTTTATTTACAAGAAAACATTCTGCAATTAAAAATATTTGAAAATTCTACATATTTTCATTCCTTTGAGATATCCACAATACATATGGATTTACTAAAGACTCAGTGATAAAGAAACCCAATGGATTTATCTTAACTCAACATTTTCCAAAAGCCATTTAACCACACAATTGTTGTAGTGTGTTCCTCATTACATACCTATCAGAACAGTGGAGCATACTATGAAATTCTGATGTAACCAAATGATGAATGCTATTACAGACCATAGAAAGCACTCACTGTATTATGGAAGCAGTGTTTTGTCTGTAATGTTAGAAAGCATCATCTTTGCCGAAAATTGCAAATTTAGAAGTTCAAAAAGCAAGATATAAATTTGATTTTTTAAGAATGCAAAGCTGTGGGGCGCCTGGGTGGCTCAGGGGGTTAAGGCCTCTGCCTTCGGCTCAGGTCATGATCCTGGAGTCCTGGGATCGAGCCCCGCATCGGGCTCTCTGCTCAGTGGGGAGCCTGCTTCCCTCTCTCTCTCTCCCTGCCTTTCTGCCTACTTGTGATCTCTGTCAAATAAATAAATAAAATCCTAAAAAGAAAAAAATTAAAAAAAAAAAAAGAATGCAAAGCTGTGACATATTATAAGCAAATATTTTCTGGTCAGTGGTTCTAGTTCACATTTGAATGAAGTATAAAATATTCTGCATATAATATGAAATGTTGTCCAAACAGGCATGCGGCAAATACATTTCTTTTCTCTTAGTTCTCAGATGAAATGGTAAAAAACATTTTGTTTCTTTGTTTGTCCAATATTGGTTTATTCTAACAAGATAATGAAAACAAACTCATGAATTTTTTTTTTAATCGATTCCTACATAGACCCAAAACTGAGAACTCAGAACATAAAATTTATAGGACTCAACTCAATAATAAATTCTCGTTTAGACATCTAAATAATGACGTAAATAAATGGCCTAAATTTCTTATGAGAAATGCACTTAATGACATACATTGACTGATGAATGGATAAGGACCTGGGGACTCACCTGTTATTCTGGATTTCTAGAGGAAATCACTTTAGTGATGCAGTAAAGAAAAACATGTATACATTTTCTACCAGGACAAGAGTTCTGTACCTTCCTTTTTGAATCACTGTGGTGAGATTAAGATAAAGTCTGCCATTAAAGTTACCAGTTAAATCTCTAATAAAAAGAAGCAATTAGGAATCAATGTTCAGTAATCAAGTTGTGACTGAAAATGAAAGATCAGAACCTGATAACCAGATATTGATCAGAAAGTAAAATTAGGTTGGGGGTACCTGACGTAATTCAGGACTTATGGGTCTTGAAAATCTCACAATTGTCCCCCTTACTAATATGGACAAAGGACTCTTGAGCTTCACTCGAAAACAGTGCATTTTTGTGGGATTTTTTGCTTTTATTTTTTCCCTATCCCAGACTCTATCTTGCTGAGAAGCTGTAAATGTATAGTTGTTTGTTTAGCCAAATAGAATAGAACAAGTTTTAGGAGATAATCCACAGAAATATTAGGAGGGAAAAGAAAGGTGCAGTGGTATAGAATCACTGATAATCATCAAGTGCTCCCTAAGTGAACAGTATCTCCTCTATTCATGATGCCAACCATGATCTATCTTGATAACTCCAAATCTCATCTCCAGTCTAGATCATTCTCTTCAGCTATGGAACTATATGTCTAACTTGCAACCCAATAGATACACCACAGGAAATTTAAATGTAACCTGTTCATCTTCTATTACCCCCTTACTGCTTTTTTACACCGATTATGTTTCCGGCAATAAAATCTTCCTAACCTCTCATCTCCTTTTAAACTTCAATTTGTAAACTGTTACTATATCCCCATTCTCCACCCTATATATCTTGTGACCCTGATGTCCTTCCCTTCCAACCCTTCAGGTATTGCCATAGTTTGGACCTTATCAGCTCTCACTCTTGCAAAATTATCTTGGTTAGCCTCACCAAATCGTATCTCATAAACTACAATTCTATCTCTAATTCTAAGGGAGATTGCTTAAAGTCCTGACTTGATCATATTGTTTAGGTACTTAAAATCTTTCAAAATTGCCCCATTCTGAATAGATTAAAATCTCAGCTTCTTTATAAGAGCTATAAAACTTCCACACTTCTATGCTGTCGTCTGTCTGCTCACCCACATCCATCATTTCTCTTCCACATTCTCTGCTCTCCATCTGCAGTGGACTACTGACAGTTGTTCTACAGCTCGAAGATTTGTGAGCAGCAAGCCCTGACTCCGTCTCTCCTAACTCCTTACCAAAGTAGCTCTAAGGCTATGGGCAAATACAAAAACTCACAACAGTGAACAGTAAGAATAACAGAGTCTTGCCAAAAGTTGAAGGCATGGAATCATGTATGTACAAACAATTATATGTGGAGGATAACCGGTAGTGTAGGAATGTTGTCAAAACAACGGAACAAAGGTATAACCACGTCATCAAAAATGGCTCCACTGTACTTAAGAGAGAAAGCTTCTTATATTCAGGTCTTAAGAAATCTGTTGTCAAGCGAAGTGAAAAAGGAGGGCTGAATATTGTAATGAATTCTATTCAAAAAAGAAGAATGGCGTCTTCTAATAGAAAACTACAGATACAGAATTCAGTCTGCTTTCTTGTTAGATGTGAGTGGGACCACTGTTCCCTCAGTGAAATAGTGTACTGACAATGGCAGGGAAGGGTAGTCAAGTTGGTCTACTCATCTAGCTGGAATTTATGACCTGCTTAATTTTAATTCTTGAGAATATATGGAGTTAGAATGCAGTTGATGAAAAAACTTCACCTGTCATTTTGAAAGAATTGACATTAAATATAAGACAACAGGAAACCAAGAAGTCTTGGTCTCCTGGAGGCACATGAAAAAATATTTTATTCATTTCTCCATAAAAAGTCCTTGCTCAGAGATCTATACCCTGTATCAACTAGAAAACTAGGTGAATTCTCCAATACACTTCAGAAACCATTCACCTTCCCATACCCTGCCCCTTGCAGGAACTGAAGGAGAAATTGAGTCCAAGTGATTCCAGATTCAGAGAGAATAGGTACCATGTTAAAATTTAGAGAAATAAATTAAAGATTGCATCAGTCAAAAGTAAGTTTTCCAGCCTGTTTTTCCTTTTTCATTGAGAATGTTAGCTGCCAATCTGTAGGATTTCTTTCATAAATTATGCAACACAGAGAACAGATACATGGATTTATGTATCTGTCGGACCCTCCAGATAGAAGGCCAGATCCCTCCCAAAACACTCCTTGGTGTAATTCACCTATGACACAGAGCTCCCATTCCCATTTATAGTGCCTTACTCTAAAGTGTGAATTGACATCTGAAAAAATTTGAGTAGAGCCTCTAACATCAAGACAGAAATAAAACAGAAAAATAAAAACACAAATAAAGGAACAAAATAAGAATAGAAAAAACTTCAAAAAAAAAAAGGAAATATAATGAATCAATGTTATTAAAAGATCAGAATGTCTAAAAGCTCTTTAAAATTGAAAATAGAGGTAAACAGGGGCGCCTGGGTGGCCCAGATGGTTAAGCATCTGTCTTCAGCCCAGGTCATGGTCTCAGGGTCCTGGGATCGAGCCCCGCATCGGGCTCCCTGCTCAGCGGGAAGCTTGCTTCCCCTTTTCTCTCTGCCTGCCTCTCTGCCTACTTGTGATCTCTCTCTCTCTCTCTAGGTCAAATAAACAAATAAAATCTTTTAAAAAAAATAGAGGTAAACATAAATAAAGTGCACTAAAAAGAAATGAGGTACTGAGCTCTGAAAGACATGGAAGAATAATAAATGTATTATCAGTAAGTGAAAGAAGCCAACCTGAAAAGACCACATACTGCATGATTCTACTTATACGACATTCTGGAAAAGACAGAACTATGGGGACAATAAAAAGATCAGTGATTGCCAGGAGTTAGGTAAGGGGGTTAACAGGAAAAGCATTATTTTCAGGACAGTGAAAACACTCCATATGATACTCATAATGGTGGATACATGTCATTATACATTTGTCCAGACCCACAGACTGTGCAACACCAAGAAAGAATTGAAATGTAAGCTATGTACTTGGGTGATGGTGATGTGTCAGTGAAGGTTCATCAACTGCAACAAATATACCGCTGTGGTGGGGGATGTTGATAATGGGAGAGGTGGTGCATGTGTCGGGGCAGGAAGTATATGGGAAATCTCTGTACCTTCCTCTCAATTTTGCTATGAACATAAAAATGCTCTAAAAAATTGTCTTAAAAATATAAACAGGGACGCCTGGGTGGCTCAGTCAGTTAAGCATCTGATTCTTGGTTTGGCTCTGGATTGTGAGATTGAGACCCACAAGGAGCTCTGCTCTGGGTGTGCAGCCTGTTTAAGATTCTCTCTCTCCTTCTGCTCCACTCATGCTCTAACTAACTAAATAAATAAATATTGATTAGTTGATTAAAATTCACATATACATACTACATATACAGTATGTTTTATATATAGTATGTATTATCTATATTTTTATATATTTATATATGTTTTACATATATTTATATGCATATGTTTTTATTTATATATATATAAACAGTTGAAGGGCTAAAGTTGAGGAACTCTTTCAGAAAATAGAATTGAAAAAAAAAAAGATAAAACAAGATGAAATTATATGATAAAATCAGAGGATTATTATAATCTGGGGAGATTTCAAACAATACCGATGTTTGATGAGCTCAACAATTAAGTTACAATGTCCAGGTATGGAACCTATGCACCAACATTTAAAAGAAAAAATGGGGACGCCTGGGCAGCTCAGTTGGCTTAGCGCCTGAGAGGATCAGGGTCTGGGACTGAGTGCCACATCTGGCTTTCGCTCAACTGGGGGTCTGAGTCTCCCTCTGCCCTGCTGATCCTCCTACTTGTGCTCTCTGACATATAAATTTTTTAAAAAATCTTTAAAAAACTAAATAAATAAAACAAAAAACCAGAAACTGTCATTTACGTGGTGCTAAAATGTGTAATACTCAGCCCAAACCGGAGGGAGAGAAAAGAAAAAAAGGTAAAGAGGAAATTATTAAATAAATAATATTTTAAAAAATATCCGAGAGCTGAAGAATATGTGTTTCCAGATTGAATTATCCCAGCAAGATACTGGACCAGCGCTGTTGAATAGAAATATAATGTAAGTCACAAATAGGAGTCACGTGTCTAATTTAAAATTTTCTAGTAGACACATTAAAAAAAATTAAACTAATAAGCAAAGTTAATTTTAATAGTATATGTTATTTACCTTAATGTATCCAAAGTATTAGATTTCAACATATAATCAATATAAAATTGGGATATTTTCCTTCTTTTTTAAATATCAAATCTTTGAAAGCCAGTGTTTATTCTGTACTAACAGCACATCTTTATCCAATCTAGCTAAATTTCAAATGTTCAACATCCACGTGTGACTCTTCGCTACTATACTTGGACAGCATGGATCTAAACTCTAGACAATGTTCAAATATTAATTTTAAAAAGTTCCACACACCAGAGCATATCATTCATGACGTTAATTTCAGGAATAAAAGATTATCCTAAATTACCCACAGGATAGAAAAATACAGTGCACATCCAAAGGATCGGGAATCAGAATGACCATGCATGTCTGACTGACTCAAAAGGAAGAGAAGACAAATGGAGCAATGCCTTCCACAGAATTCGACTTGTGATTCTACCCAGGAGGCAGTATTTTTCAGTATACAAATGTCTAAAATGTTTGTCTTTCATAAGACCTTTCTCAGAATGCTATTACAGCTCATACTCTAACAAAATTAAAAAAAAAAAAATTTTAAAATAAGAATCCTAGAATCCAGGAAGTGGGGCTCTAGTAAAGAAGAAAGGCAAATAGAATTTTCAGGATGGTGGTGAAATGAAGTCCAGGATGATAAGTGAGTAAGAGGCCTAATGCAGAAGGAGACCAGTTTGCAGCAGAGCCCATGGCTTCAAAGTATGCCTCCAAAGACAAAGAAGAAACTCACTGGTAATCTGATACTTCTGCTTATGCTGAGAAGTTTTTTAAAGCTTGGTAAGAGCATCTGAAGAAGAATTAGTGATATTTTCATAGAAAGCTGCAAATTGACTTTTAAAAAAATTAAAGGATTTATTTATTTATTTGACAGTGAGAGAGAAAGAGTAAAAGCAGGGGTAGGCGCAGAGGAGAAGCCGACTCCCCACTGAGCTAGGAACCTAATGCAGGGCTCAGTCCCAGGACCCTGAGATCATGACCTGAGCTTAAGACAGACACTTATCCGACTGAGCCAGACAGGTGCCCCTAAAAATATCTTTTTTTAACCGAGGCCCCCCCTGGCCAAAATAAATATATAAACATCAGTCACAAAGATAAAGGAAAAAATAGTTTCACAAGCATTAATTAGTGGAAAATAAAACTGGCTAAACAGAAAAGGAGAACTAGGAGGAGGAGTCAAGATGGCGGAGAAGTAGCAGGCTGAGACTACTTCAGCTAGCCGGAGATCAGCTAAATAGCTTATCTAAAGATAGCAAACACCTGAAAATCCATCGGCAGATCGAAGAGAAGAAGAACAGCAATTCTGGAAACAGAAAAACAACCACTTTCTGAAAGGTAGGACTGGCGGAGAAGTGAATCCAAAGCGACGGGAAGATAGACCCCGGGGGGAGGGGCCGGCTCCCGGCAAGCGGCGGAGCAACCACGCACAAAATCAGGACTTTTAAAAGTCTGTTCCGCTGAGGGACATCGCTCCAGAGGCTAAACTGGGGCGAAGCCCACGCGGGGTCAGCGTGGCCTCAGGTCCCGCAGGGTCACAGAAGGATCGGGGGTGTCTGAGTGTCGCAGAGCTTGCGGGTATTGGAACGGGAAAGCCGGCTGCAGAGACAGAGCCGACAGTAAGCTCGCAGCTCGGTGTTACCTTGAACCGGTCGCAGGCTCGGTGAGCTCGGAGCGCGGCCGGAGGTCAGGCAGACGGGAGTGACTGGGCGCTGTTCTCTGAGGGCGCACTGAGGAGTGGGGCCCTGGGCTCTCGGCTCCTCCGGGCCGGAGACCAGGAGGCCGCCATTTGTATTCCCGTCCTCCTGAACTCTACGGAAAGTGCTCAGGGAACAAAAACTCCTGAAAGCAAACCCAAGCGGATTACTCACCCCGCCCCTGGTAATGGCGGTGCAATTCCGCCTGGGGCAAAGACACTTGAGAATCACTACAACAGGCCCCTCCCCCGAAGATCAACAAGAAATCCAGCCGAGACCAAGTTCACCTACCAAGGAGTGCGGTTTCAATACCAAGGAGAGCAGCAGAATTCCAAAGGAGGTGAAAGCAAAGCACGAAACTCATGGCTTTTTCCCTGTGATTTTTTTTAGTCTTGCAGTTAATTTAATTTTTTTCTTTTTCATTTTTTTTCTCGCCTTCTGGTAAAATTTTTTTTTACCTCTTACCTTTTTCTTTTTTAATGTTTTTTAACTAGTTTATCTAATATTTATAAATATATTTTATTTTTATATTTTTCTTATTTGTTTTCTTTTTTTAATTCTTTTCTTTTTTTTTCTTTTTTCTTTTTTTTTCTTTCTTCCTTTTTGAACCTCTTTTTATCCCCTTTCTCCCCCCTCACGATTTGGGATCTCTTCTAATTTGGTTAAAGCATATTTTCCTGGGGTTGTTGCCACCCTTTTATTATTTTCCTTGCTCCTTCATATACTCTTATCTGGACAAAATGACAAGACGGAAAAATTCAACACAAAAAAAAGAAAAAGAGGCATTACTGAAGGCTAGGGACCTAATCAATACAGACATTGATAATATGTCAGATCTAGAGTTCAGAATGACAATTCTCAAGGTTCTAGCCGCGTGTGAAAAAGGCATGGAAGATATTAGAGAAACCCTCTCGAGAGATATAAAAGCCCTTTCTGGAGAAATAAAAGAACTAAAATCCAACCAAGTTGAAATCAAAAAAGCTATTAATGAGGTGCAATCAAAAATGGAGGCTCTCACTGCTAGGATAAATGAGGCAGAAGAAAGAATTAGTGATATAGAAGACCAAATGACAGAGAATAAAGAAGTTGAGCAAAAGAGGGACAAACAGCTACTGGACCACGAGGGGAGAATTCGAGAGATAAGTGACACCATAAGACGAAACAACATTAGAATAATTGGGATTCCAGAAGAAGAAGAAAGAGAGGGGAGCAGAAGGTATACTGGAGAGAATTATTCGGGAGAATTTCCCCAATATGGCAAAGGGAACAAGCATCAAAATTCAGGAGGTTCAGAGAATGCCCCTCAAAATCAATAAGAATAGGCCCACACCCCGTCACCTAATAGTAAAATTTACAAGTCTCAGTGACAAAGAGAAAATCCTGAAAGCGGCCCGGGAAAAGAAGTCTGTAACATACAATGGTAAAAATATTATATTGGCAGCTGACTTATCCACAGAGACCTGGCAGGCCAGAAAGAGCTGGCATGATATTTTCAGAGCACTAAACGAGAAAAACATGCAGCCAAGAATACTATATCCAGCTAGGCTATCATTGAAAATAGAAGGAGAGATTAAAAGCTTCCAGGACAAACAAAAACTGAAAGAATTTGCAAACACCAAATGAGCTCTACAGGAAATATTGAAAGGGATCCTCTAAGCAAAGAGAGAGCCTACAAGTGGTAGATCAGAAAGGAACAGAGGCCATATACAGTAACTAAATCCATATCTCCCAATAGTTACCCTGAATGTTAATGGAATAAATGCCCCTGTCAAAAGACACAGGGTATCAGAATGGATAAAAAAACAAAACCCATCTATATGTTGCCTCCACGAAACTCATTTTAAGCCCAAAGACACCTGCAGATTTAAAGTGAGGGGGTGGAAAAGAATTTACCATGCTAATGGACATCAGAAGAAAGCAGGAGTGGCAATCCTTATATCAGATCAATTAGATTTTAAGCCAAAGACTATAATAAGAGATGAGGAAGGACACTATATCATACTCAAAGGGTCTGTCCAACAAGAAAGATTTAACAATTTTAAATATCTATGCCCCCAACGTGGGAGCAGCCAACTATATAAACCAATTAATAACAAAATCAAAGAAACACATCAACAATAATACAATAATAGTGGGGGACTTTAACACTCCCCTCACTGAAATGGACAGATCATCCAAGCAAAAGATCAGCAAGGAAATGAAGGCCTTAAACGACACACTGGACCAGATGGACATCACAGATATATTCAGAACATTTCATCCCAAAGCAACAGAATACACATTCTTCTCTAGTGCACATGGAACATTCTCCAGAATAGATCACATCCTTGGTCCTAAATCAGGACTCAACTGGTATCAAAAGATTGGGATCATTCCCTGCATATTTTCAGACCACAATGCTCTAAAGCTAGAACTCAACCACAAAAGGAAGTTTGGAAAGAACCCAAATACATGGAGACTAAACAGCATCCTCCTAAAGAATGAATGGGTCAACCGGGAAATTAAAGAAGAATTGAAAAAAATCATGGAAACAAATGATAATGAAAATACAACGGTTCAAAATCTGTGGGACACAACAAAGGCAGTCCTGAGAGGAAAATATATAGCGGTACAAGCCTTTCTCAAGAAACAAGAAAGGTCTCAGGTACACACCTAACCCTACACCTAAAGGAGCTGGAGAAAGAACAAGAAACAAACCCTAAGCCCAGCAGGAGAAGAGAAATCATAAAGATCAGAGCAGAAATCAATGAAATAGAAACCAAAAAAACAATAGAACAAATCAACGAAACTAGGAGCTGGTTCTTTGAAAGAATTAATAAAATTGATAAACCCCTGGCGCGACTTATCAAAAAGAAAAGAAAGGACCCAAATAAATAAAATCATGAATGAAAGAGGAGAGATCACAACTAACACCAAAGAAATACAAACTATTATAAGAACATACTATGAGCAACTCTACGCCAATAAATTTGACAATCTGGAAGAAATGGATGCATTCCTAGAAACATATAAACTACCACAACTGAACCAGGTAGAAATAGAAAGCCTGAACAGACCCATAACCAGTAAGGAGATTGAAACAGTCATTAAAAATCTCCAAACAAACAAAAGCCCGGGCCAGACGGCTTCCCAGGGGAATTCTACCAAACATTTAAAGAAGAACTAATTCCTATTCTCCTGAAACTGTTCCAAAAAATAAAAACGGAAGGGAAACTTCCAAACTCATTTTATGAGGCCAGCATCACCTTGATCCCTAAACCAGACAAGAGAGCTATAGACCAATATCCTTGATGAACACAGATGCGAAAATACTGAACAAAATACTAGCCAATAGGATTCAACAGTACATTAAAAGGATTATTCACCACGACCAAGTGGGATTTATTCCAGGGCTGCAAGGTTGGTTCAACATCCGCAAATCAGTCAATGTGATACAACACATCAATAAAAGAAAGAACAAGAACCATATGATACTCTCCATAGATGCTGAAAAGCATTTGACAAAGTACAGCATCCCTTCTTGATCAAAACTCTTCAAAGTGTAGGGATAGAGGGCACATACCTCAATATCATCAAAGCCATCGATGAAAAACCCACCGCAAATATCATTCTCAATGGAGAAAAACTGAAAGCTTTTCCGCTAAGGTCAGGAACATGTCAGGGAAGTCCATTATCACCACTGCTATTCAACATAGTACTAGAGGTCTTAGCCTCAGCAATCAGACAACAAAAGGAAATTAAAGGCATCCAAATCGGCAAAGAAGAAGTCAAATTATCACTCTTCGCAGATGATATGATACTATATGTGGAAAACCCAAAAGACTCCACTCCAAAACTTCCTGAACTTATACAGGAATTCAGTAAAGCATCAGGATATAAAATCAATGCACAGAAATCAGTTGCATTTCTCTACACCAACAGCAAGACAGAAGAAAGAGAAATGAAGGAGTCAATCCCATTTACAATTGAACCCAAAACCATAAGATACCTAGGAATAAACCTAACCAAAGAGGCACAGAATCTATACTCAGAAAATTATAAAGTACTCATGAAAGAAATTGAGGAAGACACAAAGAAATGGAAAAATGTTCCATGCTCCTGGATTGGAAGAATAAATATTGTGATAATGTCTATGCTACCTAAAGCAATCTACACATTTAATGCAATTCCTATCAAAGTACCATCCATCTTTTTCAAAGAAATGGAACAAATAATTCTAAAATTTATAAGGAACCAGAAAAGACCTTGAATAGCCAAAGGGATATTGAAAAAGAAAGCCAACATTGGTGGCATCACAATTCCGGACTTCAAGCTGTATTACAAAGCTGTCGTCATCAAGACAGCATGGTACTGGCACAAAAACAGACACATAGATCAATGGAACAGAATAGAGAGCCCAGAAATAGACCCTCAACTCTACAGTCAACTAATCTTCGACAAAGCAGGAAAGAATGTCCAATGGAAAAAAGACAGCCTCTTTAATAAATGGTGCTGGGAAAATTGGACAGCCACATGCAGAAAAATGAAATTGGACCATTTCATTACACCACACACAAAAATAGACTCAAAAGGGATGAAGGACCTCAATGTGCGAAAGGAATCCATCAAAATCCTTGAGGAGAACACAGGCAGCAACCTCTTCGACCTCAGCCGCAGCAACATCTTCCTAGGAACAATGCCAAAGGCAAGGGAAGCAAGGGCAAAAATGAACTATTGGGATTTCATCAAGATCAAAAGCTTTTGCACAGCAAAGGAAACAATTAACAAAATCAAAAGACAACTGACAGACTGGGAGAAGATATTTGCAAACGACACATCAGATAAAGGACTAGTGTCCAAAATCTATAAAGAACTTAGAAAACTCAACACCCAAAGAACAAATAATCCAATCAAGAAATGGGCAGAGGACATGAACAGACATTTCTGCAAAGAAGACATCCAGATGGCCAACAGACACATGAAAAAGTGCTCCATATCACTCGGCATCAGGGAAATACAAATCAAAACCACAATGAGATATCACCTCACACCAGTCAGAATGGCTAAAATAAACAAGTCAGGAAATGACAGATGCTGGCGAGGATGCGGAGAAAGGGGAACCCTCCTACACTGTTGGTGGGAATGCAAGCTGGTGCAGCCACTCTGGAAAACAGCATGGAGGTTCCTCAAAATGTTGAAAATAGAACTGCCCTATGACCCAGCAATTGCACTATTGGGTATTTACCCTAAAGATACAAATGTAGTGATCCAAAGGGGCACGTGCACCCGAATGTTTATAGCAGCAATATCCACAATAGCCAAACTATGGAAAGAACCTAGATGTCCATCAACAGATGAATGGATCAAGAAGATGTGGTATATATACACAATGGAATACTATGCAGCCATCAGAAGAAATGAAATCTTGCCATTTGCGACAACATGGATGGATCTAGAGCGTATCATGCTTAGCGAAATAAGTCAAGCAGAGAAAGACAACTATCATATGATCTCCCTGATATGAGGAAGTGGTGATGCAACATGGGGGCTTAAGTGGGTAGGAGAAGAATCAATGAAACAAGATGGGATTGGGAGGGAGACAAACCATAAATGACTCTTAATCTCACAAAACAAACTGAGGGTTGCTGGGGGGAGGGTTTTGGGAGAAGGGGGTGGGATTATGGACATTGGGGAGGGTATGTGCTTTGGTGAGTGCTGTGAAGTGTGTAAACCTGGTGATTCACAGACCTGTACCCCTGGGGATAAATATATATGTTTATAAAAATAAAAAATTATAATAAATATAAAAATAAATTTGAAAAAAAAAAAGAAAAGAAAAGGAGAACTATACCAATGAAAAAAATATCAAAAATGTTTTAAGAAAAAAGTCATGAAAATTTAAGAATTTTGTATTCTAGCCATTTTGCCCTGTAATTTACAAAAGGAATGAAAATTAGTAAACATACACTCTTCATCAAAACAGGGAAAAAGTACTTTCTGGCACCAATCAAATAAGAAACCCCAAGAATGGCAAAGTTGACATTTTAAAAGACCATAAAAACTACATTTAGTAGAACTAAGTTAAGTCTAAATTTTTCTCAAGATAGTTAAAGAAATGTGTAGAATTTAAAAATAATTTTCAGAAAATGCATATTATTTAAATGCATTGTTTAATGACTATTCCCTGAATTTCAAAGCCTGGTGCCGTTTGAGAGATGAAAGTTCTGCCTGAATCCATAGCACTCTTCTAACTATAAAGCTATGCTACTTTCATTTAATAAAAAAGGAGGAGGGGGGCCTGGTTGCTCAGTGGGTTAAACCTCTGCCTTACGCCCGGGGCATGATCCCGGGGTCCTGCAATCGAGCCCCACATGGGGCTCTCTGCTCGGCGGGGAGCCCGCTTCCCCCTCTCTCTCTGCCTGCCTCTCTGCCTACTTGTGATCTCTATCTGTCAAATAAATACATAAATAAATAAATAAATAAAAGGAGGAGGTAGAAGAGAAGTAGAAAAATCTTCAAAGCACTTTTCAGAGAAAAATTAGCCCTATTATGTAATTATCATTAAATAATTAAAAATGAAATAAATCAATGGAACATTTATGTAATAAATAGCTAGAAATTTGACAGCTAAACACACACACACACACACACACACACACACACAAGAAAAGCAGAGGGAGGAAAACAAAGCAATAGAAAAAGTCAGTAAAGTGGTAAATAGGAAAGAAGGAAATGACTAAATTATAGACATCTTTTAGTAAAAGTAACAATAATAAAATAAGTTCTCTTACTTAACCAACTCTAAGGAAATAGAAAAACCTTAAAAACACAGAGTTTCACATGAGAAAGGGACTCAGCAGAGATTATAAAACTTGTATAACATTGATTCGAACAGAAGTCATAAGATGAATAGGTCAATGGCTATAAAAGAAATTCCAGTATTTCAGAAATCTTTTCAGAAAATATGTAAATAGTGTGGAATTTTCATTTTTAAACTAATATGAAACAAATGATCTCATGATACCCAGTCTGCTTCAGAGCATAGGAAATGCTGTGAAACCTGTACAGTCCTCCTAAATGAGGTTAGCGGAACACTGACATAACAAGCTAACAAAATAGTCAGATGCTGTTAGCTATGGAGCAGTTACTACCAAACAGTACCTAAAAACAATATAGTATATAAAACATAGCTATCCACTGAAATATATTTCAATCACAACCAATAATAGTTTATTTCTGGAATACAACTGTGATTACCATTTAGAAATTAATTAATATATTCATCAGAATAATAAGTACAACTAGAAAAATTCATGATAACCTGTATAGATGACCCATGTATTCAATAATTCCTGAAAAATAATGAATTTGAAAACTAGGTATGGAAAGTCTTCTTGAGAATAAATCTATTATCATAAAATAAAAAGGAAAAATACCACTAAAATGAGGAAAAAACAGGCTCAGAGAATGAAGTTCTCATCAAATGCAAATAAAAATAAAACAGACAAAAGCAATAAAAATTAGTAAAGGGAGAGATAAAATTTAGGTATCTATAAAAGGTATGATTAAATTCCTAAACAATCAAAGACAATTAATTATAGATCTCTAAATAAGAAATATTTTCACAAAGTGAATCGAGGTAAAGGAAATGTAAAATAAATTATTTTCCTATATATTTGGCATAAAAACATAAAATCACATCATTTGAACTCATAAGTAGGATCCACAAACATGCTATTTTAAAAAATGATCAACAATCTGTCCCCATAAACTCTATGTGATGGATGTTCTACTGGACTTATGGCATGTCTCCTTTTAAATTTAGCTTATGTATCACTATGTTTTTGCTTTAATGCTTTAATGTTGTTGTTTTTTTTTCCTGAATCTTCCTGAAACTTTTATTGGAAAGTTAAGAGAAGGTTTATCTTTTACAATGGTGACAAAGATAGCTTCCATTATAAACATGTAGTGTGTACTTCGATTACAAATCAGCAGACAATTCTAATAATTTACACTGTAAAAGCAACACTGGAATTTAGAAAATGAACTCTGGTACCGACAGAGTAAATTAAAGAGGAAAAATAGAGGACAAGTTTATACAGAAAACAAGGTACTTAATGAAGGGAAAGGTTACGCTTTGTTCCTTCTGCTTCTGTTTTGCTTGATTTAGATCTGAGCTAGGAACATTGTAAGTAGCTCTTCTGAAGTAACTGTCCAGCCCTTGGGTCCTGCTCGACAGCTGGCATAGGGATGCCTGGCCATCAGCCAGGTAAGAAGCCAGCCATAGTCAAACACCTCCAAGCAGAATAAAGAAGCAATATTCCCATGTTCTAACTTTATACGGTTCGCATGTTTTTCCTCTGAAAATGGTTGTTATTTTATTTACCCTAAATTGCTTCATATATATATATACATATACAGTTATTATTTAAGAAAATTTCACAGAAACATTTATTATGATGGTGAAAAATAGTAGAAATTTTTGGAACCTTATTTTTAATTAGCTAACTTTTGGTTAATGAGGATAAAGGAAACTGAATCTTATAATTGGAAGATGATTAAAAATAAAAGAATTCTCTATCAAACTTATGGAATAAACTTTAAGTGCTCATTTAGTAGATCATGTTTTATAAAGTACTTTTTAAAGAATCAGAAGTGAAAATTGTTATACATAAATGATTCATTTATAAGGTATTCATTTGCATTAATTTAAAATGGTATTTTTAAGCCTGATGACATTTAACAAGCATCTAGTGTCATTAACATTTGTAAAGATCAATGACTATTTGGTTTTATATCTTCTTAGACTATCCAAGGTCTGCAGACAATTCAAGCTTTTAATTTTACTTCCTCACCATCCCTGTCCAAACTACATTTTAATCGTTCTAAAATAGTCTTACGATTTTTTTCTTAGCTATATTAAGGAAGTTTCATAAAATCTAGGTAGTAAACTTTGATCTTAAAGATGGAAAGGGATCATAGATTTAAGAGAATTCGTTGAAGTATTAGCATTTCAATACATGTTAATGATTTACACTGCTGTAAATATTGGGAAAATATGTAGACATTTAACTGGACAGGCCAACAATATTTTCCAATTCACAGTCACAAGAAATGACCAACAAAAATAAGCAAAAGATTAGCAGAAATAACAGCACAGTTGATTGTTATTACATAGACAGGACAGTGTTATTTATTTCTTCCCTGAGCCTCTGCCATTCCAAACGTTGTGCTTTTATGCTGTAGGGTTAAGAAAGGACTTGCCATTGTCTGAATCCTGGTCTTTCAAATTCCTTCTATTCACTATGGCTCTTAAAGTCTGAGTTCTGCCATCCCTAATTAACATTCATGTCAGAAGCCTCGGGTGCACTCTAGGTTATCACAGTGGGAAGTGAGAATACCAGGAGGGAAAAAGTGGAAATAAACCTAGCAGCTACCATCAGAACAACTTAATATTTTCAAGAAAAGGCAATATTAAGAATGACTGGTTTGTTAGGATCAAAAACTACCGAGAAGAGAATCTCCACATGTGCTTATCTATTGTTGTTTTGACTGGAAAACAAACCCCATTTCAATACCTCAAGACTTTATTACAAAGAGATTTTCATATGAACTTATTGGATAGAAAATGAATAACTCTTAGAATCTGGAACTTGGGTTTTAAAGCACCAACAAAATAGTGTAGAAGACCTGTAGAGCAAAGTTGTACCTTAATAACTTTTTAATACACTGTGTTTATTATTTACCTCTTTTTTTTTCAGGAGTTAGGTGCAATCTGAGGCAATCTACAAAGTTTCGTTCCCTTTCTTTGTTTTGCAAGATTATCAAGCAAAGACATTCTTCTGAATACCTGATTCACACACGCGCGCGCGCGCGCACACACACACACACACACACACACACACAGATCCTTTAGTAAGCTACTGACATAACTACCGCATTCTTAGTTGCAGCAAACTGTGTTTACCTACTTTCAGAAGTATAACTACAGAGAATTTTCATGACATACAAGAATAAATAAATCCAAGCCTTTATTGGACATAATTATCGTTCCAAGAAAAGTTTCTGTTTTTACTCTGTATCTACAGAAAATCTGCTGGGGGGGGGCGCCTGGGTGGCTCAGTAGGTTAAAGCCTCTGCCTTCAGCTCAGGTCATGATCCCAGGGAGGCCCTCATCGGGCTCTCTGCCTGGCGGGGAGCCTGCTTCCTCCTCTCTCTCTCTGCCTGCCTCTCTGCCTACTTGTAATCTCTGCCTATCAAATAAATAAATAAAATCTTCAAAAAGAAAAAAAAAAGAAAATCTGCTGGGATTTGGAAGGTAAAAGGACATCTTTCTCCCTGAAATGTAATATAATCATTTAAAATTACAGCAAATCATATAAAAATAATAACTCTATAGAAATAATAGTAATATGTTGAATTAACTTTTAAGGAAAGGGTTAGAATTTTACTAGATGTGCTGTTCACCAATATTTCAGGAAAGATACTGATGTCAGAGCAATAGGGTTTAAGGGAAGAGTTGGATTATGATTATCATTCATATGTTTGTAAATACAGATCTGCTATTTAATCCTGCCACCTCCCTGAATTACCTGTTTAGATCAGAGATTTTGGTTGTCCCTGTCTTTATACTGGTATTTGTAGTTTGGCCATTAAATATTTCATTAATTTAATTCCTAAGTGAAAGTAGAAAGAGGAAAAGAAAAGAGAAGAAAAAAAAAAAAAAAAAAAACCCCGCAAGTACAAATCAATCAAATGTGCCATTTCACTGCTCTTCCAGTAAAAGGTTTGATGGGAAAGGAGACTGTACCTATTAGCTAATCTCTAAACTGCATCTCATTTCTGAATCTAATTTATTAGCTCCTTACATGAATAATCAAGGTTTGACTACACCAAAGTTATTGCCAACACCTCCATTCATTGATGACTAAATAGAGCTCACTATCTCCCTTCTCAACATCCTTATCCTGCTCTGTGACAAGGTTAATGCCCCACCCCTTAGCTTTTAACCTGAAGTCCTCATCTACATTCCTCAGTTGGTTTTGCCCCTCATGTAACCCACCCCCAATAAATCTCATACTAGAGTTTACAATGTTGTCATCTCTTCATCTTCCCCATAGGTACAACGTCTCTCAAATCAGACTCTACAAATCTCCCATTCCATACTGTCCATGAATAGACCATATCTCACGAGTTCAAAATGTTCCTTGACTCACTTTTTTGTTGAACGGTCTCAGAATAATCCATCTTTTTAAATTTATAATAATAAATAATAATTATAATATTTATGTATTATTATAGTCATTTATTTTTATATTTTTATAAATATATATTTACATGCATTAAATATATTTATTATTATATTGTATTATAATAATAACCATCTTTTATTATTATTATTATTGATATCTAAATTGTGAATATGGGGTTTAAAGAGGCTGAGGTATCTAAGAAGCAAATCACTGGTTTGAGTGAATAGAAAAGTACTGGAAACATAAACAGTTTGGAAATAGAGGAGGAAGAGGTATGGTAAAGCCTGTATTGAAGAAGGAGGTTTGATGCATGCTGAGTTTGATATTGGACATCCACTCAGATCAAAGCTGCTGCTAAAATTGAGATTGTATAATTTTACGTGGCTCTATCACGATAGTATCTTTAACAATGGGAAAACTAGAGCAAAAATACTGCATTTCCATGTAGTTTGCTATAGTTAAGCTGAACCAAAGATTCAGATTTCTTTATTCATTCTTCCATACCAAACTTAATACATTGTTCATAATAAAATAAGCTTTGACAAAATTACAGTATTGACAACAATGTTGGCAATGAAAAAGAAGATAACAAAAAATAAAAATAACTTGAGAATCTTTATTATGGTGACATTTGTAAAGCAGATTTAATAAAGAAGGATTAAAGAAGCACGTATGTGAGTGTATTGGATATTATGTGGTTAAAAAAAAAGGAGAAGCTGGTCCTTTATAAAACCTTTAAAGACTAAGACCCTAAGTTTTAAGCATTATGCTTTGGGGTGTCTGGCCCCAGTTGGTAGAGCATGCAACTCTTAATCTCAGGGCTGTGAGTTCGAGCTCTACGTTTGTTGTTTACTTTAAAATAAAGTCTTTTTAAAAAATCACATCTAATTTCACATTAGAACATAACTTTCTTTCTCTATGGCAGCACCAGCAGTAGTCTTATGTTTATCTAGCTGATGTGGACGTCTAAGAGAATATTAATAGTGATTTGAAATAAAGTGCATTGAGCTATTAAAGGAAGAATGAGAGAGAGAAATGTGATGCCAGCAGGATCCCTGAAACAGAAAAAAAATACGGTGAGAAAAGGTTCAGTAGCCTTTCAACAAACCAGTTGCAGGAGTGGGGTCAGAGGAGTCTGAGTTTGAATGAAGCACTCTCATCTTAGACGCTAACACTTAAGTAGTTCTTGCAAGTGGATATTTACTATATCTTTCTTAAATTATTTTGATCTTATTATCTCCACAATACATGTTTAAAATGGCTTAGAAATGGTGGAAAGGTTGCTACAAATGAAAATCTTTGTGAAGCTGCAGTGTTGGGGTTCCCAAGCCCTGATGCTAGCAACTTAATTACAGAAGAACTACGTGCTTCACAGTCCTTCTGTAACAATGGACAGAGAAGACTCCAAGGGAAAATGTATTGCAGTGGCAGATAGAAGCCCTAGAAATCTGCTTTTGTTGCTATTAAAGAAGAAGCTGCAGAACCATTTAGGCGATGATTCGGTCACTTCATCTTTTGTATCGTAAAACCTTCCCATTGTCCTTGGAAGCTTGCTCTCAGATAAGCCTCCTGTATCTGTGGGCTGCGACAATGAAGCTTTACAAGCCTAAGCAAGTAAACTAGATACTGAACTATATAACCCTCCAGGAAGTACTAGGAACATTTAAAAAATAAAATTTAGAAAAATAAGACTAAGTGGCAGAGGCAAGCGCTTTTTTTTTTTTTTAATTCATTGAGTAACCAGGCAGAAAGCACCCATGATAAAATAAGTGATTTTCCTAAAAAAAAAAAAGAAAGAAAGAAAAAAAAATCAAATTTATAGTATTTGTACACTGAAGGGCTACTAGCCATCGTGGAAAAGAACACGTACAGTGACATTTAAGTGCTGGTAATTTTTGATGGACAAAAATCAATTGCTATACAGGGATAGCACAGTGGGAAGCCCTCAACTTATTTAGACAGGCCCCCAAAAAATCTGCTGCAAACCAAGAACTCCTAGGGAAAACAGGCCCTCCCTGTCTGAACTTAAATACCCAGGCACCGGATACTGCCCCCAGCTAACAGTAAGGACAATAGGATCAGATTATAAACTGAAGATAAGAGTACATACTATTCTTTAAAAGCACTCTATGTAAAAATAGATAATTTTAAAAAATAAATAAGAGCACTCTTAGTGCTGTTCAGAATCAGTATTTTTGTGTATTACTTTTGGCAATAGGAATTTATATATTAACATTGTTATGAAATAAATAAAATCCTCATAAATGAAAAGATGATTCTAGGATTAAATTTTTAGTTCCATTAATAAAAACAAACACAAAAAGCAAGAGAATTTTAATAGCAACTGAACTTATTTCACTTAGCACAATCTCCTCCAGTCACATCCACATTGATGTAAAAGTTGGGTATGGTGACTAACATAATGTAATTTAAAAAAAAAAAAAAACCAGTAGCAACTGAACTTGAAATCTGAAGATCATAGAGATAATATGAAGTATACTAAGGAGAGGACATAAGAAGACTGAAAATTTAGGTCCAGATCTGCAGGTAAAGTTACATAAATTTCTAAATTATATGATATCATAAATCTTCATTCAAAATTAAAAAAAATAAACATTTTTAAAATGTTTAAGGCTTCGCAAAATGAGTTATTCCGTGATAGAACTATATGCTGCACTCATACAAAGTATTGTGCACAGGTTTTGTTGTGAAGAGGAGTAAAAGATATTTATAAACAAGGTCCTTAATCTCAAGTCTAAAGAGAAAAAAAAATAAGACGGGTCCCCATATTATTTTGAGTGTCTGGAAAAATCTGAAATCATGGTTTAAAAAGGCTGGAAGAAAAACAAGTGCTACATTAAAAGAGGAGAGATGTGAGAGGTCCAAAATATCCAACGAAGCATAGTCTAATCTTGACCTCTACAGAGGGAAATGTCTAACTGGAGACACCTTTGACAGCAATCGTGCTCTAGCATATGTGGGATTTCTGGATGAGAAGTGTTGTTTTAGGGGAACAACTCTCAATCAAGATATTATTTTGGTCATTAACTATAGTTGCTAAACTTTTTCAAGGTTGGTCAATGGAGTTTTCATTTCATAGTACTGGTTGTCCAAATTGACTAAACACATTGGTTGAAGTCCCACTACTATACTTTTTGGCTGTGTGCCCATTAGAGGTTCTTTCAGCAATCAGGACATGAGCCTTATCAATTGTAATAGTATTAATAATGGTATCTACCTCCAAAGTTTACTGTGACAATTAACCGAGTAAATACATGACTAGTGCTTTGAATAGGGTCTAGCACATAGCAGGCATTCAATAAATGTCTGCCATATGTATGTATGTAAGTGTCTGTGTGTGTGTGTGTGTGTGTGTGTGTGTGTTTGTAATGGTTTATGTAATCTTATGCTGTAAAGCTGAGAAACAGACCAAGGCACCAGCCCCAGTCATCCTGGTCTTCTTTCCATTTTGCAAATTTTCCAAGATCCTTCCTGCTTTAGGACTCTTCTTACCCCGTTCTCCCTGCCAAGAACACTCTTCTTCTCTTTCTTCACCTTGCTAATTCCTTCTTGAGCTTTAGGTATCCTGTTGTCTCCTCCTCTACAGGGAGGCTTACCTGACTTGTCCTTTCCCTTCTGACTCCCAGTTTAACTCAGGATTATCCTGTAAAAAGCATTAACTCATTTATCTTTTTCTTCTAACCTAATCACAAGGTTTGGGGTGTGTGTGTGTGTGTGTGTGTGTGCGCACACACGTGCGCATGTGCGCATGCGTGTAAATTTGTGTGTAATCCTCCCTATGAATCCTTATCATTTTCTAAGCTCCCTGAGGATAGACACTGTGTCTATTTTGTTCATCAAACAAAGCTGGTATATATATATATAATTTATATATATATAAATTATACGACATAGCATGTCGTCATCTTCCAATACATATTTGTTAAATAAAAGAATGAATAAAAATAAATTCAAGAGAAATGGAACTTATTATGATTAGCACACTGATAATGTCACATACTAGAATACTTCACTGTTTTTTCTTAAGACACACAATAAATATATTGAACAAGAAGCATAAGTGAAGTTCTCTTTGGTATCTCCACGACTTCTCTTTGTTGAGATATCATTATTCACAACACAGGCAGAATCTCCTCTGAGATTTTTCCAAGAAAGAAAAGAACAAAATAACCAAATATAAATCAAATGATCATAGCCTCCTTATAAAATATCAACATCAGTAAATTACATCAAGAAGAACACTTAGTAAGGTCACTAATTTCTTAAACTCTGTTCTTTTCTCGAGTGTGGATATTTTATAATCAGAGTATCCAGAAGAAGACTTTTTTCACTAAGTGATATAAAAATAAAATGACTTTCCTTTTAATAAATATCAAATTCACTTAATGACCAAGAGAAGGACATACTCTAAAACAGAAATAATTTATCTTTCAAAATGTAAGCCTAGTGTATGGCTCCATAGTTGATCTTACGTCTTAGTATACACAGTCATGATCTGAGCAGTTGTTCTCAATCATTGTAATGGACCAGAATTAACTGTGGAATTTTTTTTAAAAAATGAAGATTTCCAAAGTCCAAAGCTCAGAAATACTGTATCAAAAGATATGAAATGTGTTTTGGGTACAAGTGTATTTTTAAAAGCTTTATGCCTGGCTTTATTATGAAAATAAGGTTAAATACCACTTGTTTATCAATAGATGCAAAATTGTACAAGATTGAGAAAAATATCTGAATACTTCTTATAAAACAACCCTGAGTCATTAAGATTGAGAAATTATATGCGTTAGTCTTAATCACCTGTTTTGTTTGGACAAGAAGTTTGCACTAACCTTCACAGATGAAAATATTTAAATATAATCATTCAAAAGTTGCTTACTTCTTCTAATTTTCCATTTAATTAAATACTGTTTATCTAATTTAATTTGACAAATATTTGAGTATTTGTTATGTCTAGGGCACTTTTCTCTGACATTGAAATATCAAAAAAGTGCAAAATTTGATCATTGGCCCTATATAGATTCATGTCAAATGGTCACACAGATATATATATATATATCTATATATATATACATACACAAATATATATATACACACACATACATTTTCTAAGATAGAAAAACAGTGCATAGGAATCATAGTAAGTGCCATAATAGAGTATTATGATACATAACATGTACATCTCCCACCCTTGACAGTCCCCATGACAACACACAACTTAATGGAGAGATCAGGGAGTTTCATGGAGTGGTTGTCATTTGAGATGGGTCTGGAAGGATGAATAGGATTCTCACAAGGAAATGGAAAGAACATGCAAAGTTTTGGAGCCATAAGAAAAGTGATGTGTCTGGGAGTTTGGCTGGATCAGGGAGAACACAGAAAGAAGTGCCAACTATTGAAGACTACGGATGTCTCTTATATAGCACTCATTATGAGCTTTGTAGAGACACATATGAGGTAAAAAATAGGAGACATAATCAGTTCCTATTCCTCAAAGAAATGTTCAGTGGTGTTTGGCAAAATATTGCCACAGGAAATAAGCAAAGAATAGTGTAATATTAATTCTAAATAATATAAAGTACTGACAAGTACAAAACTATTTCAAAAATGGAGAGAAACATATTACAGGCAAAAGGAACAGGGTAAACACAATCATGGGAGTGGGTTAACTGAAAGGGAATAATAGGAAACAAGGAAGGAAAGGTGGGAGAAGACAAGATTATAGAAGATCTTGAACATCAAGGTCAAAATTGGGGGCATTTTTAAATAGTAGAGATTCACTATACTTAAAAAACGGAAACAGGAAAACAACCAATAATTATAATGAAGAGTGGGGGTGCATTGTTGAGGGAGAAGGATGTCAGCAATAGAGATGGTTGTATGGTTACTGCAATAGTCCTAACAAGAGGAAATGCGACTCAGGACATACAGGCAGAAAAAAAGATGTCTTAGCAACTTGTGTGAGCATTTCAACTTAAGAACAAGGCCAATAAATTGGTGGGTATGAGAGTACGTTTGAAAAAAGAGGGAGATATAAAAAGAATTTAGGAAGTTTGAATACGACAGATAGGGAGCAAGTATTTGCTGGGGTTCTTAGCAAGGGAGTGATTAAAAAATCTCAAAAACTCTAGTTCCATCCATGTTGTCGCAAATGGCAAGATTTCATTTCTTTTGGTGACTGCATAGTATTCCATTGTGTATATATACCACATCTTCTTGATCCATTCATCTGTTGATGGACATCTAGGTTCTTTCCATAACAAACTGAGGGTTGCTGGGGGGAGGGGGTTTGGGAGAAGGGGGTGGGATTATGGACATTGGGGAGGGTATGTGCTTTGGTGAGTGCTGTGAAATGTGTAAACCTGGTGATTCACAGACCTGTACCCCTGGGGATAAAAATATATGTTTATAAAAAATTAAAAATTAAAAAAAAAAATCTCAAAAACTTCCAACACTGTCATTTCATGATTACCAGCTTTGCTTCATTATCAAGAGTCTTTAACCCAAGCTATTTTATTTTGACATGCCTAAAGATCTGACATCCCTCATTGTTAATAAAAGGACTAGATTATGAATTCCTCCTGGCTTGATTTGGCATCATAAATCAAATTTAGATTTTATACAAATGCTAAGTGTGTGGTGGTTTGTTCTGAACATCAATTTCACATTCCTATTGACTACCTGGAAAGACACAAGAACTAGCATTGATAAGTTTATTCTGTCGGAAGAAAGCACTGACTTAATAATATAAGAGCTCCTTGATTATTTTAAAATTAAAATTCTCATTTCAAATAGTATTGTAGTAGTACATAAATATTACTACATGATCTAAAGAAAATATAGAATTATAAGAGGCATATAAATATCCAGTGCATCAGTATTAAGTCTGTTACTGGTGAAAATTTTTCTGGCTTAGAAAAGCACTTGTTATATATAATTTTATTAAGGAGATAAATAAACTAAAAGTGATTTTCTATGATGAAAACAATTGAAAGCAAGGTTAAAATACAGCTATAATAGAAAAAAAATCCTGAAAAATAAATGGCATGCCCTCTAAAATATATCTGCAGGAGATGAAAGCAGAAGAAAAGTTCACATGCTGGCCCTCATATAACTTATTTATAATCTGCATCTCAATACATTTTTCAAATCTTAACCCTGAAAATTCTTGCATGGAGTTTCCTCAGAAAGTTGAAAATAGAGCTATCCTATGACCCAGCAATTGCACTACTGGGCATTTACCCTAAAGATACAAATGTAGTGATCCGAAGGGTCACATGCACCTGAATGTTTATAGCAGCAATGTCCACAATAGCCAAACTATGGAACAAACCTAGATGTCCATCAAGAGATGACTGGATAAAGAAGATGTGGTATATATATACACAATGGAATACTATGCAGCCATCAAAAGAAATGAAATCTTGACATTTGCGACGACTCGGATGGAACTAGAGGGTATTATGCTTAGCAAAATAATCAGAGAAAGGCAATTATCATATGATCTCCCTGATATGAGGAAGTGGAGATGTAATGTGTGGGGCTTGAGGGTAGGAAAAGAATAAATGAAACAAGATGGGATCTGAGGGAGACAAACCATAAGAGACTCTTAATCTCACAAAACAAACTGAGAGTGGCCAGAGGGAGGGGGTTAGAAAGAGGGTGGTTGGGTTATGGACATTGGGAAGGGTATGTGCTATGGTAAGTTCTGGGAAGTGTGTAAACCTGGCAATTCACAGACCTGTACCCCTGGGGCTAATAATACAATATATATTAATTTAAAAATTTAAAAAATTAATTAAAAAAACACATACTGAAAATTCCTCAATGATACCTAATTTTGTAGACATGTCATTATATTATGTTTCAAGTGATACACAAAGCTGTATTATTAATCAATATAAACAGCCCAAACATTAATACATCATTAAAAACTAATGTCATAAAACTGTGGCTAGATTAATCTTAACTCCTTTGTTATACAGGAGTTGCTAAATAACTACAAAATACATTCCATTTTATTCTTCACTGTTCAAATTATAATGTTCTTCTTAATCCACTTCCATGTTTATCTACATTTATCTGAAAAAAAAAATGGAAAAACAAATACTTACCAAAATGGTGGTAACGATCAAAGAACGATTGGATAACGAATCTGTGATGTTGGCTGGCTTTCCCTTTTGACTTTCTGTCATATTCAGGCCACTGGCTGGATCCCAAGTTCCAATCTATAAAACAGCATATGGACTTTGTAAATTGTCCATCAGGCACTTGGGAGAAAGTACTGCAGGAGAAAGTTAAGACGGCTAACACTTATTATTCACCTCTGCTGCATTATCTGCTGTCGTTAAAGTAAAGGCTGCTTGTTTTAAGCATGATTCACTGCTCTGTGAAGTGTGTCCAGTGAAGTGTGACATTAAAGAACAAAATGATCCACCGCACTTCTACAGTCAGTATGGGAGCTTAATTTTCCATTCAAACTTTCATTCACCAAGATAAACCACATTTGATGATACCTTGATAGCTGGCTAGAAACTCATTAATAGTGCATATCTTTTACTGTAATGGATCTATCTCATCCTCTCATTACAAAGATAACATGCCATGCTAAACAGATGAAGCTGAAAGACAGAGCAAAATCTGGGAATCCAGGATAAATTAATAGGTGAAGGCAAACTTAAGAGCTGCATTGATTTTGTTTTTGTTTTTTTTTTTTTGGTTTTTCTTTTTTGTTTTTTTTTTATATGTCCTCCGCTAGGGCAAATTCATAACCAGAATTACCTTTGGAGCCTTTATAAATACACCTTTGAGCATTCAAAATACTCCAAGGAACGATGACAGCACAATCTCATCGGAGCAATGCATCCCAATACTTCCACTTGTATGCTATTTAATATGTACTTTAATTTAACTAATACTCTCTAATAATTCAGCCATATACTCGCAGTGTTCAGACATTTCATACCCCCTTGAACATAGCCTCTGAGACGAGATAGCACACCTCTGGAAGACATATCTAAGCAAAGGATGTCACTGAATGCATACCCTGGGTGGTTTATGTGCTCTGACACCACTGCCCTGTCATATAATGGTGGTCAGCACTGAAGAAGGACAGAGGCAAAAGCAGATTGGAGCCAGTAGCTCTTTTCTCCACCCTCTCAAACCTAGGAGTGATGGATAATAAACTTTGTTTTCCAAATCCCTCTAGCCAATTACACACTATGTTCATTCAAAGGGAAGAAGAACTATCAATTATCTGTTTATCTTTAAAATAAAGCTTTTAAAATAAAGCTTTTATCAATTAAATAATTTTAAAGTGACATTAATTTAGCAGGTAATATTTACCCTGGTCTACCTAAATATGCTAACAAAGGTCTAATCCAACTTAAATATTATGATTCTTTTGATTTTTACTTTTTTATATTTCATCACATTTACTCTTTTTGATCCTTTTTTTTTTCATTTGCATAGTTTTCTTAGTAACCTATTAAGATGTCTCTTTCCCTCTGATTGGAGAAGCATAAAAGTAGAAACATTAATAATTTCTGTACTACATAAGGATAATAGATATGCCATTCTAATGTAATGCATTTACATTCTAATGTAAGTGCAAACCCAAGTATATTTTTTTTCAAAAATGCATTAACTATATCTGGGATTCCATATAATGTTTTTTTAGTGATGTCTATAAAAAAACCTCTTGGGGCACCTGGGTGGCTCAGTCGGTTAAGCATCTACCTTTAGCTCAGGTCATGCTCTCAGGGTACTGGGATCAAGCCTGCTCATTGAGGAATTTTTTAAAATATTCTATTTATTTATTTATTTATTTATTTATTTATTTAACAGACAAAGATCACAAGCAGGCAGAGAGGCAGGCAGAGAGAGAAGGGGAAGCAGGCTCCCTGCTGAGCAGAAAGCCTGATGCAGGGCTTGATCCCAGGACCCTGAAATCATGACCTGAGCTGAAGGCAGAGGCTTTAACTCACTGAGCCACCCAGGTGCCCCAATAAAGAAATTATTTAAAAAAAAATAAATCCCTTGTCACATTTTCTTATATTGAGTTTATTTTCCTCTTACCATTAAAAGCTATATACTCTTAATGTTTGTGTCAATACAGGAAAAATCAGATAATATAGTGAGAAAAAAAATACTGATTTTAGCATTCTCTCCAAAGTAAATTATTTACTTTCAATTAAACTTCTTTACTTTAGACAATGACTACCATGATGTCATAAAGACAGAGTCTAATTGTAATTTAGCGCCAATAATGAAAGGCCTTCGGCCGCCAGAGAGGTAACTAACATCCATGCGTGAAGAAAAAGGGCATAAGTCAGAAGTAAGAATTTCTAGGCAAAGGTATGCAGGTTGTAAATTTTACAAAATTTCAAAGCAGAATAGCAAGTAATTGCTACAATCCAGACCCTGCTCTTCTCACAGCTGTGTGCCTTGGGGCTGCAGGCTCCCAGAGCAGATGATTTTTTCAAGTTCTTAGTAAGGCATCACTCCGGCTAATAGAGGCCACATTAGGAACCTGGACAGGGAAGGGCAGAGAGGATATTGTAAAATCTAGAATGCCTGCTGACCTGCTTAAAGTGTTTCAAATGCAAAATCATTTAAAAAAAACACTGTTGGCTAAACAAGATACATCTGCAGATCGGAGTTTTCAGTGACTGTCACTTTTCTGCTCCCAGTCTATAATTAATACCTATGACACAATTGTCCCCTTAGATTTTCTTTATTTCTTTTTTTTTTTTTTCGCCATTAGCTAAATAGCTAAATTTTTTCAGATGCGTTAATTCTACCAGCCAAAGCCCTGGCAAACATCATTGCCCACAGTCATCTGCCTAATGACATCCTCAAGCTTGATCAATTAGTTTTTCAACTTTCTACCCAAATCACTAATATAAAATTTTGCCAATTTCGTTTACCATCATCCTCCATGATTACTTTTATAAAAAATAACTTAGGTAAATATCCACTCATCTAAATATATTTATCTGGTTTCATTCTCTGTCAGTTGCTTTTCTAGTATTATTTGGCTGGAGGGGTTCCATTTCATAGTATATGAATCAATAATTTTCCATAATCATAAATATTAAATATCCCCTTTTATAACTTAGATTTCTAAATAGAATATTGTAAAATTTCAGAAATCTTAGTGACATGAAATTTTAAATAAAAAAATTTGTATGATCCCTAGATTTTATGTCTACAGGAAATGTGTAATTCAAAACTTTTTAGCGATTGAGGGAGTCAGAAGTGGGTCTTTTGGTTTGTTTTGTTTTAATCATAAGAGTACCATAAGCTAAGTCAAGACAATCTTTTTTTCTTTTAACCTATTTTCAGAACCATAATTTTTTCATGATATGATTTAATCAAAAATTTACAATACTTTTTTCAGCTCTAAAATGGAATAAAGATATCTAAGTACTCTTGACCTCACAGAGTTGTTTTAAGTAGAGTTATAACTCGCAACAAGATGGTATAAAGGGAATATATCTCAATATTTAAAAAAAGGTCATATATGACAAGCTTACAGCTAATGCTATACTAAATGCTGAAAAGCTAAAAGCCTTTCTTCTAGGTGAGGAACAAAGCAAGGATGACCACTCTTGCCCCTTTTATTCAACACAGCATTGGAAGCCTCATCATGGCAATTAGGTAAGAAAAAGAAAATAATCTGGATTGGAAAGGAAGAAGTAAAACTCTATTTGCAAATGACATGATATTATATACAGAAAACTCTAAAGATATACACACACACACATACTACGCAGCCATAAAAAAAGACATCTTGCCATTTGCAACAACACGGATGGACCTAGAAGGTATTGTGCTAAGTGAAATAAGTTAGACTGAAAAAGACAAATATCATATGATTTCACTCACATGTGGAATCTTAAAAACAAAATAAATGAATAAAGAAACACAAAGTAGAATCTGACCGATAAATATTGAGAACAAACTGATGGTTGCCAGAGGTAGAGGGGTAGCAAAATGGGTGAAAGGTACTGGCAGAAACAGGCTTCCAGTTATAGAGTGAATAGGTCATAGGTATAAAAGGCACAACATAGAGAATATAATCAATGATATTGTAAGAGTGTTGATGATGACAGGTGGTGGTTACACTTGTGGTGAGCATAACAGAATGTATACAGAAGTTGAAGCACTGTGTTGTACACCTGAAACTAATGTAACATTGAACACCAAGTATACTCAACCCCTCTCTACCCCCCCAAAAGAAACCTACAAGGCATTAATGAAAGAAATTAAAAAAAAACACAGGGAAATGACAAGATATTCCATGATCATGGCTTAGAAGAATCAATATTGTTAAAATCCCTATCCTTAATCAATATTCTTAAAATCCCTACTACTTCAAAGGTATTAATAGATTCAATGCAATCCCTATCACAATTCCAATGACACTTTGCAAAGAAATAGAACAAATAACCCTCAAATTTGTATGGAACCACAGATACACACACACACACACACACACACAGGTGCAAATAGCCAAAGCAATCTTGAGAAAAAAGAACAAGGCTGGAGGCATCACACTCCCTGACTTCAAACTATACTACGAAGTTATAATAATTAAAACAGTACTGTATTGGCATAAAAACAGACACATGGATCAATGGAACAAAACAGAGTCTAGAAATAAGTCTCTCTCTATATATACACACACATATATATATATATATATAATTAAAACAGTGTTGTATTGGCATAAAAACAGACACATGGATCAATGAAACAAAACAGAGAGTCCAGGAATAAGTATATATAGATCTATATCGATATATCTATAGGTATCTATAGTATGGGGTTCCTCAAAAAATAATCGATATAGATCTATATATCAATATAGATATCAATATTGATATCTATAGATCTATATTGATAGATCTATAGATATATCATAGATATAATATATATATTATCTATAGATATATATATATATATCCAATTAATTTATGACAAAGGGGCTAAGAATATACAACAGGGAAAGTACAGTCTCTTCAATAAGAACTGGAGAACCACATGCAAAAGAATAAAACTGAGCCACTATCTTACTTCATACATATAAATTAACTCAAAATGGACTAAAGATTGAATTTAAAACCTGAAACCCTAAAACTCCAAGAAGAAAACTTAAGCAATAAGATGCCTGACACAAGACTTGGTGATTTTTTTTTTAATCTGATGCCAAAAGCAAAAGCAATAGAAGTAAAATTAATAGATGGGACTAAATCATTTTTTAAAAACTTCTGCAAGGCCAAGGAAATCATCAATAAAATTAAAAGGCAACCTACTGACCGAGAGAAGATATTTTGAAATCATACATCTGATAAGAGGTTAATATCCAAAATATACAAAAAACTCATCAACTCAACAGTGAAAAGTAGCCCTATAAACAATTCAAATAAAAATGGGCAGAAAATCTGAATAGTCATTTTTCTAAAGAAGATAGAGAAATGCCAACAGGTACATGAGAGTATTCTCAACATCATTAATCACCAGCGAAATGCAAGTCACAACCACAGTGAGCTATCTTACACCTGTTAGAGTAGTTATTGTGGAAAAGATGAGAAATTACAAGTATTGGTAAGGATGTGGAGAAAAGGGAAGACTTGTGCACTATCGGTAGGAATATAAATTAGTGTAAAAACTATAGAAAACAGTGTGGGGTTCCTCAAAAAATAAAAAATAGGACTACTATAGCATCCAGCAATTCCACTTCTGGTTTTTACCGAAAAACAAACATGAAAACAAAACAACAAATATGACTTGAGAAGATATATATGCCCACATGTTCCCTGCAGCATTATTTATAATATCTAAAATACAAAAACAATCTAAGTGTCCATCAATGTATGATAAAGTAATTGTGGCATAGATCTGTCTTGATTAAAGAGCCTCAGTGTACTTTTCTAAAGATCTGCATGGCGATCACAAGAAACCACTCTGTATATTATGTTTAAAACAATCTTAGCGCAATATGGAGTCTCCTTCATAAGTATTCAAGAAAATATTCCCAATAATTAGTTACCTCCAATCATATGACACATTAAGTATAGTTTGTTTGAAGGGTATTTACCTTTTAGAAGAGAGGACATCCCTGATAGCACTATTTGAAGGTATTGAGAAATGGAAATCATATGGAAGGTATTGACGTTAAATGCTAACTCATATTTGGGAGATGAGTTAACTCACCAATTGATCAAATGTACACTGGTGGAATGTATCTTTTTCCATTAACTAGTATACCCATTCTTTCTAGATAATTTACAAGGTCAGGTTTCAAGCCTATATAGTGTGATGTATAAAAACAGAACCTTTTCAACTCCATAGTTGTTTTGCTAAATGTTGCAAGCAAACTAGAAACTTCCTTCTCCCCTTCCAATGATCAATTTTTAAATGAAAAGTAGAGATATTTACATTGCTGTCCAATGACAGTATTGTCTAATAATAATTAATTGTTGTTTATTTCCACTGGATCACATTAACAGATCACTTTAGAAGGAATTTACACGCAATGCCCCAGAGATAAGCATGAATCATTTCCTAGTAATTCTTACCTGCTAGGTATTGCTACCTGAAAGGAAGAATTCATAGTAAAGAACAATTGCCTGTGAACTGAGCTACCTTCATGTGTTAAGTAATTTGGCCTGGGAGGACCATGCAGAAACCCCTTAGTTAATTACTTTCCTAAAACTAGCTATCCACCAATTTCCACAGGATCTGGAATTTCACCATTTGAGAACTCTAGCGTTAATATAAGAACAATAAATCAGCAAGTATATAATGATCTAACAAGAAGGAATGACCAATCCAAACATAAATTTTTTACCTTTAGGATTTTTATTTTTGTCTAGGACAAAGTCAACTCTAAATATTAGGAAAGAGTTAGAAACAGGTGGTAATTTTGATTTTTTAAATAAAATTTGAATCATTGAATTAACTGTTCTCAAATATAACAACATGGCAACATTCAATTAATTAAGGGTCATTTTTCCAAGATTAAAAATTAGTTCAGATATTACTTTAAAATCAAGGCAATGCTGGGTGCCTGGGTGGCTCAGGCTTTAAGCGCCTGCCTTTGTCTCAGGTCATGATCTCAGGGTCCTCGGATGGATTGAGTCCCACATCGGGCTCCTTGCTCCCTGCTCCCTACTCCCTGCTCTGCGGGGAGCCTGCTTCTCCCTCTCCCACTTCTGCTCATGTTCCCTCTCTAGCTGTCTCTTTCTGTCATATAAATAAATAAAATCTTAAAAATAAACTAAAAGCAATGCTTTAAAAGTTATATTTAGTATACACGTTTAATTCAAATTCAGGAGTCAAAAGGAAAAAGGCAATATTTGGTATTCTCTGATGGGCCAAAATAGGAAATTGTATGCTCTCAAATTTACCGATTTCAAAACATAATGTCATCTGTAAAGAGCTTTCTTAACTATTTCATCATTGTGAAGGTTAAAAATTATCAAGCAAAATCACAATTATAAACATACTGACACACAACCCAAAAATGTCAGTGCAGTTGTAAGACAGGGCATATAACGAATTCTATGTAAGAGTTAGACAAATTAAACGGTTAATATCTCTAAAGAAAAACACTAGGCTTGGATCTGGACTAGGATGCATTTTTGCTTTTTAAAAAGCAAATAACACATTTCTGACTAGTCAACATGACCATTAGCATTGCTTTCCTACAGAGAAGCAAAAGAAATCTCAGTTCCTGGGAAAGTTGGGGGTCATTGTTGTCATGGGGACCAGAATACACGTATCAAATGCCATCAAAGAGAGAAAGATTTAAAACTGCTATTCATCTGGTATCTAGAAATCTATCAAAGAAATAGTTCTCACCTATCTAGTGTGGATTTTCACACTTAGATAAATTTTGAAGACTGTAAATTCCATTCAGACACCTTTTTCCTAGGGAGTTAATGAGTGCAGGATTCTACAAGCTAGAGAAAGGTCAATAGTAAAGACTTTTATAGAAATTACCACTTGTTCTAAAAATATGTGTGGTCTACAAAAAGTTTTTCAAAAAGCAATTTGAAACATGTTCTGATCCTAGAACATCTATGCTTGTAAACTCAGGCAGGCAGGATTTCACCACTAATTCTCACCCTCTCCATACATTATAAAAATATTTGAGTTTTCCGTAAGAAGCCTATGGATTATTGGTATCAGTTTCTACTAGTGGGTCCAAATGCCAGCAGTAAATACTCAGAAAAAAAATGACATCAAAAGTTGAAAGGAAGCTTCACTTGAAAGTAAACTATGACAAAGTTACACTTTAGAAAAGTTTGCGAATATGAATTATCTTGCTTTATATTGTATATATAATTTCTTAACTTTGTAGGAATTGGCAAACATGTATTCCATAAAATCGTTTTTTGTAGTCACTTTTCTTGTTCAAAACTTCCCCTAAGGATATGTAAGTTAGAAGCGGATTTTATTATATAAACATCCCAAGGCGTGTACAGAGAAATATACTGGTTTTATCCTTCCTTTTCTTTTTTTTTTCAAAATTAATATAATATTAACACACAAAGTCAATTTGTATAAAGACTAATTAGATAATTTCCATTAAGGAGACAGAGAATTCTATTCTCCAAGTTCTATTTTAATATAGGTCACACATTCGAAAAAACTACCGACAAAGTAACCAAAACAAATAGTTAACTTTGTGGCTAGAAAAAAGATAGGAGAGGTACACAAGAATGATTTCAGTTTAATACCTCTACTTAGAAGTTAATATTCCTAATACAGTAGAAATCCATTTGAGCAGAGACTTTTGTTGTTATTGTTTTTGGAAAGCACATGACATATATAAGTGGTTGCAAAACATTTGGTAAGAAAACTCAATCATGTGGTAGGAATATGTGATTTTATTATTATTTTATCTATTTTTATTCAGGTATAATTAATATATAATGTTATATTAGTCTCAGATGTATAAGTGATTTTATTATTGCATTATAGTTTCTTTTAAAAAATTATTTTTTAAGTATAAAGTGTTATTTTCCCAAAAATGACCTCTAGATAATTCACCTTGCAATGGAAATACACCATTATCATGGAGTGTCATTACTCAATTCAAACCTCTCTTATGTAAAAGGTTCCAACTGTTTTTGCTTTACTCAGAATCCTTATGAAGTTACATTCTGAGCATCTTCTCAATGTTTCTTAACATCTTATGCCATTTAATCAAGTGTTTATGTCCAACTGAAGCTGGTCTTTCCTAAGCACATAGTTAAGCTTCAGAGGACGAGGTAAGTAAGGTTAAACCACTTCCAATGGTAAGTCATATCCTAGTTACATATTCAAAGAAAAAAATATAAACTAAAAAATTTCATTTTATTGTCAGTTATGATGACATTTTTACTTTTCTCGTCAATTTTTCCTGACCTTATTATTTGTGCTGTTTCTTTCTCTCCCTCCAAGTGACTTCAGTAATTCCATTGACAGACTGAGTATACAAACAGACAACAGTCTGACCATGTATGAAATAGAACTTGACCCAGAGCCTCTGGAGCAAACTATCTGGGAAGCCAAACCACAATCTCTGTGGCAATCTGCCCCAAATGGTCAAGATCTGTTCAATTACACACAGCTTCCCTATTTTTTGCCAGCGGTCCATGTTTCCTCCTGCCAAGATTCTCCAATCAGAGTGCATAGGAGGCCTTTCCTTTTTTCCACTGTAAAGCTTTTCCACTGACCTGCCCGCCTTCCCATTCTGCCAAATGCCAAGTGCTACGGCAAGCTCTGAATAATAACTTGTGTGTCCTCATTTAAGTGGTCTATGCTTATTTCCATACCATAAACTTAGATGATGAAAAAGAGGGAACTTTTATAAATAGAAGAATTATTTTTCCTCTTTAATGCAGAATTGGGACCTCAGAGATTACAGTGCTCTATAGGGTGCATTGGGTCTTCTTGCAAGTTCAGACTTCAGTGTTGCCTTCGCGGGCACTCTAAAATCCTATTCCCCTTGAAGCCTTGACTCACAACCCCAGCCCACTGACTAACCACTGGAGTTCTCTGTTCCCATTGTGTAAGTAGGGGGTAAACTGGGGGGGAAAAAATGCTGCATCATAGGAAAATAAATTTATACCAGACACATGAATAAGCATTCTATTTCTTGTGATTCTTATGAACTATTTCTTATGGTTCTTATGGTGATCCTTCCTTCATTCGATAGTCAATAACTATTTCTTAAGGATACACTTGTGCCAGTATCTTTTCTAGGCCTTGAATACATAAACAGTGGGACTGGGAGCATACAGAATTACACATTGTGGTAAGTGCCAGGAAGGAAAAGCACAGGGCACTATGAGGTTAAATTTGGTCAAGGTTACAGGACACCTAAGGAAGAAAGACTTAATTTGTGACACCCCCCCCCCCCCCCCGCCCAGGGTGAGTAAGAGTTATCTGGGCAAAGGATTAGTGGTGAATTTTCCAGGCTGGGAAAACTGCAGGCAAAGTAATAGAAAAAGCTTTGTGTCTATGAAAAAATGAACAAAAGCCAGTGTTATTAAAGCATAGAAAACATCTGAGATGGTAGTGAGAGTTGAGGGGGAAGGTAGGCAATATTTTGTAAACCATGTTTGGATTTTAATGAAAATACACTGGGAATAAGTGAAAGGATTTAAACAGAACAATAACATGGATTGATTTTTTTAAAAGACACTGGTCTGGCTGCTGACATCTGGGGAATGAATTGTAAGGGGGAATAAAACAGACAGGTTTTGTTGGGGTTCCAATACAGATGTTCAGGTGAAAGGTACCCTGGCTACAATTACAACAATGGACGTGGAGAGATATTTTGGAAGTAGAATACACAATATGGTCTTTGAACTTAACAGAAGAATTGAAGCTGGGAAAAACACTTATTCTTATTTTCTTATTCCTAGACTGGACTACTTAAAAACAAACTGTCCTATTGCCTAAGGAAGACAAAATCTGGAATGGCACCTACAGTTCACCCCACCCCATTATTTCTCCCCCTCTGCTCCAGAGAAAGTGCTGCCACAGCCTGGAGGGCTTTTTTGGACAGATGTGACTGGCTGTGTCTGCAGTATGAGTGACCCTTCTTGGACAATGGCTAAATGGGCTGCATTCCAATGAAGGTTCTCGTCAAGATAGAATGGAAAAGATTCAATATAATCTCTGGGTGTTAAGTGGGACAGATGGGTTCATAGTCTCATTCCAACCCCAAACTCCTTTCCCTGAACATATAAACAAGTCATCTTTCTTTTTAGCACTTACTATTGTCTAATTCTATATTGTACATTTGTGCATCCATTCACTATTGGCAGGTTTCCTTCAAAAGAGTATAACCTTCCTAAGGGCACAAAATAGAGGCTCACTTTATATTTGTTAGAGGATCAAGTGAATAAACAAAGTGTGCTGGACAAAGTTGACCATGATAAAGCAAGGAAAAGATAGTAGGCATGAGAAGTAATGGATAAAACTATCATTTTACACATTTTTTTTCATTTTCCTCACCTTGTCATGATAAAATAGAATTGAGTATAATCAAATTCTTAGCCTTGACATCTATAAAGATTGTATCTCTAGGTTCTCTTAAAGGCCATGATATTCTCACTTTTGCCTGTTCCAGAGGAAAGTCCTTTGCACTCTACATTTTTTGAGACGAGGAATTTGAGAGAACTTGGGTGGAAGGGTGAAGTTCACACACTTGTGACAGATTTGGAATTGTAATTTAAGTCTCTTGGATCACTATTGGTTGAGCCTTCTAAACTGTGAACTCTATCAAGGTCGGAGTTCTGTCTTTACATTTATGGGTTACTACATTTTTGAAGACAAAGTAAAAGTAAAGTTGGCAAGATTCATTAGTCTTCATGAATTAGATACTGCTATCACTGCCTGATGCAGCTGAATACACTGTGTGTTAGAGAAGGTAGGAAAGTTGTCCATAAATAGTAAATGGCAGAGCAAGGATTTGAGCCCAGTTTGGCCTGAATCCATACCTGGATCTCCTAACCCTTCTACTGTATTTAAAAAAAAAAAAAAAAAAGAGTACATTTTGCTACTTAGAAGCACTTTATTCCTACTACTCAAAGTCAAATCTGTCACAATGGCATTGCCAAAAAATTCCCATTATTCTTAAGATCTGACGAAACTAAATTCAACTGCCCTCTTTTAGTTAATGACTTACATACTTTTTTTTTTTTTTTTTAGAGAGAGAGAGAGAGAGAGAAAGAGAGAGAATGCAATGAGGGGTAGGGAGGAACATAGGAAGAGGGAGGGAGAGAGAGAGAATCTGAAGTAGACTTGCTGCCCAGCACAGAGCGCCATGTGGGGTTGGATCTCACAATGCTGAGATCATGGCCTGAGAAGAAATTAAGAGTTGGACGCTTAAATGACTGAGCCACCCAGGCATTCCCTTATATACTAATTTCTGAAGATTCTTAAAGCATTTGATCTGAGCTTTAAATTCCCCTTCTTTTCTAATTTACATTCACCCAACCTCAGTACTTTATGTGCCTCTATATATTTGTTCCAATTTACTTCTTTCTTTCCTTCCTTTCTTCCTTCCTTACTTTCTTTCCTTCTTTCTTTCTTTTTTAAGATTTTATGTATTTATTTGACAGAGAAAGAATGTACAACAGGGGAGCAGTAGAGGGAGAGGAAGAACCTGGCATCCTGTTGAGCAGGGAGTTGGATGCAGGTCTTGATCCCAGGCTTCTGAGCTCATGACCTGAGCTGAAGGAAGACACTTAACAGACTGAGCTACCCAGGAACCCCTCCAATTTCTTTCTGATGATAATTTTCCTCACTAATTTCTTCAACAATCTTTGACTGATGCTTTTATCACTGACTTCTACTTTTATCACCTGGTTCCTCCATTACTCCTTAAAAGCACAATCCCAATGCTCTGCTATTCCTTGAACTAACAACGCTGCTGAAGATTCAGCTACTGCCTCTGTCACCGTTTAGTCATCTCTCACTCCCAACCAGAATAGTTTGATATTCATGACTCCATATTAAAATTATTTCAAACTATAATATCTTTCCACACATAGCATAGACCTCCAGGCTATTCTCTCTTTGAATTCATATTATGTACTAATACATTGCAAACATCTCATTATGGTGCTCACTTTATGACTTAAATCTAGCACTTTAGCTCTGTCTCCTACTTTCGTGAGTGTGTGTGTGTGTGTGTAAAATGATCAAATCAAACAGTAGCTATGTCTTTCCCCATATTGTTACCTTTTTCTGCAGTGACTCAATCTCTACCAATCAATACTTCTCCATTATTCAAAGGCTAATTCTAGGTACCTCATATACCGTGACTCTACTTAATTATATCCTTTTTCAGAAATACTCTGTTATAGCTCTTTTAAAAATTGAAGCAGTTTTCCATTAGTGTGTTATCTGATCACTCTCTATAAAAAGCCCCTTGAAGATAAAGATCATGTGTAATTAATTTATCAAAACAAAATTTCAAATTTAAGAGGAGTATACAAACTATTTTCGAAATCTCAAGGCAACAGTATAACTCACATTGTTGTACCTTGCTTATCATTCTGGTTATCACCCCATGTACTTTGTAACCATTATATTCAGGGTCTTTCTATAATCCCCACTATTGCTTAGAGAAAGGTTTTCTATTGTTTCCTTTACAGGGGCCATAGTAACAAGAAAGACATTGCCATTTCTCTATTGATGTGTTGAAATACTAACAATAGCCAGAGTTTATCCTAGTGTCTCACAAACTTCCAAAAAAAAAAAAAAAGATAACAATATCTCCAGTAAATATTGGAATAAAACCCATAAGAGCTGATGAAACCACACCATTATCAATTCCAGTCTTGGGTATAGAATAATATTCTCATTGTGGGATCAAGGCAGTTAGAAAGTGACTGCCTCATGAATATTTGTTTCACAGTTTGTTATGAAAGATTCCTGACTTTGCATGGTCTTTTAAAAGGTACAATCTCAAACTCTCAGTGGGCAGAGGTAATATTCCTGTCAACTTTAGTCATCAGGTGGTTATGATATATTTCTTCCTATCTTGGTAACATTATCAAAAATGTTTTCTGTTTCTAAAATTATTTGAATCAACATTCAAATACGTTACTGTTTTTTTAGGTTAAAAGAGCCCTTCTGATTCAATTTCCTTCTTCAGTTTCCATTTGTAAGTAATGTTTCATGTTTAATAGCTAAATGAAACACAAGAGACCTTACTATCTTGAAAACAATATTATCTCAAATATAATTTTTTCTTAAGTTCTTTCTTTTTTAAAGAGTTTTTTTTTAAAGATTTTTATTTTATTATTTATCTGAGAGAGATAGCAAGAGAGAGAGAGAGAGAGAGCAGGAGCTGAGTAAAGGGCAGAGTGAGCAGCAGACTCTCAGTGGGATCCCCATGTGAGACTCAATCCCTGGACTCTGGGATCATGATCTGAGCTGAAGGCAGATGTCTAACCAATTGAGTCACCCACGCACCCTTTTTAAAGGATTTTATTTATTTATTTATTTAAATTAGAGAGAGTGAAAGCGAGAGAGATCACAGAAGGACAGGGAGAAGTAGACTTGCTGCTGAGTGGAGAGCCTGATGTGGACCTTGATCCCAGGACTTCAGGATCATGACCTGAGCAGAAGGCAGTCACTTAACCAACTGAGCCACCCAGGTGCCCCAATTTTTTTCTTAAGTTCTTACCAAAATATCTTTTCAATAAACTTTCAATGAATCTATCAGAAAAAATACTTTAATGTATATATTACAAATATAAACAACTTACACTAAAATATTTCTAAAGTAAGCATATACCCAAATTCTATAATCATTGTCTGACTCTACCCTAGGAATAGAATCAAATAAGATAGACCAGTGTAATGTATTTATGTATATACCTAATTTACTCTGTGTACATTAAAGTGAGACATTTCATTTGAATATGACCCAGCAAAGGAAATAATCCTTCTGTATTTAATCTTTCTTTATGACCTGTTCCAAACAGGAAAGTCTATGCAAACATAAAGTATAAATATGTTTAATTACTATATTAAATCTCAAGGCTAATAAAGATTACATGCATTTCAAAGCATAAGAAAAACTTGGTGAGAAAATAAAATACTTATTTGTCTTAGGACACATTTTATCCTTGAATACTAATCCTCAATTATTATATTCAACATAAAGTATCAAATGTGTATTTTAAGAGTTATTCAGAAAAGTTAAATGTTAATGAAATGTGGCTACAAGAGGAACTATTTCCCTATTTCATTAGGATCTGTTGTATTTAATAATTAAAGTAAGTAAGTTGAATGACTCAAGTACCTTTTCCAAACCTTCTTCTTTGAGGCTGATCACATCCAAATCAAAATCTGTTCGTAAACCATTGGTTTTGTTGAAAGTTATTCTGCCTGTGAGACCTTCCCAATGTGCCTACAGGAAAATAAATAAATAAATAGGATTCACAAACAAGTAAAGGAAGATAAAACATTTTTTCACACAAAAAATTATTTTCATTACTTCTCATAAATTTATCACTATTGATTTTTAAGACTTTTTTTCCTCTTTTACACTTTGGAAGATTTTTGTCTATAGTTGTTGCTTTAGTCTCAGTATAAAACTTATTATAAATTTTCATTTTAAATAATGCATTTTCTATGAATAATTTTTATGAGAAATTCGAAGATTGTTTTAAATAGTAAAGCTCTTTTGCAAACTGAGAATAATTTAGTCACTTATTATAATACATGAGCTAGTGAATATCTCACTAGAGATTGCAAATAGAATTACTGTTATAAAGTATCACTCCTAACTTCATATTAATATGAACATAAACTTACTTCATTACAGAGAAAGAAACTGAATTTAGGAAAAACCTATGCTCTACAACTTCAATTATACACATTTCTCTTAGAATAATTAACTTATTACTTTATTTTCCCTTAAGTGGGATTGGGAGAAATATATCAAAATTATTCATGTCAAGCTATACTTCCTGTAAAAGGAGCTTTCCATGTAGAAGGAAGTGAAAAATGTAATAATCTAATTACATAATGAGTTAAACCCGTCATAGGTGAGCAGATTTCTTAGTTTTTTTGTTTTTGTTTGTTTGTTTTTGTTTTTGTTTTAAATACAGAGAGTTTTCTCATTCTGCTGGCTACATAGAAAAAAATGTTTTCCATTATTTGTCATTTGGAAATAGCTTGGAAAAAAAGTTACATATGAAAAATTTCAAGTAATGTTACATATACTCACAGCTATAATGTTTCAAAGAATATATATCAAGATCCAAAGAAATGAAACCAAAGAGATTATGGGTAACCTTTCAATAAGGACTACAAATGGATATCATTATTAGTACACTAGTTAGGCTCCATGTATTTCTATACTTATGTATAGGGATTCTAAAATAGTTTTAGGCTAATAAATTACAAATAAAACAGAAATAATTATAATACATGTCTATATACATATTGTAACATGTCATCACTGAATTTAAACATGTGATAACTGGTCTCCAATAAGGAATAAAAAGATATTTAACCTATCCTTTTCCAAAGAAAATACTTTCAGGTGTTTAACAAAAATGCATCTTAGTACAAAAATAGTCAATTTGATCAAGAAGTACAGAAGTAGAAGTAGAAAATAGTTAAAGACAACAATCTGGGATAGAGGCAGCATAAAGAAATGGTTATCGGGTAAGAATGTACAACTAATAAAATACAATCACAAATCTAATTCTGAACTACCTCGCAACCAAAGCAAGGAGGAAAGTGTGATATAAACACAATATACAGGGTCCATAATGTCAGACATACCAACTATGCAGGAGAAGATCAGCTCTTCCTGGCACTGAAACTTTAGAGGAATGTCTCTTGTTGGTCCTCATAAAGAGGCTCACCATGTAATTTAGTGGACAAGGGCCTTGACAGCACTTACAATAAATACAATAGTGAGTTTCATACAACTGTTTGTTATAGGACTGTGTGACACACACCTGAACGGTCAGGTGCTGCATTCAGAAAGCAATTCTTTAACCACCCAAACCTATGCAATATGTCCGCAGCTCTCTGATGCTCAGTTTTAAACCAGACATAAACATAGAACGCGAAACAAATAAAGAACTACATATGCCTCAGGGAGTGTCATTTCACCCAACTGAGAGTACATTAAAAATCACAAAAGGAAAATTCATGGGTATTCTTTGCCAAGGAACTGGCATATTCTTAAATATGACCCTATTCTCACTTTTATTTTTGAGATGAATAATTTATTATATGTTGAATTGATGATTTCTTTAAAGCACATTAAGAAAAATCTTATGTGGGGATAATTCCTGTGATTTTCCTAGCAAAGACTAAATTTTCATAGTTACACTTTCATATAAAAACTCCTGTTATACTCAAATGAAATGTATCCCAAGCTGACAGTCATGATGGGACAACTAGGAAGTGTGTGTGTGTGTGTATGTGTGTGTGTGATCTTCAGAATTTTGCCTTTTTTTTTCCTCACTGTGGGCATTCTTGGTCTATAACCATAACAGTTGTAATCAGAAATGGTATGTGACCATAAAAATGATTGTATTACACAATATGAAGCAAATTTTGCACTTTTCCAAATGCAGATATTCTGTTTTATGTTAACTGCTAATATAATGACAATAACTAGACATTATATTTAGGAACCATAGATCTAAGTAACAATTCTTTAAGACGTGGGACTTAGTGGAGTGCAAAAAAAAATGTTGCCTAAAATACATTCTTTAAACTGTATCTCCACATAAATGAAAAGCAATACCTATAAAGACTCAGAGAGATCAAAACTAACAATGTCATAAATCATAGGTCACAGATTTTTATCTGTTTACACAATCATAGGTATCTTGAAAGATATTTATTTACTTGTCATGTAATTTTTCCCCTTTTCTTCCGTATCTTTTAGTAAAAGTGTTAATTTTGCCTGTATGGAGAAGAAAGAAAGTTGAATTCAAAATATAAAAGTAAAAGGCCACCTGTGAGGAAAACTAAAATAATCTCAATGCATTCACCTTGAGGACAAAAGAGACTAGGCAGATGTGCTTCTCCCGACATACCCGACATACCTCTTTAATTAGGCTCATAAAACGGGTCCCGAAGCGCCAGGGTTTGTGTCTATTACACTGTAAGGAACTGACTGTCATCTGAGGAAACTGCTGGACGCCCACAGACACCACGTGCACGGCATCATACATTAGAGCAGCATCCGTCTGAAAGCCAAGAACAAGGAAATATGGAGTCAGTACAACCAGTGAAACCCACGGGAGGAGGTTTGGAAGGGGACTGAAGGAGTGAGAGAAATATAGACTCATTTTACCTTCACCTAAGGGAGACAACAGTTCTTCTGATGCTCTGGTTCTCTTAAATAAGATGCTGTGTTCAAATTACTACATCAGCTCCATTAGAACATTTGACCTAAGGTCCCTTTCCTGAAGTGGTAACTCAGTTTCATATTGTCCTAGTATCTCTGTTAAAGTAGGAAATGTGTGAAGACATTCATTGTTTTATTTTTTTGTCATCCCCTTTGGCTCTGTTTGATTGTCTCAGTACACAGACCTAGACACACATCATATGCACACACACAAGATGAATGCAATTGAGAACATTTTGAATGGTTACATAAATGACATGTTATATATGAAATAAATAAATAATTTCCTTGCATAGGTAGAATGAAAGAAATTTGAAAGGAGAGTCACTTAAAAAGCTTAAATATAATCCCCAATCTTTTCTTCAACTTAATTTTTCAAAAGGTTCAATCTCAGAAATGATGCTACAGTTTTTGAATCTCAGTACATGTAGTAATCCCTTTTTAAGAAACTAAACGTAATCCCCTGTACAGTTTTCTTTTCCCCAAATTTCCATATGAAAAAAAGTTCCTTTTGTCTTCGCAAGTAAAACGGATATGAATTCTACTGTGTTTGCACCTGCTCAAATGACTGACCACTTTAGAAGTTGATGATAAAAAACAAATGGTTTGTAAGTCATAACAAACCAGAGGCTCAGTGACGTTCAAATACTGTGTTAAATGAAGCCTCGCATTGTGTCTGACGGATCGATGCCAGGCTCACTACCTACGGACGAGGGCCACACTGACTGTAATGCTAGCAATGAACTTTGGGCCATCTGCTTGGCATGCCTCAGAATAAAAGCATATATTTCCTCTTCTCATTCACACAATTAGTGAGCTGTGAAATGAATTCCAAAATGAATAGGAACCCTGTAGATTATAGCGTTTGCCACAATACAATACAAAATGAGTACACACAGTCGCTTTCATGCAAATGGATCCTAAGGAGCTTTGCCACATAAAATGGAAGACAGCTAAAGAGACAATGCAATGACAGAACATAATAATAATGCCATTTTATAGTTCATAAATCTTTGGGAAATATAGCTTGCATTCCTAACCTTCACTTTGTAAATACCAGCTGACTACTTCCGCATCCTCTGATAGCTGCGGCATAAAACTAGGATCATGGAGTTGATACAGGCATACGTCATGAGCCTGAGGATTAGACTGATATTTGTCTTTGGCCTGAGGTAACATTCAGAAGACAGATCTCAGATACCACACAGGTGATCATAAAAACAGTTACCAAGATATGAAAGACAGATTTGATTCCAAAATAAAATGCATTTTTAAAAAAATATCACTGTGAACAAAGGTATGGAATCATGAACACTTTCTCACACTACACGAGAGAAAAGAAAGGACAATTTTGCAATCTGCACCACAAAACAGCCTTAAAAAAAAAAAACTACATTCTTTTTAACCCTTCTTCTAACCAAGTTAGAGATAAGAACAAATGCTACCTACATGATTTATTTTTTTAAAAGAGTGGAAATCTACCAAATGTTCGAACGAAGGAAATACAGTAAAATCACAATGGTATTTTATATAACCACTAAAAAAGATGTTTTGAAAAATAATCAGTTAGATGAGAAATTGTATGTGATATGATCCTAAATGTAAAAATAGACTATGCAGAGCTGGATGTCTAGCATTAGCCATTATATAACTTTATGGGTACTTCAAACGTACTACGTAATTTATTTAACTCTCACAATAAGGGTTTAATAAATGTGCTACTATTGTTCTCATTTTGCAAATGATGAAATCAAGTTTGAGAGACATTAAGTAACTAAGCAACGTCACACAGTTAACAAGTGGAGAGGCCCCAGACTCAGCCTCTCTGCTCATAGCTAGTATTCTTAACCACCATATAACGTGTTATATGAATAATAACAGTAGGTTAAAAAGAAAAAAAAAAAACACTAAAATGAAACCAATGATCACTCCTGAAAGTTGGTAATTAAAGGAGTTTAAACTTTTTCTTTTTATTTATTTTCTACATTTTCTTTAAGATAGAAGTTTGCTAAATACCATTTGATAATTTTCAAGATGAAAATTTTTATCTATTTCCACAAAATAACTAAAATAATATAAATATGATATTGCTGCTATATGCCATGATTTACTTACATAAGACTTACATGAAAATTCTAGAATAGTAATCTTATCTAAAATGATAATGTTAAGAGGGAATTTTGCCAAATTAAGAGTTTGAAAATTTGTTTTTGGTACATAGTTTCAGCAATCAGAGGACACACTAGTTGATAATAAAACTATTTGAGGGGCAACTGGGTGGCTCGTTGGTTAAATCCTCTGCCTTCCGCTTGGGTCATGATCCCAGGGTCCTGGGATTGAGCCCCCGAGCCCCGCATCATGCTCTCTGCTCAGCAGGGAGCCTGCTTCCCCACCACCCCCCTTCTCTCTGCCTGCCTCTCTGCCTACTTGTGATCTCTGTCTGTCAAATAAATAAATAAAATCTTTAAAAAAAAAACAACTATTTGAGATCTTGTGATTTTAAATATAATCATAAAAGAAAGATAGTATTTATTAAATAGAAGATAAATACTAGAAAAAAATTGTAAGTAGATAAAAAGTTGCTGATCAAATTGCTTCTGGAATTTCCAGTTTAAAATATGTTGATTTATGATAAAGAGATACACAGAACTTCTGAAACTACTCTGTATGATATTTTCATCAGTTTAGAGTGTTATTTTTATTCTACTTTTAGACTGGTTGTTTTATGTAATAATATGGAGTTATTTTCCATTTATACTCGCTATCCTGTCAGACTCAACTTTACTGTCTTCTTCGCAAAATCATGCATATGCAAATTCTTCCACCTTTGAAAAGTTGTGAGAAAACTAGTGTTTCAAAAGTGTTTTTCTTATTTTCACAAGAATGCATATGCTTGAAAATCTGTCTTATACTAGTAATAGTATTACTTAACACTCATTTAGTATTTACTACAGATAAGACATTCTCTCTAAATCATTCCATTTAAATTCTCACAACCAATCTGCAGTGGAAAATCCACTGAATTTGTACCAAGTAGAAAACTGAGGCAGAGAACAGTTCACTAACTGGCATGTAGAGGTGGGGCTGGATTTGAAGCCAGACAACCTATGCAGAGTTCACAGCTCATTCTCCGGTTTTTGCTCGGAGTTCCACGTTTAATAAATAAAGCAAGACAGTTTGAATAATTTTAAAGTTACAAAATATAAGAAATATCAATAAGTATTTGAATGTATGACTCTAGATCATGTTTTGATAAGTGGTCAATACATAACAAAAATGGGCTGCCAGGTAAGGAACTGTGTGGTTATGGAGAATGGATAAATACAACCTCACAAACAAAGGAAGACATCAATGTATGGGGTTAGGTCATTAATAGGTTAGTCAGGAAGTAACATTAACCAGGAATGACTTCATGAAAGTAGATTTCTTCGATGCAGTTGCTGCTCAGAGTGTTCTCAAAAAGGAAAGGTCCTAGAATGTCTTTCAAGATCAGGCTTAAGCGGCATCTCTTACTCCCGACTCTAAATTGTACAGATTTGAAAGAGCTGCTCTTGCTAAGTCTTTCACTCTCTCATATTGACTTATAATCCCTTGCCAAGACTTTTCTCTTGATAGAAAATAGGAGGGAAAAAAAAAGAGAGAGGTGGAAGAGAGGAGGAAAAAAGTCCAGGAGACACACAAGTTAATTACTTTATCATTTTTATAATATTATTATTACTGTCCAGTTATATTGCATGCTTACACTATACTACACAACTGTGTCAATTTCTTTACCTGCGTTGGCTCACTTAATTCCACTAAGACCATATATTTTAGGTGATATTACTTTTGTGATTTTAGAAAGAAGGAAACTAAAGCTTAGTAAGGTTAAAGTAATTTTCTCAAGGTTTTGTCACCTTGAGAAAGAAGACTCAGAAAACAAGGCTCATGCAAAGCTTAGGTCTTTGAACTACTGTCCGAACTATCACAACATGACTGGCAGAAATAAGACTTAGAAACAAGACTCGGGCAAGACCTAATTCTTCGACTCACTATCTGAACTATCATACCCAACAACATCTCTTCAGCTTATTCCTACCAAAACCATGAAAGGCAATGGAGGATAAAGGATGGCAGCAAGTCTCACTTTTTGGAGGCTCTGCTGAACACCAGATAATTACGTCCCCAGGTCCCAAAAAGAGTATGTCTCTGAATTGAGATACAGATAAAAGTTCCTTTGGCTCCCAAGTCACATTTTTTTTTTTTTCATTTACAGCATAGCTACCTCTAAAGAAAGCTTCAGGATTAAACATAACTGTAATTTAACCAGTTACATTAAAATGGAATATGTGTACAATTTGGTCATTAAAATGAGAGGTTTAGATAAAATTGAAGTCACTCACATCCTAAATTACAAAAGACAAAAGTTAAGCAGAGGAAAAAAAAAAACTAAAAAAAAAAAAAAATCTGTCCTATTTTCTCTCTTTTAAGAATAATTACTCTCGGGGCACCTGGGTGGCTCAGTGGGTTAAAACCTCTGCCTTCGGCTCAGGTCATGATCTCAGGGTCCTGGGATCGAACCCCACATTGGGCTCTCTATTCAGCAGGGAACCTGCTTCCTCCTCTCTCTCTGCCTGCCTCTCTGCCTACTTGTGATCCCTGCCTGTCAAATAAATTAAAAAAAAAAAATCTAAAAAGAAAAAGAATAATTACTCTCTCATATATCAATAGATCATTCTTATTGGAAAGCTAAACTATTTATTTGCCCTGGGAATAGAGTTCAGAAGGAAGTGCAGACCAGGCAGGTATAGACAGACCTAAATGCTAACTTCCATGCTTCACTGCTAGGTCAAGTATCTATCGATAGTAATAGGGGCACACTTGAGAGACTACCTCAGGCTAGATTGGAGTTGGAACTCTTTTTTTCTTTCCAAAATAAGTTAGTTAACCTACAAAGAATGTCTGTCAGCCAAAAACTTCCTTTGCGAACCTTTACAATTATGTGATATAGTCCTATACATTTCAATAAAACTGTAGTGACCTAAACTGGTGGCTTGAAAAGATCATGAGAAGTGTCTTCACATACATTTTAAATATGCAATAACCATCTCCCTAACTTATTGCTGGGTTTATCTGATACCTAGTCTAATTACTTTTAGGCATGGAGTGTGTACAGGGAGCGGAGGTGGAAGAGTGACAAATGCTAATTTCTATGGTTGAATTATTGCCACAGAAATTAGTTTAGTCACCCAGTATGATTTCATCTATCTCAAGTAACCTCCAGTCTGATGAGACTTTTAAGTATTGAACAGTTTACATTTCTTTTATGCTCTAGAAAAGTCCACTATGCATTTTTGAATAATTGAAGATTCAGGGGAATTAGATACTCTCAACAGTTTCAAATGACAAAAAATGCCGTTGTTTAATACTTTTGATTTGGTAAGTATAATTGAAACATTTCACAACATATAAAAGCAGGAATAATCATAGATGCTGTGAATGGTCAAAACGTTTCTATATATTTAGATTTCATTCACAGAAGCGTTTAATACGAAGTATTGTTACCAAGCATGTCCATCCTGACTGCATATGTTATTTCTGGTTTTGATCACTATAATCATCATCATTAAACATCTCCTCTGTAAAGTTCTGAGAGAGACAGGCGCTACAACAAATTTAAACATAGGTTTTATTTATGTGATGTATGAAGCAAATAGATAGAAATGAACAATCCTGAACTCCATATAGACATACAAGAGAATATTGGTACATAAAATCCCTCAGAAATACTAAAGACTTCTCTTAGAAAAAAAAGAAAAGGAAAGAAAAAAGCTATCAAAAGTATTTATTTTTCTTTCCAATGAGAAGAACATTCTTATGTTCCCCAAGTAGTGTGGGTTTTGGGTACCCCCACTGAATTTTCACAGGGGGAACATGGAGCATAACCTTTCACAATTTATTTTCTCTGTTATGCCGAGTGGAGTTATATTTGTGGCAGTGTCATTCTGCTTAAACACTTTTTGCATATTTGGGCTCTTGGCCTGGGTTCCAAACACACCCAATGTTGTATGCAATAATTTACATTTAAATGTAATCACTCTTTTTTTTTTTTTAAGATTTTATTTATTTATTCATGAGAGTCAGAGAGAGAGGTAAAGGGAGAAGCAAGCGCCCCACTGAGCAGGGAGCCTGATGAGGGACTTGATCCCAGGACCCCAGGATCAAGACTTGAGCCAAAGGCAGATGCTTAACCATATGAGCCAAACAGGCACCCGAAATCTAATTACTCTTAAGAGTGATGTGATATATGTTTTTATCTTGATTTACTGATGTTTTTGTAGGTACAAACATATGTCAAAACATATAAAATTATACAATTCAAATATGGGAAATTTATAGTATATTGATTTTACTCCAGCAGAGCTATTTAAAATTGAAGAATGATCATGCGTTTTTCTAAAAAAAATGGTTCTTAGATTTCATTTTGTTCTAGAAGTCTCTAGAATCTTCCCAAACTAAGCACCACTGATCTGTATCTTCTTTCTTCATTGCACATTCTAGTTTCAATAAAACCGTTTATGCTTCCTCACTTCTTTTCTTTCCTTCTAGACCACAAGCATCTTTTGGGTAATTACCATATCTATCTTTGTAATACCCTGCACAGTACTCCAAACATCGCCATGCCCATAGTAAGTACATAAAAGCATTTTTCAACAAATTGAAAAAGTCAAACCAAAAGTTCGTTTGAACTGTAAAAGAAATAGGTATTAGGAAGCTCTGAATAACAATCACACTTTGCCACCTAGCTCGAATGTATTACCTCCCAGAGGTACCGTGAACCAAATCTGCCAGTAGCTCAGACCTGGGAGGAATGTGAGTGCAGCCTCTGTCCCGTTTCTAAATGAATTTATAGTAACAGTTCCATGAACACATTTATCTTTCCATTAAATAAGTGCAGGCAGGTCCCCTCTGAGATCTGAATGCTAGCTGGCAGGTGGCAGATCCATTCTGGAACCCCTATGTCTCAGACTTTGCTCATTTCCTGAATTCCCATCTGAAGTATAGTGCACAGCACACAGAGCAGAATGGTCTAACAAACGGAATTTGAGTTTATGAATTCTGGCCCTTTCATTGACTCGATCCTTTATCTAAAACAAATTAAAAAAAAAAAACCTAAATCCCCCTTGCCTTGTTTCCACATTTTATAATTGGACATAAAAATGAGGATCTGCCCTATTTCGTCCTTGTTGGAAATTCACTTTTAAAAACCAGATAGTTCCAAGAGAAAAACAATTACAAAGATGATTCTTCAATTAGAAGATATTAAGGACATTAAGGGCAGGGGAGAAAGGGTGGATTCTGACCTCTGGAGCTCTCTGGTGCAGTCAGCACAAGCCAAAACGGGACAGAGAATCAGCCACCCCTCTGAGCAAGGGTGAGGATCACACATGGAAGGGAGGCTGGTGTTCAGTCGTTCAGCTGGCACACTGCACCCAGCACTCTGCCCGGCTCAGAGCAGGTGCGCAGTGCTGCTAACTGAACGGAGGGGACTGAAGAAGAAATGCCCTCAGACCCAGTCGGGAGCCAATTGTCAGAGACAATTCACCCAGTTACACTGCAGCTGCCATCATGCTTTCTCTGTTGCCGGCTCTTTGTACTGAAACAGAGTTCTTTACCAGCAGCTGCGTGGACCGCACAGACTGCATGAGATAATACATTAAAGCAGTGTGCACGGTCTCTGGCACATGGTGCATAGGCAGGTGTTAGACGATGATGATGATGATCACCAGAAGAGCCGTAATCTCTTCGAGATGGCCACGAGCCAAAACAAGGAACTGGTTTAGAAAGTATAATGTTTCAACCCTTCTGCACCCACTGTTACCCTAAATGAGGGAACAGAACTCATGCTGTTCAGGAAAGCAGACCAAGTTCTGAAAGGGAATGGAGCAAGAAGGAAATCATCATACAACAACAACAACAGCAATGTGATCCCTTTAAAATGTGGTGTGCACACAATGCCACAATTCAAATCTAAAAAAAGACACACAAAGAAACCTACATACACACATGTTGCCTGACAAATTTGGAATTTAAGAATAAATATAAGTGGTAAAGTATTATGGTGTCTTCCATTTGTTACTAAAGGAAGAGCTGCTGTTGGACAGATACTTACACAGCAGACGAATCTGCCTCATATTTTTTCTCCTCTCTGGGTTCTTCATCTGTAAGAAAAGTGGCTGGAGCCAGCTGGATTTTAAGGTGTTTTGTGGCTTACATTCCTCTTCCTAGGAATCTCACATTTCACTCCAAATGTATTTTGGCCTTTTTAATACAATCATAATCTTAATTTATCTATCTTCTTCCCATAATTATTTATGTGCTTGTTTGATAAACTTTGGTATCAATACTTCATAGGAATTAATAAACAAGGGAAATCAAAAGTCACTTTTCTTTATCCATTGTCTGTGCTCCATACTCTACCCAATTCCTGTGTGGTCCATTAAAGTCTTCTAATATTTGTATTATATTTTCTTTGTTGATTTAACTTCAGTTAAAGTATCCACCCACACTAAAGCCCACCCTGGCTTCCCAATAATCTGCAGAGGACAACTAAAACCCTTTCTCTCTTACCCAGATTCATTCACTAAGATCCCAGGATCTTATCTTCTTTTGTGTCCTCTGAGACCCTGAGAATATAGATATGCCTATACCTCACATGTTTTAGCTGACCAGAGAGATTCTTCCATTGTGGATTAGCTGAGTAAGAGGAGATGCCAAAAACTGCATGATGAGAGATCTTTAAAAGGAATATGAATTTTTGTAGCTACCCGTATGTCATTCAGCACCTATGAAGGCTAAAAAGGATAAGAGTTTATGGGGAAGATATAAAAAAGAGAAGAGTAAAGAATAGAATGGGTTTCAGCTTCACAGCCAAACTGATGAGTTACAAAATTCAAGTTTCAGCAATGTTCTGAAGCTGAAGTATGAAGATCGCACCGGATGACAGTGTTGCTGGGATTCTGCAAAGAAATGGGTCTGGGCCAGGAGTAATGCCCTGAGGGATTAAACAGATTCATTTGCTTGATGTCCCTGCGAATCTGCGAATTCAAATAAATGTCTATGTCTCTTCAAACCAGTGCTCTCTGGCTTAAGCTAAAAGCTACCAGAAAGTAATGACAGTTAATTAACCTATTTTGAATAGCAACTGGTAAAATACAATCTAAAATGGGATCTATGCTAATTCTGACAGTAAGAGTTTTCATTGGCCCTTGATGTTTATATTATTCAATTTTTGGCCATTAATTTTGCAAGAACTCTTGCTCGATGACATTTTCCTTAACAACATGGAACAAAATAATTTTATAAACAATATTTTTCTGTGAGCTTTTAGAGCATTATAAGGTTTGAAATTCTGTCCATGGAGTTTTAACATTACAATTGTGAAAGCTTTAGGAGATGACTATTTTGCCTTATTTCCAATAATTATATGTATTTACCATGAATATTTCTATATAATTTTCTTTCTGTCCTACATATATCCTTAAAATGCACTATTTCCCAAGCAGAAAATCCCCTTTTTTTTTTTTTTTTTTTTTTTTTTACTGCTACACTTTCTAAATTCCTTTAAACTTTTATATACAATTCCAGGATGTTTAGATGTTTCTCAAATGCCATGTAGAGAAACTCTTTACGTCTTAAATATAAATGATTAGGGAAAGCTGTGAAGCAGGTTAGAAAATGCCAACAAGTTTTCAATTAAAAGTTTCATTTAACTAATGTAATTATTCTTACCTAATTAAATTTTTTCAACTAAGATCAGTCCTTTGAGATATCTCATTCTCTTTTAAAATGTTCCATGAAGCTCTTACTAACGTCCATGAAGAACGCTGTATTGATGGGATTGTTAATGAACTCTCTAGCAACAAGGCACTAGGCTTAATAATTTAGGCCCTGTTGAATCTCGTCTGCTTTTTACTACATTTGGAACTACTATTGATCTAGAGAAGAGTCAATATCAAGGGGAAGTATTCTTTGTCCTTCCAGCTGGTCTCCAGTATATCCAATTATTTTGATATTCAGAGCTCAGATTAGTTTCTTGCACTTAAAAATTTATATTCATCAATATTGTTTGTATTTTCTCCTTTCAATATGATGAAGTAAAATTGATTTCTATGTTAATAGATTAATTATTTCTAATTTGAGATCTAGAAATATGCAAACCAAAAATACAACAGAAATTTGGGTTTATGAGTTTAAATGTTCACGTAAAAACTAAATCCCAATGCCTATAAAAATTGAGAACCTAAAACTTTACATATTATTTACTCAAACCAAAAATCAAATTATAGTAATGATCTATTTTAAGCATAACTTGAAGGATAGGGAAGAAATTAATAAAGACATTTCTGGAAAAATAAAACAATAGATATACATCAATCATATTCATATATACCCTTTATAACTTTACGTGTTCTTATTGTATTTTTTTGTATTGTTACTCTATAAAAAATTGTAATAGTAACTTCTCACAGAAATGTGAAAAAATAAAATTTTCATAGAAAGCTAATGGGACTTAGTACTTTAATTCTATAACTTATTAGCCATTATAGGAAGTCATGTTATCTTTCTTAGTATCATTTCTTCATCTTTAAAATAGATAGAATAATAACCTACCTCATAGAGTTGTGAGGATTTAATTGGATAAATTTACAAAAGTGTAAAAAACTGTAAAGCTCTTTATTTCATTATTTATAGAGAAAAGTGAGACTCTCAAGTATGTTAGCAATTCATATAAGTTTAGATGAGGCAAAAATCTTTGAGGAAAATACTAAGGATTGATTTGCATACTCATATTTTACAGTATACCCTAGGTCCCTAATTTGAAGACTCCCCATCTCTTCACTGTTTTAGTTAACATGATTATTTTCTACATTGGAAAATACATTGATTTAACTAATTATTGTTTTAGTACTTGAAGAAATGCCTCTGTTTACTCCTTCTCAGGTCTCTTGAATCTCTTCTCCATATGAATATATACTCTTCAAACTCTCTTTTCATTTGTCTCTAAGTGCTTTACAGTTTGATTCACTCATTCAACAGCATTGATTCATGGTATTATTGTGTTATTGACAGCAAACACAATTATAAGCTTGAGCAATAAAACTGAGAAATCAAAGATGATTTAGACCCTTGGGGTATTCGTCATAGGTGAGTGGAACAAACAAGTAAACCAAAATTCTTAATAATGGCATATGCAGGTCAATATGGGTGTATTTAGTTTTGTATGCAGTACTACCAACTATGTTCAAAATTAGTCATCATTTGAAAGAATTTTCTATTAATATCCATAGCTTCAAAATATAAAGGAGTGGGGAAAAGCTAAGAAAACAAAAGTTGGAAGGAATGGTGAGATCAGGGGAAAGGTCAATCAGAATTCTCATAAAACCTTTTTTTAAGATTATCTTTGTTCACATTCTGAGACCCTAACATCTCCTTTCAGACATTAGAATATGTTTGTCCTTTTACCGGATAAATATTAAAGGATTTCCCTAATGTTGAGTATATATCATTTTATCTTAGAACTGATCTAAGTGGAAGACTAAAAGAATAACATGGAGCTGAAGACCAAAAATAGGATTCCAATTAAGTCATGCAACATCTTTGAGGGAATCTATGGTTTCTCTTCCTTGGCATCTCTTCTACTGAAGCAGAACCTCTTCCCCGGAGTCCATTTCCTGACCCAGGATCTTAGTGCCAAGTGTTCCAGACCTGGTAACAAGCACTGTTTCAGGCATAGCCAAGTGATAAAGCTTCTTGAGGGAGCCATTTGGGAAAAAGGTACATTCTTTCTTTTGGAGTTTTGTACTTGTGGTTATAAACCTTGATGCCACCTCTGCACTGCTGCCTGAGAATGAAGCCAATATAAACAAAAGAGGGTGTGAAAGATGGAGAGGAACCTGTTTATGACTCTCTATGTGCACCTGAATCCAAAGGTACCTGAAGACGGTTATCCTGGACGTTACAAGCTAGAAGACCAATGTGCTTCCTTTTTGCTATCAACTAAAAGAATTTTAGACAACTGGAATTAGAAGAATCATGAATAATACAGCCTTGGGCTTTGGTTTGCCTCTGGGCAAAATAAGATTATGGTTTTTTATCTCCCCACAGAGTTGTGATACACATTTTTAAAAAATCTGAAAATATGTGTAAAAACATGTGATATACAATTATACATAAGAAAACACTAAAAAGATCTGTTATATTAAATAAATTCACCAAATATATCATTATTATTTCTAAATATCTGCAGAAAGACATTTAATACAGTAGGAAATTTTTAGATAACTGCTAAGATATCTGTATAGTATTGTCAATTGGTTCCACTTACAAAAGCACAAAGGCAACTGTGACATGACACAGAAGTATACACAACGCCTGCCAAAATGCATGGATCAAAATTTTGTCTGAATCAACACTACCTTTCCCACTGTGAATTACACAGGTTGAGGGACAATCAGAATGTGAGCTGAAGCAAAAAAACTGTAATGGTACACTGCTGTGAACATTATTAAGGAAGAAATCATAGAGGACTCTAAAACCAAATGCAAACTAATACTCTACAATGCCCTTTTAGTCAGCAGGTTAATAGACTGACATCAAAATTGGAAATGACTGATTAAGCGGTATCTGTTAACTCTTGACATTTACACTTTTGAGTTTTATACTTGATCAAACAAATTATAAATCACTAACCAGGACATAAAAAACTTTCATTACAACATTTGTTTTTTTGTTTTTTTTGTTTTTTTGTTTTTTTAACTGAATCCCCCTGCCATTCAGGAAATTAACTCAAAGGAGGCAAAGAACAGGAAGTGAGGGTGATGTAACTTTACTCAGGAGAGAAAATAGTTGGATAATCTTCACCTACTGGATTTGACAACTGAACAGCTGCAGCCAAAGGAAGAATGGAAGGTGATATATGGCAGGAGCTCAGGGAAAAGCCAGAAGGAATAACAATTCCACAGAGAAATTAGATGCAAGAGGATGTTAAAAATGCTTTAAAAGACATTTTTTAAAAATCACCAGAAGAAACAAAAAACAGTTTAAGGAATGATGAGACAGTATTCTTTCCTTGTTTGTTAAAACACAGACATTTGATAAAATTTGTAACAAAAGAAAAAAAAAAAGAAAGAAAGAAAGGAAGGAAAGAAATTCAAATTAAAACACATTCAGAATGTGTTCAACTTGATCCTTGAGCTTTTTGCTTATGAGCTAGATTTGGGGGTCTTGTGGAAAGGAATTTTATAAATTATGCATTGACTCAAATCCTACTAATGACGCCTGAGTATGTCCAAGGAACCTCAGTACAAGGCTATAAACTTGAGTAGACACCAGTGTTTCCAGAGTTTGGGGCATCAGGTGATAGTTGTTCTGCTACTTTGCATTCCAGATCCTAACTCTCTCCATTTCTCTCTTACACAGCTGTATATCCTTTACCGTCTTCTTTTTCCTTTCTCTCCATTTCAGTATGGGCCTTAAGGAAGATTTACATTTGGTTGTATTTTGAAGGAAAAATAACTGCAAATATAAGAATCATTTTATGTTAAGTGTTGAACAGAAATTCAACACATTTTATACATAGGCATTTGCACCTACTTCTGCTCCCAAGGAAACCAGTACAAAGGTTTTGCACATACCCACCATGTAAAGAATAGTGAAGCTTACTTTAATTTCATTATTCTTTGAAATTAGCTGAATCACAAGGACTATCCTTGATCAAAAGTTAACAGTGAAGTTTCAAAACAGATATCAAAAACCAGAGTAATAAGCACATCAGCTATAACTTTAGCTGGTCAGATCTGTTTTTAACTTTATGGATAATTTTGCCTCCCTTTTCTTAAATCAGAAAGAAAATGAATATTTCACAAAGAAGCTATTTGATCAAAGGATTGGCTTCTATAACAACTACCAAATGGCATGGTGGTAGAAACTTTACAGATACTATTTAATTTAATTTTCTTTATAATCTAGTAATATAAGTAATAGATCCCAAGGAACTGAGGTTTAAATCAACCCAGTAAAGAACAAACCTGAGGTCTGAACCTAAGCTTATCAAATTTCAAACATTCTATTTTTTCTACTAACCATGATAATTTATGCTAACATAAATTGCTGCTACATACAACATGCTTAAAAACATAAATTAGGCATCTATTTTAGAGATTACCTCCACCTATGTTATGATAATGGAGTAGTCTATAAAATAAAGATCACTGAGGGATACCTGAGGGGCTTAGTCAGTTAAGTGTTTGCTTTTGGCTCAGGTCATGATCCCAGGGTTCTGTGATCAAGTCCTGAGTTGGGCTCCCTACTCAGTGGATTCTCCCTACTCAGTCCGATTCTTGCTCTCCAGTGCCTTTCCCCCTGCTTATGCTCTCTCTCAAATAAATAATTAATTTTTTCAATATTGAAAAAACAACCTTCATTTTTTAATGACATGCATTAACTTTCCTGATCCAGAGGTGAGAGAGAATCAGTAAAGAAAATTCCTAATTTCCTCACCAGATGTAGGTCAGTAATGGCATGTTAACATCCACAGTTGGGTACTAGAAATAATTGGTACAATTATTCTGGAGAACATTCTGGAAATATGTGGCAAGCACAAACTGAAACACTCTAATTTTACTTGGAGAATTTACTTCATGGAAATAAAAAGACAAGTGCACATAGATTTATATACAAATATGTGCATTATAATGTAGTTTATATTTTTACAACAATACAGCAACCTAAAGGTTCCTCGAAGTTAAGTAAATTACATTATATTTATATTACTGAATATATTGTAACACTATCAAAATTATTGTCCAGAGGTATATTTATTGACATGTAAAGATGGATATCAAAATTTACATATTCACATTACTAAATAATATATTCCTATTATAATAGTTCAGCATTACATCCAGTAAAATATTTTAGAGTGCACCATCCGTGCTCCAAACTTCCTAAGAGGTAATTATTCTCAACAATGTATATCTAAAAAGATACATACACACAGATATTGTGTTTATTTTTATATAGATCTAAAAGGACACATATAGATACTGTGTTTATTTTTATTCTTTTAATCAAAAATGTGATCTACTACAATTTGCTTAAAAAAAACACAGCAAACCTTAGGAATATGCCCTTTCAAGTTAATATTAATAGACCCACCTTACTTTTAACAACTGAATAAATTTTAATTATGAACCTTCTTAAGATACACGTTGTTTCAGTATAAAACAGAATGTAGCTTATGTCCCTAGTTTTAATTTTACTGTATCTATAGCTGTCTAACTTCATAAATACTTACAGAGAGAAATAATCATAGAAAAGTTTACCTTTCTTCTTTATATTTTTATATTGTATGAAAATACTCTGTTAGGTAGAAAAGAAGTTACAATTAATATTCTTTGGCATGACATAAAAATAAATGAAGCACAGTTTTACTCATGCTTGATATCTAAATATTATGTGTTGTGCTTATAAACAACAGAGTTAATGGACCAAAGGCAAATTTGAATTTCGAATTAAAAGTAGCAGGTATTTGTTTTGAATTCTAGGTAATACTCATGTTCACCTGAGTCATTTCTAATTTCTCTGAGGTTAAACTATAAATTATCCAACTTCTCATACATAAAAACAATCAGAAGTAAGAATCAGGCCTCAATATTATCCAGGTGAGTTTAAAAACATGCCTGGTTGACACATGAGTCTTGAAGACTGCCCCTTTGGGATGTCTACAACCAGCCAGGACATCTCCTGCATCAGGGGACATAGAGAATTATTTTCTAAACACGGGCATCAAAAGGAATAAGTGATTAATCAAGCAGTATCTTAAAGCTTTTCTGCAAGCATTGTTCTGTTAATTAACATGGTGTCTGCTTCCTGCAAATGAAGCCCTGAGCTATTACATAAAATTATGGCAGTGCTCACTAAGAAGGGGGCTCATTTGGAAAGGCACTAACATGCTTGCTTTCTGTCTTGAGCACTGTTGTTAGTTAGCAGGCAGCTCAGTTCTAGAGGACGACACTCCCAGAAGTCATCTGGTTATAAAGACATGCTGTGTTTACCTAAAACACAGTTTGACAATTACATGTCATGACTAGATGTTTTCAAACATAGTGGTTTGATGTATCTTATTTATACCCAACTTTATTAAAAAAAGGAATTTGCAGTAAACATAGCAGATCTTATTCTCTCAACTGAATGTTATAGAAATCCAAAATGTGTTCGTTTATGTCAAACATGACTCTGAGGGAGGTTTAAACCATTTCAGGAACTGTTAAGGATATCATTTTGATACCCTCAATGATATCAAATTGCCAGCCACAAGAGTTAGGAAAAAATACTCATGAGTGATTATTAGAAATATGAAATTAATGACATGGCTATTTCACTTTTTAAAAACATCTGTTAAATATTAAGGTTGATTTTCTCAGTTTTTAAAAGCAAGTGTCCAAATTATGAACAACTATATAAGAATAAGTGGAATAAATACAGAGTATATCAGGCAAATATTGATCTAATGACGACTGTGTGTTTATCACTTTCTTAAACAAACAATCTCTTCACGCTGAAAGTATTTTAAATGGATATTTGGCTCATTATTCTAATCAATGCACCTTGCAAAACAAAGGTAACTTCAAATGTTGTTTTAATCAAGAAATGTTTAATTTAAATTTTGATAGGATTAAATTTCTATACATTTTAGGATTTAGACTATTTATGATGCAAAAAGAAAGAATTGCATAAAAATGACTCATAGCATTTTCCTGAGAAACTAAATTTCAGTAGATGCATAGGAAAATCCAAATTTGCCAGGTTCTTCATTTTCAAGAAAAGGGCCATTTAATTATATCCACCCAAAACAACTTCATTTAAAGGTAGTGTCTGCCATTTCTATAGGTTTTCTTTTTTTTTTTTTTTTTTTTTTTTTTTTTTTCTATAGGTTTTCAAGAATAGGTTACGAGTTGAGTTTCTGCTTCGTGGAGAGAGAGAAACTAATTTCATAAAAAAACACTTCCTGAAGGACAAAATATCCTTTTTTGTTTTCTTGTGCCCTTTCCAAGTAGCAATATCCAATTTCTGCCTCTGTGTTAGAATGATTAACTTCAAGACTAACCCAGGTAGCTCTTGCAAAAGAGGGAGTAAATGTACCCTCTAAAACTGAAATGCAACTGGATCATTTCACTGTTCTTCCTAGAAAAAAATACCAATGATGAAAAAGCCAATTTGATGTGCCCAACTGCTGTCAGCATTTGTATTTAGATAAGACTACATTAACATATATATAACATCATTTAGATTCAGAAAGAAATCCGAGATAGACACAAATAAATGGCACACATACAATCCCTAATGAGGCGCCCCATGCTAGGCACTGTGCTAATGTTAGAGACAAAAATAGAAGCAAGATGGGGGCGCCTGGGTGGCTCAGTTGTTAAGCTGCTGCCTGAGGCTCAGGTCATGATCAGGTCAGGTCAGGGTCCTGGGATCAAGCCCCAATCCAGCTCCCTGCTCAGTGGGAAGCCTGCTTCTCCCTCTCCCACTCCCCCTGCTTATGTTCCCTCTCTCGTTGTGTCTCTCTCTTTAAAAAAAATCTTAAAATTGAAATGGGGGGACAGCTATAGCAGCACATACAAGAAACCCTAATTTACATTGGGTGACTCAGAGAAGGCTTTCAGAAGAAAGTGATATTGACATAAGGAGGTGTAAGAGTCAGATGAAGAGGGAAAAGATGTATGATGGCTCAAATGAGAGACAACAAGACAGTCTTGAGGAACCGGAGGAAGATTCCCTATGGTTGAAGCATCATGAGGATGGGGGGTTTTTGGTGGTGAGGAAGAGATGGGGTTACTGGCAAAAATCAGAAAATAGAGGATTTTGTCAGCCATGCTCACAAATCTAGATTTTATCTGTAGGCTACGGGAAGCCATTAAAGTGCTTTGAGGAGAGACACATGATCAGATCTACTTTCAGACAGGACTACTCTTGTGTCCTTTGGTGTAAAACTTTGGTGCAAAACTAGAGACAAGGGAGTACAGTTGTTCAGATGAGCATATTAAGAACAAGGAGAAGAAGAAAAAATGGGTGAATTCAGGAAATATTTATGAGTAGACTTGTTCCTTGATTTGGGGGGAGATGAAGGGAGTGGTGACAAACAGAAAGGAGGCTGTAGTAATTCAGGTTTATTATTGTTTGGGCTAATGAGAAGATGGTCATGATATTCATGGAGATAAAATAATGTACATCAATGTTATCAATAATATGTCTCCAACTTTATTCTCCTACTTTTCTTCAGAGCACTTATCACATTCAAGGGATTATTATCTTTCCCCTCCTTTAGAGCATAATCTCCAGGTGTATAGAGACTTTTCCAATTGCTGTATCCCCATCAGACAAGAGGTTCCAGGAAGGAAGTTGATGATAGGTTTGAGTTGTCTCTGAAACTTGCAAGTAGAAGTGTCTGGTAGATGGGGCTGAATGTATAACTTCATGTCTTAGGAGACAGGAGTGGGCCAGGGATGTTAAGTTGGAAATTATCAGGTCAGGGGGAAGGCCTAAAGCAGAGGAGCAAATGGTACCCAGGAGTAAAGGTAGAATGAGAAGAGGGTCAACACATAAGGACTGACAGGACGAGGACCACAAAGCAGGGGACCCTGAATACAGAGAACCAGGAGATGATGGTGTCAAAGAAACCAAGGCATAGGAATTAATTTTTTTTTTTAATTTTATGAATTTGTGTTGACCTTCCTTAAAGGCAAATGTTTAACTGCCTCACTGTCAAGTCAGACAAAAAATCTGTGACTTTTTGCTCTTCAACTTACTTAACTGTGCAAATGATAGTTCTACGTAAATATTAGCAGCCGTCAGGACTGGTTATATCATTTGCAGGGCCTAGTGGAAAAGAAAAACACGTGGATATCCAAATATTAAGAATTTCAGGATGGCAACAACATAGCATTAAAACGAACATGGGTCCTTTCTAAGCCTGGGATCCTATGTTACTGCACAAATCCAAGTGGGACTGGGATCCAAGTTACTGGATCCAAGTTGTTGCCTATGAAGGCAGTCCTCCATATAACATTCAGGTTCATTCATGTTTAAATCAGTTAAGGGGGATAGATCAACCAGGTTTGAATCTGTTAACATGTTAATATCTGTTAATATGGCTCCCTCAAAAGGGAATTGATTTGAGGAGAAAAGACCTATGCTGAATAAACTGAACATGATTAAAAGATGGTAACTTCCTTATACTGAGGGAGGGAAAGCGGGAACGGAATGTTTATCTTCTGGGATACATAGCATTTATAATATATCCACAATGCCAGGTAATTTGAGTTGTTTAGTCAGATAACTGGCAGTGAGCAAATAACGGACAGTGACTAAGTCAGGCCAATATTCCATTTCTAGAAACCTCCAACTTAGAGTCATTTTTCAGGATCAAGCGAATTAGAACAATTACACCGGCCCAGAGCTCTGGCGCCGGGGGAATCATTCAGTTGTTAAAAACAAATCCTGCAACTCCAGTGTTCTTACCACACTGTCACTGAATCGAAGCAGTAGGGAGAGCCCCTTTGATTTTCTGCCAAGACCCTCGATCTGTACATTGTCCTTTTGTCATTACTTGTTCCTCTGGAGGATGGCCTCCATGTTCTTTGGAACATTATTTCATTTGTACATGAGTGTCTCCAAGGAATACCCAGCATGGTTTGTCCTGACGCTGCAGCTTCGTGCAGACAGCCCTGGGATCGGCACCTGCAGTTGACATGGGCCGGTCTGACTCTAGGAGATGCAGAGTTAAAAGCAAGCCCTTCATGTCTGATGATTCAGTCATAACGAAGTTTCGCAGCCACATGATTACCCAAATAAGAAAAGCAGAATGTATTGAAAACATTATACTTTGATGGTGACTTTGGTTTGCTTCTGGATTAACCTCATGGGTATCTGAAACTGACCCGTATGACATATCTACTTTAAAGCTGAATATTAACTGGACAAGAAAGTGCAATTAGCATCTTGAATTTGGACAAACTTCAAATCCTGTCAAGCCATGTACCTAATGACACCATTTTAGACTAAGTCATTTATCAAACTAGACTAGGGAAAGCCGCCCCTGTCACCCAGAATACCCAGATTCTGAGGCAAATGTGAACCCAAGTCATCCCCTCTAATTCTGAGGAAGATTAGGAGGTACCTAATTAAAACAGGAAATGGGGACATTATGGGAAGATGTGATTAAGTAAAACCTTTGCATCTGGTTTTGTTAAAAATATAACCCTGAAATATCCTGTCCATAAAAGCTTTTACTATGAAGATGAGGAAAGGCAAAAGCTTAAGGTCATATTCTAGTGAATGATTTTCTAAGGTATAAGTTTGCTGCCACAATATGGAGTTTTGCTGTAGTCAGGAAAGGAATATCACAGAATGAGAGGGAAAAAGAAGCCCAACCAATAGGAGTAGAGCATGTGGGCTATCAGGAACCCTCTGGAAAAAATGTGGGGACCACAATTAACACAATTTTGTTTCCTATCCTATTTTCTAATGGGCCCGTTATATTTGTCTTGAGGGTACCTATTTTAACTTAAATTGCTACTTTAAAAAAAAAAAAGAAAAAAGAATGGTAGATAAAACCACAAGAGTCTGACAGATGTTAAGTGCTCCTGCTTCCCTTTATTTTTTCTTCTATAAGTGATCACTACAAGATGTAACCAAAAGACTGTCCAACAATTGATACTATTTCTTTTTATGGCCATGGAATACAACAATGTTGGCCCTGGAGACAACTTCTGTGTGCAGATATGTTTTAAAGAGTAATGTGTGATCTGCACCCCTCTCCTGACTGCCCTCCGCGATCTCTCTAACTGAAGTCAAAAGAGGACACTAAATATGTGCATTCTTGGGAACATTTGATTGGCTTTGGGCAGTTCCTTCAGATGCACTACTTAAGTTATCACTGAGACTTTCCTTGTCAATCAACTAACACCTCATACTTGATTCTCATTATTGTTTGACATGTATTAAGTATCTCATGTGGGACAAATATTGTACCGATAATGTAAAACATGATTGTCAATCAAGAGATAAAAAATTAATTTTGTCTGTGTTAACTTTCTCAAAAATTGCACTTCCTAAGGAAAAATCTCAAAATGATACAAAGCACCGCCATAATTTGTGTTAACCTTGTTACATTTATTTTAATTCTAACATTTCACTTGTGTAATTAAGTATAGGTAAATTCATATTCAGGTAGCTTACTTTCACAGGTGTATCATCAACTCAAGAATGTTAAACAATTTAAAATATGTTTTTGTTTTAAAGTAAATTGCTGTGGTTATCTAGCTAGTGATCACAGAAAGACAAATCTTTTTCTAATAAAGTGATTATCGGAATTGCTCAAGAGGTTTGAATAATTACAAATACAATTATAACTCAATTAAAATGATTTAAATCCTCAAAAACTAATGATTTTAAATGTTGCTATTTAATATGGAGCAAAGAGCCTTAATAATGTTTTTATAAGTTGAATTCAAATGACCAGGACAAAATCTATTCTGCACTTAAACACCACATGTCCTCTGGTAAATCATAACCTCTCCAAACCCCATTTTTTTTAGCTATAAAACAGGGGCAATGATACCTGCCCTACTTACTGCACTACGGTGTAATGAGGCTCAAATGAAACAATGTGTGCAAAAACACAGTTAAATCTTTACACAGTCATTAGCTGCTATTTTTGTTATGCAAATCAGGAGACATCCAGCATTGGGAAAGCTTCTTTTAATCAGAAAAAGTTTTTTCAACTCCCCAAAACGAAAAAAAAAAAAAGTAGCAATTTTAGATGCTATATAGGAGGAGATCTTCTAATTATAACTTATTATATTTTTAATAGCATGTTTAAACTACTTAATACTTCTTTAAATAATATGAAAGGTAGGGGAAAACAAAACAAGCTTTAAAAATACAGTATTGTCAATTTCTAGCAAAGCTTTAATAGACTTGATCATTATAGGCGCAGAGAATATGCCTAAGAATTTTTTAATATGCTACTTGATATGCAAAAATGATACTATGCGAAAATGCGATGTTGTCAGGCATCATTTAGTTTGGGGGCACTGTAAATGGATTTTTAAAAAAAGGAAAATTAAGCAATTCTCCTTGAATACAAAATACTTTAACTTGCAGTTTAAAATATTTCAGCCATAGTCTCATAAGATTTCAGTAGGGCAGTTTTACGCTTTTGAAATTAAACAAATAAAGTTAAACAAAAGCTTTGTTTTTTTCCAACTTATTTATTTTGTTTGGAAAAAGCCTTCCTATGCAAGCCAATTATTTCCAAACAATGAATTAAGAAGAAATAGCTCAAAAAAAGGAGAATGATTTCCCTACTTTATCAGGTAATAAAATCTATTAGCCCTGAAATCATTTCACTTAATTCTCACTTGCTTTCATATCCCATACTCCATTTTGCTGAGTGAAATTTAATAAATCTCTCAGTCCAGGATTAAATTTTACTGTTTTATGAACTGTTAAATTGCATTGTATGCTTATTAAAGCTGGTGTTCTCTCACTTCTAGACACATTCTCATCTCTACCCTGGGGCACAATTAAACAAACAGCAGAGATTTTGTTTCCACCACTGGAGTGTCTTCCAACAGGGAGCAATACATGAACAACAGCAAGTCATTTAACTATAAACAATGTGCACCTAATAATCTGTGTATGTCGTATACTATCCTCTTTAAAATATGGTGCATGTAGTTCATAAAATGAATAATAATACCCACATCACAGGCTCTGACTTAGTTAAAACACTATAGTTATTGAAATGCATTGTAATATATTAAAATACTTTTACATCACTTAAACTTTCATGTAACCTACTGTGGTTTAATTACTTTTTCAAACTCATACAATGTGTTTGGCTTTTAATGCCAGGAATGAAGCTTACATTTTTAATTCAGAGGCCAATTATAAAGGAAATTCTATGAAAGATACAGAATTGAGTAAGAGACAGAACTTTTAAAGGAAATGCATTTGAAAAAGAAAGTGCATGAAAATATTATTTTCCATCTGCAGACCATTTGAGTAGACTTTCCAGCCTGTACCCAGAAGTATTATAATTCTGTTAGAGCAAGGTCTCCACAACAGATGCCTTGCCTTATAAGAAAGGGTTCTTGGGAAGTAAGGTTGTGAGACAGGAGGGAAGACAGGCTTCATTGTTTAAATCTCGGGTTTTGTGTCTTAGGCAAGCTGCTCATGCCTTCTGAACCTCAGATGAGCTGACCCATGAAATAAAACTGACAATTGTGTTTTCCTCTACGTGGATGAGGGGAAATAATCGAAATTCACTCCCCATTTGAAAATTTAAATGAATAACGCATGTAGTATGCTTCACTGAACCATCCACTCAAGAAAAGTTAGCTATAATTACTGTCATTATGTGTAATAGAAGAATTGTTTGATTTTTATTTAATGTTTATATTTTAATAATTCTACATTTTCCTGACTGTATATACTTACTATATTATATGTTCAAGGAAGAACTTCTTTATTTCTCCCATAACACATTAAATACTATATATTCATTGACTTAACCAGAAAATAGTGGCCTAAGCCTCAGTTCCCCAGTTTAAAAATATATTTCTTTTGATCGGTAATATAACATATGTTGATTCAATGTCCACAAAAGCATGAAAACTCAACTTGATATCAATAACCGAACAAATGTTTTCTATTTTCCTTCCCTGTCAACCCTCTATGTCTCATCAGCTATTTGAGGCAATTTTGTTGGAAACTTGAACTTCAGCCACTGGAGTTCTTAGCAAGTAATTATTTACAAGATTTGGTAAGATCAAAATTCAATGTGCATATAAACATTATATTACATTATATGTAAATATATATTATATATTACATTAATTTTATACATTATAGAGTAATTCTATATATCAGAGACATCTTTGCCTTTAAGAAACTTCCATTTTGTTTAAGAATTATAAGAATTAATTATTAGTGAGTGCAATAGCAAAAAAGTAATGTCAATTGCTTGGCTAAGCTTCATGAAAATCAGATAAACTCATGAATAGTGACTGTCACACAAGTCCACTCTGTATTTTAAATTAATGCTATGACCAAGACTTCTTGCCTTACAAACTCTAGTACTCTGGTATTTTCAATTAACTTAGAATTGAAAAGAAAGACAACTCTTAAAATTCAAACGGCCAACTAAAGAAATTGTTTTCCAAGAGGTCTGAGTATTTACTTTCATACCAAGCCCTCCTAAACCTGTCCTTTGTCAAGAGTCTGTAACAACCTTCCAAATAAGGATTAGAGCAGCCTCTGAGATTTATGACTGGCATGAAGCCTTTGCTTAGGTGAGAACATATCTTTTAAGCAGTACTGAATAAAATGTTTAAATTTTATAAATGTAGTTATTTTTAAATGTACATTACCGTGGGAAAAGGAAATGTATTTTCCTGAGAAAGATTATCATCCATGTTTCTCTTAGAACAGTGGTGGGAAGGCCATATAGCAATCTTAGCTCTCCCATGATTCTTATTGCTCTTTTTTGTTCCTGCCTGTGTTTGGTCTTGACTCTAATTTGTTTTCTAAATATCCCAGTGCCTCCCTCCATTTAATTAATTTCCTAACTACTCCCTTGGGGAAACTTACCTCTTCTGCTAGTCTTGTCTAAACAGTGCAGCAGTGGTACTAACAAGGAATGGCATCGCAGTGGCCTCAGATGTTATTAAGGAACACAATACCTGGAGGGAGGGAGCTTTACATCTCCTATAAAAGTCTTCTAGTATAAAACCTTTCAAATAAAGTGCCTACAGGTCCTCTCTTAACAGAAAGTATTCCATATAAACATTTTCCCCCAAGTGTTAAAACCTTTGTGTTCAACAACTAATTGAAAAAACACAATTTCATTATAATAATGTTTCATAAATTGCTTTCCTAGGGTGAAATGCACTATATAAATCAGTTTTGCCAATAAACTGGATATACTTATAGGTATAAGAAAATATTTCACAATATTTAGCTGTTATTTTGTCGTATTTTATTAATGTTATTCTAGTGTTATCTCTGCTACTACTCTGCTCCAAATGACTGAAAACGTACCATACTCACTGGGTAGATAATATTTTTGAATTAGGTTTTTATTAGTGAGCAGAGTGATTTCTGATATATCTGTCAAGCGAGGGCAGATAACACACTGGTTTATCTGGAAGATAGGATTAATTTCTTCTCATCATGTCTCTGTGGAGAAAACCTTCCTGAACACTCTCTAGTGTCTACACGAGTTAGAAGAGATTTCGGATTCATATAGTGTTAGGAACAATTTCAGACATGATTTATGCCAACCCTGTTGTGAGGCGCAGAAAGTTTAAATGACAAGTTGCCCCTTGTTTCTGGTATCAATTTGCTAGAATCTATTCTCCACACATTCAAGCCTGAGTGAATCTTAAAACTCTTCAGAAGTTCCTCATCACTAACAGGCTCAAGTCCATATTCTTCCATGTGGCTTAGGAGGCAATTCACAGTCTCACCTCTCTTCATCTGGCCATTTTCATGTTGTACTGCCCCATCCACTTGACTTCTATGATGCAGCCATAGTGAACAATGTTTCACTTCCTCACAGGACCTATATTTTCTGACCTCTGAGCTTCTGCATATGCTGTTCCTGCTACATGGATCTCTCATTCTTTCTCCCTACAGTCTGATTCCTAGGTAGCACAGCCCTCACCTCCCTGACCACTCAGAATATGGAATAGGAGCCTCTGCTATGTGTTCACCAGGCACCCTGTCTTTCCTTTTCACAGCACTCATCACACTACATAGCGATTAATCACATATGTGTCTGTCTCCTTCGTGAGAACTTAAGTGCTCTAAGGAGAAGGGTGATGGCTTCTTTGATTAATTTTATATCATGAATTATGGAATGAGGAGTAATAATAGAAGAAAATACCCAACTCAGCTCACATAATTTTCAATAATATTCGATAGCCTCAATTTATGAAAGCAAACATATTAATTGAAAGTTAAAAAGGTACCATGCAGAACATTCTTAAAAATTAATAAAAATTTAATTATTAAATTACTCTATCCAATAACATAGGGCTATTTTTCAATTGATTTTATTGTTCTAATATTTTAATATATTCTATATTATCAATATTCTATATCACTTCACACAGCAGAAACTCCCAGTAATACTCAATATCTAAGGAAGCTATCAACTATCATGCAGTAGAAAGATAAGCCACAAATGTTCAATAGAGTTCTGGTCCCTCTCTTTCTTTCTTTCTGTCATATAAATACAAAACTAACTGATAAGTAATTATTAATGGTCAAAGTCTTCTAAAAGCAAATACATAGAAAGAAAATAAGTATTATAAAGTATTATATCTGAAAACAATTATTAATCTTTTATGGGTGGATTCATAATTATATACCAAGGTCAATTTCCCCAAAGACTTTAGACCATCATAAAAGCAATCAAACATTAAGTGCCTTCTGATAGGAGAACACAATACCATCTAAAAAGCAGTTTTGCTTTTGAGGCATTTTATTATAAAAAGCTAACACTCATATACATAAACTAACAAGAACTTAAGATTCATCACACATTTACTTCATTTTTTAGCTTGACCTTCTAGTAAATCTTTAGCTTCATTGATTTTGGCTGCTATATAAGGAGATCCTCCCTTGTCTGGGTGATTTAAAAGCATAATTCGTCGATGAGCATCTCTTATTTTTCCTTTATTGGCAGTAGGACTTATGCCTAGTATTAATGCTGCTTCCCGTTTTGTCATTTTGGGTTCAAACCCACCTCTATAATAGCCACCACTGAAGGCAGATTTTGGTAAACTCTGAAAAACTTGTTTTACTTGAGGCTCCATGTGTTTCATGGCTTGCAAAACGTAACAGCCTGCAAATCCTGCAGCAGCAATGGTCAGTCCAACTGCTACCACTGTACTTGCCATGGCTCTGGCTTGGCTCCCCGGCCTCCACCGAGAGTGCGGTTCATCCCAGCCCCAAGTAAATAAGTAAAACCTATAGGTATTAAGTCTAGAACCAACCACCAATTTACAGAAAATACAGAGGTCAGAGGAACATACTGAAGAGTACCATGGGGATTCAGTCAGCAAAATCCAGACAGTGGAATAACGTCAGCCTATTGTAATGAGCAGATTGTATTTGGATCCCAATTTTTAAAAAAACAACAATAAAGAAAAAAAAAAGAAATCTATGAGATGACTGAAATTAAAACACTGCATATATGATGATAAATAATTATTAATGTTAGGTACTCTACTGTTATTTATGTTATATTTTTTTAAAAGTCACTTCTTAGTGATACATAATGTAATATTTAGGAATAAAATGATATGATATCTTGGATTTACTATGATATTACATGGAGAGGAAAACAAGAGACAATAGAAATAAAATGAAATGGCACGGTGAGCTGATAATTTTTGAAGATGGGTAGAATACAGAAGGGTTTGCTATGAATATTGTTTTCTTTTATAGCTATTTAAAGTTTATCATAATAAAAAAACTAAAAATGAAAAATAAAAGAACAAAAGATGTTTATGACATTAGAGATTTACAGTTAGTAATGGTAGAAGAGAATCTCAGTGTTTTGCTTCCCAACCCAATACCTTTTTCCCTGTACCACAACAGTCCATCATGTTCAGAGAACCTGACATTAAATGACAGTATCCTTTCAGAGGAATAGTCTTGAATCAGTGGCCCTGTTTAGTTTAGAAAAGACATGAAAAGTGAAAAAATAGCCAGCAGGCCTGTGTGAAAAAAAACATGGAGAGTCTACCATTCTTCCACTGATCCTATGTCCGGCAGCAACTAATCCACAAGCCTTGACCCAATTATATGCAGTTGCAATACTTCTCTCCCTCTGACCATTCAGCTGCTAAGCGTCCAAAAGCAAGAAGCTTGGAACTACAGGAAAATAATTGCATCATTCTTCGTGAATGCTTTTTCTTGCCATAGCATCAAGACATTGATGAATCTTGTAACTATAACTGGTGCTATAGATATGTGCAATAGCATTGAAACTTTGGGTGTCATTAATCAGCACCCATGGAAGAAATACTGGTCATGCTATCGAGAGCAGAAAGGAATCTGCTACAAGTCTTGATATTTTTATTTCTATCCAATTTCCAATGGATATGATTGAGTAGTTTTCAAACACATTTATTTGAGCTTCTGTGAGCAGGGTAAAAAAAGAAAGTATTATGTATACATCACAAAATCTGGCTTTCAGGAGAAGGAAAGTAGTATTTATTGTGATTACTGAATATGGGTTTTGGATTTCCGGAAACTTATGTTCAAATCCTGGCCCTGTCACTTACCTACTGTGTGAAACTAGCCAACTTATTCTCTCCAAGCCTAAGAATATACAGCTGCAAAATGGCAAAACTCATAGCTCAACCAGGAAATTATGAGTTGAATGAGGCCACTTTTGATACAATATTTATCATAAAACCTGGCATACATAACTATCCAATAAGTAATTGTCTTGTCTTGCTCTTGCTATTGCTCCAGAAAGAAACCCAGAAGTAAATACACATTGAACAATTGCTTTCATTTGTCTTGCTTTTTCACCATGAAAGGAAAACCATTTTTCTTTACATAGATCATAGATATAAGATGCCTATATATATGAAACCAGTCCAATTTTTAAGCCTCCTTGATAGACAACTGTGAACAAATATTATCATTCTCAGTTGAAGGGAAGCCACACCTGAGGGGGCTTCACTATCAGACAGGTTATAGGTCGGGCTCTGGAGCTAACTTCTCAGAGATTCTGCTTTGAAATCTGTTTAGCAGAAATAATACTTCTTTTGTGATATGTAAATTTATAAACTTAGCCTTTCTTATCTAGCCACTTGGTAAGCATTGGTCCCTTTTTGCTCTCATTCAGGTTCTTCAAAATAAAGTGCGAAAAGCAAAATGGTCAGATTTAAATTAGGTCAATGGTTCTTTTTAAGCACTTATTGCAAATATAACAATTATTTTTAGACTAAATTTCGGAGTTTTTCGAAGTCATCCTCCTCTTCTTAGATCAATAAAAAATTAAAATTTTCAAAACTCGCATGTACATTTTATTATATACATAACATTCTAATGAATTAGAACATAATTCATAGCTAAATATACATACATTTAAGCCATAGTCTATCAAAATACAGGAGATGACTATCCTGGAAAATAGTGTCAGGTTCTTTTTTTAAGCAACTACTAGGTACCAAGTATAGTAATATATCCTGGTGGGACATACTTCAATAATCCTGCCCTAGCTGAACTCACAGTCTGGTGATATGGGAGAAATTTATATAAATATTTATAATGTAAATAATGTATTAAAACTATTTAGTATGCATTATATATATTAAAATGTATTAAAACTATTTAAAACCATTATTATTTTAAAAGCATTTGAAATTATAGAAACCATTTTTGATTTACAAAAATGGCAATTTCATATGGTTTAATGAATATATTTAATGTCCTTCTTAAAGTCTTTAGTTGTACTAGAGCTCCCTTACATTAATTTGTCCTTTAATTGAACAAGGATGATTAGCTCCCAGAATACAAATTTTATCACCACTAAATAATTTTTATTCAATTATCTGCTTTGTGTATTCTATGACATTCACTAATAGATAATACATTTTGGTCTACTTTATTTCTAACAACTCTTAGAATAAGAAATAGTTAACTCCAAAGTATCCATTTATTTTGCCCGAATGAATATTTTTCATTTATAAGCTTTCCATTTCTACATCATGCTATAACTTACATTAATTCAAGAAGGATTTGTCCCTGGTTCTATTTGGTAGGTACTATGGTAACATCATTTTGTTTATTTTTGCCTAAAATATGAACATTTTCAGGAGAAATTCTAGCAATTGCAATGCCAGATCCCCTTGGCTGGTGTCTCCTTCTGACTTGGCAGTATCTGCGATCCTCCTGCAGAGACTCTGGCTGTGGTCTCTACAGCACATGGCCTGCCAGTCACAGAACAAAGTAAGATATAATTGTTGTTTAATAATATCCAAAGATAAATTCTGTATTGCAGTTTTCTCTCTTAAATGCACTAGAAATGGTCTTTCTCTCTACTTTCAACTGAATCTAATTAGCATTTAGATATAATTTAAGCAACCCAAATAATAGTGAATGATATGTCTACCAATATTAATGTCTATATTGTTATTACAAAACAGTATTTTTCATCTTTGAATTTTTTTTTAAATATATTATTATTGGCTCAATGAATTAAGATATCCATATGTATATGAATTCACAGAAGCACAGACATTCCAAAAGATCAGGGTCATGGGATCGAGTCCCGCATCGGGCTCTCTGTTCGGCGGGGAGCCTGCTTCCTCCTCTCTCTCTGCCTGCCTCTCTGCCTACTTGTGATTTCTGTCTGTCAAATAAATAAATAATCTTAAAAAAAAAAAAAAAAAAAGAAAGAAACCAAAAGTTAATGACTTGGAAGTAACTGTCTACTTTTCAAGAAAGAATGAAGGCCATCTAATTGGATAAAACCTATCATTCACCAAGAAGGAAGAATGAATTTTATGTAAACTTGATATGGCCAAATAGGAAGTGCAGTGTCTTTCTGGAATATACATCAGGGACATAATGGGGAAAAAAAAAAAAAAAACCCACACAAGGACTATCTATCACACATGCTAACAACTACTCATGCCTGATAGTTTATGCAGATTTGAATCATGCCATTGTGATAAACATACGAACAGTTTCTATGAAGCTATGATGTCCTCGGCAGGAAACTAAAGGTCTCCCAGGACCCAGATGCTCTTTTAAACTCTTTCTCTGATGTACTACGTAATTTAGGAAAGGAACAAATGCAAAGCTACTAGTTACATAAGTGGCAGCAAATTCATAGTTTAAGATACCAAAATAGGTGGGCATTGGCTAAGTATGCAATACATTTTCATATGAAAGAATATTAACTCTATCATGATCTGCTGATCTAATTCAGAGTATTTTAAAGTAAAATTTATGGAGAGAAAATATACATAAAATATTAACACAGCTTATAAAAGTTATATTAGATAAGATAGAAAGAAAAACATTGGGAAATTTCCCAAGGTATTCACAGAAGAACATCACTGTATATAAAAAATATCTTAGTCCTGGGGCACCTCAGTGGCTCAGGTGGTTAAGCATCTGCCTCCTGGTCATCTCATGATCTCCAGGTCCTGGGATGGAACCCCATGTAGGACTCTCTGCTCAGAGGAGGTCTGCTTTTCCCTCGCGCTCTGCCTCTCCCCCTGCTTGTACTCTCTCTGTCTCTCTCTCTCAAATGAATAAATAGAATCTTAAAAACAACAATAACAACTGTGTCCTCAGATGACTACATATGAATAGCCAGAGGATTACAATAAAAAGGATATGTGTGTGCATGTCCATTCACTTGAGTGCATGTGTATTTGCCAAGGGAAATTGAGAGATTCAATATTAGAATGCAGCAGTGCAAGTGCATAGTTTAACTGAAGAAACAAGTCTGTTAGAAGGAAGGATAGCATAATGAAATCTATTTTACCTGCTGAGCTAGAACTCTGAAGGTGGTTGGACGGTGACAATAAAAAGACAGGATTGTAAGTGGAGCCATTCGTGAGGATAATATGGATAATACACAGGCATATGATTGAAATGGATGATTATTCCATGTTCACATACAAAAACGCTAGAATGATGAGTTATACAAATGATAGGAAGGAGGGAGGAAAAAGAGTACTCAACTCTCCTTGGAGTGTTATTCAACTAAAGAAGTCATTTCTTTGCTTGCCTTGCTGGCTGGCAGTTTAATGCCTCAGATGCTAGAGGAAGCAGTACAATGACTTTGAATCCATAAGAAGAAACGGGTGGCCAAGTTGGAACGATGGAACTCCAAATGACTTGCCACCAAATATTCAGGATAATCTTGAGGAAAGGCAGCTAAGAGGTGAGAATTTGGGGATTAAATTATAACAGTCCATGTTTTAAGAAATCAGATTTCAGAACTTTCAAAAAACAGAAAAATCTAAGATTCTGATGATAAGATAACTCAATCAGAAAGAAATAAAAAGAAGTCCTCTGAAAATCTAAATTAAAATGTTACAATGGTAAGTGATCCTGATGAGGAGGGATATAGGGGAAACATCTAAAAATGTAGCTTCATGGGAATCACTCTGAACAGCTAAGTTTTTTGTTTTTTCCTAGATTTTTATTTCTTTATTTGAGAGAGAGAGTGAAAGCACATGTGCACAAGCAAGGGGGAGGGGCAGAGGGAAAAGCAGATTCCCTGCTGAGCAGGGAGCCAGGACCCTGGGATCGTGATCCAAGCCAAGGCAGATGCTCAACCAGCTGGGCCACCCAGGCACCCAACAGCTAAGGTTTTAAAAAGAAATTTAGAAGAGGCAGAAAAGAGAGGACAGGACTAAGAAATTTTTTCCCCTTATTTTTAGTTTCGTTAAGTGGCATCAAACTTTGAGATTCATTAATAAAAACAAACACTAAATTTTGTACTATAACCTCATACATCCATTCATAAGTAAAATGTTCCTCTGTCCATTTTGGGTAAGAATACCTATCAGCCTTTATAAGTGCATAACTTTGCCAGGTACTTTTTAAGCACTGACCCGGTAGGGTAATCAGCACTTGAATAGCAGACCCACCATATTCAGCAGTTTGCTATGTTGGTGCTCTCCGATGGAGATGGCATAGGGATGTGGCAGTTACTCACTCTGATGAAATCCCTAAGTTGTGTATACCTAACATTAAATCTCCAAAGTCTAGTCTTATTTATAATACTCTTTGCTACCAGAAGATATTCTTTCTTCAAATAATATGTTGATATTATACCTTCAGCTTTTACCAAAAGCTAAAAGAAATGAAATAACTCTTAAGAATGTAATATGCAGTCTTTTTTTTTTTTTTTTTTAGATTTTATTTGTTTATTTGACAGACAGAGGTCACAAGTAGGCAGAGAGGCAGAGAGAGGAAGAAGCAGGCTCCCCACCAAGCAGAGAGCTCAATGTGGGACTCGATCCCAGAACTCCGGGATTATGACCGGAGCGGAAGGCAGAGACTTCAGCCCACTGAGCCACCCAGGCGCCCCTAATACGCAGTCTTTTAAGATCATGTTATTTAATGTTCCTTATATAAGAATTAACTTAATAAATTTCTCTTAAAATGTGAAAAAAAAAACTTTGCAAATGAACTAATAAAATATTTTTTCCATCAGCTATGGGAATTGCATAAATCATTTTACTTGTTTTTTCGCCTTACCTACAAGGAGACTCAAAATTAACTCTGTTCCAGATAAAGCAACTATAATGTTTACTCTAATATTTCCTTAAGTAGCTCTTACCTTTTAATTATTTTTTGAGTAAGGACAAAAAAATAGAAAGGATAGAACCTACCATATAGGGTACGTGGTATTCTATGTTGAAGGTTGGTGTTGATGAGGTTCAGGTCACACCACCCTAAAACATGGCACCGCATCATACTGTAGAATTTAAGCTGAAGGAGCTTGGAAAACTGGCAGAAGCAAGATCACTTTGATTTCCTCCCCTCGACTCCCCAAGTTTCTTCTCTGAAACACCTCATAAAACCCTCATGTAAGAGGAACCCTCCCTACACCGGAAGGAAAGAAGCGTCCTTATCTCAGAAGCCAAAGGGATGTCAATAAAACCCTAGCAAACAGGCCTTGTTAAACTTCTCCCAGTTTATTACAATAACCTCATATTTCTTAACCTACCATGTACCTTCACAATTGTCCACACTTCATCAAACTTAGCATAAACATACTCAGGTCTGCTTCTTCTGGTCTTTATTTCTTTATGAAGACTGCTGTGTACAACATAAAATTTATATTAAATACATTTGTATGCTTCTTTTAATCTGTCTTTATCAGTTTAATTTTCAGACCCAACCAAGGACCCTGAGACAATTGGATAAATTTTTTCCTCCCCCACAGTGTGTGTGTTAGGTACCAAAAGGAAAATAAGAAACCACAGAACTCCAATTTTAATTCTTTTTTTCTGTGGCAAAGAGAGCACAATTTAGATGGGAAGGGAGGAAAAGATAAGGAAAGAGGTCTCTGAAGGCCAAAATAGACAGCTTTTAAATTTCTATACTCAAGTGAATTGCATTCTGGTGTCTTGAGAAAATTTTCAAATAAATTGATCAGGTCTCTCTAAAATGCTAAAAACTGTAAAGAGGCCTAAATTTTCTATTTCCAGATGTAGGAGAAGGTATTTTCCAATAATCATCCCTAGTAAAGTTTTACGATAGCTTATTAAACTGATTAGAACTCTAAGGAGAGCAGTGATCACTAGGGATCAGCAGGGTATGATGGAACGTTCACCTTGGAGTCAGATAAACCTGGGTTTAATCCAGGCTCTGCTACTTAACAGTTATTGATGATGGGCAAATTATTTGGTCTAGCTGAACAAAATTAGGACACAGTGAGCACTCGGTTATGCCATACAAATATAATTTGTTTTTTGGGTAAAGTTATGGGTCATTCTATACTTACGGGTTTAAAAGTTTCAGGTGAAGGGAGCACAGTTTTGACGTACAAATAATTTTAAAATGATGCATCTGAACTATAGAACATACAGAAAGAAATCTGAATCTGCCTCATCTGACTAAAGCAGAGTCCACTGAAAACCCAGCTGCCATTAATTCCCCTCTGAGGAAGTTTCTTAAGAATTCAGCTGCTGTGGAGAAATCCAAACCATTCTATTAACTTCAGAAAGGCCAATAGAGTCTTTGATAGTTTCCCACTGAAGCCTGAAATCTCTCCTCCCTTTTTTGTAAGGACGTTATATAACTTTCATTTCTGGCTATTTTTCGTTACTCATCACTGCGTACTAGTATGTGCTTATACACAGGTCAGAGACCTTTCTCCTGTTAAGGTATCTATTGTCAGTTAATTTGCAGGACCCAACCAGTTGAACCTAAAAGATGGCAGAGGAAAAGTTTTCCCTTCGAATAGATGAATTGTGCAGACAAGGTGCATCTGGAATTCAAAAGGGTACTAGGTGAATGAAAAGTCTAGTAATATCCTTGTAAAGAGAGATATTTGGAAGAGATGGTCTATTTTAATAGATTCTTTACAATTTGAATATACAGTAGATGTTGACAACTTCACATTATAATCCCCTGGTGAATTTTTAAAAATGCCAACACCTAGTTCATTCTTCAGTTTAATTTATACAGTCAAGGTTGAGAATCACAGTTCTAAGGGGAAATCACCAGTTGGATACGGGCATACTTGTGGCTCTCCCCGGTTTTGCCCTCCCCAGTGTAGTAGTTGGTTTATTTTATTTATTTTTCTTTTGTTCATCTGGGATGAGAACCCTAAAAGCCAAATAAATTTGCAGATGACAGGCTGAAACATGGAGTTAACTCTAACATTGTAAAAGAGAAACAGAAGCAAAGGTCACGCTCTGAATATAGCTTAAAAAATAAAAGGAAAATAATCTAAGTACAAAGCACAATGGCATGACTTAAGAGCAGTAGTCCCTCCACCTTTCTTTTCCTTTTCTATTTTTGCCTGCTGTTCTTAGGTATCAAGAATAAAGAACACACGTATTTATCACATACCATGCATGGCGCTAAGTGCCTTCTAGGTATCCCCTCCCTTAATCCTCCTAACATTAAGAGCAGCCAATATAATGTCGTCTTATGGTCAAAGAACTGTTCAGACATCTGGTGACTTCAGAAGAATAAACCAGCCTGGAGAGCAGGGGCTTACCATGAGATCCCGCTAGCTGAGTCACGGTCTCACCCCACACGACCAGAGTAGATCTGGACTGGAGGAATCTGCCAAAAAGCTGCTGGGAATGTAGACTCCAGCTTGAGTCTAGAGACATTAAAGCTTGCATTCTCAATGATGGTGGGAGTGGGGTTTCGGGGGTGGGGGGTTGGGGGAGGCTTTGCCACATCACTCCCAGAGGGCAAAATTGGTTCTTGAGCAGGAACAAATGTGTGGCATTAGCATTTCCTGGGGTGAGCAATTAGGAAAACAATAAACAGACTCCTTGGGGGTTGGCAAGTAATAATGAAAAAGAGAATCACTGCTCTAGAACGAAAGCTTTAAGAGTCTTCACTAGTTTTCTGGGTAAGCTACAAGTCTACAGAAAATTATGTTAAACTTATGTTAAACTTTAGACCATGCTAAATACGTTAAACTGGAGGGAAATTTACCGGAGTAGCACAGGAACTCAACAGGCTAAGCAGGTTGGATGAGAAAAAAAACACGGAACGATGGCAAAAGTGACAATTGCTCTCCCTCAGCTTCAAGGGTATCTGAGAAATACCAAATTGTCCTTAATAGGTTTACCTACTTACAAAATACATAGATACACATAAATTATTTACTCATAGTATTTTTTAAAAAGGCTCTTACATTTACTACATCATTTCTTCATAGAAAGTTGTGAAGTAATAAAGTGTAATAGTCCCCTTTTAAGAGAAGATGCCCAAGGGTAAAGTGATTTGTCCCCTTCTCTCCACCAGTCAATAACAGAGCCTGAACCAGAATCCACATCTACTGTTCTTTGATTTATCGAGCTATGACAGCCGCTCCCATTCAGAGTTCTGACAATCCTGAAATCAAAAACTGGCAGACCTGCTTTCAGATAGATGAAATAATGTAATAAACAAAAATTAATGAAGTGGTTTTAAATAAATATACCTTCCAACCACCCACTGAGGGCCTATGTGACTTATTGATCCTCATGTTTCTCAGTGGCAGAAACAGGACAGCGAAATCAATAGCAGGCGATAGTCCATTTGAAGTTATAAATGCTCTATTCAGCTGAGGTACTTACTTGACATATTCAAAAAACATCTTACTGTGACTATGGCATTTTGTAAATAGTCAAGAACCAGAAATAATTTAATCATATAAATAATATAGCAGGCTCTTGTCTTAATTGACAATTTCATAGACAGGCTCTCAGTGAATGATAAGCATCTGTGAAGAGAGATACAGGGCTTCCTGTGTCTGCACACTCTGTGGACTGCTGTCCTTGAGAAATCTTCAGAGTTCTTACCCCTGCTACCTCTCATACCACAGTCCTGGTTTCTATGTTACTTCATGGAACTTACCATCATTGATATTATGTTTGTTTATTTTCTGTTTCCTCCCTGTAGAACAGTGGTTCTCTACAGTGGTGTTTTTTGCCAAGAACAGGACATTTGGCACCGTCTGGAGACATTTGTTAAGGAGTGCTAGAGGCATCTCTTGGGTAGAGGCCAAGGATACTACTAAACATCTGATATTTCACAGGACACCCTTGACAATAAAGAATTATCTAGCCCAAACTGTCAATTTGGGAAACCCTGTTCTAAAATGCAAGCTCTGGGGGTGCCTGGGTGGCTCAGTGGGTTAAGCTTCTGCCTTCAGCTTAGGTCATGATCTCAAGGTCCCGGGATTGAGTTCCGCATGGAGCTCTCTGCTCAGCAGGGAGCCTGCTTCCACCCCCTCTCACTCCCTCCCTGCCTCTCTGTCTACTTCTGATCTCTGTCAAATAAATAAATACAATCTTAAAAAAAAAAATTCTTTTTCTCCCCCTCTTCCAGCTGTCTCTCTTTTTCTAAGAAAAAAAAAATAATAATAATAATAAAATAAAATAAAATGCAAGCTCTGTGAGAGTGTAGACTTCCCCTTTTGCTTAAGAAATATTTACCACATGAATCAATGCCTGGGAGAATGACTGAATGGTGCCAGTGTCTCAGAGGGTAAAGAAGGTAGGGGGTAAAAGTGCTGTGAAGATAGAGCAGGTGGGAACAGCAGAACAATTCTCAGGGAAAGAATACAAAACCGAAATTTGCACTACATCATCAAAGCAAATTCTAAAGAGGAAAAAAAAAGTGTTATCAATCTCTTAAAAATTTACCTAACGAAACTTTAAAGTAATTCTGAAAATAATTAGAGATGGTTTTTTGAATATATACATATATATTCAAAGTACCAATTGTATTGTGTTTTGCCTATAATGTTACGATTTTCCAATTCTTCCACCCAACAGCTTATTTCCAAACTTCAAATTAGAAGAGTTGTCTGTTTCTTTCTCACTAGGAGGGGGAAGAGGAAGTCATACAATTCAACCTCTATCTTCTTGGACCTGATATTTCTGAATAATCAATAATTCATTTGCTTCTAAAACTCATTTAATTATTCTCATCCTAAATACCCTGTTGACATTGGAAAATTTTCCTGATTTTAATTGATTCTGAGGTAGATTGATTTTTGCTCAACCTCTTCCACAGCATGCATGCCATCTACTTTCACATCTACAGCCAAACTAGACCTTCGGCCTATAAAACCCTTCTGCTAACAGGTGCAAAAAAAAAAAAAAAAAAAAAAAAAAAAAATCAACATAACAGCCATAAAAGTAGAAACTCATTAAAACATGACCCAAACCTAGAGATCAAATGAAGTCATGGTTTCTACACATTTCTGAACATACCATTGTTTTTTCCAGACCCTAATATTTCTGAGGTATGAATGTATGAATGTTGACATATGGAAGGACAACTGAGGGTGCCTCCAGTGCCCCCCTGCTCTGTCCATTAAGTACGGTATACCTTTTCATTAAACACTCTTTTTCATCTCAACATCCCCTCTATAGGGACTCTGGGCCACTCACAGTGAGTAAGAGCACCCCAGACTACACATCTGGACCTCACAACTGCACCACTCCAATGTGTCCGCCCACTCCTCAAAATTCATCTATCTAAAACTAGTATTAGCATCTTTCCCTCAAAACTTACTCCTTCCTTCATTTTCGCTTTTTTGGTAAATGGCGTGTCATAAATATATTTGCTAAAACTAAAAACTTGGCAGCCATTGTTGATTCCTCTCATATTCCACATCAAGTCAGTCTTTCAAAACTTCAAAACCTAGGGGTACCTGGGTGGCTCAGTGGGTTAAGCCATTGCCTTCGGCTCAGGTCATGATCCCAGGGCCCTGGGATCAAGCCCCGCATCCGGCTTTCTGTTTAGCGGGGAGCCTGCTTCTTCCTCTCTCTCTGCCTACCTCTCTGCCTACTTGTGATCTCTGTCAAATAAATAAATAAAATCTTAAAAAAAAAAAAAAAACCTTCAAAACCTTCTCACTTCAGAGAGACAACTTGAGATCAAGCCACAATTTTCAAGTATAGTATTTACTACCCTGTTCCCTGTCCTTCTTTACAACAACCCCACTCCACCTCACGGTATTTCACTATTTTAATCAGATTACCTCTCTTTCTCTTCCTTCCAATTCTCCGATGACAAAAATCAATTCCTTAATGTGTACTTTAAAGCTCTGTAAAATCTGCTCCAACCTCTTTCTACAATTTTCCCTCAGGATCTTTATCTCTAGTCTCCCTGTGATGGTTAATTTTATGTATCAAATGTGACTGGGCCACAGAGTACTCAGATATTTGTTCCAACATTACTCTGAGTATGTCTGTGAGGTATCTGCAGATGAGATTAACATGTACACCAATCAGAAGACAGAATAAAGCAAATTACCCTCCCTAAGGTAGGTGGCCCTAGATTCAGTCAAAAGCCTGAATAGAACAAAAAGATAGAGGTACCTTCGAATAAGAGGGAACTCCTCTTGCCTCACTGCCTTAAGCTGGGACTTCAGTCTTTTCCTGCCTTTGGACTTGAACTGAAACATCAGCTTTTCTTAAGGCTTGAGTCTGCTGGCTTTTTGACTAGAAATATACATATTGACTCTCCTGGGTTTCCAGTTTACTTAGTACAGATAGATCTTAGGAACGTCTCAGCTTCTGTAATCACATAAGCCAATTCTTTATAATTAATCTCTCTCCATATATGTATACGTGTGTGTATGTATATATATATATACAGATATACATATATAAAACATATATTATGCATATTAAATATTTTAATATTTTACATATTATATATACTCTGTTCCTCTGGAGAACCCTGACTAATACAGATGATTTTGGTACTGAGAGGAGTGCTACTTTAAGAAATACTTAAGCATGTTCCTTAAGATATACTTAAGGAACCAGACCTTGAAGTTTTGAGAAATTCTGAGTCTACCCATATTGCAAAAAAGTGAGAAAGCTTGTTCCAAAGAAAACACTAAAGATGTGGCTGAACAACCATCTGATGAAAAGATCATGAGTGGGACTCATGGACTTAATCAGCTACCTCAGCAGAGACCAGGAATAGAGATAAATTTATACCAGCCAAGACACTGCTAGTTTGAACTGAAAAGGAAAGAAGACCTGAGAGATACTCAAGTATAGTTGTTGGACTTCTTGGATTATACACATCTGGACCACAGAGCCATTTGGCTACTACAGAGGGCTATTCTCCAAGAAAAGGTAAGCATGATCCCAAAGGGAATTCAGAGATCATCAGGGCTTCCTCCTCAGTTTCAGAGGGTGGAACTATCACCTCAAAGTCAAAGGCCAGAGGGCTTATACCTATAGCCTTGGGGGCAGGGCTTCCCAGAGCCTTGGGGATAGGAGGCCTACCTAGAATAGCTTTGTGGGAAGGATCCCCACCTTGCAGAACCTTGGGAGAATGACCTTCACCCAGTAGAGCTGAGGGGAAAGACGACTGCTCCACTGGGTCTGGAAGACAAGACATTGAACCAAAGATGATTATTAATTCTCAAGCTTTAAGATCTAATGGAATTTGCCCCTATTAGGTTTTGGACTTAAGACCTGTCGCTTCTTTCTTTTGTAGTTCTTCTTTTTGGAATGGGAATGCCTATCCTATGTCTGACTCATTAGGGAATTTTGGAAGCCTATAACTTGTCTTGTTTCACAGGTTCACAGCTAGAGAGAGATTGTTCCTCAGGATGATTCAGACTTTGTCTCACCCAAATCTGATTTAGATATTTAGATGAGATTTTGGAGTTTAGCCTTTAGAGTTGATGCTAAAATGAGTTAAGACTTTTGGGACTTTGGGGATGGAATGAATGTAAGAAAGTTTTTGTATGCAAGAAGGACCAGAATTTTGGGGAGGTGGGACCAGAGAGGAATGCTGTGGACTGGACTGTGTCCCCACCAAACTCATATAATGAAGCCCTAATCCTTAATGTCATAGTATTTGGAGATGGGGCCTTCAGGAAGGAATTAGGTTTAGATAAGGTCCTGAGGGTGGGGACTTCATGATAAAATTAGTGTCTTAATAAGTGAAGACCACGCCACAGAAAATTTGTTCCCTCTTGCCCTTCCCCACCCCATTCTCTCTTATTCTCTCCCCACCATGTGAGAACACAGAAAGAAGATGGCCATCTGCCAGCAAGCCAGGAAGAGGGCTCTTACTAAAATCCTACAATGCTGGCACACTGATCTTGAACTTACAGTTGCCACAACTTGAGAAAATAAGTATCCATTAAGTCACTCAGTCTATGGTATTTTGTTATGTCAGCTACAGGGACCAAGGGCGAGCCTCCCCAAGATGGGCTCCTTTGGCATGAAGATTATTCCAAGTCAAAAAGCAATCAAAATCCTGCAGATTCAGAAAAAGCTCTTTACCTCCCCTGCTCAATGCCTAAAAGGAATTTAGAGTACCTGCTCCGGGAGGAGAGCTATCACCACAGATAACTACATTATGATATGAACTAGGTATAATAGACAGGGAGGAGCCTAGCAAGGTCTCTATGTCCCATTGTTTCCAAGGCCCTGCAAACACCTGTTTACCAGTCAGTCCTTTCCATCTTCCTGTGAACTACATTCCTGCCCTTTAAAGTCCCATACCCCTACCCCTTCTTCCTTGGTTCAGAATGATATATATACACCTCATCTTGCCTGACTGTCTCTGGAATTTCTGCATCTGTGTGGATTCCCTTTACATATGAAATTACATTTTATTTTCTCCTGTTAACCCCACATGTCAATTTGATTCTTAGTGGACTTATAAAGACCCTTGAAAGGGACAAGAGTTTCTTAGATTAGGACATTCCCCAGATTAGGACATTCCCCAATTACATTAAACCTCTATTTTCTCAAAAACCTAAATTCTATACTACCTCAAAATATGCAAAAATTGATTTCCTCCATTTATATTGCCAGCTTCAACCTACTATTTATGATGTAGCCTAAATATTAAGTATTAAATGTTTCTTCCTTCTTCATTTAAATGGGATCAAATACCAATAATTGCATTCCTTTTGGGGGAAAAAATAAAGTATAAACTAAATAGAGAAAATGACACATGTTATTCAAATAAGCTGCCAAAACACAACTGAGCATCATTTAAATAAAAGAGATAAAGGAAATTTCATGCAAAGAAGTATGAACTTAAACATGTCACAGGCAGATTACTGTTTGTAGAGATTTTATATATATCATTGCTCTTCTTTCTCAAAGGTAATTAGACAATTTAAAGGTAAAAAAGTATAATAATACAGGAGCCATGGTGCTTCTGTGTCAAATTTTCCCATACTTCATTTATTTTGATTCACTTGAGATATTTTTTTTTAAAGATTTATTTATTTATTTAAGGGAGAGAGAACACATTCAGGAGCATGGAGGGTGGTGGCAAAGGGAAAGGGAAAGAGAGAATCTCAAGCAGGATTTCTGCTGAGTGAGGAGCTGGAAGTGGGGATCCAGTTCATGACCCTGAGATCAAGACCTGAGCAGAAATCAAGAGTCGTGAGCGTCACTGACTGAGCCAACCAGGCGCTCCTCACTTGAGATAGTTTTGTTTCTAAATACTAAATTCAAAATACACCTATAACTAATCCATTATATAAAAATGATAACTTTAACAGCTCATCTTGTTCATTTTCCAAAACCTTTGGTATCATTTTCTTCTAAATGGTCAACATGCTACTGAATTTTTAATATAAAATAAGCAAATAATTTGTAGATATAATAGGTAGAAAATACTTTGGTATAAAGATACAAAGAATACTGGTAGAAGTTTTCAGAAATTAGTTATTCCACAGAAATAGAGTTCACCTGGTAAAATAGTTAAAAACAAACATTAATCTAACAATAAAAGTTTTTCAATTAGTAATCGCTAGTTATTTTAATTAATACCATGTATTCCAAAAAGGTAATGAAAACAACTCTTTCAATAATTATCTTTTGTGGGAGAGTAACAGTCATTACTTTGGACATGAAATTACTAAAAGACATTTTAATTGTCACATCACATTCAGAAAGGGAATTAATGTCAAACACTATATTCATTTATTGAACAAATATTTATTAAATGCCTACTGTATGGCATACATTGCATTAAGCACTGAGGATAGAAATGTAAGAGGAACAGATAAAGTGTTTACTCTCCATTTAGTTTATAGTCCAATGGAGAGAATAAAGAATTATCAAGTAATCTAACAAGTGGATATAATTACAAGCTGCAATAAGGGGTAGGAAGGAAAGATCAAGATATTGTGATTGGGATGACTGATCTAGATTGAGACATCAGGGAGGTTGTGACTTTAAGGAAATAACTTCTGAAAGTTCAAATACAGGATGAATAGTTGACTGGGTAAATAAAGGGTGTGGGCCAAGATTAGGTGAGAGAAGAGACTTTTAACAACTGGAAGACAGCATTTCTGCAGGACAAAAGCAAGGAAAGGATGAAAAGATGGAGAACCAGAGTTTGCAAAAGTCAGAGGAAGCAGAGCCTGGTACACCTCCGTAAGACAGGTGACTTAAGGATTTTAACAGGGAAATGAATGCTAAGATTGGCTCGACTTCTTTTAAAAAAGAATTTAAGAGATATGTTTGGATTTAGATATGTTTCTTTCCAAAATACAGAAATGAACTATTATATTTTAATCAGAATCCCCTTATAAAGATAATGAAAACACAGAGACCATCGGAATATGAGTATTCACAATTCTCTATAATATGTGATTTTTTTTTTTTTTGGTCTTGGGAAAATTCCATAGAGAATTATCTGAATTGGGAGTTAAATTGAACCACAAGACGATATATATGTAGTTATTGTATTGACAGAAAATTAGACACTTAATAGTAGCTTTAAAATATTAGGGAAAAATAAACAAGTATCTTCTCTGTAGAAAAATGAAGAAATAAGATTATAATTATTTAATGCAGTCTCAACAAATGATACTTCCCCAAAATAGAGCCTAATTAACTAAGTAATTATACCACTTCTTCTACTTCAAAAAAGATCCTGTAACTCTACCATTAATCAAACCTTTACACATTTCTTTTAAAGATCCAGACAGGAGGTTAATTTGTTTTATCCATAGAAGAGAGAAAATACATCATCCCAGAGGACTAGATCAATTGATTAGAATAAGTGAAATGTTAAGTTCCCCATAAAAGGCATAACCTAAATATAAAGCAATTATCACATTAAGGGGAAAAAAAAAAGTGTGGTGTGAGAAAAAATGTTATATAATACAATAATTTGTATAGTCAAGGTTTCTGTCTTTTGTAATGTTCATGAGATGCTGTTCATATTCATTTAGAGGTGATGCAATGAGTATTATTAAGGTTCTCTTGGTTCTTGATCTTACTATTTGAGAGAAAGCATTTGTAATTCAAAGGAAAATTATGTATGGACTATAGCACCCTTGACATTGGCAGGCCAAAAATATGATTCTATGGAAAATAGTTTAAAAGTCAGTAAATTGTAGGAATCTGAGAGACATACAAATTCTGTCTTGGCTGCTAGAGGATTCATTTGACTTTCTTCCCCTGTTTGTGGGAAAAAAAAAAAAGTTTTGCCTTATTTTTTATATTCTTGAAACGGTGCCACATAGGGTTGAAACTAGCAAAAAGTTTAAAGCTTGTTTTTCAAAGAGTTATTTTCTCCTAACCAGCTATATCCCAGTAACAAATCTACTACCTCTCGGCAGAAGCCTGGATTCCAGATTCCAATCTGGGAATAAGCAAGGCCCTGTGTTCTCTACCAGAGATAACAAGACCGAGACCCCACCCAGTTTGTGCCAGCTCGCAGCACTTGCCCATAGTCCCTTCTCTTCGTCCTGACAGAACCCCCTGACATCAGGGACTGAATTCTATGCAGTCCTGAGGCTAATTCTCCACCCCAAAGTGAACATGGGATTTATCTTCCCGGATGCTTGCCTCATACACATGCTCTATCTTTTGCCTTGAAGAATTGTAAATTTCCCAACCCTTTTCACCAGTATGTATGAAATCTCAGTGATTATATGATTATGAAACTCTGTTCTCTCCCTCTTCAGAGAGACAAGGCAATTTGGGGTACCTCTGGAATAAACCCTTTCCTTGCTGCATACTTGATACTCAGTGATTGGCTTGGCTACATGCACATCGAGCAAATGGACTTGGGTTTGGTTACATTCCTAGTCTATAAAGCTGTCCTTTGGCTTCTCTTTCTAACCGGTATTAACATCTGCCTGGCTCTTCTGTGAGCTAAGTAATATGTGTAGCACGTGTTCATTTTTGTATCTGTGTGAGGTTCTGATTTTTACCTTTTTATTGAAACACCATTATCTATTTTGCTGCTTGTATAAAATATGAGTTTAGGTTCTTTTTTACCAAACTCCCTGAAAGAACCCTGAAGTGTGAATTTTTGTCATGAGTCTCTCCAGTTTTTTTCATTCTCAAATTTACACAGGATTTAACTTTTTTTTTTTTTTTTTAGTCTTTGAAATTATTCATGAGTATCATTGTGTCTATCTTGTTTTCCCAATTATAGTGAACTTAGTAGACTTTGGGCACTCCTGATGTTCAGTCCTTTATAAAGTTCTCAGTACAAAGAGATTTTTCTGGTGGGTCCCCTTTCCTCACTCATCAGAAAAGCAATAAAGTAACTGAGGGCAGAGATGAGAATTAACTGAAGGAAGCAGAACAGTTCCTTTGGCAACCAAGTTAGGGTGGGAATTGCCTATTTATAAAAGAGTCACATTTCACTTGTAGTTTAAACCCATTCCTTAAGATGTGTAATGCTCTCTTCACTCTTTACTGCTGGGATAATTTCTAAGACTAGTTAGCTACTGGGACTGAAACCACATAGAAGTACTTGAAGGTCTGCTTGTAAAGAAAGTTGAAGAACTGTGAATAGTAATCAATCATCTACTTTGCATTTCAAAGCAGTGATAAGATATGATAACACTTTGAAGACGAACACTGAAGTAAATTGCAGTATGTGAGAAGCATGGTTTACTAACACTTCAGACTCCAACTGCTTTCTCCCCATCTCTATTTCCCTCACTCTTTTAACTCTTCAGTATCAATTGCCTGTCTTTTCTCTCAAGTTCTAGGGGATCCTCTCATCCTTGCTTTTTTTGATGTGGCTCTTTCCCCTCCATGGGGAAGCTGTTTTTCTCTTTTTCTTGCTGCTCCTTTCTGTTCCCTTTTCCCCCCTCTTGTTTTTCCTCTCTCCTGGCTCTCATTTTCACTTGCTTCTGACTCACATTAAGAATGGGGGGAAAACCTGGAATGTGGTGAAAGGCAACTACTACAGAACTGTACCTATGAAGGGCTGAGTTTATGTTAGTGACAATTATTTTTAATAACTTTTTTGTTGGTTGACAAATAGCGTACCTCTAAGCACTTTTTACACTTCCAGGAGTGCTTGTGTTAGAAGAGAAAATGCAATTAAAACATCCTGGGGGGAGGTAGATAAACTCTGGTCAAGATAGACCAATCTTTTTTTTTTTTTTTTTTTAAGATTTTATTTATTTATTTGACAGAGATCACAAGTAGGCAGAGAGGCAGGCAGAGAGAGAAAGGGGGAAGCAGGCTCCCTGCTGAGCAGAGAGCCCGATGTGGGACTTGATCCCAGGACCCTTAGATCATGACCTGAGCCTAAGGCAATGGCTTAACCCACTGAGCCACCCAGGCGCCCAAGATAGACCAATCTTGACTTCACGAGGCTACCTCTGGCTGCCTCAAAAGAGAGACTTGGAGCACGTTTTCTATTATGTATTTTCAATTTATAGTTCCCATCACATTCTCACATACATGTTAAATACGCTTCAACATGTGAGTTTCACTCCACTGTGACTGTGGATTTACTCTGTTCTTTAAAGATCAAGAGTTCTCAGGAAAAAATGTTTCACCGCCTCAGATTTAGACATGATCTGGTGCATTTGCACATCTAGATTCTGCAGGAGTAAACAGTTTTTTATTTCTCGTAATGAAATGAAAAAGAAGTAATAAAAGATAGCTTAGTTTATCCTTAGTTATTCTTATGAAGCCTCTGTCATTTCATTTATTAAAATTTATGGATCCAAAAAACCTAAGGCTATTTACAAATAACTTGCAAATAATTATGTAAACATTGACTGCATAGTCAACCAGTTGCAATCCATATAGTTCATCATAGCTGATAGTAAAATTAAAATATAATGCCTGTCTTCTTCCAATGTTTTTTTAAAATACCATTATTATTATATTAAAAGTAAAATGACTATAAATTTCAAATGTCCTATTACTGAGCAAATGTCATTCAATAAACTTATTTTTACAGTATGAAAAACAGAACATATCATCTCATCAAAACTGTGACTCAATGATTGATCTTTTATGCGTGAAAAAGATCAGAATTGTTTTTTTGTTTTGTTTTGTTTTGTTTTGTTTCGTTTTCTCTTGTCACAATCTTATTTCATTCGTTGGTAAACACAGTAGTGTTTAGGATCTGACAAATGATATCTTCCCATTTTTCAATTCTTTGGAATGACAATCAACAAATAATATCTTAGTATCTTAAATACATTTACTAATGTAAAATATATTACATCTAGAAAAGCCAACAAAACAGAAAATTGGCTCCTAGGTTATTCCTAATATAAATTCTATAATTTTATATTTATTACTTCCTATACATACTCAATGGAACAATACCCAAGGAATTTAAACTTTTTCAAAGCAATAAAATTAATATCTAAAGGAATGCTTTGTATAATTCTGTAGGAGTATCTGTGTGTGTGTGTCTGTGTGTGTGAGTGTGTGTGTGTGTCTCTGTGTGTATGTAGATAGAAAGGTGCATAGATCAATCAATAGAAAAATTAGAAAAGTAAGGAAAAGCATACTTTAATTAAATGCATAATCATGGCTGCTGATCCATGTTACTGATGCTAAATGGTTTTCACTTTAATGAGCCATTTTAAATGAAATGGTTGCCTGCAATTAGACATCTGCAATCCAAGGAAAGCAAGCCAACTATGTAGTCTGGCTGCCAGAATTACAGTGCATTCCTCAGCAGGACAATGAAGAGAAAGGATAATTGTAATTATCACATATACATCTTTAGTGTTCTGTGGTTGAAAGAGTGTGCAAAACAAGGCTTCTTAATATATTTAATTGCTACGTATTAATAAAGGGTTGTCAAAAAGAGTTGCTTTTAATGTATCCATATTCCATTAGCAGTATTACTACCCCATAGTCACAAAGTACATATTTCAACACAGGAACCTGCATAAAAGGAAATAACAAAGGGCTCTCACATTTTATGAGTCTCAGCTATATGTCTGGGGTCACAATTAAGGGATTTGGGTAGGTTTGGGGCACCTCAGTGGTTCAGTCGGTTAAGTATTTGCCTTTGGCTCAGGTCATGATCCAAGGGTCCTGGGATGGAATCCCACATTGGGCTCCCCAATCAGTGGGGAGCCTGCCTCTCCCTCTCCCTCTCCCTCTGCCTCTCCCCCTGCTCACACACTCTCTCTCTCACTCACTCACTTTCTCAGATAAATAAATAAGGTCTTTTTAAAAAAAAAAAAAGGTTGGATGGGTTATCATGTTCCTAATTGAAGACAAGTAAAATAGCTCTTAAAATATTTGGATGAACATCAAGTGTTGTATTTGTCATAGATAACTGAGTCAGTAAGGGCAACATATCCATCCTAATAGTAAAGATACTGTGTGCTCACTGTATGTACTGTTATCTACATGTTTACAAATGAGGGAACTCAGGCACAGCTGGTGTAACCAATACACCCAAGTCCACACTTGTACTACCCACCAATGCTAGTCAGAATTCAAACCCAGGTCTCGGGCATCTGGGTGGCTCCACCAGTTAAGCATCTGCCTTTGGCTCAGGTCATGAGTCAGAGTCCCACATCAGGCTCCCCACTTAGCAGGGAGTCAGGTTCTACCTCTCCTCTCCCTGCTGCTCCTGATCTCTCCCTTTCTTGTTCTATTTCGCACATGCATGCTCTCTCTCCCTCAAATACATGAATAAAATCTTTTAAAAAACAGAAAACAAACAACAGAAAACAAAACCTAAATCTGGCTTTCTTTAAAGACCGATACGGTCAACCACTTTAATTAATTAACTTATTTTCATTTTCTTTTTAAAAACAACTCCTGGTGTCAGAAATGTGGATGCAGATCTTGGCTGTGCCACTTCATTGTATGATTTGCATAAGTTGTTTTACCTTTTAAATGTCAGCTTCCTTGCATGCATATTAAATGGAAATGCAAATACATACGATGGGGAGTTGTTTATATAATTCAGTGGAAATAAGGGTCATACTGTATGTAGCACATGGTATGTACTCAATGGGCTGATCTATTATTATTAGCTGATGACAGCTATCCGACTCACATCATTTAATCCTTATACCTGCCATATCTGTGGTAAATTAATCCTACTAATTTCAAATATCTTTGGCTTTCAGATTAGATGCTTTTTATTACCTCAACAACATAATTTATCGAAATTATTTTTAAACCTAATGCTACTGCATTTGGGCAAGTACCATTTGGTAATTTATTCACAACCATCTGCACATTTTATCATTTCTGTTTTAGCTATTCCTTTGTGTACAGATCTTAACCTCTAAAATATACCTATCCGCTTCATGTGCACAGAGGTAACTTTGAATTATCTATAAGCTGTAACTTCACTTTACATTTTTAAGCCCTCACCTTTAAAGGTGGAGCTGCAGGACCTTTTCCCCTTCCCATCTCTCTTCACAGTCTCATCTCCTGTCCGGTCGTGTGTATTTTGTATTCTTTGCACAGCTCCACGGGAAACGGACTGGGCCCTCATTATAGCGCAGTCACAAGGAAGAAGAGCTTTAAAACCAAGATTTCAAATAGTTTCTCTTTCCTCTCAGGAAAAGTAGAAATCAGCCAGACAAATCATTAAAAGATAAAGAGTTGAAAGAGAGCTTGCAACAAGTGATGTGCCTATCGTGTACCGGTTTGGTGAGCAACACCAGGCGAGCTGCGGGGAAGGGAGAACAGCCACAAAAGAGAACCAGGCCAGGCCACCCGCAAAGAAGCTTTCCTGACTCACGTTCCTGGTGAGGTTTCTATGCACTCCAAGAACATCAGATGTACCAGTGTTGGGCTTTATTCTTTAAAATACATTTTCCTATCAAATATCCTGTTCTATTTTCTACTAGCTCTGCATCATTCAGAACAGGATTACTTGAAATATGAAATAATATTCATTTTTTCTGTGATATTTCCCCCAATTCTAGTCGCTCTATTGCCACGTATCAATATAAAAAGCATGTAAATCAGAATTAGTTGTCTCGTATTGTTAAATCAGGCATATTTGGAAAGAATTTATGTTTCAGTTGCTAAACATAGCTTAGTGTCTGATGTTCAGTAAATATTTAAGTAATTGGATATATGTGAATGAATTGGTTAAAAAGTGCTTATATTTTACTATATATAATATTTAATATAAAATGTGAGATGCTGAAAACAAAGACCAAAATACAGTTTAGGGCAAATATTGTTAAAAATTAATATCTTGAGGGCGGCGCAAGAGGACGGGGCGCGGCGGGGGACACGGCGGTCGCCGCGGGGCTCAATGGGGCAAAAGCGACGACATCGTCAGCGGCGGCGGCGACGGGTCTTCCTCCTCCCTCACCCCCTTGCTCCTTTTATTCTTCCTCCTCCTTTCCTCTCGTCCAATTCCCCTAACGGCGGCCCCGATCCTACGTAAAGGCCTGACTTCCTGGCACCACAGGGAAAATAGGGTGCAAGCCCAGAAACTGTTTCCCCATCACCACTTGTTGAAAAACTGATTTGAAGGCATCTCCGGGTTTGAACAAACGAAAGTGCCAGGATTTCAAGCGTCTTTGGTTTTGCGCTGCAGACCCTTCACTACTGAGTATCAAGACAAAGAAAACTGGAAACTGATCGGAACCTTATTCAGAGTCAGAATGCAAAGAGTTGTAGTGACAGCACCACCTGCCCGAAACCGTTCTAAGACTGCTTTGTATGTGACTCCCCTGGATCGAGTCACTGAGTTTGGAGGTGAGCTGCACGAAGATGGAGGAAAACTCTTCTGCACTTCTTGCAATGTGGTTCTGAATCATGCTCGCAAGTCTGCCATTAGTGACCACCTTAAGTCAAAGACTCACACCAAGAGGAAGGCAGAATTTGAAGAGCAGAAGGTAAGAAAGAAGCAGAGGCCCCTAACTGCATCCCTTCAGTGCAACAGTACTGCGCAAACAGAGAAAGTCAGTGTTATCCAGGACTTTGTGAAAATGTGCCTGGAAGCCAACATCCCACCTAAGAAGGCTGATCACCCAGCAGTCCGTGCTTTCCTGTCTCGCCAGGTAAAGAATGGAGGCTCCATACCTAAGTCAGACCAGCTGAGGAGAGCATATCTGCCTGATGGATATGAGAATGAGAATCAGCTCCTCAACTCACAAGATTGTTGACAAGGAGGTTACCACCATTGTGATCAAGATAAATGTGGAGTATTAAAGTTAAAAAATATTAATATCTTGATACATTCAAGTAGGTACTAAGTTTCTATTTAGGCAAGGTGGCAGGCAGCCCTATAAAGAAAACAAACTCAAAATCTAGTATTACTTTGCTTTTTGGACTTGGTTCCTATGTGGTAAAAATGTTATGAATAAAAATGATTAACAAGTATAGCCTTCCATTTCAAAACACAAATGTGTTTTGCTTTATCTGTATTTTTTCAGTTTTTAAAATATGTAAAAGATATACAATTCAACCAAAGAGAAGACAGTTGTGCACATAAAATGCTAAAAATACATAGCACTCACGTAATTTTATAGTCCCTTTATGTACATTTTTTCAAACGTGTAATCATTATTTGGTATTTTTGACAATATGCTGCTTTGGATATATGATGTAATTTCCACCAATATAAATCCCTATCTTCATTTGGAAGACTGCAGTCATCAATTAAACTGTCACAGGTTTGGTTCCTACCAAAGCCAAGTGATTATAAATGTTTATGCTCCTCGCTGTCACAGTTGATTCCTGCTTGTATGCATATCTGAATTACAAGTTTATTATCAAATCAGAACTATAACCAATTCACAAGGATATTATGCATTCAAGTTTTCTTTAAGCATTTAAAAATGCACTAGTTAGATTATTGATTCGTTTTAGTACCTTTCGTTGGCTTCTAGAAAATCACTGCTATAATCTTCTGAGTCAACAGACACTATCTTTGCACTAGCAAGTCTTGATTTTCTAATAAACATAGAGGCTAACCAAGCATAACCACTTTTAATGAGGATTAGATCTTTTCTCTGGACACTGTTTGCATAAGAAGCTATCCAATACACGAGGATTATTCTTTGAATCCTCTATGAAGAGAAAATTACAATAATTATCTTAATTTTGTCATAATAATTAATTCAATTTAATTATTAAATTTAATTATTGTAAACAATTTTTAAAATTTTATTGTAATAACTATCTAAGAACTGTCTTATGTTATTATGTATAGAAGTACCTTTTTCAATCTTTAGGAGATTTTTTAAAAATCCTGAAAAACCAAAGACTATTTAAAATGAGTGGTTGACTTTAAGATTTTGATAGTTTCATTAATCAAATTCTCACAAAAGTATTGCTGCAAATAAACTTCAATAAAAATGGGTTATGTAATCATCATGCAATTTACATTATCAAAACCAAAGATAAATTATCATTTATCTTAAGAATGTATAAAATAAAATTCATTTCCCTTGTTGGGTGGAGCAATCAATCAGGTGAGTATAATGTGTCGTGCTAAATGTAGGAAAATCTAAGCAGTCTTTGGACAGTCAGTAAGCAGTGTGAAGTGTTGATCTCTTGAATTATGTCCAGAGAGCTGGGGACTTTATAAACATAGAAGATGAAAATTGTACATTTAAGAAATAATGGTTTGGGGACGCCTGGGTGGCTCAGTTGGTTAAGCAGCTACCTTCGGCTCAGGTCATGATCCCAGAGTCCTGGGATCGAGTCCCACATCGGGCTCCTTGCTCCGCAGGGAGCCTGCTTCTCTGTCTGACTCTGCCTTCCACTCTGTCTGCCTGTGCTTGCTCTCGCTCGCTCTCTCTGACAAATAAATAAAATCTTTAAAAAAAAAAAAAAGAAATCCAATTAGATCTTCAAATTAAAAAAAAAAAAAGAAATAATGGTTTGGCTGGGGTGCCTGGGTGGCTCAGTGGGCTAAAACCTCTGCTTTCGGCTCAAGTCATGATCCCAGGGTCCTGGGATCGAGCCCCACATTGGGCTCTCTGCTCAGCAGGGAGCCTGCTTCCTCCTCTCTCTCTGTCTGCCTCTCTGCCTACTTGTGATCTCTGTCTGTCAAATAAATAAATAAATCTTAAAAAAAAAAAAAGAAATGATGTTTTGGCTAAGGTAAACAGGTATCAAAGCCGAAACTAACCACTGAGTCATTCATCTGATAATACTACTTATATAACAACATAAAAATATTATATCTTTTTCCAGATGATTCCTTTATGAACATAAAAGAGAAAATGTCTTCTGCACAGAAATAAGTAAAAGATAATCAACAACTGTCTAGTATCTGCAGATGTCAGCTCAGATTCAGTAGAGGTAATTTAGATAAAATATTTAGATAATTTAGATAAAATATTTCAAATTAAAATAGTGATGATTCTAGGTTTCACATTTATGGAATACCATAGAACTAAAATCAGACAACCTTTAAAATATGGGACAATCAACCACTCAAATGTTGTTCCTAATGTTGGTCCTTTTGGGAAATCCTGCCTTGGGAAAAGGTCAGACAAAGGGCAAGAAATCTATAGCTGTATAAATTCACCTTGAAGAGCCACATGTGTTGGGTATAAGAGCAGCAGTTTAATATATGAATAATTGTTATCCATGAAAAACCATAAGCTTGGATCACCACCTCAAAATAACTACTTGATACACTGAATTCACAAAGGTGAAAATAGCTTTTATGGAAGGTAATGCTGAAGGCGATGGGAGCATAGCAGAGACACCAATATAGAGAGAGCAATAAAATAAAGATAAGATCGAAAAGCCATGTCCAGATTATAGGAGTCCCTCAATGAAATACCTATGGGATAAGGAAATGTCAGAATACAGATAAGGGGGGAACTTCTCATCATTTTAGTTTCCAAATTTCCTACATCCCTGAGCTCTTATATTAATTGACCATATCACTTATTCTGTCACCTCATTAGGTTTGTCTTAAGCATTTAAAGTGTCTCCTCTTCCCCCAACTAGGTACCACTTTCTAAATACAAGAATTATGACTTGATCATCTTTCATTAATGCTAACCAAATTCTTCTATGCACATTTTATGTGCCCAAAAAATCCATTTTGACTGCACATCAGAAAAAAAGACTATACCTAAGATTAGAATGACTATATAATTTTTTTTCCAAGCTGAAGCTTTTTTGAGAATGGGGTAAGAGGATACATTATTAACCATTATTCTCTGACAATCAGAATTGTCCAAGACACAACGAACTGTATGACCACCTAACCTAAGATAAATATGGCCACTGTGCAACTTCATTGAAGGTTAATATAAAGTCAAGACAATATAAACAAGCAACATTTACTGACCTACATGAAGGGTACATATGCTTTCAATATTTTTAAGACCACATCATTCTCAACTTCAGTGGGAATATGATCTTCCAATGGCAGGAAGATTTTCTACACTGAATACCATTTTAAAACTCATTAAATAATGGCACCCCTAGAACATATTAAGTACTAAATGATCCTAGAACTCCATTTAAGCTGTCCCAGTTTTTTCAAGGTTGACATTGGCTCAGTCCTGGTTTTTCTCTAGAGAATCAAAGTATTGTAAATGGGTTTTTGCAACAGACATGGTAATGATCTTCATGGTTGCTATAAGTTCCTTTCAAGCATTTAAGCTTGAAATAATTAGTGAAATTAAAATGTTAATTTAACAGAAAATAATATCATTTCTATTTTTAAAAAGCAAAGACTAAATTGTAAGTTAAGTCAATAATGACCATGTCCTTAGAAAGTTACAAATAAATGATGCAGGTAGTTGAAATATAATTTAGAAAAGTCTACTGAAAGTCAATTTATAGTATTAATTTTAACATGAACATTCACTAATTATTCAGTTTTTTTTCCTGTTTTTAACCAATTTGGCTTCCTCCTTTCAATTTCATCCACACTATCTCTTCTCAAAATATAGCAATTCTTGTGGTATATTCAGTGTTTTGTCTTTAATAAGTCAAAGTTTAACTTAAAATGTGACACATTCACTCAATTCCCACACATAAAAACACAACTGGGCAAAGTAATAAAAATAATAATAATAAAGGAATAATGTTGAAAGAGGAGAGATCACATTAGAAAGTATTTAAAATATATCACTGGTGGTATAGATACATTTAGTAACTCTATACAATGTAAAATAAGAAAATGACAGCAAGAAGAGTTAAAGGAGAGAGACTTTATAATAATAAATATTACAATCATCTGTGGGCATTTTCTCCATAAGATATGAAATTCACATAAAAAGGGAGACATCTAATTTCTCTCCTTAGCTCTCTTTGTTGCCCAACAATGATGTCATATTTTGAATTTATGTCTAATTATTATTTATTATATAAGGACCGTTGAGTTTCTCACATACTTCACTGGATTTCACTTATTATTTACTCGGTTAAATACCTTAGTGTTTAGAATCCTCAGCTGTAAAAAGAAGGGATCACACCAATCAATCACTAAGGTTTCATTCAACTCTAGGATTATGATCTTATAATTACAGATATTCAGTATGGTGCAAAATGCATCTGCAGCCACAGAGGCAGGCACTTGCAAGATATTCATGAGATAAAAGTATTCTCAAGTTTCTAGTAATTGGCTTACTCAAAAAAATGTTGCTTGGCATTTTGCAACCTATTCTTATTTTTGAGATTTCTAAAATAATTTTCTATCTTAGATGCTACAGTGGAAAATTTTGTCACTTGGTTGATATGACTCACAGTTGAGTTCTATTATGTCTAGAACAGAATAATAAACACTTTCTCTTATTTGTGTGTGTGTGAAAATTTTACTTTTGCAGTTTATAGAGTTAGTTTCTGAGAAACAATAGACTTGTAAAGAAAAAGATAAATGTTGAGCATGAGTCACTTCTATTTCAATCTTAGCTATCTTGTTATCCTTCATATTTGAGATGACACTACTGACCCACTCAAAGTAGTGAGTCCATTATTATTTTTTTTAACGGATTTAACTACTTATCCATTCTTTCTGTCTTACCTATATCCAGATATGACAAAGTATATCTTTCTGGAAGATGTTTGGTATCAGGATATACTTTCTGAAGATGAAGTCTTTAAAATGACCAAATTGTATGTATTCCTGAGTAAGATGCTCTGATCCCTTAAAAGAAGAGTTAAGAAAACAACTGCCCCCCTCCAGATTATTCTATAATGATCACATTTTATATAACTAGCTCCCATATCTTGTCTGTTTGTTCGGTCCTGTCAACTTTGGACTCAGAATTTCTTGGTCTCTGACTGATGCCACCATCCTACTTATTTCCTTGTACCAGGAATTAGAAGTTTCCCTTCTCATCACCATCTCATAGCATTTCATCCCTTTGGTCCTCAACTTGCCTACCAAGGACCAATCCAAAAGTAGCTCTACAGTCGGCATCCATTCCACCATGCATATAATCCATTTGGGCTATCTGGACGAGGAGAAGACAGAAATCCAATAAAATGGGACTAAAAAGTGGAGTTTCAGTCACTGTACTTGTACTCATTAACATCACCTGTTATTTCTAGAGGCACAGATTCTAGTCACTCTAACTATATACAAACAATTTCATCAGTAATAAAAATGGTGAGAAACATATAAATAAATATAAGGACAACAGATTATGTAGAGTCAAATATATAGATTTGCTTGGATCTGAAAGTAAAAAGAAAGAAAAAATAGGAAGAATTAGTACATTTTAAATGTAGCACTATAAAGTTGAATCACAAAAGTTATTTTTAAAATGGACTACTAGAGAGATTTACTAGATATATGTTCTAGTCTAGTTCTGCCATAATCAGTAAAATCTTGAGATAGTCACTAACCTCCTCATACTATAATTTGTTTTGTTTATTTAAAGGGAAAAATACTACTAATGTTTATATATTTTTCAGAAATGCCTGAGATGTGGATGTAAATAATAATAGCAACTACAACACCACACTTGATCCTCACTACAGGTGCTTTTAATAATAAAGTGGAAACATTACTGACCCTCCTGATAGTATACTATAGTTTTAAAATAATATTTTTAGAGTTTATACAGACTAAATGTTTTGTGAAAATGTAAATCTGGAGAAAAGAGTTGAGTGAAAAGATTGAATTCCTTGAGAAGCATGCAATATTGGAATTTGGAAGTAATTTCTTTAAGGCTAGTAAAATAGAAGATATATGCATGTTGTATATTTGACAATGTCAGAATTCCATAGTAGTTTACAAAAAGTTAAAGAAACATGAAATGAAAATAATGGAAAGACCAGAGTAAAGAAGTATAATTTAAAAAGGAAATGATAAAGAAAACTAAATGTAGAATAACACTGAATAATGAAGAAGAGAATACACAGAATATTAACAAATATTAAGTTTATTTCCATGTAAATCATTGCTATAAAACCTGCCTTTTAAAGTAGAAAAAAAGGGAGGGTGCTTTTGAGTAGCTTAGTCAGTTCAATGTCAGATTCTTGATTTCAGATCAAGTCATTATCTCAGGGTTGTGAGATGGAGCCCTGTGTCGGGCTCTATGCTGGGTGTAAAGCCTATTTGGAATTCTCTCTCTTCTTCTCCCTCTGCCTCCCCTCACTCTCTCTATCAAACTCTAAAATAAAATAAAATAATAGAAAAAGAGACATTCACATGTTCTGAGAGCAAAAAAAGCAACAACCTGAACTAAATTGTCACTAAGTACATATAAATTAAAAGAAGCTATCTGTTTTAAGAAATGGCAACATCATTAAAAATTTCTCACCCTGATAAACAAAGGAATGCACCTTATTCAAATGTTGAAATACAACTGTTCAATTTTGCCAGTGAACTAAGAAATTACAAGATTGCTTATGATCAGTTTCTTAAGTCCTGGCATCAGTAAACAGTACCTTTACAGTGAAGGAACCAAGATGTGAAAATAATTCATCTTTGATGTAAGAAATATAATTGCTAAGATTCTGGCTCTAAAAATTGTTTTTTTTTTTTTTTTAAGATTTTATTTATTTATTTGACAGAGAGATCTCAAGTAGGCAGAGAGGCAGGTGGTGGGGGAGTGGGAGTGGAGGTGGGATGCAGGCTCCCAACCAAGCAAAGAGCCCAATGCAGGACTCAATCCCAGGACCCCAAGACTATGACCTGAGCCAAAGGCAGAGGCCCACCCACTGAGCCACCCAAGCACCCCCGGCCCTAAAGGTTTTATAAAGCTATCTGAAAATAATTCTTTTTAAATGTTTTCTAATTATATTGAGATGTAATTGACATATTACACTGTGTAACTTTATAAAAATAATTCCTAATAGAGCGATTTCATCCAGTAGCAAAGTAAAGATGAAATTACAGTTTTGAGGGGTTCCTGGATAGCTCAGTCAGTTAAGTATCCAGCTCTTCATCTGGGTTCAGGTCGTGACCTCAGAGTCATGAGATCAAGCCCTGCATTGGGCATCTCGCTCAGCAGGGAGTCTGTCTGAGATCCTCCCTCTCTCTCTGCTGCTCCCCCTTGCTCTTTCCCTCTCTCTCTAAAATAAATAAATAAAATCTTTTTAAAAAGGAAAGTATAATTTTGAATTTCAATTATTCTTTTTTTATTCATTTTTTCTTTTCTTTTCTTTTCTTTTTTTTTTACAGTGTGTAAAGTGAGTTCAACTCAAACTTGTTATTGTTTTTTTCATCCAGGCTCTTTTAATTTTTTTTACTATAAATTTTTTTACTATAAGCTTATTTGATAATTGACATTTCCATATCTAATCTTAGATGACTGAATTATTACTTGTCTGATTATTTTCCAAAAGTACTAAAGATATATGTCATATGAGAAACATTATGCTAGTGAATAAACAAAGATGAAGAGTCTAGAATGTTTTAGTGGGAAAAATACTGGTGTCCCAAAGCTTTTAAGACCTACGGCAGAAACACCAGGAATTATTACTAGATAATGCCTAATGTGTATTTTAATTTAAATCTAAATTAAGCAAAATTCTGTTAGCTGAGTAGAATATTTGTTTAAGAAGAGACAAATTAACTGTTATGCTTAAATAAATGATGAACTAATAAGGTATTCAGGTATATTCAACTGGCTTACTCTAAAAATATAGAACACAAGGAAAAGAACTATAATACAAAAATGCTTTCGATGTAAAAATTCATTAGTTATTTAGTGTACAGTGTATTTAGTATTTAGTATGACAGTCTGAGTTGACAGAACACAAACTTTTTTAAGGGTATTGGGCTGAGACTCTCATAATTACACTGGGAACACATTGAAGATACAATACTCTTTTCTGAAATTTTGCTTTAACTCCAGAGATGACAAATGACCCAGGTGGGGTGAGGGAGGGGAAAGAGAAAGGAAAAAAAATCATTTTGAGCTATAGTGAATATTCAGCAAAAATAAAAACATCTTTTTCAAAATGAATAACTGAATTAATTGCACCTATCTTTAATGCAAAACTTAGTGTTCTTGCTTCCCCCCCTCTCTCTCTTTTGGAAAATGTATGAGCTCAAAAATATCACAACAACTTGTGCTTCTTTGTGAAATGAAAATAAAGAGTAATGCTATCACCACAGTGGCTCTAGGAGGAGAGTCAATGGACTATTAAATGGGAAATCATCTGTTTTCAGACTTTGCTTTGCCACTATTACATTCCTCCAGTGAGCTGTTATCTGGTAAAGGGGCCTTAATCGCCTCCTGTGCTGGCAGAAAACCTCCATGCATTTAGTACAGTTATTCATATAGTAATGTGCAATCACCTCCACATAAGAATTCCAGCTAAAATATATGCTTTCTCAGCAAAGCACTGCCATTAGTACATCTAACTGCCCACTGAACTCCAAAGACTTAATATTATTCTATCTCAGCCTATTGGAGGCTCATTGTTTAATCTGGACCTATTTGATGGTTCACAGTTACTTAGCTAATTTCTCCCTTTTTTCTTTCTCGTTTTGGGTGTTAGTTCCTTGTTGTAAGACATATACAGACCTAAGTAAATGATATAAAATCAAATATTAACACTAGGTCATGTATATGTTTGGCTAGCAATGAAAGTATATTTTGCTCTAGCTGCTAGATAAGTTAATGGTGAGATGAAATGAAAAGCATAATAGCGACCAATGGGCCTGAAGAGAATGTGCCCAGTACTTTCCCCAAACAGCTGCTATTTGATTCAGAGAATCTGCCATGCAACAAATTAAAACACTTAGGACAATTATGTAGTCATGAAAAGAAAGCCTTTGCAGTATGTTGCACATTTCAGAACATATATTTATATGGCTTCTTTAAAATATATTAAAAGAAAAATATTTCATACATATTGTTCTTGGGAAGTAGAATGAGAAAATCACAAATTTGAGGGAGAAGGAATGCAAACATTGAAGGAAACATATGCTTTGCAGAGAGTTAAGCTTGTATTTTGCATGCTTAATAATTGCAGAAATTTTCATCAATTTGTATTTTCTTCAGTGATAGATAGGACTGAGCAAGCTATATAATAAAGTGATGACTGTATTCAGAGCATGAACACAGTATGTCAGCATTGAAAACCCTCCCTTGGGTGAGGATCACATCTAAGATTTGGTATCAAATCTCCACTTCTAAGAACAGTACAACAGGATAAACTAAACTAACCCCTATGGGCCTCAGTGTCTTCACCTAAAAGCAAAAGTGCTAAATTAGATAATCTCAAAGTCCCCCTTCCTATTACAAGAGTAGAGTCTTCTTCATTTTGGCAGCATGGTCTCACAAGGATTTTTTACAATATGCTAAGAGAGTCACAACCTAAATATGGGAGGAATGACCATAGTTGGGGATATAAAATTTATAATATTTTCTCTTTCTTCCTAAAAATCTTATAGCATAGAGATAATGTGCAGTCCTTATATATCTTCAATTGTTCTTAGAATATCAGTATTCAGTAATAGTAAAAAGACTTTTTTACATCCAAATTAAGACTTGAATGTCTGACCTTTTTCCTCTGATGTGTGATATTTGTCACTATTATCCATAAAAATGTTTATAATAAAATGGTTCTTCTAATTCCTATCATAATCATGCATCTGACACTCAGTTGTTTCCCAGTTATTTTCTGGCGTATTCTCCCTCCCTCAATATATTATAATCTCCTAGAAAATAACAAATATTATTTTTCTTCATTTTTCTTAAAGGGCACCTAAAATAAGATAAGTGAATTTGCCAATAGCAGAGTTGAGTCTTGTTAGGGTACTCAGTTAATATCAGTATGCAGTTTTTAATATATTTTAATAAAATATATAAAAGCAAACATTGTGAATTAAAAAATAACTTGGGGTATAGATAAGATAATAATACTTCATAAACCAACATTGACAGGAGGGTAAATAATACTTTATTAATAAATATGTTTTCATTATTAAGAAGAATGACTAATATAATTTAATATGACATTATATAATTTATAGAAATCAGCTATTTATGAACTTGGACAGCACACTTTAACAAAGACTAAATAAAGACTTTCTCCCAAATACATATAACATTTTGCTAAATTCAAAGATCAGTTTTGGAGGATTCTTATGGATTCAGTATATTATTGTGAATGTCAATTGCCTTATTTTCAATGATAAATTTAAATTGGTACAATTTATTCAAATACTTACACATTCATCACATACATGTGTGGCGAAGTACCTTTCAGTATCAAGTAGTGAAGATAAACATTCAGGCAACTGTGTTGGTTCCATCATGGAAGGAAGTACACACACACACACACACACACACTCTCTCTCTCTCTCTCTCTCTCTCTCTTTGCCTAATCCCACTAAACATACATAAGGGCAGAGGTTTATCCCATTAATTCTGCTAAAAATTAGATGATAGGCCTCAAATGGAATTGCTCATGCTAAGTCCCACCCCACCAAACCAAGACTTAAATTACAGTTTTGGCTCTTCCAAGAATGGAATCTTAAACTAGTCAGTCAGGAATCCGCTGATCAGCACTAACTAGTTCAGTAACCACCCTCAGAGACAATGCCATCCCGTAAAGTAATCTTGAAACTACCAATCATTTCTTTGGTCTAGTATAACTTTCTTGTTCTCCCTTCTGCTTTTAAACATCTCTTTTATACACCTTCTTGGTTCTCCTTTCTACCTGCTAGACTAGATGCTGTACAGCCATGTAAGTCAATTTTTGCTCCAATGAACTCTTAAAAATTTTTAATATGCCTCAGTTTATCTTTTAACAATTCTCATCGCAACAAGTGACTTTTTTCCCAAGGAAACTTCTTGTAACACAATTCCAGGAGTCAATTTTTTCCTAATTAAAAGCATGTCCTGTAAGTTCTGAACCCTTAATGAAGTTAGTAATTTAATTTGAATATATCCATTTCCAATGAATACTACGTCAACGTTAATACTCGGAAGTATGAAAGGAAACAAGATCTTTCTCATTATTAAAGTTTTATTTTACTTAAAAAAAATGCATTACCATTCAGGAAAGAATGAAAGATGAAAGGTGGTTTACTTTCCCATGAAGGTTTGTCAGACAGTACACTTGAATTTTCTCATCTTATGCCACCCCCTTGCCTTTTTTCTCTGCTTTCATTGTTTGCTCCCACTCACAACTCCTTTTTCTATACCTCATTCACAGGGCTTGCTAAACCAGAAACACCCCTAGAACAAATCCAAACACTTTCCATTCTTCTTTCAAAAATCCATTTCCTCCACAAAGCTACTTAATTAGATGGAAGTAAAGTGCTAATTTGCTAAGGGGAAAAGATCATTTGCATATCAATTTACACACTTTTCTCCAAGTATTTATAATTAGAGAGCAATCAACAAGCTTTTGAAGGCTGATAGAAAGGGGAAAATGATTCCTGTGGAGATTAAGGAGGCAGTAAAGTATGGAGATGAAGGGGCATTGGAGAAGGAGCCAGACATCCTCACATTGAGCAATAAATTTAACCTTTTGGGATATCAATTTTTTTAGCTATAAGATGGGAATAATTTTGCCTATTCTAAAAGTACATAGGCTTTAAGAATTAAGTTCACCATGCATGAGGGTCCAATACAAGAGGACTGCCTGTCTGTTGTTGGTTAATGGAGTCAATAAGAAGCCATTATTTGACCTTTTTTATTAGAGTTACTTTCTCTGCAAAGAAGAATTAATGTATCTACCTTGCAGTTGGATATTTAAATAAGTCCAAAATATTTAAAATATCTGGAACATAATAAAGAATCAATGAACAAATATTTATAATTACTATTTTAGTTCCATATTTTATGGAATCTTAATGATTTTTCTAATCAGTCAGAGCATCAGAACTTTTAGAACCTTCTCTGGCTATTGCTTTCTTCCATTATAGTATACCTCTACTGTTCATTAGATCCTTCCTCTGTCAAAGGAACATTGGACCCAATTGTATTTTTTGCCACTGCCCCTCTTTGCTCTGCTCCTTTTCTCCTTGTTACTATTAACTTTTTTTTTCCTTTTTAAGTAGGCTCCGCACCCAGCATGGAGCTCAACGCAACCCTGAGATTAAGACCTGACCTGAGCTAAGATCAAGAGTTGGATGCTTAACTCACTGAGTCACCCAGGTGCCCTTATTTTTAATTCTTAATTGAACACCATTCAGGTATGAAAAAATACTGCCTAAAAGAATATTAGAAATTATGTGAGCAAGTAATTTTCTTTCTTTTTAAAAGATTTTATTTATTTATTTATTTGACAGACAGATCACAAGTAGGCAGAGAGGCAGGCAGAGAGAGGGAAGCAGGCTCCCTGCTGAGCAGAGATTCTCAAAGTAGGGCTTGATCCCAGGATCCTGCGATCATAGCCCACTGAGCCACCCAGGCGCCCCTGGGCAAATAATTTTCAAACTGTATTCTTGAAGCCTTAGGTTTATCCATAGATACTCAAGAGTTGACATAGGAAAGAAAAGGTAGAAGGAAAATTGTCTGGAGAAGAGGAGCCGGTAGAGGGGTAGGGGTGGAAGAGCTATAGAATGAGGACCTATGAACTACGAATAAGAACTATGAATAGGAAGAGTGGGATTTCAAAATTTCTTTCAGGATTTCCAACAGATACTATCAAATTTTTTCCCTTAAGTAACACAATTTTGTTTTTTTTTTTGTTTTTTTTTTTTTAAAGATTTTATTTATTTATTTGACAGAGAGAAATCACAAGTAGTCGGAGAGGCAGGCAGAGAGAGAGAGAGGGAAGCAGGCTCCCTGCTGAGCAGAGAGCCCGATGCGGGACTCGATCCCAGGACCCTGAGACCATGACCTGAGCCGAAGGCAGCGGCTTAACCCACTGAGCCACCCAGGCGCCCACAATTTTGTGAAAACACTACTTATTTGAGTCAAATATGTTCTATAGTTAAGAAACGTAGGGGAGAATATGACTTGTTTAAGAACACAAAGCACATTTATGAACTGAATGGGTATTAAAGCCAAGACAAGGGGGCACCTGGGTGGCTCAGTTAGTTAAGCCTCTGACTCTTGGTTTCAGCTCAGGTCATGATCTCCATTACGTGCGATAAAGCCCCATGTCCGGGCTTGGGGCTCAAGTCTGCTTGAGATTCTTCTTTCCTCCTCTGCTCCTCTCCCTGCTCACGTGCACTCTCTCTCCATTTATGCCATAAATAAATAAATAAATAAATAAATAAATAAAGTCTTTGGGGGTGGGAGGAAGTACTGGCATTCCCTTTCAATGGTTCTTCCACGTTTGTTACTAAATCTCAAGTTTCTCTTCAGCTTTCTTCCTTCTTCCTTCCTCCACTTGCAAGCATGCCAGTTTGGCAGCTGTGTCAGAAATAATTCTCTTTCAAAAAGGGATTAATGAAGATCACTAAAAACAAACAAACCAACAAAACACCCTCTCGTGTAACTTAAACATGTATGGGCAGTTTTTGGATTATATTTTACTCGTGGCATAATGAAAGATGTTGGTCTGATCTTTAAATTCCTAGATGTAAACTAGAGTAAACTCTTCATAGTTTCCTAAGTATTCTGCACTGTCATGTATTTCCATGACTTTGGAGAAATCAGTTTCTCTGACTAAAAAGCTCCCCATCAGTCCTGTCTTCCACCTCCTCTACCAGTGATTTCATCTTCCAAGGTTGAGCTTAGCCTCCCATGCTCTGAGAGGACTTCCTTCAGATGTAACTACATGCTCTAGACATGCACCTTAGTTCTTGCTCAATTTCCATAAGCACTTAGTGCCCTGAGTGACATTTATTTGTTCACAGGACTGTTTACTCACTAGTCTGTGGCACGAGATATACACTATATTATTTCCTCTCCATTTAATCTGTGCCTACCAAAAAAGCTAGCAAAAGGCAGATTTTAAATGAGGCTTTGAAGTTGAACAGAAATTAAACACAAAACATAATCTTAATGAAATTTTCTAAATTTCTGCTATAACATCTTAAAGCCCATATTTGTGGTGTTTTTATCTGAATTCATTTTATGTGATTCATTTCCTGAACCTGTAAGTAGATTTGAACTTTTTTTTTTTTTTTTTGGTACACTAACATTAGTCAATACTGAAACCATTCGAAGTATGCTCTTAATATTAGAGTCACACAGTTTATACATTTGTATATTAATGTATTTCTTTATATTTTAATTTTTTTACATTTTAATTGTTATTTAGACTTTGGCAACACTTTGTAATACCTTAGCATGTTTAATATAATACTTTTTGTTTGCTTTATATTATAGATTATTTTAAAATCAATTCTTCTGATTTGGAATTCAAAATGAAAATCTGTTTTTAAAATATTCTATTTATTTATTTGATAGAACTCATGCATGTGCGCATAAGTATGGGGAAGAGGCAGAGGGAGGAGCAGACTCTCTGACGAGTAGGGAGCCCAACATGGGGTCTAGATCCCAGGACCCTGAGATCATGAGCTGGCGCAGACACTTAACAAGCTGAGCCATTCAGGCACGCGAAAATGACGCTCACTTTTAAGAAATTCAAGTGGATAAAAGGTAAAAAGAAATAAAATGGCTACCAAAAAAAGCCTTGTGACAGAGCAAGAGAATTAAGAAGTCTTAAAAGTGAAATTAGACATTGTGTATGATAAAACTTAAACATGAGAACAGCTACTGTATCAAAAACAAACGAGCATGGGTGTGATCATCTCTAAAGTGAGTCTCCAAAGAGAAAAAACCAAATGGGTAATTCAAAAGAAAACATTAACATTTTAAAAGCTAATGTCAAAATAGAATTTTTGGAAGAATTTCTCTAGGATAAAGTATTAAAGTCAAATTTTTAACTCAAAAATTTATTTTTGTTAAATTATTTTTTAAAAATTTTTGTTGAATTATTATTTGAACAGTTTTCTTAGAGAAACAGGCACAGAGTAAGATACATCAATTTATCAAAAGCATGGGAGTCAAGGCATCAAAAAGCATGTTCAATTCTGGATACTAACCATTGGAACAGGCCATAAAACTCGTGTGGATAGTGTTTCTAATAGTTACTGTAAAACTCGACTTGCTAATTCATTTAAATGTTATTTTTGCAGGTATGAGTGAAATTTTAATTTTAGAAGTATGATCATTTTGGTTCTCCTCATATTAAAAAAGAACCTTCCAGGGGCACCTGATGGCTCAGTGGGTTAAGTCTTTGCCTTCGGCTCAGTTCATGATCCCAGTGTCCTGGGATCAAGCCCCATATGGGGCTCCCTGCTTGGCAGGAAGCCTGTTTCTCCATCTCCCACTCCCCCTGCTTGTATTTCCTTTCTCACCGTGTCTCTATCTGTCAAATAAATAAATAAAATCTTAAAAAAAAAAAAAAAGAACTTCCAAGAGTTAAGAGAAATACTTCCGATAAACGCATAATACTAAAGTGCTTTATCAGCTCAGGAGGAATGCTCTGGCAATCTACCTCCATTCTGCATGACCCCTTAAATAACAAGTGAATATACTACTCTAAAATGCACTAGATATTTTTTTGTGTTTCAATTTAAGAAAGAAGGAGTGGGATTTATTTCACTAAGAAGAAAGCTTATTTTGAAAGCAATAAACTTCATCTGACAGCTTAAATAAAAAAGGTTTTCGACTTTTAATGTAATATAAAAGAAAGAAAGCAATCCCAAGGCAAGCTTAGGGTTTTAGGATACTATACTTATCCCATTTTCACTTTTTAGAGAATAGATGACAAAGGGACAAAGAACAGTTAGGCTGTTTTCTTTGCTTCGAAATGGAGAGATATTTCAAAAGACAAGGATTAGAAAGTTTAAGTTTCTCTGTTACAAATATAGCCATATTTGCTTATTTCTAATCATAGTCATTGGCAAAAACAAAGTTTTAAAGGTCTTGATTGATCAAAGAGATTAAACACCAGTAACAGAAGCTAGCAAGAAATAGTTGCTCATCATGTAGACTTTGACTAAAGAGTAGCGGGAATGGAAATGTCAAAATAGCTCCAGTGAAAAGAAACTGATTTGTCATTATCTTTCACTGAATACCTTTATAGCTTAATAGACCTTGTTCTAGAGGATAATAAAGCTCCCTTTGAGTCTTTCCTTTGATAAATATATTTCTTGAATAACATCTATTTATTTTTGTTAAACAGAACTCATATTATGATGTTATTTATTTATAAACAAAGTATCTAATTGACGTGGGTCTCCTTCAGCCCAATTACCTGAAGGAAATTTCAGCATTCTGAATTTTCAGGAAAGCAATAGCACCATTTAATAAGTCCTTAAGGAACACTACTCATATGTTATAAAATTTAAAATTTAAAGAAAAAAAGGTCAGGACATTGTTGTTTCGTGTGTATAAATCAGTACTGGTAACAGACATCATGGCTCTAGGTAGAATACTCGTACGATTTTTATTTTTAAAAAGAACATCTCACAACCTCAAGGACATGGGCCGTTTAGTCATAGCATCTTCTTTCTGACAGCCTTCCCTCCTACACTTACAAAGAGGACTGCATTCATGCTTTCTTTTATCTTTATCCTTGTGATAAGCTTCTATTGTAAAAGGAAAAACTGAAGGGTTTTGTTTTGTTTTGTTTTTCTGATCTTGACCAAACATCTTAGAAATATATTTTCACTTATATTTGTGCCCCTACATTAGCGTAGATAGGCCTCATCTTGAAGACCTCTACTTTTATTGAGGAAGCATATAAGATATCTGAGAAAAAATAATTCTGATTATATGAGTATTTAATTATTGTGCCTGCTGTGTGAATTTTAAAACATACAAGAGCCCTTTACCTAAAATCCAATTGGAAACTATAAATAAGGACTAAACAGTGTGTTGCTGAGCACTGTGGTTTGAGTAGGGATTTTCTGGTTAATGATATTGGATGCCTCTGAGAATATTATTTCCCTCAATGGTGGTAAAAGTGAAAATTTAGCTCCGATACTTTATTGCCCATGAACACTTTGTCACCTGAATGAAGCATTTAGATAGTTTTAAATCTTTACTAGTAACAAAATATCAATACCTAGTTAGCAGAAAATAAGATACATATTGCATAGCTCACTCTTGGGAATCTGGCCTTTCTCATGCTCAGATAGATATAGAAAGCCTAATGGATATTTGACATTTTATGTCAAAATTAATATTTTTACTGCAATCCACCTTAGTAAGTGGTGTACAACCATTATTGTAAGGAAAAAAATGAGGAAGTATAGAGTGTTGTTCGAAATCATTGCTTCTCCAACTTTAACAGGCATACAGATCACTGGAGATCTTGTTAGGAGGCAGATTTTGATTCGGTAGGTCTGAATGAAACCTGATATTCTGTATTTCTGCATTGATCCTGATGCTGCTGTTCAGTGGGCCACACATAGAATAAAAAGGTTCTAAATGACAGCAGTCAACTATAATCCTACGGTCTAAACAAAAAAACTTTAAAGTGTTGAGAAGCTAAATATATTTTTTTCTATGATTGACTCCATTCAATTTTAATTATGTTTCTAATCATGATTGAAAATTCTAATTTCAGCTTGGCTGCAAATTTACTCAGTCAATTGGAGTGATTAATTTGACCTAAGTAGGGGATAATTTATAGTTCATATTTTAGCAGTTGAAGGAAATTTGGAAAGCAAAATAAATATAATTTTAGTATCAAATTGCAGTAGAAATATTGATAGAAACAACCACTATAAAACGCTTTTCTAAATGTCAAGTATAATGCCACAGTCTAGCATTTTTGAGAAAAAAGTCCTGCTTCCTAGCTTTTATCATGTAATATTTTGGCCAATTGTTGCTGGTCTGTGTGCCCAGAATACGTGAAAATGCCACTATATGTTTTTAGTCAGGATACTTTGAGTTCAGATGTGAGATGGGAATTCTCTAACTGATTCATCTAACATAACACACTTTCTCTTTTGATCTTACATGTAAGTCAATAGTGCTCTTTGACATTCAAATTCTCATCACATCATTAAAGAAATTTTATCTTGATGCTTCGCTTCAGAGTGTTTGGATGTAAGTCACTGGCTTCCCAAGGAAAGTATAAGTAATGAAAAAGCTATTTAAATTCAATTGTCTCTTTTAATGCAAATTACTGCATCATGTAGTTTATTAATAGTTAATATTACTACCACATATTTAGAAAGAACATGTATAAGCATATGGTCATGAATATTACTCTCTGGAATTTATATTAAAATTACAAACTTCTTGTATCTCAAATTATGGAACCAAATTTAGGACACAGATGGACAAAATGCGAGCTCAGGATGAATTTAAAAATATTCTTTGTGGAATTTTTAAAATATTTTTGGCAATGTATTTACTATCTAGTCAGAGAATTTCATCATCACACTGAATTTATCTTGAAGAATGTTTTAAGTTTTCTAATTTTAGTCATAACATTCACAGTATATCTTCTAAAATTCAGCAGCCAATTAAGTTGACAATGTAAAACACAGCAAATGTTAACAGGGTTAGACAGGTATAATCATAAAATCTGGCTTAGAAGAGGTGTGGTGTTTTCCTAGGCAATTCTTTATCATTGTCTCAGTGATTCCTACTGCACAAGAGAATCCTTACCAATGTAACACCCCCAAAGGGGTAGGTGGCTATTTGAAAGTGTCCACACAAACTATATTAGCAATGTTCCATCCATTGAACAAAAACTTCAAGATTATTAAAACCTTAAGTGGGTGGCAGAGTCGAGCAAGACACAGTCCAAGCACAAGAAAATAGTTCTTCACAACAGTTATTTTAAGGTTAAGAAATGAGATTATGAATCTAAATATACTTATTTAAATTACACTTTCTCTTTGTATCTCAATTTCCCTGATCTCGCCCACAGAAAATAAAATAATGTTTTTACCCTGGTGCTACAACTTTTCTCCTCTGGATAAGCATTTTATTTTTTCAAAGTAGACTCCGTGCCCAGCAGGAAGCACAATGTGCCACTTGACGTCATGGCCCTAAAATCAAGACCTGAGTGTAAATACAGAGTTAGATGCTTAATAGACTGAGACTCCAAGGAGCTACCTGGATAAGCATTTTTAAAATATAAGCATTCATTTCCTTTAACAATCAGTATTTATAGAGTCCTTACTAAGCACTGTGGTAAATTCTTTACACATGTTTACATTCATTGTTTCACATAATTATTACAAGAACCCTATGAAGTAAATGTTCAGTGTTATGATATGCATTTTCCAGAGGACAAAACTAAAGTTTACTCACTTATTCGTTTAGTAATGGGTTTGTTCTAGAGGCAGGGGTTACTGTGGTAACCATGTCAGGCAAGATCTCTGCTTTTATGGACCTTACATTGGAAGAAGAGCCATTAGACAGTTAACACATTAACAGAAATGAAAACTGTGAGGGTAGGAAAGTAGGTGGCTCAGGGTGTGTGTGTCTGCAATGAATTAGATGGACATTCCCTGACATTCACTTCCCTGAGGAAGTGTGATAATGAACCCTGAACACAAGAATGGGTCCACCAAAACCAATGTGGAAGCAACAGAGTAGTAATACTCCAATATTTCATCCTAGGAAGTCATCTCCAGAGAGAAGAAATATTCTCCTGAAATATTCTGAGCCAAATGCCAGAGACTGATCATTTACTTATAGGACAAAAGGGAAGAAAGAACATAAAGAAAGCAGTAGATTTCCTAAAATATAAAAATTAATGGTTTATCAGTGTTTCATTCTGGTTTCCAGGTTGGGGAAATAGATAAAGAAAGTCTCAGTGATCTTCATTGAAAGAGTTAAATGATACAGAGTCTTGGTAATGGTTACAGTAATAAGTACACTATCATCAGGAAATTTTATAATTATCTCTCCCATTCACAACTAACCTGTGCTCTCACCTCTCATAAACACAGCTAAGCTTCCATTTGAAGTCTACATCTGTTATGGCTCTGAGTTATTTCTTTTCTTCCTGGTTTAACATAGAAAGGGAAGGTGAAGGGTCACCAGAATTCTTTTGAAGGGTCAACTCAGCTGTCAAAATGCCTTTCAGTTTTCAAGCAGTGCGTAGAGTGAGCCCTCGTTGAAAAGAGGTGGATGGAGGCAGATCTATATCTTACAGTTTTTCCAAATATCAACTATACAAAGATATTTTATCAAGATTATTAGTTATGGGGCGCCTGGGTGGCTCAGTGGGTTAGTCCTCTGCTTTAGGCTCAGGTCATGATCCCAGGGTCCTAGGACTGGACCCCGCATCAAGCTCTGCTCAGCAGGGAGCCTGCTTTCCCTCCCCATTCCCCACCTTCCTTTCTGTCAACTTGTGATCTCTCTTCCTCTCAAATAAATAAAAACTTTTTAAAAAAAGATTATTAGTTATCAGTTTGTCTCTTTCAGAAGATTTATAAACCTGAGGTTTATAATGGGCCCACATAGAAAGTAAGAAATTCTTAGGATTAGGAAAGTGAGTGAGCCCCTGGAGGGACTTTGGGCAATTTTCAATGACCGTCTTCTTTTGCTTGAGCCAGACCCAATCACACAAAATTTTACTTATCATAGTTTTTATTTTGTTTTTAGTTTGCAGATTAAATATGACTCAAAGATTTATTTTAAAAAGGAGAAATAATTTATATCACAAAGTCCAGTCACTCTTGATTCAAAATAAAATGCTACATATGACAACATTTTACACACATTCAGTAATAGGCATTTCCAAAACATTTGCGTACATGTGGTTTCCTTTGATCTTCACAATCACCTTTTGTGGTATATCTTTGTAAGCCCATCCAATTGGTGAGAAAACAGAGGTTCAAGTCATCTTTCCAAAGATGCGTAGCAAGTTAGCAGCAAAGCCAGGACTCAAAGGCAGATCCGCATGAGACTACAAACCCCTCCTCTCCCATTTCACCGTTCCTGCCTTTCACACACTGCAGCTAGCTCATCATCCCAGGAGATGACATTTTAAATGCTTCTTATTTGAAAGGACTTCAAAATGAGAGCTCATCAGTGGGCTCCTCTTTTACTTAAAACATACTAAATGTCATCCTGATCAAATCAATGAGAGACCAGCTATCTCTGACAGTGGCACTGATGAATGTTTTGTGCATGAAACAATCCCCAGGGGCTAAGGGTAAACTCAGAACATCCCTGCACTGACACTGTTAAGTTCTCTCTCACCCAGAACCAAATCTTGCTATTCCAGCCACACAGACAAACTCCTACGAGAGCAAGGCTAAACATTAATGGCAAGAATTCTCTGCCTTCTATCCCATAGAAAAAGCAGATGATCCTCTGCCATCCTAGGTCTGTGCCAAAACCTGAAGCTAAGAGATAAAAGGCTGGCCAGAAATCACAAACATAAGGTTTTAACCCAGCAACCCAGTTACCACTAGAGCCATCAGCTTAAACACTTAGACCTTACGAAGCCCAGTTATTCAGCTTGGGAAGATGACACCTGAGCTAAGCTATCTATCTACTTAATGGGAATGTCCCTTCTTCAATTTTAGAGCATTTTTCTTTGTTTGTTTGTTTGTCTGACAGAGAGACAGCAAGAGCACATAAGCAGGGGGATCAGCAGTGGGAGGAGAAGCAGTCTCTCCGCTGAGCAGGGAGCTGGATGCCAGGCTGGATCCCAGGATCCTGGGATCATGACCTGAGCAGAAGGCAGTTGCTTAACCAACTGAGCCACCCAGGCGCCCCTTGGAGCATCTTTCTATACTAGCAGAGAAGAGTTGCTTAAATCCCTTGATAAAACAAAGTTAAAAAAAAAAAAAAAAACCAACAACTGATAGGTAGGTCTGCTTAAGGTGTGAATGAATGAAATTTTAATGAACCATCAAAGGGAGGAACCCGATTTGCTTGCCGCATATATGAACATTACCCAGGACAATGCCAGACACATGATCAACACTCACTACACTCTGTTACTGAGTTTTAAGCTGTATTAATATAAAATAATAATTAATTTAAAAATAGGTACAATAATTTATGATCCAGAAATACTGAAAAATCCAACAATCCTTGTGAATCAAAGATTTTGTAGTCCAAGGACTAAATTATGACTTATTAATTAATAAGGTGAGTTGAGCACCCTTCAGAGCTCAGAGTAGGTGATCCTATTTGCTGCCTGTGCTGTAGGGTTTTAGCCTCAGTAGAAGTATATTATCACAATTGTTTAAAACTATATAATGCCTGTGTAGGTCATATGACTAGTCTCAGTTAACTCAATTATTAAATCTATGTGTTTTGTTGTCTGACTATATGATTTTCCATGTTTACTTCTAAGTTTTTCTCCCTGTTCTGCTGGACACTGCTAGGCATTCCTCATTGAACTGTAATAATCACCCTACAATTTTGGATTAGCGTCTTAATTGCATTTTGTGTCAAATGAAAACACAGTTATTCATCTATAAACCCATATAAGCCTATACTGTCCTATAATCAGGGCATATGTTTTGAGACTAATTAATTGATTTGCTGTTTTTGTTGTTTTTTAATCCAGAGCCTGTGCTGCAGTGATACAGTGCCTCCTTTTTTTCTCACCTGCTAAGTTAAAGGCAAGAATTATAAACTAAGGAAACCAAGGAAGAAAATCTGTATCTCTTGACAATAACTCCACTAAAAGGCCCAGAATGTGTATGTGTGTTGGCCATGGAGATGATCCACTGCTTGAATCTTCCTTCAAGACAAACTGCTACAGGAAATTTAGCTTCTACACCTTCGAAGACACCACTGTGTCTATGACTGAGCTTGGTAGGCTTGCTAGAATCAAGGCAGTCCTTCCTGGAAAAGAACGTCTTTAGTGGGAAGCTCTGGCTCAAGGAATCCCCTTCAGCATGGTTAAGAATTTCTGCATTGCCATCTAAGGCATTTCGTATCCAAATTTAACACTCCTCTCTCCTCCTGTATCAGATATCAGAACTGAGTCTTAGACTGAAGTCTCTACATGCTCTAGCTTCGTCCTTCTTTATCCATCACAGGCACGTCTGCCAATAAATCTGTTGCACATCTAATCCCATTTTGGGAATTGGTTCATGGAGGACCAAAACAGACACTATATTTGATATATTCTGAATTATAAAAAAAATTTTAAAGATTTTATTTATTTATTTGACAGAGAGATAGCCCAAGTAAGCATAGCGGCAGGCAGCGGGAGAGAGAGAAGCAGGCTCTCCGCTGAGCAGAGAGCCAGATGCGGAGCTCAATCCCAGGACCCTCAATTATCATGACCTGAGCCGAAGGCAGCCACTTAAGCAACTGAGCCACCCAGATGCCCCTGAAGTATAAAATTTATAACAAATTAATGTACTGCATAGTATACAAAATATTTGCAAATACATAATATGAGAAAATCAAGTTTTTAAATAATAAATATGCCAATAGGCATGTCTTGGGATGGTATTACGTGTTTTAAAGGGTGGGGAAACCTACTTTAATTTTATTTTGTGTTGGTTAATATTCTTTACTATATATTTTTAAAACAGCTCATTTTTTAAAATTATGATAAGCATAGAAGATATCTGGTAGAACAAAGATAAGAAAATTCAGTTTTTACTATGAGAGATCTGAAATAAAACATGATGAATCTCTCTCTGGGTGGTGCCCTCATGATGTTCATCTTTGAACTAAAAACAAAAATCAAAGCCTGAAGCACATTCACTGATTCATAGCTGAGTCATTTATGGGGCAGCACAGAGCTACTAAAGATCACAGAAAGATATTCTGTCCAACTGTGTTCCTGTGGGTATGTGTCGATCAAGGCAAAATATTGAACACAATACCAGCAAGAAGATTAGAATTCTGCATGTCTCCTTACATATTTCCTATCACTGTTGATGTATTCTGTATCATTGCACTTCTTAAGGAATTTATTTTAAATAACTCATTAAAGACACAAAAACAATGCCATTAAAAAAAACTGTATGTTCAATATTTAATATTTAAAAAGCATCAAAGCAGATGGAGAAATTAATTGCTATGCAAAATATTTTTTTACCACATTTAACTTTGTCATTTGCTGGCAATTATAAATGATTACTGTCTTACGTTGGTAGCATATTAAAACAGTGAATTCTTACTTTAACTGTCATTGGTTTTATTTTTCATACAATTTGATACACTTACCAAACATATGTTTCTTTCAATTCGTCACCACTTGAAACATATGTACACTGTTCATAAAGATTTTTCTATTCCTTCAGAAGTAATATTGTTCTATTATACAAAGAGATGGACATAAAAAGAAAATGTGCTAACAACCAATGACCAGTAAAGTCTAATATTCATTTGTAAAATCCCTCCAGAACTTTCACTGCATTTTGATCAAAATCCAAATTTATATGTCCTTCAAAGATCTAAATCACATATCTCATGACTACTTTCTGTTCTATCATTTTCCCTCTTATTCTAAATTATTTAGCAGACCGAGAAACTCAACTCACCTGTTTCCATTTCAGGGATTTTGCACTTGTTTCTTCTGCCTAGATGTTCTTCTGATAAATCTTTTCATTGCTTCCTACTTCTCATTATATGCACCTATCCCAAACATCAGCTCCTGGCAATACTGTAGCCTTCCTAATCACTCTCTATCTTCTTATCTTATCTCTATCTTCACTCATAATCACTCTCTATCTTTTTAATCTAACTAGTTTTCTTTAACTTATTCTTCTATTTCCCAAATAGAAGGTGAATAAACTCCACCCTTACCACTATATCTCTATAGCAAGAACAGTGCCTATCACATAGCAAATTTTTAAAAATGTTAGTTTAACTTTAAGAAAACATCATGCAAACTATATACCATAAGATCCCATTTCTAATGAAACATGTACAAGCGCACAAAAAATTAATAGAAATAAATGCATGGGTGACCTCTTATCTAAAGCAACCAAAGCTAACATTTGGCCAGTTAATTAAGATGGTTGGTTAAAGCATATATACTTTAGAAGTTTTATTTTAGTGTAAATAAAATATCCCTAAATATGTTAATGTAGAGGCAAGACCCTTTTCATGGGTCTGCTGCTTAAAATCCATCTCCTGTTTTGCATAAATCCCAAACATAATGGTTAGCCATGATTTTCAGCTTTGGTTTCTTTCAGTTGAAAGAAGAAGAAAGAGACTTGTGGAACAAACTATGTGCAGAATCCACCTTTTAGGGCAGTCTTGCTCACGCTAATATTAAAAAAAATAGATCTAGATGGCTTGCCTGTGCCAAGTTTTTCAATGTATTCAACTTAGTTTTCCTGGAAACAATTCTGATTTACCCTTGTAGTTCGTTATTTTATATAATATTTAACTGAATTATGTCATTAATAAATACAACAAGCATAAAATGGCTTTGGAAGAATCATTACTGACCTTTTTAGAGAATATACAACTGTGAGAGAAAAATACAGAAACCTCATTGAGTAGACTTCTAGCAGTGATTTCTCAGGCTGTTATGGACATCAATTAGTTTATTTTAAATAGTGGATAGAGAGCAAGCTTTGGTTACTCTTATGAATCAGTTAAGGCAATGCAAGTTAAGAAAGGTTCTACTAGTTCCTAAAATGTTGTCATTCTCTTGACTTGTCATGTTAATAAACAGAAAATTTTAATTTTTCTCCACAATTTTTTAAGGATTTTATTTATTATTTGACAGAGAGAGATCACAAGTAGGCAGAGAAGCAGGCAGAGAGAGAGGGGGAAGCAGGTTCCCCGCTGAGCAGAGAGCCTGAGGCGGGGCTCGATCCCAGGACCCTGGGATCATGACCTGAGTCAAAGGCAGAGGTTTTAACCCACTGAGCCACCTAGGCTCCCCAATTCAATTTTTTTTTAAGTTTATAAATTTTCTACAATATCATCCATAAAATAAAATTTAAATAATATTAAATATGCAACATATATATGATACTTTTAAAAGTGACATCCATTTCTACTTTATTATCATTTGGATTATTTCAAATTAATTAAAATGAAATTTTAAGTAGTCTAGCAAACATAAATCTATGCATGGTTTTTGTCAGTTAAATCTATGTGCACCTTCCTTAGGGGCTAGAGAAGTTCATATTTTAAAGGTATTTCACTATCTTTAATTTTTCACTTACTCATCTCCCTTTTCCCTTTGGTAAAGGATTTTTAAAGCCTAAGAATGAAGTCTGAGAAGTTGATTTTTGAAAGCAATATTTAGCAGAAGTAATATTTTCCTTGAAAGACAGGACCAGAATTCAAGTGAACATCTCTTTTCCCGAGGCATCTTTCCGAGACCCAGGACACATTTGGTGGAGCCTCAGGCTGTTCGGTACAACTGCCGAAAACCAAAGGCACTAAGATGCAGTAATTCCTTAACCAATATTCAGTATGGCTTAAATTTTCTCACTTTCAGGCTCGTTTAGTCTAGGGCCAAAGAGGTTAGCTATATCCTTTTCTATGAAGGATTGTAAACATATACCCACTGGATTTGGGGTGTTTCCCTCTGTTTCTGACAAGGAAACTGAGACATTACTGCAATGAGAAACAATATTCCAGCTTCCAACTTTTTTGTCCTTCTCCTTTTAGGTATTATCATCTCCAATCCTACATGTCTGTAATCAACACTGTCCCCTTTCCAAGCCGCCTCCTCCTCCAGGTGGGACCATTTTTATTAAAGTATTACTGCCCTCACAGTTACCTAAGCTGGAAAGTTCAAAGGCCTCTCTTGTTTCTTATTCTTCTTTCCCATCTGAAAAACGTCTTGCTGCTCAATCATTCCTTTGAGCCCTCTCTACTCTACTTCCAGTCATTATTTTTCTATGCTTGAATTACAGCTTCCTGCCTCCATTGGAGGTGCAGAATGCACCTGCAGAGAGTCCCCAGAAACGAGAGTTTCTGGGAGTAGCGTGAAGCAGCGGAAGAGACCAGGGTATCAAATTAGAAAGGCCTAGACATGAAGCTCAGCTCCACCTCTGATTTGAATGTCCTGGGATAATATACTAAAATATATTTGAGCCTCAGTTCCATCATCTGTAAAGGGAGAAATAATATTTACCTTGCACCATTTTTGTGATAATCAGAAGTAATGTAAGGCAAGTGCATCTTCATGTGACTACCACGAATGGCATAATGTTTGGTAAAAAGTAGGTACACAGTAAATGGTAAATATTACTTTTATTGCACTCTCCTATTCTTAAACATTTAATAATCTCTTTCCATTCTCTTCTTTCCACATGGCCTTCCTGTTCTCACCTAGTCTTGTGCAAAATACTATTTTATGTTTGAATTCAAATTCAAGATCCAGCTCAAGCACTACCTCCTCCAAAATTCCTTTCCCAATCACACCAACCTTTCCAATTCTTGTAACACTGTGGTGCATATGCCCAGGACTTGGTGATGTTGAAATAATAAAAGCCATGAAAATAATAATAATGATTGTTGGTTTAGCTCTATATTAGAAGAGAGAAACATCAAAGTGTCCGGGCACAGGCTTTCTTCTTCTGAAGCGATCCATCAAAATGCTCTTACTTATTCATTCATTTAAGTAGATGAGTGCTAATTCTGGACCATCTCTGTGGTGGCTACAGCAGCCATGCACAGAGAACACTCTTTCTTGCTTAGTACCAAGGGCTTGAGAGTTGGTGGGAGGTGAAGGATACATATGCAAAAGAGTCAACTTTTTGACTCTTTTTTCTCCAGCTCCTTGGAGAACAAGAGTCAAGACCCTAATTCAGAGTGTCCCCGCTGAGAGAGGGCACAGTTTAGACAAGGCCTGAGAACACTCTGAGGGGTTGGTTCTGCAAACAGCCTGGGACTACAGAGGGGCTCCTGAGTCTACCTCACTGGGGAGATGGGCAGGCCCCCAGTTGCCTGTTTTCATGTGTGAACAAAATTGCTAGGTAACTGAGAGCTGGAACAGTGGGGATCCAGGCCAGTCTGAGAATAAATTTGAGCCCTAGCCTCAGTGCTGAATGATCAGATAGAATGTGGAGAGACAATTGGCAAAAAGAGCCTCTACCACCAGAGGCAACAGAAGCATGGGTACCTAGACATGACCATTCGCCTGCAGAAATTTTTCAGCAGAAAATGCCAGGACCCCATGTCTGACCACATCTCAGGACAGCAGTAAGCACTTTCTAGAGTGCTTCAGACCTGGGAGCAGCTGCGGAATTCTCTGGCCAAAATATGCTATGTCTCAGTGGAACATCCTACAGTGGAACCCGTAGTCCCACCAACTGGCCTGATCAACCTGATCATATCTCTGAGTTTCTTGAACTTGTCACAGGGTGTTGGACTTTGACCATGTCCAGTGAGGAGGGAACTACCAAGAAAGAGAACTGTTCTTCCTGTTAATTTGGACATGTAACATTCTCAAGCTGTGATTTTATGTGAAGTTGCAATTACGTCCTAAACAAAAAGTGGGTAAACGCCCATCTAAACACACTATTTTCTACATATATTCCTTATCATATGTGGGTTTTTTTTTCATTATTTAAGGATGTGTTTTACTATTCTTATTAAATTGATCATTCATCATGTTAATATATATGTATTTTCTTATCATCCATATGATCTAATACCACACCCTGCATATAATAGGTATTCAATAAATATTTGGAGAATGAATTAATGAGTAACAATAAACGGGGATTTTTCATGAAGGGTTGATCTGGTACCATTTCAACATCTGTGTCTGTTTAATAATTTTGCTTTTCCCTTCTGGTTCAATTTGGTCACAGGGTATTCTGAAGATTAATGAATAAAATATTTATGAACCCTTTTAGAAAGGCAAATGAAAGATCAACATAATATTTCCTCTCTGCATAATAAAGAAAGAGAATTCCTAATATCCTTTAGGCAAATTCACCTTAAAACTCTTCATTTCATTTTGTCTGAAATATTCTTTTGATTTATTAATGTGGATTTAAAGAATACTGGCCAAGCATATCTTGGATATTAGTGCCTCAGAGTCAGTCTTTGACCATTACTTAAACTTTATATCACAAAACTGCAGAGGCCACACTTAAAAAAAAATTTTTTTTAATGTAAATATAGTTACTTACATACCAGTGTTATGAAACTAACATCAACAATTTGATAGTAAAACTAGCAATGATTCTTGTTCTTTCATTCACTTAATCTCATCCAGGGCATCAGAGGAAGCAACTACCTATTCTACGAAGTATATATATATGTGTGTGCTTAGTCACTTGTCATATTTGTATAAACAGGGTATCATAAGACTTTGAGAAAGATGAAGTTTACTCTGAACAGAAATATCATCTACACTAAAAGGCAAAAATGATATTTGCCTTGAAGTAAATGGATACCATTTTTGGAGGACTTACTATGTGCCAGACATTGTCTTTGAGGAGTAGCAAAGTTATGTATTTAATCTTCACAGTGACACCTTGATGTAGCCATTACTATTTCCACTAAATAGATGAGGTAATTGAGGTTCAGAGATGTTAAGTAATTAGCAGAAGTTTATAAAGGAAGTCATAAGCAGATCTCAGTTTCAATAGTTAGGTGACTCTGATTTCAAAGTTCTTGATCTATGATAGAAATAGATTTAATAGTCTTTGATAACTGACATAAAAAATTAGCAAAAATCTAACCTTTAATTTAATTCTTTGCCAACAAGCCATCTTTTTAATCTAAAAAAGGCATTGGGAGGAAATAAATGACATATACAAAGAGAAGTTTTTGTAAACGTCTAACTAGATTTAAAACCTTGTTCAGTAGGGATATGTCATTCTTTTTTTTTTTTTTCCCCACATTGATCAACTTTATTAATTGTGAATATGCTGTTCTGGGTATTATGTTAATTTAAGTCAGACAGAGAAAGGCAAATACTGTATGATTTCAGTTACATGTGGAATTTAAAAAACGAAACAAATGAACAAATAAAGCAGAAACCGACTCCTAGATAAGGAGAACAATCTGATGGTTGAACAGTCTCTCTCCAGAGCGTATCATGCTTAGCGAAATAAGTCAAGCAGAGAAAGACAACTATCATATGATCTCCCTGATATGAGGAAGTGGCGATGCAACATGGGGGCTTAAGTGGGTACGAGAAGAATAAATGAAACAAGATGGGATTGGGAGGGAGACAAACCATAAGTCACTCTTAATCTCATAAAACAAACTGGGAGAAGGGGGTGGGATTATGGACATTGGGGAGGGTATGTGCTTTGGTGAGTGCTGTGAAGTGTGTAAACCTGGTGATTCACAGATCTGTACCCCTGGAGATATGTCATTCTAATAGCACATTTCAAATTATTGTATTTGGGCCCATTTTTTAAAAAGACTACTAGATTTGAATACTGCGTAAATTCTATATGAACCTTCCTAAGTTTTCTATGCCGATTAACCATCCAGTACATATACACACATCTACTATGGTGTAAACACATACAAGAGACAACATGATGTTGGAATAATTGAATTGAATTTTTTTTTCCTAAGTAATCACCTGCAACATAGGGCTCAAACTCACAACCCTGAGCCCAACATTCACATATGTTACTAACTGAACCAGGTAGGCACCTCATGATTGAATTAATTAAATTATAAGCACCACATCAAAATTTGTTCTATATTTGGAAGGCACCAGGAGCTTAAGAGGAATCAATAATATAATTTATAATTATAAAAATCCAGGTAGGTTTCCAATATTTTTGTATGTTAATTCAATATCCCTTTTAATCTTCAAGGAAACACAATAAAATTTATTATTTCTATTTGACAAGCAAGGTCCAAAGTGGTTAAGTAACTTGCCTAAGATAACAGCATTGGAAAGAGTTGAAAATGGGACTTAGATGCTGGCTTCTGATCCCTATTTATTAGTTTAATTTATCTGGGAAGAATACAGGAGGGTTTAGTAGACCAACTATCCACAAGCTTACCCCAAACTGGTGTGAAACCCTACACATTGAAGTTGAAGAAGAAACAATGAATGTAACATTTTTTGCTGGTTTCTAATTCATTGTACCTAATTTTTACTTCTGGAGGCTTAAGGGTTCCTTTATATTTGCTTCAGGCTATAGTTCAGAGATCTTCTTTTGTATATAATCTACTTATTCTATGTACCTGCATCTATACACTGAGGATTATAACTGCCCCATGATGTTGCCATGAGGCAACAATAGGACTAGGATGCAGTTAAGTGTTAAATACATTTCACAGTAGGTCATTTCATAGTAGAAATTGCCAATACAAACAGTAATATGTATCAGGAGCAAGATTCAAAATTTATATACAAAGGCAATGTTTGAATCAGAGTTCCTAGGGCTATTATACACTCAAAGGCCCTCAATATTCACACTTCAAATCTGGGTATGCTCCTACTTCTAAAAACAAAGTCAAATAATTCTTGGATCACACAGGCAAGAAAATTTCTCTATCGGTAAAATACAGAAGTAGGAAACATCTACTGTTGCATATATTTACATGAAAAAAGCTCAGTTATGACTCTTGTTTATTATATATAACATAAATTTCATTATATACCATGTTCTTAATTTATTTGCAATATTATCTATCTTAATAATTCTTCTGAAATTGAGCATGATAAAACAAGCTGAAATTTGTTACAAATTACAGTACCAAAGAATGAAAATTTGTTAAAATTTGATAGATATACTGAGTCCAAAATTTATAATATCTACAGTTAAATGTTACATTTATACATATTTTTAGAGTTAAGAGTTACTATTTAATAAAAATCTACAAAAATCTTATGTATATTTAGTGTCCTGAGGCCATGTATTATAAATGCTAATTGTCTTAATAATATTATGACACTAACATTGTCCTTCTAGTAAATAAATACGGCTAAACCTTTCCTTTCATTATAGTATCTAAAAGTAATATTAATCTACGTAAATATAAATAATAAACATTATATGCTTTTGTATTATTTGTTTTTATGTAAAACTCTATATAAATGTAAGTATTTAAATGGAAACTTTTGTTATTATTTATTATTTAAAAATTTAGGGTGCCTGTGGTGTGACTCAGTCAGAAGAGCATGCGACTTTGATCTAAGGGTCCTAATTTCAAACCCCATGTTGGGTGGAGAGATAATAAATTAATAAATAAATGAAATTTATGTATTTATGTGTTTATTTATTATTGTGGAGCATAAGGAATAACATGGAGGATGTTAGGAGAAGGAAAGGAAAAATAATTAGGGAAAATCGGAGGGGGAGATGAACCATGAGATACTGTGGACTCTGAGAAACAAACAGGGTTTTGGAGGGGAGGGGGTTGGGGAACGGTGAGCCCGGTGGTGGGTGTTAAGGAGAGCACATATTGCATAGAGTACTGGTTGTGGTGCATAAACAATGAATCTTGGAACACTGAAAAAATAAAATTAAAAAAAGTTCCTAGAGCGTATTAATTAAAAAAATAAATGAACTTTAAAAACACTAAAAAAGTATATCATTTAAAGACTATAGTGAGGCCAAAATATCTTTTAACAGGTGTTATGTTTCAATATTTTTAATATAAATTCCAAATTATAAAAATAGTAAAGTTCCTAAAATAAATTCCTAAAATTATGAGTAAAATAGAGTAATACAAAACAATATAGTTTTGATAGAATTATCACTCCCTATCAGTCCATCCCTTATTTCCAAATATAGAATGTAACTTAGCTCTGTGTATTTTGTTCTGAATGTAAACAGTCAAAAAACATGTTCTGTGCATTTTAGAAATAGATCCACTCTTTTTATTTTAGGAACAGATCTTATAAAGAAAAAAAACTATGGTTTATTGCAATTGTTAATCTTTCTTAGCCAGAATTTTTCTGTAGTTCGTTATGAATCCGTATCTAAATAATATTCCTTATTATTCATATGTCTCAGTGCTATCACTTACTCTGTGTTTTTATGATTTCAATCACCTGACTTAAACTATTCTGAGTTTGTTATACATATCTATATGTAACTATATAGCTAGTAAATACAAAATAAGAAGCTGAGGGAAATTATGAACAGAAAAATATTAATGCATTACAAGTGTGTATCTCATGATCTCAGATCAGTGCTCCTCAGTATCAGATCAGACACATTTTGCTCTTGAGGGTGGAAGGAATAAAAAAAAAGTCTCCTGATTCAACCTTCTTTTTTCCAAGTGAAAAGTTTAAAAATTGGCCTAAAAAATAACATGATTATGAAGGAAATGATTCATTGCAACTGCCATTTTTCATGTAAGGAACAATTACTTAAAATGGAAATTCCAACTCTTTATCAGCTTTAGATAAATGCTGATTATTTAATCTGTCAATGAGCAAAGGCAATTAAATGGAATGTTGTATGTTAATGAAACAATGGAGGTTGTTAGGTCATCTCAATTATTTATATTCAGATTTAACTTGCAACCTAGTACATCATGGAAGATTAATAGGTATATAAAGTAAAGGAATATAGCACCATTCTGTTATTCATGCCACAAACTCCAGTCCTTTTACTATTCATTAAATCAATCATGTACAAATGTAATGAGTGTTGTGCTTATGACTTCATAACATACTCTGAAATATCTTAGACAAATACTTCTGTCACATTTGATTATGATATAGATTCCTAAATATTTCTTCTGTGGTAAAGACAAGAATAAAACTAGCAGTTATGGTGATAAATATTGTGAAATGTTGCACATTTTTCAGAAAAATACTAAGAAATTATGCAAAACTCCTGATAAATATGTTTGTCTCTTGCTATCACAAAATAAAATAGAAAACAGGGAATTTTAACAATTTTGAAGGAAGGCTTAGGAAACTCAATCAACCAAGGAAACACAAAATTGGGAAGAAGGCAACAATTAAAGTTTAAATGTTTTTTGTACTACTAAGATGTGAGATGTCATCAGTAAGACACTCTTCTGATTTTGTCAATTCCCTAAGCTCTGTGAGGAAATAGATGTATTATCTTCATCACCAAATCCTGAGTGCCTGATATCAAGTTCTGAGTACACAGCATATGCACAATTAAAATTGATCAAAGAAAAAGTAATTGATTCATCATTTTGTTACTTTTTATAGGGATTTAAGATAAGTTTTAGTGGGATTTAAGATAAAGTCAATATTTTCAAATGTCTCTATTGATTAAAATGTGGAGAGTTAGTTTGATCCGCTGTCTGGCAGAGTCTTAAATTTTCTTTTCAACGGAATTGAAGAAAATGGCCCCAGCTAATTAAGAAGACAGTGGCAAGGATAGGCTTGTAGTTTCAAGAGTAAATGAAAATCTACCTGGTCATACTTTATTCCTCTGTGATTCTATTTCCTAAAGGTATACCTTTGTACAGTAGCAGAGTGATCACTAGTGTTCTCTTAGTATCTAAGCTCCATGTCATGAATTGGGTATATAAGACATTTATCTTTAAAGCTAATCAAATTATGAAAGAAATTATAAAATTTCTGGGCTTAGAGGACATAGAACTTAACACATAAAGACGCATCTCATAAACATTTTCACTGTTTTGTAAAGGAGAAGAGAAACTCCTTTCCTAACTCACTGAAATTTCACTATTTAATCAAAAGTATTTCTTCTCTTGCCTTTTAAGATATTTTTCTAACAAATATTTGACACTAGCCTAATTGCATTTTCCAAATGATTAGATATCTTGACAATAAAGTATAAGTACATAAATTTTAAAAAAGCTCCCTAGAGCATATTTGGGAAAAGGAGAGAATCTAGTGATTAGAGCACAGATGTAATATGATTAAAATAAATTAACAATCACATTTCTTCCGTCAGACAGTCCTTTCATTATGAACACCCTCATAATACATTCACTTTGCATCAGACACCTAACTAGGTACAGGGCCTTCGAGGATGAAGAAACCTAGGTCCTGCCTCCAAAGAGCTAGTCTTTTGGAAAGGAGACATGAGATACATCATGAAAGAAGTTAGGGTGGGACGTTGGGTGAGTCTGGTGGTGGGTGTTACAAGGACACATGTTGCATGGTGTACTGGGTGTGGTGCATAAACAATGAATTCTGGAACACTGAAAAGAAATTTTAAAAATAAATAAAAATTTAAAAGAGAGAGAGAGAGAGAGACACGAGAACAAAACTACCAGTGTTGAACTTCAACATGCGGTTAAAAAACATGCCCAAATGAAAGAGCACACAGGTAAAATCACAAGAAAGGTAACAGATGACCTGAAAATTAAAGTACAAGTAGGGATATGCCATGCATTCAGACAGTGGGAACAGCCTGTGCTAAAATGAGGAGCACACAACAGTGTGGTGAGAATGGGTGGCTTCAGAGAGCTGGGAGCAGGCAAATAGGAGGCTGGACAAGAAGCAGAAGCCAGATTATGGAGGGCCTTGCAGGCTTGGCAAATCGATAAAAATTTTATCTAGTAAATGACAAGGAGTCATTAGCAATGTTCACATAGAAGGTAAGCATAGAGGAGAGATATTAGGAGTGAGACTTCAAGAAGGATATTACAATAGCCAGAGGTGAGATCATGGGGTTCTTAACTAAGGCATGGGTCATGGGGTGAAAAGAAGAATGTAGTAAAGAAAAAATTGAGACTATAGACTTGAAAAGTGTTTGATGATTGACTGATGGATGTGAACAGAGAGAAGGAAATAGAGACAGCAGTTGGCATCCAATGTTTATATTTCCAAAATAGTAACCTCCCTGTAGAAATCCAAATAATATAGCCAACCAACACGTCATTATTGACTTGCATTTTAAATTTACATTGTCAAGGAATATGTGCGATACTACATTCAATATAAGAATAAATGGTACTTTCAAACTACCAAATAAAATACAGGTCCATTAGTATTAATATATGTGGGCATAATGGGGGAACTAGGAAAGATTTCTAGGACACAGCTAGACTATTTAAAACTGACCTTGACGTATTTCCACTGGATTTCATTCTCTTGAATTGAGATTATTGCAAACTCAGTATATCAATAATAAATACAACCATCATCAGCTCTAACGGATTCAAGAAAGTCAATCTCTGCCCTTGGGAACTGTGATTGGAGAAGTCAGATGTCTGGGCAGAAGACTGAGAGCAATGTCAACTGATCATGCAGTAAAGAATAGTGGTCCACTTAGAGGACTTCCATACTCCCAGAAGCATGGAAATATGTATATGTTTATACTCAGGAGACAACGCACAGTAAAGAAAGTGTTCTACAATAAGGGCTCATGTCTGGGGAGGAGTCTAGCACATTGACTGGTGCAGGCACTGAGGAAAGTGTAAGAAAGGTGACATCAAGAGTTAGGAAAAGAAAACCCTTATTTGTGAAAGAAGGTTGTTGAGCTTCTTTTTTTAACTTCTTCCTTAAAGAGATTGGGCTTGGATGTACTCTGGAACTTGGTTTCTTGTTTGGATTGATACCAAATGGAGATAAAATTTTTACTGAGCTGATGAGATTAATATATTTATTATGATGACCCCAAATCATAGAAGAAACCACAAGTACAAGAGAAATGGTCTTGTATTCAATAGTCATTTAGCAGATAAACACTTAACCCAGGGGTCAGTTAAGATGCTAACTCAACTAGAAATATTCTTATGAATCAAATTCCTTGTTTCCTTTTATAGTTCAACATGAAGAAAGAATGTGAAAGTCTAAGCACTATGATCTTATATACTGACAAATGACTATGATACTGATAATAATAGGTCTTGCTCCAAGCACCAGGGACTTTGCTGATAATCCCATTTCTTTATGGGACCATAGGGAGAAAAAAGGAACAAGAGATATATAAACACTGAGATCTCATGAACTGACTGAAGGGAATGTTGCCAAAACCACAAAGCCAGGCTGTATTTCTTTTCTTTTCTAACTAGACTCCTCTTAATTTCCTAACTCCATTCATGGCGAAAATGGCCTATTAATTCCTTTTCCTAAACACTTAATGACTGGGAAAATGCTTACAATCTGATCTTAAATGAATAAGAAAAATAATACTCACGCAAGGCATAAATATACTGACATTCTTATACAGATCCCTTGTGGGTTTTATATTTATAATAATAAATGTGGTATTTTATAATTAAGAATTAATGGTTTATAATGAAAATATTTTGCATATAATATTTTATGTCATTATATAATGCTATATAATGAGATTTGGAAAGATATTACTTTCCAAAAGAGAATTTTTAAAAAGTAATCAATCTATATCCATTTTTGAAGACATTTTTATTTTAACAGCAAACTTCATGTCTATTTCCAAAATAGTTGGTGTTCCATGCTTTATTTATAAATAAGATATATAACTAGTACACATCTTTAGATAATAAATATTATTTAAAAAGTGCTCATACAAGTAAATTTAACTTCAGCTCACTCATTTTCAAAATGTTCTCACTTTTAAATCTTATTTCAAGTTTTCTGGAGAAATCTTTATATCTTGTAGTAACTTAAAAATATAGAACTGAAGGGGTAATTATCTTTTATATGTGAACATTTTTATTTTTTTAATTTAATATGCCACTTGGAAAACACTTCATGACTGTAACAAAGGGAAGAGTGTTGGCATTGAGTATTCGAATATGTTCTATACACAATGCCCAGAATTTTCAATAAACAGGCTAATTTTCTTTTTTTCTTATCAGTGCATTTTTATTCCATCACTCAACCACTCCGGCTAAATCACCTGCCAGCTCAAAGAGACAGAACTGAGAAGGAACAGACTCATGGCTAGAAAAAAAAAAAGAACCCAAACCTGTATTCCCCCTAAAACCCTTTTTGTTCTATCTTCTGAAGGTTAATTCCCTCTAAGAGTCCCTGCCTTCTGGACAATTAACCTTTCCTTTGTACTTATTTGTCTTTCAATAGTCTCTATAAGTTACTTAGAAGTTAGACAGCACTTTGTTTCAGGCGATGACATGTAGTGTTATATAGGGAATCATACAGAAATACAGAGAATACCTAAATACAGTTGCATATTTTTTTGTGGTTTTGATTTACAAAGAAGAACAGTAATCCTTGAACATATTAGTAGAAGTTTTAGATTTAAGGGCTAAGTAAAAGTGTTAATATTGTCATGATACTTATTGATTTACTTTTCTTAAATTCATTCAAAAATGGTTTTGAGTAACAATAAGATATCCATATGGAAATCAAAGAATGATAGACAGCTAGAGAACACATATTAAAAAATATATATATACATGATTAAAATAATAACTTAAAGAATAGTATATACTTTAAGAAATAACATTTTCTTATTAATTTCCAAAAGTCTAACTCAACATCTTCACAGTGAGAATAACGCATAATATTTGTAATTTTTTTAGGTTGTATTTCATTTTTAATCTGGATATAATTTAGAGAAAAAATATCTTCATTTTACAATTATTTAAATATTTTCCTCCCAAAAAAGTTTCTCAAATAAATCTTAGGTTAATAATACCAAAACACTAGAACTAGTCAATGATCTCTATTTTTATGCAAAAGGATAAAATTCCCCTCATATTGTATCTTTAAAAATAGTAATGTGGATATAAGACATTTTCAAATTCTAGGAGGTTGTTTTTCTCACAAAAGGAAAGCAAATGTCTTTTTTCTTTCCATTAGAAGGTTGGTACCATGAGGGCGACTATGATTTCAGTCTCTATGAAGATAGTTAATTTGTCTGATTGAGTCTACTTTTAAAGAAAAAATAACAGAAGTTTTCCTTTATTTTGTTATATGAAAACCATACTTTGAACCTTTATTGAAGGAACTAAGGGAAAAATTATCATCCTAACTGAAAAAGATTTCCACATATCAGAAAAAAGAATGTTATGCTTATAAAGTTTTCATTTAGACTGACACTTAATAAAAGACGTTGTCAAGACCTAGGAAATGTAAATATTGCCAAAGTGCTTAGTTATTTCCTAAAATGTAGCAATAATTAGAATAAAAATAGAAATAGTAAACAGATTCAATGAAAATGTATGAAACGTTTATAATTTGCTTAAATAACTATAGTATAAAAATAGTATAGTATAAACCTACCTGGTTTTGTTAGGAACCCAGTACTTATATTTACTATTGAGCACTTGAAATGTGACTATTCTGAATTAATATGTATGGTGTCAAAGACAGCTTTCGAAGACTTAGTAGCAAAAAGAAAATGCAAAATATCCGTCCTAACTTTTAAACTAATTATTTGTTCAAGTAATAGTATTTTTAATATAATCAGTTAAGTAAAATAAATTAATAATAGTGATTTTTACTTGTTTTTATTATTTTTATGGAGATATCAGACAATTTTGAATTATATGTGTCTTCTATTAGGTTTTCATTGGCAGCAATGGTATAAGGAGCTAAACTTATACCAGAATGTTCCCTTCTTTTGTAGTTTTTCCATAAATCCAGTTTCTAAGTTTAAACAAGAATTTGAAAATAACAAGTGTGATTATTGTTAGTCTTAAGCCTTAAAGAGTGACTAAATGAAAGGAGATTCTTGTTTGATGTAGATCATTCATATGATATCACAAACCAAGATGATGAAGAATAATCATGTATCAGTAGTTAAGATCAAAAGTATAACTATCAGGTTAACATCTTCTTCTCAGTCTCTAATTTACCCTAAAAATGGCACTCATTAAACTTAGAGAAATCCTCACATTATACTATTCTAACAATAGCTGTAATGTCTTTTGAGATATAAAAGTACAAATTTGCCACATAAAGTTAATTTAGGAAATCATTAATAGGATTATTGGCAATAGTAGTTCTGAGAACCTGCCTGTAATGTCAAACAGTTTTTATCCAGCAGATTAAATAATTTGTGCAAAATTACTTAGAAATACACAAACTAATCTGGAAGTGGGAATTCATACCGTCATAAATCCATCCAGCAAACCTGAATCGGGTTTCGGCGGTGCCTGCAACCGTTCCATTGACCACTTTTCAATGATGGAGGAGACTTGTGTGTTTTCTGTATTTAATATTCTGAACCCTGTCATGTTAACACCGCTGTATCGATAGGGCTCTACATCAAGAGCAAAGAGATCCTGAAAGACAAATTTCTTTGTGTTAGTATCAGTATATTCACACAAATGTAAAATTAAAATAGGCAATTATTCTTACTTCCCTTAGATAGTTAACATGATTGTTTCTCAAATGACGTTAAACATCACAAATCACCAAGATGAAATTGACTATTTTCATGCTTTTCTAATGTAAACATGCATATTCTAAATAAATATCTATGTATATATCATATTCAAATTCTACCAATGAAATGACAGGTATTTCTGTAACCTGCAGTTAAGACTTACATAAGCTTTCTTCTCCATATTTAGGATAGATTGCCCTTAAATTTTATGTACTATCTTATTTTTTTAACTAACTAGATTTTTTTTTTTTTTGTATACCCTGCTTCCTTGGCTCATTACTGGCACTTACTGTTTTTTTATTTTGTCTTATTATTTTTTTTGAAGAAACATTTCATGAAATATGGCTTCTAAATAATGAAAATTATATTAAAGCTGAGGGTAACAAACTGGCCTTTTGGGTTGTGGAACCCTTGCAATTCCTTTGTTGTTGTTGTTGTTGTTTTTACCTTACCGGCAAGTTCAAGTTCACCACAGGGAACCTTTAGATTTTGGTTGTTGGTTCCAGGCTGTAGTGAATACTTTAACTTTTGGTTTTCCCAGGTGAGAGGAGGCCACAGCATTCAGAAGAGTTGAATGTCACCATAAGAACATGCAGCATGTGGAACCCCTGACCTCTTTCAAGTTGGCATTAACTAATCTTCGGATCTTATAGATAATACTAGGAACAAGAACAACAGTAATGCTGTTGGTCCTGTGAAGCTTGTCTTGGAGATATACAGTGACATAGGCTACAAAATAGAAATAAATTCAGTGGAGAGCAGAAGATATTGGTCTGAACTGTGCTCTGTGCTGTGAAAAAATATAAGGAATTTTTAGGTTTTTATTTTCAATATTTGCAATCTAGCCAAAGAGACACATGCTCAACACACCCTAAGGGGCAAGAGAGTAGAAGTGGTAGGTGCAAGGAGTCAAAAGCAAGACAAAAAACTTTCAATTTTTGTAGTCAAGAATAACTTCATAGAGCAGATGGGATCTAAGCTCCCATTAAAGAATGACCAGGCTTTTGATAGGCAAAAGGAAAAAGGATGTCATTCAAAGTGTCAGTAAAGGGACAAAAATTTGAAAACATAAAACCTATTCAGGAGATTGATCTAGATCAGTTTTTTTTTTTTATAAAAGAAGATTGATAAAGGAGAATAGCAACAAAAGAAAATAAGAAAGTTAGGTTAAAATCAAACTAAAAAAAAAAAAGCCTTCAATTATGGGTTAATGAGCTCCATATATCTTACTTTTTTTAAAAATTTCTTTTTCCTTATTAAGAGATACTTTTGATTCCTCTAAAATCTTGTGATTATGGTGAAACTGGGTCGTAACTATTGACATAAAATTTGCTGATAAGTAAAGTTTTCCATTCCCTCCCCTCCAGCCTATCACTAAGTTTCTTACGGGCTGCAAAAAGTCACCAGGTGGGAAGTAATACCCCTATTAGAATGAACCACAGTATTTACCAGTAAAATATAAACCGCTGTGTGAAGAATCTGTATTGGAGGAGAGTTGTTATTACAGGAAGCTATTGTAATCAAATACATTTTAGTAGCTTCAAGACTCCTAAAATCAAGGAGACCAATCTGAATACCTCTGAGTTAATAGAAAACATTGGTTAGACTGGTCATTGTGGGAATGGAGATGCATGCTAGAGACAGTATGGAGGATAAAAACAGTCAAATTTTGGTGAAGATGTAGGAGTCAGAGAATGGAGGCTTTGAAGGAAGTTAGAAGAGGAGTCCAGTAAGAGGTTCAAATAATTTGAAATTAATGTGACAACAGTTAGACTTGTTCTGTAATGTAACAGTAAATAACAATTCAGAAATATTACAAAGGGAAATTTAGATTTCATGTCAGCAAAGGAAATAATTGAAGTTCTGAATACATACCAGTTCTGAAGAAAATACTGAAGAGGAAAAAGGAAAACAGAATAAAGGCTCAAACTTGGAGGTAACTCTCACACTTGAGGTAACAGGCAATAAAGGGAAATAGAATATGCCAGCCTCAAAGATGGCACTTTGGCAGGTGGATTACTCTGATCTGAAGGCAATCAAGACCCATTCGACTCAGGAAAAACTTTTATGTTGCCTTAACTACCTGAAATAATTTATATAGGGGACCAGTACCAGAAAAAAAGTTATTACTAGAGTTAAATTTTTTATCTGAAAGATCTTTCTGCAGGGCAGGGCGAACTTCTAATTACCAAATATGTGCTTCTTATCGGTCTGTGAATTACCCTCCTCCCCTTTGAAGCCCCAGGCCCTCATTCTATTCCTTAGCTCAATTACCTGACCTGACCTTGGTCTCATATCTTTGGGGCTCTTTACATATGAAATTAAATTTGTTTTTTTTTTCTCCCATTAATCTGTTTTATGTCAATTTAATCACTAGACCAGCCAAAGAACCTAGAAGGGAAGGACAAATTTTCTATCCTTATACAGCAGGGAAAAATTAGTGACAGAGACAGTCATTTCACAGAAGAAGAAAATCGGGATACCATATTAGTAAAGAAATAGAACCAAGAGTAAGTAGGTTTGACAGAAGGGTAAGGTCATATTTTCAAGCAACTTTAAGAAAAAAACTGTGTGGTGGGTATGTAAAAACAAAAGATAAAGGTAACATTCAATTTGCTAATAGGAAATTCGGTAAGACTGACATTTAAAAATCCGACTAAACATAGGCAAAAATAGGATAGAAAATTTAGTGTACTAAAAGAACGGTTTCAGTGAATCTAGTTTTTGTAAAGTAAATAGAACCAAATAACAACAGAAAAATGTGTGCTTTTTTAAAAAAAAACTGATTTTCTCAGCAAACTAATTTAAAATCTATTATGTTCTGAAAGTTCTGTAAAGCAATATATAAATAAGATATGATATTTTGTATTGAAATCTGAAATAATATTATTTCAAAATCATCAGCTTTCCACCAAAAATTATTCTCTATGAGGATCAATTCCTCCTGAGTTCTACCAAAATAAAACAAATGATAATTACAAAGGTGCTAGTCATCATTTCTCACTCAAAAGCCTATTTTCCATAACAATAAAATTTAGAGCATTAACTTTATGCTTTAATAAGTTACTTACCAGAGTAGTAAAGATATAATGATAATATTCTGTCATCATTCCCATAGCTAAAGCCTAGGAAGTAAAAAATAAAAAAAAAATTAATATTTAAGGTATACATCATATGAAATATGTCAATAGAAAAATAGTAGGATGTAATGAAGAATCTGGGAATAATATTCAGTTTACATTAAAACGGGTCAAACTAAATCTTTTCCCCATAGTTAAGGAAGATTAGTGGTTACTGAAGGAATTTCTGAACCAATTCTCTTGGTAGAAAAGCTATTAGTTGAAAGTTTGCAATGTAAAGTTTATGACTTTACATATTAGAGGAGGCATTAAAATTGACACAAACCTGAAATTAGCACATCTTAGGTCATTATATTTGTAATGTCTCCACTACAAATACCCTAAAGAGGAACACCACTTTATTTTTACGATCACTATTATTCAATTAGGGGGTGAAAATGCTATAAAGTACAATGCCAGTAGGAATTTTTTTTTAGCACTTTAGAGACTTTCCTTAGCATTGATGAAGCAACTGTAAATCACCACTGTTATTTGAAAAGTACAAAGAAATTTTTTTTTATTTTTACTAATACACCAGTTGCAAATTACTGTTTTATTTCATACTTCTACAGTCCTTGTCAATTTTCGACAATCGATTTTAAAATAAGGACTTTTGGATTAGAACTTCCAGTCAGTGAACTGTCAATTTTTCTTCTGAAAATGAGAACACTCTTGAAATAGCTGTTTATCAATGAACAGTAGTTGGTGATGATGATTGAAAAATGATGCGTTTTTGAGCTGAATGAAGAGCTCTTAGTAGGAAATAAGTATTCTCAGGTGCACCTAATACTCTTCCATAAAATTCTAACTACATGAATTCATTTGCTAAATAGCTGCCCCAGCTCTACACCCCGTATTCTATACTCACAGGTAGGTATTAACTAATTAGTGAAAATAAAATTTGCATATCTAGAAGCAAGTTGTTCAGTTAAGAAAGAATAGATATTCATGAAGACTTTGGAAAAATAAAATACATTTATTAAAAGGGAGGGACATTTGTTAATGAAAGGCAGCAGCGAAGAATTAAGCAGGTGAAAGCAATTCAGAAATTGTGATATTGCAATTTATAATAAGAGTACATATTTGGTCTTCATTGGTGAATTCCCCTGCGTGACACACACAGTGGAATTTTGTGCGCAACACCTAGGAACCAAATTATCAAATCATATTTCCTGAATGGACAGAGATTGTGTGAGCCAGCCAATGATACTTTGATGAAGTCTGAATCTTAACTGAAATGAGAGAAAATTTCTCTTAGGTTTATAAGATAATCTTTGTAGAAGGTATTCATTGTTCCTGATGGGTATGTACCAAAGGTTTCTCAACTCCAGAACTGTGTAATGACAGCTCAGCATTATCCTTGTCAATAGTTTTTATCAAGTCAACAAGTATATAGATATAGATTTAAAAAATTGAAGATAATTGAAAGAAACAGTAATTCAAATCCACAACTATAATTAACATATAATGCCTAAAATGTGTTTGGTACTATTCTAAGTACATTGCATATTTTAATCCGTTTAAGCCTTGTAGAGGCTGAAGGCAAGCAGAAACAAGATGCGGCATTTTAGCATGAACATTATTCCAAGCTGAAGGCAATGAATATCCCTGTGGGCTCAAGAGAAACTTTTGCCCCTCCCTTAACTACTTTGAAAAATCTAAATTGGGGATCTTTCCAGAATAAGGGTTATTAGCAGAGATAAGTTTCATCTGAGTGATCCAACAGTATGGCAAGACAAACATCTAATTACCAAACATCTGCTTTTCTTACACCCTGTGAATTGGTTCCTTTCCTCTGAAGTCCCTCTTCTCTTTCTTTCATCATGACACATGAAACTCCTTTTGCCAGACTGTCTTTGGAATTTCCATGTCCGTGTGGATACCCTATATGTATGCTATTAAATTTGCTTTTCTCCTATTAATCTCTGTCCATTTGATTCTTAGTCCAGCTTAGAAAGACCCTTGAAGGGGTAGGAATTCTTGCTTCCCAATAGCTTCATTTAAAATCTTATGAGGGGGGCGCCTGGGTGGCTCAGTGGGTTAAAGCCTCTGCCAGAAGCTCAGGTCATGATCCCAGGGTCCTGGGATCGAGCCCCACATCGGGCTCTCTGCTCTGCCAGGAGCCTGCTTCCTCCTCTCTCTCTGCCTGCCTCTCTGCCTACTTGTGATCTCTGTCTGTCAAATAAATTTAAAAAACAAAAAACAAAACCAAAAAAACCTTCCAAATCTTAAAAACAACAACAACAAAAAACTTTATGAGGTAGGTCCTATTACTATGCTTATTTTATAGGTAGGAAAGTAGGACAAAATAAGAATGAATAAATTGGCCAACAAATTGAGATCGTGAGTAAACATGAACTCTAGATCTCTAACACTTGAAGTTTGGGTATAATATGCCATTTTATAAAATGGCGTATTTTAGGGGCACCTGGCTGGCTCAGATGTTTAAGCTAATGCCTTTGTCTGAGGTCATGATCCCAGAGTCCTGGGATCGAGCCCCACGTCAGGGTATTTTATATTCTCAAAGATGTAGCTTCATTGTAGGATTTATATAATCTAAACTTTTTGCCTGTTTTTTTCTTTGATAGTTTGAAAGCTTCAATCATCTCAATCCAGTGTTGAAAATTGTATTCTAGAGGTGGGGATGGCAGGGGTTACGGAGATTGTGGTAGGGAGAGTGGTTTGCTGCACTCCATCACCTTGAGGAGAAATCTGTAAGGGATAACTAAGGGTTGCTTATGCTTTTCTTTGACCCTCCTTCAGCCTTTGATTTTGAAAACAAGAATCAATCATGGACTATGATGTGTGACCTAAATAGAAAAGGGTAGTTATTTTTAATTGAGTACTTAACTATAACATTAACAAAAATGGACAACAGAGATACTCTCTTGAAAGATAAATAAATAATTTTCAGGACAATTAAAAAAAGAACTTCGTGGAATTTAGACAATAGGCTTGAGCAATGCAAACTTGATCAAGGCAAAGGGGTCCACAGCGATGATCACCATAATGAATACAGACATGCCTGATGGGCAACTCACCTCAAGATATCCATAGTCCCCAACTGATTAAGGGGCTGCTTACAACTAGGTCCAGTTACCAAAAAGGAGAAAATTCCATGTATCACGGTACCTCCTCACCTTCCGTCTTTAAAAAACAGCTTCTAGCCGCTGCCTCATAGCAGACAGCCTCTCCTTTGCTGTCCTGCCTACCTCTCCTTTGAGGTGTATTCAATAAACCTCTATCTTCTTTGTTCTGGCTTAGGTGAATTATTTTCACTGCCCCCCCACCCCGGGCCACTGGCTTCTAACCAACTGTTGCCCCATCTAACCTGGAGAGGCACCAAATTTAGACACGACTAACTTGTTCTAGATGTTTTTTAAACTATAACATTTGGGGCGCCTGGGTGGCTCAGTGGGTTAAGCCTCTGACTTCAGCTCAGGTCATGATCCCAGGGTCCTGGGATCGAGTCCCGCATCGGGATCTCTGCTCAGCAGGGAACAGGCTTCCCTTCCTCTCTCTGTCTGCCTCTCTGCCTACCTGTGATCTCTGTCTGTCAAATAAATAAATAAAATCTTAAAAAATAAATAAATAAACTATAACGTTTATGTCTTGCCATTGTGTCTTGTCAAGACAACATAATGTCTTGCCACTTTTAAATGAACTGTATGTATACTTCAAGCCACATTAATAATAATAAAATTAATACCTTCTTCTGTAAAAATAATTTGAGAGTAGCCACCATAGCAAACTTGGGTGTACAACAGAAAAACTGGTTGTACTGTATTATCCCTCCTGGAAAGAAATACCACAGATACATTTTTCCAAAATCAAAATATTATTTAAAATTCCCAACATTTAACCAGTGTAAACAATGCCACATGACAAATGAACACATCTGGCATATAATTTGCAGTCAGTTTATCCTTTAGGTTATATCAAGAAGTTATATTGCTCAAAGTTAACAACTGAAGAGGTGGACTTTATACATATTTTTAAAATTTTAACTTAATTTGCTTCTTGTTGCTTTCTACTTGTTTATTTGCACCTGATTTTATGTTTTTTCAATCTAAAAAATATAATCTCATATTTATTTATATAACATATATATGAATATAACAAATATAGTCTCTAATCTAGGCTTTCAAGGTCTTAGTTAATACTTTTACTCTGTGATAGAATGACCTCGTGAGGTTTAATTGCAGATCATCCTAAGGCTGCCATAGGGAATTCTCTTTGACAAATTTGGGTGGAAGTGGAATCTTTTGTTATTAAGGCATGTATGCCCATTAGTGCTCTCAAAGAGCCAGCCCCATGCTTCACTCACTTTTAAAGTTTTCAGGGAAGAAAACTTCAAATTCTCTTTTGTTCAATATTTAGGAAGAGCTCACTTAGTTTAAATAAATAAAACAATGAAACAAATAAGGCTAGCCTGATAAACTGATCCACATTTCTGGATACTCCTAATATGTGTTCTTAGATTAAACCAGACAAGCTGAAAGCCCATCTATGCCTGTTTGCCATCTCTTATACCATTTCTTTGGACTTCTGTCATTAGCCAGTGTTGAGAAATCTCAGAAAAATTTCCTAAGTCACAAAATGAAGTCCTATTAAATGGACTGCTTCACTTACAAGAAGGAAGCTATTTGCTTTCTTCTTGCATTCGTTTCTAGAATAACTGAGATCCAAATGTGGAACAAATGTTGTCTGGACAAGGTAAGTTAAAAAACAAACAGCATATATGTGGTTAGTTAGTGTTACAGAATTTAAAAACATGCATTCTCTGTAACAATGTTACTCTGCATTCATCTCAACTCTCATACTATCATTTTACCTTTGCTCTGGTTTTTCATCTACTAAACTTGCTAAAATTATTAACTTTTTCTACTGTATATATTTTATTTTTTAAGATTATTTATTTATTTATTTATTTAAGAGAGAGCACTTTCGTAGAGGGAGAAGCAGGCTCCCCACTGAGCAGGGAGCTCCATCCCAGGATCCAGAGATCAAGACCTGAGCTGAAGGGAGATGCTTAAATGACTAAGCCACCCAGGCGCTCCTGTATATATTTTAAATTTATCTTAATTCTGTTTTCATTGTGCAAACAGAGCAGGTTACGATATAAGAAAACAATTATAAAACAATGGATATATCAAATAGAAGGCAAGATGGCAATTCTATTATTAAAGTTGATAGATACTATAACCTTTCAGATATGCAAAATAAGTCAGTTACTCTAGAGACAATACAACTGATCCTTTATATACTTGCTGGAAGCCTAGGAAAAACTACCAAAGATCTGTCCCTGACAAATCATAGAGTGCTTCTCACTCTGGGCATAAAGGAAATCTCTCCTTGCCAAGTCTGTATATTTTAAATATGACTAAGAATTGTTTTGGTATATATGAAAAATAAATCCCTATTCCAGGTTTCACTGTTTACTTTATTGCGCCACTTTATTCACTACCAAAAAAGACCCAAGAAACAAAAAAACACACCCAAATTTCATATGCTTTACTACCCAAATATAACACTAGTGCAATCTTCCAAATCCAATTAAAGATTTTACTGTAGTGAAACCGACGTTCACATTGGAAGATTGGACAAACATCTGCTTAATAAACTAACCATGTTATAACTGGCATTTACTGTTGCTAGTTATATTTTATGGGATATAATTTGACATCTGAATCTATGTAATTCTCCAGTAGAGATATTTTATCTTATACATGAGAGGTTTTAGGACAGTTGATTAATCCCAAGCCACTGAGATATTAGCCAGTATGTATAAAAGAGCTTAAAAACCAAGGTCCAAAAGACTTGAGTCCACATCTAGGCTTTCCTGCTTAGTAAGTATATGGGCTCATACTAGCCACTTAACCCTCAACATCCAAGTTGCCTCATCTGTAATATATAGGAGAATAATATTTGCTGCTTTGCAGTGAGCTGTTAGGTTAGAACAGAGCAGAAGTAACATTAAAAGATTTCACTGCTATGAATTATTTCATTTGATTGATTTAGTATTATCTTTTGAGTCAGGCAATGCTTTATTCTGGAATGAATACTTAACATCGCTAGGAGAAATATGATTCCCTCTGCTATTTCTTGCTTCTGGTCATTGATCAAGTTACTCAATCTTTCCAAGACTCAGTTTCTTCATCTCTGTAGTGAATAGTCTCTACTTCCTGGGGTCGCAGTCATGATTAAATAAGATCAAATGTATAAGGCATCTCCTAGAAGATGCCAGCTAAATAGCAAATCTTTTTTCTCTTCTTTCAATGAGTTGATTGTAATGGTTGAGATGCTCAATCACTGACTCTCAGTTTATTCCTTCATTTCAGTACAAAACAGAAATATCTATCTCAATAACTAACATTTGTAACAGCAAATAGCATTGCAGCCATTTGAAAGTCACCTCAGAACTTTAAACAATGTGTTTTTGAAGAGCATCAATATTTGCATTACTTTTCCTTTAAGACAATTAATTAAAAGCAAATGTCAGACTTTTTATCAGAAAATTACATCAAGGCAACTTCTCTGGCTCATTTTAACTGTGTGACAACCACACTTTGATTGAAAAAGGGTGGAGGGAGGGGGGAGTGCCTGAGTGTCTCAGTGGCTGCAGGGTCCAACTCCAGATTTTGGCTCCAGTCGTGGTCTCAGGGTCCCAGTATCTAGCTCCTCAGGATTTCTCTCCCTTTTCTTCTGCCCCTCCCAGGCTTGTGGTCACTCTTCCACCCCCCGCAAAAACCAAAGGACCAAGCAAACAAACAACCCTGCTTTAAATGCACATATAATAAAGAAACCAAGGATTTAAGGATGTTAGAGTACCTGTTTCAGAATGCCCGCTGCCATTTCGTGGCTACAGTCAAAGATTACATGGAACTCCTTGCCTCTTTTCATTTCCTTTAGTAACGGTTTTGCATCCTTTGTATCAGCAGGTAGTTGACGGATTTTAAGCCGAAGATTGTACCTCGATGGAGCTTTGATGAGCTCCTGCAAACGAATGAGACCTTTAATGGAAAAGGGGGAGAAGAAGCATATTAGAGAAAAAGCAGAATAGGTCATCGAATCATAGAACTTGTTCACGACAATGCCTGATTTTCTTGACCATGGATATCTGTATTCCAAGGTGTGACCACTGAAATTCCTACTTCATAACTCCACACTCCCCGTTAGTTTTGTTAAACTTATGATTTCTCTAATTCTTAAAGAAATTCTTTTACAAATTATGAAAGACATACATGATTATGAATTGATGTAAATAATTTAAATAAATAAAAGTATAAAGAGCAAAATAGGCTCCCTCTGTATCCCAATTCTGCTCCCAAAGTGTTGTCACACTTAATAGCTTGCAAATATTATTCCTCCATACATTTTCTATGCGTTTCCACATATACACATAGAGTTTTGTTTTGTTTTGTGTTTTATAATAATAGTGGTTTGTGACAACATCTTAAAGGTTGTTGTAAGTCAATGACAATTGTTCTAGTTCATCCACTTCATACTATATTTTATAGCAGATGTAATTTATGTTATTATTCTTCAGTGTTGGAAGCTCTGGTTGCTTTTTTGTTTTTGTTTACAAGTAACAGGCTAGTAATTTGATATATAGGTAAAAGTAAAATAACTTTCTTTAATAAAATCAACTCTGGGTAGTGGTCTGAACCATAAATAAATTAAAGAAATAAAACTTTTTTGTATTATTTGCTAGGTGTCACATTAATTTCAGAAACAAATATAACCACACACATTATTAGTAAAGCAAATATATTTTCCTAGGGAAGCAGCTCCTGAGTATGTGTTTCAAAAATGTATCAAATTATCGCTTCTCGGCCTTTTGGCTAAGATCAAGTGCAAAAATGTATCAAATTAGTAGATACATGTTCAATATGTCATGGAACTGTTAGGCATTTTTAAGCAACAGAGACAAATCATCAAATATATTCTTTCATACAAACTTCAGTAATTAAACCCCTTCAAGCACCCATATAAAAGATACAATATAAAAGTGTGACAAGAAAAAGAGGATCATCCAATTCTATTCTAGCTTGGATCAAATTAAATAATTTTTTGTCTTCTCTTCCAACTCCTTTTTCTTATTTACCTTCTTCCATCTCATCTCTGTATTTCTCTAGATTTCTATCTTCCCTGAGGAAATACCTTCATAAATATTAGTAGAACAAATAATAATAAAGAAATATACTTATAAATAACTAATCTGTAGATTTCTCTTTGTGAATGTTTGTGTGTGTTACTTTACTTGGAAACTGGAATAACAGGAATAAAAATATATCTTATTATGAGTAAAAAATCTGTGTATTAAAATAACATATGCTCCAGGGAGTAAAATCTAATTCTAGGACTTTTTTCATTCAACTTTTAAATAAATAGACCTTAATACATATAATGGTACACTTCAATATGTTGCAACATAGTTAATAAAATTAACATGACTAGTTTTTAGTATTTTCATCCTCAATTGAGACATACAGTTTAAAAAATAGGTATATTCACAAATTACCTAGTATCTTCTGCTTTTAAAATATTGTTCCATAAAATTTACTTCATTTAAGATTATTTTAGAATTTTGACACTTAGAATTCTATAAATAATGGTTGCATAAATTACACAGCATACTACAACTGTCTCGTTTTGTTTTATAAATTTAAATATTCACTAACTATAGTAAAATAAATATTATATAATTGATATTAAATGCACCCATTAAACATAATACAATTCAGTCTAGAGATTAACATGTATATAATGTGTGCAGATGTTAACAGGCTAAACAAACATGAAAACAAATTTTGAATTTATAACACCTGTAGTAGTTTAACACTAACCTTATAAAATCCTTCAAAACATGTATAAAAGTATATATATATATATATATATATATATATATATATATATATTTACCTGCACATGGGATTGCATTGTTTAACTACTTTTTATAAATAAACCAGAGTATAATTGCAATATTTTTTTATAAATAAAACCAGAGTATAATTGCAGTATAAGACAATGACTCCCAAACTTTGGAAGGTATGACAGTAATCTATGAAGATGGCTACATCCTGCAGAGGATATGACTCATGGATGTGCGTTTTTAACAATCTTTCCAGGTGATTTTCCTGGTCATCAAAAAACAAGGCCAATTTCCAAAGATAAGTCTGGTTTCAGGTAAGTGTCATAATGGGAGTCACTTTTTGAACCACTTTGGCATAACAATATTATAGGATAATAGCTATATTATATTAGCTAGTAGCATAAGACAATAAAATCATTAATTCAATTAATGAATTCCAACTTCATTAGGAAAAGTGAATCAGAACACTATAAATACAGCTGACTGTAGAAATAAGAGAAGGAAAAGAAGACAACATTCATTCACTCCCACATCAAAACAAATGTTTATTAAATTCTTTTTATGGATCAAGCATTGTTCTAGATATTGATAATACAATAAAAAGTAAATTAGAAAAATTTCCTGCCCATACTATATTAAAAAACATAAGGGGGAAGATAGGTAAAGTTTATTTAACAGGCAAATACAAATGAAAAATGGCAAATAATATTTTGGTGGGGAAGGGGCAACTATTGAGGAAGAATACAGCAGAATCATCTATCTTGAAATGAAAGTACTCATGAAAGATACTCAACGGAAGTGATAATAGGTTTTTATTCTGACAGGGAGATGAGAGAGTGTGGGCAAAGAATCTTAAGAATCAAGGAAGAAGTGCTGACAAGTGTAATTTAAGAGGACATGGGGCTCCTTAATCCCATGTAAACTACTTTAGAGTTAAGGTCTTAAGGGTAGTAGAGAGTGCCCACTTGGAATCCACATTTCAAAGGAATCACTGGGATGCCTGGGTGGTTTAGTTGGTTGAGTGTCTAACTCTTGGTTTCGGCTCAGGTCATGATCTCAGGTCATGATCAAGCCCCATGTTGGGCTCTACATTGGCATGGAGTCTGCTTAGGATTCCCTCTTTCCCTCTCCATCTAACCCTTTCCTGTTACTCCTTCCACCCCCGCTCTAAAAAAAAAAAAAGAAGAGAGAGAGAGAGGAAGGAAAGAAAGAAAGGAAAAAAGAATCACTCAGATTTTCAGTATGGAAGACAGATCAGAAGAGCTAAAAATGGAGGAAAAAAGGGTTGGAAGGCAGTTATAATAAAGCAGGTTAGGAAAGTCCAAGATGTGTCTGCAGGGCAAGATGGTAGGATGGTACCGAGAGATAGAAGTGGATGGACCAGAGAGAGATTTTTGAGAAAGTACTGACAGTACTTGGTGAGGACGAGGGCTAAGTCAGGGAAGTTTCCCAGGTTTCTGATTTGGGCAGCTAGGGGGAGACTGTGCTTCCACTGAGCAGGAGATCATGGGAGGATCAGGACAACTGAGTGTTCAAAGTGAGGGGAATGATCGGCCATGTCAAGGGTTGCTAGTTAACAACAACAACAAAAAGGTAAATACTTTACAAATGTTTATTTGTATTTGTATTTTAATACTTTACAAATGTTTATTAAATTTGTTTATTAAATTAAATAAAAAAACAAGGCCAATTTCATTGAAATTGTCACCAAATCATTGATGACATAGGTAAGGACAGTTCCATTAGTGTGGTTTGGGTAGATTGTTGTGCCATTAGTGGGAGTAGGAGGGAGCTGGAGTTAGACTGTTGTGCCATTAGTAGAATTGGGAGGGAGGCAAAGAATAGACCCTCTTAAAACCATCTCTATATATTTCCATACTGTAACTTAGTGCTTATCTTAATCATATCTAATATTCTTTAAGGAAAGTACCAACCCCTTCCTAACCCACCACCAGACTTGAGCTCCATAATAGACGGACAGGACACTTCAGTTTCCTATGTATTAAATGAGTTTTATCTAGATCAGTAGTTCTCAAAGTGTGGTCCACATACCCTTGCACTCTTTCAGGGGGATCCCTGAGGTTCAACTATTTTCATAATAATACTAAGAGGTTATTTGATTTTTTTTTCTTTTTGCTTTCATTCTTTCACATGTGGGCTAGAGTGTTCTAGAGGTTATAAGACACAGATGATGTCACAGGACACTGAATGAAGAAACAGAGAAGATCCCACTTCCTCCCATTAAATCAAATATTAAATATTAAAGAAACCTATGAAAATATCTTAACAAATGCTTTCAGAGATCTTCAATTATTATTAAGAAGAAGATGATATAAAAACCAAAATGAGAACTACCAAATTGGATTATCTTTCAACTTTTCCTAGCTCTGGATTTCTATTATTTTCATAAAATTACTTATATAGATGCAGAATGTTCTAATACCAACCTCTGCCAAATAAAGGAAAAAGAAAGCTATCTTTGGCTTACTTATCTCACAAGATTTTATGCAAATTAAATATAAATTTGGGACATAATTCTCTCATTGTAGAAATAGCCTGGGTGTTGGGTTTGAATCCAGTTCCAAAATGTATGATTTGTATGACTTTGTGTAAGACTTTATATCTCTCTTTACTTTGCCTTTGTTTTTTCTATAATGAGATAAAATCATATATGTATTAATATGTAAAACACTGAAAAAGGAACTGTCACATATGGGACTCTCAAAAAGTGGCAGTTGTCAATGTTTTTGTTACTTTTGTTAAGATTAGGAGGAATATAGTTATTTTTTAAGTGGTAATTATTTTATCTGTCCTTGGAAGTTATTTTGATGCTGATTTTGACTGAAACGTAACAACATCAAAATTTTAATCAAGTGAAAATCAAATTTTATTCAAAATTTTAAGCGATTAACTCATTACCAAAGAAAAAGGAGCTACAGAGTTACAGATTAGTTCAACGGCTTTGAATTGAAAAATCTCAAGTGATTCAAAAATAGAAATTTTGAAAGATAAAATCCACAAATAGTATTTGCAGAGTCCACCCCAAGTATAAATACTGCCAAGTATTTTCAAGTCTCTTAAGAGCTCATATGGATGGTCCATTGAGCCATCAGGTACAATAAATGTTTACTTATTCTCTTCACACACATATATCCCTGCTGGCATTAATGTAACAGATTTCAGTCGGCCAGCTTCCCTGAGTAATGACATTGAAGAGCTAAAATAGAAAAAAAAATAAAAAAATGAAAACAACTGCTGCTAGTAGGAATTGCTATTTCCTACACGAGAATAGAGTAAAACATTGCTTTTATTCATTCATTCAACATGTATTTACTGCATGCCTGCTATGTGCAATACATCGTTTCATGGATAGATATAATGATTGGAATCATAGCATTTATTCAGTCTTGAACTGCATGAGATGTAGTTTGACTTTGGCACTTTTTTTTTTTTTTAAGATTTTGTTTACTTATTTGCCCGAAAGAGAGACAGCACAACTGGGGGTTGGGGGGTGGATCGTGCTAGAGGCAGAGGGAAAAGATGCTCAGGGCTGAGCAAGGATCTGGAGCTGGGACTCGGATCCCAGGACCCGTCCAAAGGCAGATGTTTAACCAAATGAGCCACCCAGGAGTCCCAACACTTTTTTTTTTTTTTTTTTGACACAAAATTTATTTCTGTAATGCTTTTCATTTTCAATTTTTAGAATAAAATTAGTTCGGCTTTCCAATCACAGGAAAGAAGTCCAGAGAGCTGTTTTGGATACTGAAAGTAGAAACATGATTTGTAAATTTCGCTTCTCCCCACCTCCTGCTGCAGGTGCTCAGACTTCTCTCTTGGTTTCCAAGTCTTCCTTGCTCTGTCCTGCGATATTGTTTCTCTTTTATCCATATTTCCATTCTAGATCGTTTGCCTTCCCCATTATCTGGCAATTATAATACATATCTCTGAGTTTTGTTACTTAGAACAACTTGGAAGAGTAAGAGATGGTTGACAAAAAGGAAGATGCATTCAAAATAGCCAAAGAATAAATGTTTACCTACTTTATTTAATAAGTTATTTGATGGCATCCTTGTAATTTAATATATGTGGTTGGGGTTTTATCCAAAGGGAAATGGGCTTAAAGAGCAGGAATGCCTAATTATAATACTGGGTATTTATTTTCCTCTGTGGATCTCTATCAATCCTCCTACCTCCCCCAGTATTCATCTGCAAATTATTGTTCTAAAAAATTGCTATCTCAGAGAAGATTACCCTAATCAAATTCATCATATATGCTTAAATATGCATGCTCTGTAAAATAAAATTGGAAAAAATATAAGCTTCTTAAAATAATTGGGACGATTTACATGTGGTCATTTCCTATGATTCTTTGGACAGAATTGAAAAATAAAAGGACCCATCTATAAGGTGAGAAAAAGGGTGAAATTTATTTTGTTGGAAATGTGGTTAATACAAATAATTTCCGAACAACAGTTTCCAGAAATGTAGTATACTTTAACAAATTTGGAACCCAGTTAAGTTATTTAATGAGAGAGTAGAATTATAACTCCTTAAAACAATCTTTTAATTAAAATGCCCCCTCTTTCCCTAATGTAATTAGTTGATGTAATGATAATAAAAGAGAAACAATCTGCACAGATGGGTTCCTGAAAATCTTCTAACAAAAAAGAGCACCACGTTGCAATTATCCCTTTATTTTGGTAGATGAGTAACATTCTATTCCCTCTAATTCCTTCACTGAGAGTACATTTTTTTTAACCTTTTTCTGCTTTCAGATATTGTACAGTAGCTGAAATCAAGGTTTATCTTCAGCTTACAGGGGACAGGGTCCTGAGCTGCTCTTTTCAGAAGGTGCCATCAATTCAGCTTTTAAGGAAAACCCAGAAGGAGCCATTTATGCACACTCCAGCTGGCACTTTCTTCTAAAGAGATCAATCACACCGTCTCTCTGCAGGCCCAGCCTCCCCCAGCCCCAGGAAGGGAGTCCCAAGTTCCCTCCTATACCAGGTATCCACTTTAGCAGCTACACAAACTAGAGTTTTGCCACCTGGCTCACTCATCAGGTCTATTTGTCATTTCAGTGAATGGGGTCTTTGTGCAGGCCAGACCTCTCCCCTGCTTTCCAAATGCACTGTATAATAGACTATCCAAAAATGACTCATCCACAGTCAGTGTTTCACCATCGACCCCACCCCCTTTTCTTTCAGTTGAGAAAAGCGAATCCATTGAGAGACCGGACATCTCAAGGAGTTATTTTTATTAAAATGTTTTATTTGCACCACAGAGTGTTTTAGACTTTTTATTTTTCTCTTTTAAAGTAGGCTCCATGTGCAGCATGGAACCCATCGTGGGGCTTGAACTCATGACCTTGAGGTCAAGACCTGATCTGAGATCAAGAGTCAGATGCTTAGCTAACTGAGCCACCTGGGCACCACCGTGCTACAGTGTTTTAAAGAAAACTGAATAAAATATCTACACCAGTTATGTATTTTGCAATCTATCATAATGCATTAAATAGAGACAAGGGAGGTAATCATATTAATAAAATCAAAAGTAGCTTAGATAAGAGAGGTAGATTGCCATTGAAAAACAATTTCTGTCTCCAAATTTCTGTCTGCTCTCCTCCCTTTGGGAATGAGGTAGACTTGCTCATCAGTACAGCGAAATAGAAAATAAAGGAAATTGGAGTCTAGAATAAAAAGGGAGAAAAAGGAAGGGAAAATGGGAAGAGATTTCTAAAGTGGTTTTTATCTTCTTAGAAGAGGGAGAGAAAGCTATGTGTTGTAAAATTAGAGGGCTGGTCTCCTGGGAAAATCTTCAAATTCTAAGAATAACCTTATAGAGAGGGAATAACTTCTCTGTTTTTGACATTGGCTGTATCTTTAAAGTAAGACAGAGCCTATTACATTCAAAACTCAAAACACATAAAAACACTTTAGCATGATATATTAGAAACCAGGTAGCAAACAAGTTTTAATTCACATGCCAAGGTGAGTTCACTGTCTGTGGATCCCCCAAGCACTGTGTAGAATAATGTTTTTGAGACTAGTTCTGTGTTCAGGGGCATGTTTCAATAAGGGATTTGAACCTGAGTGATGGGGTAGGCATAGTGGGGTCATGTATTGGTCATCCTTACATTAAAACCTCCTCCTTACTTATTAGTGTCATCAGAGCCTATCCATGAAGTTGTTTTATTGATGGCAAAGCCTTTCTATGCTTCAGAATGGAAAATAATATAGTGCAGACCATATATTTCAGACACCATGCTGTTTATGTGAAGGCAAGACCCACTGTTCAACACTGAACCATCATGCATTCAAGTAAGTAGAATCCAAACAGGAATCCTGACTCTTACTGCCTCCTGAAAACACTAAAAAAGTGTATAAATTGTCTGGAGCAACTTATTAAAGTTCTCTATTACTTCCTCTTCTCAGACACCCTCATATTCTGAAAACTTGCTTTAACACATACATATGTACATTTGTGCACACGCATACATGCGCACGCGTGCACGCACACACACACACACACACACACACACACACCCCTCTGTTTTTATTTCCCTGGGAAATCTTATTTCTGTCTGCCCTGACTTCTCCCCACAGGATAATCTAGCCAGGATGTTTCTTCTCTTTCTGTTCTGTTTCCATTTCTAAAGTCCATAGCACACATGTTCCTAGTACTGATTCAGCAAAGCAGAAGCCTCCTGGGAAGGCATAAACTAGCAGTACCTGAATAACCTTTATCAGGCCAGTCATGGAGAAAGGCTGAGACCTTTCAAACACATCTCAACCTTTTCATTTCATTCTTACATGTTGCATCACGATGCCAGATTTCTGAACCATTTTGTGGCGGCATGGTAGTCTGCATCAATCCCTCCTCATTAACTTTCTACTGAATGACTACCGACAATATTTAAATTCTCCAAATTTTAGTTTTCTCACCTTTAAAAATATGATCTTAATAATTATTACCATACAGAAAAAAAAAATCAAATGAGCTAATGCATATGAGTTAGTACTGTGCCTGGCATAGATTCACCCTCCTTTGGTTTCTGGAAATTACTCCTCCCCTGGAACTCAAAAATCACTGGTGTGTGTGTGTGTGTGTGTCTTTTCTCCCCAAACTCTGCCTGCAATCTTATGGGTGGTCTCTATCAAAATATCTCCATTTCAAACATCTAAGTAAATCCTGCTTCCTGCTAGAAACCTAATTAATACTTCATCTATATGCTGATAACTCCCAAATTTATATCTCTTGCCAGATATTTCCCTGAACTCTAGAGTCTAAAATTCATTTTCCCATTTGACAACTGTGTAGTAAAATATTAACCCTGTCAAAGAGAGGTCTGGCCTTTGCTATTGGCTCTTGGGAGCTAATCTCTAAGCCCTTGGAATATCTTGTCTGATCAGGGTGTCTTTGTTTATCTGGGAGCCTTGGTCCACACAGGATAGTCTGACAATATGATTTATGGTAGGGGCTTTGGGTCATGAAGTATCAGGTCAGCCTCTGGAGGAGCTAGAAACTACAGGTCAGCCAAGTGCGTGGTCTGCCATGTTTGTATGATCAACCCCCGATAAAAACTCTGGACACCCCAGTGCTCACATGAGCTTTCCTAGTTGGCATTACTTCATGCATAGCATTGCTCACTATTGTCCAGGAAAGTTAGCTCTACCCACAATTTGAGTTGTTGGGAGAAGACAACTGGAACCTCTGAGTGTGGACCTCTCCTAGATTCTGGTCATGTGCTTCTTCTCTTGACTGATCTCAATCTATATCCTTCTGTTATAAATTATAACAGAGAATATGATATCTTTCAGTCAATCTGTGAGCTATTCTAGTGAATTATCAAACTTGAGGGTGATATTGGGGACATTCGAATTGCAATCATTGTCAGAAATGAGGGTGCTTTTGGGACTCCTGAAAAATGCAACATCTCTACTTCGATGTATGATGAATACTACATCACATTCCAAAGTTGGCTTTTCATGTCCCCAGCCTCCAAAATTGCTGCCCACTCAGTTTTCCCCACATAGTATAATGGCAACCCTTATAATTCCAGTTACTCAGGCCAAAAACCTTGGTATCACTTTTGATCTGCTCTTGCTAGAATACCTGACATCCAGACTATTAGAAAATCTTTTCTACCAACTCTTACTGCTTCTAACACACTGGATTAAGCTTTATGATCTCACAAATGGATTACTGTAAAAGCCTCCTAACTAGCACTGCCCTCACACATTTTTATGTCCACGTATATCTCGTAGCAATTCATAGCCCGTTAGGCTTATTTCATAAGTCCAGTGAATGCAGTGATTGGGAGCTTTTAAGATAGTAAGCGGGGGATGGAGAGGGCAGGAGGACGCAGAAGAATTTTAGTACAGGCTTGGATACAATAAGAGCAGTTAGGCGGAACTATGTTTAGTGGCCCCTGAAATATGGAGTCCTGAGGCTCAACTCAATTCAAAGGAATTGAGTCAATTCACAATGAATTCTCCAGCACGAGACACATTATAACAGTGGCTTATGGTTCTTGAGGACAAGTGAGGGAGACACTGTGCTTTCAGATAACAAATCCATCTAAGCTTATTCCGATAACAATACTGAGGGCACAATGCAGTCCTGCTGGGTAGGGTCTCCCAGAGCTCTTGAGTCCAGAACGGGGGAAGCAACAGGGATAATGGGGACAAAGTAGAGAATGCCAGACCTCCCTCCATGTGCTTGAAGCCGGGTTCCTACCTGGTAACAGCGTGCCTCGGAAAATGGACCGAATTGAGGTGTTACATGGTGTGTCTGTGAGCCCTGGAAGGCAGAGGCTGCCAGGCTGATTACTACTCCTGAAGTCAATACCAAAATATGTTGTCCCATTTCTTCCCTCACTGTTATGAGAAAAAGCAATTATGTTATTATTAGAAAGCAAACAGCGCTTCTGACCATGCCAAGGCTAAAACTCTTTGGCTGCTAGAGCCTCGGGGTCTAAGTTCCATATGAGCTAAGGTCAATTTTCTATTTAGAATGCTTCCATTTGGGAGGTGCCAACAGAATAAATGTTGTGTTTGTATTTGCTTACTGTAATTACCACCTGCTCCCATCTGATTCATGAGAGGGTGAGCACGTTAGTGACTGGTTTACAGCCGAGGGGACTTAAGGGCTGTGCATTCGAGGGGTGCCACAGTCACGGTTAAGTGGCTTGTTGTAGGCTGACCCAGCCCCAGGTCCACCTTAAAATCTAATTTCTCTTTGTCTCCTTCATATAGCTGCTGAATATAGGCCTATGCGTGGTGTAATGGGAGAGGGCAAGTAAAAAGCAGGACAGTTTAATAAGAGGCCAGTTGTGTTTGTCGGAACTCTCTGGTAATATGTGCAGACCTTATTCACATTGCACGGATCAAAAATGGAAAAAAAAAATATACACTCACCGCCTCCTATAACTGAAAGTAAACCCCAGACATAGTTGGAGACAAGAATTCTTTCTCTGTTACTGTTCTCTCTTCCTCTGGGTTATCTTTGTTACCCCTCAATATTTTCCTGCTTGATGGCACAGATGACCTATAGAATCTCACTCATAACAGGGATTTTTTTGTCCCAAATTCGGTGAAAATGCTAAGAAGGACTGGCCCAGACTGGACTGGCCCAATCTGTCTGGCCCAGATTGGGATTATCTGGTGAGAGTAGAAGTGTTGACGTTAGATGCATTAGTGGGTTGTGAGAGATGAAAGTGAGGCTTGCCTGAACCACAGAGACTCAAAAGATTCCCTCAAAGAGATTCTAGACAAACATATAAATGCCACCCAGAAATGCTTCACAACTAAGTTTTACAAACACTCTACAAAGACAGTACTTTGATTTGTGCCGAGAGTTTGGTTATTTCTTGATTTAATGGTTGTTTTCCATTAATGTGACTTCCCTAATTTTCATCAAACTGGGGCCCTTTTAAGAGTCTAAGAGAGACGTTAAGTACACAGCAATTAGGCCAGGACAGCAAGCACTACTCAGGAACAATCTAGGCAAACCAGGAGCTCTGTACCGTCCTCCTACTGCACAGCATTCTTGGTCCTTCATCACAGCCCATTCATCACCTGCTGTCTGGGCAGTAGTATGGACCCACGCCCAGTGGGACTGGCCCACCCCATTGTTCAGTTCTGATGGCCACACTGCAGGCTCTTTGTCTCGAGACGGTCCTGCTTGGGTGCACACCTGTCTCTCTATCGCTCTACCCGCCCTCTCAGCTTGCAGTAACCCAACTGCCACCCTCCAGACAGGGGCTAATTAGCCGGCCTGCTGTTGTTTAATCCTCACTTGTGTCCAGGTCAGTGCAGTTATGAAGCTAGCTGCAAATAATCCTTCACAGCTCTTATTTTGGCTCTGTCCCCGGATGCTGCTGTTACTGGGTTTATCCTGCCACTTAGTACCTCAAATACAATTTAAAATTGGCGCTGATACAACAGCGTAAGAAGTTTTATGTGGTGGGCCCATCACTAACAAGGAAGACCGGAGCTACTACATACTGGTGGGAATGCTGGGGAAAACATAACCCTTCAGGAGCTCAGATTTTATGTCATATTTTTGTCCCAGAAAAAATTACCATTAACCCTCATGCCTTCAGCAATTATGCTCATTGAGCATATATGAATGGTTAAAAAGATGTGACTATATCAGAAATATGTGGCAGCGCATACCATAGGCTTTATATTGGGAATGCAGAAGTAAAATATAAAACATAAACAGTAGAGGTTTGCCATTGATGAGATTATCACATAGTGGGGGGACAGGCATGCAAATCATTTTCTGCAATGAATTCCATGTAATAGTGTGAGTGTCTCTAAAATGCTGCGCAAGTGGTAGGAATAGAATGCCTAAGGAGGGGTAACCATTTGGTAGGTGGATAAAGACGGATGCACCTGGAAAAAAAGAAAGCGCATGTACAAAACACAACAATAGGAGAGTATGGAAGTTCCAGAATCTTGTGAGCTGTTTGGCTGGGACTGCGGGACAATCAAGTGTAAGCTGTGATGAGGTGTGAGGGGAAGCTAGACCAGCAGCAGGCGAGAATTGGTTATGAAGGGCGGCTCCTTCAATCTAAGGATTTTTGTAAGTGAAGGAACTTTGTAGTTGCAAGTACTTGTAGAATAAAGTCTGGCTTAGGCAGAAAGAGAGACTCGATTAGAAACATCCAGGTGGTTTCATGAAACCCTAGCATGGGAATTCAGTCATTCCTTAGAGACCAGAAACAAGTAGGAACAAGGTTATAAAGATATCACTCTCTTTCACTTCTGTTCTTTTTTGTGTGCTGGCATCATTCTTATATTCCTAATGAGACCGGTTTTCTCTGCTTCACAGTTCAAATAGGAGACATGGCCATCTTTCAAATTCACTCCTGAATTTACTTGTTATAGGTCCAGCAGTTGGCAGAAACCAACTCATCTCTCTTGGTTCCAATTCCAAATTCCTGGATAGGGAATCTAATTGGCTCATCTCTGTTAACTCTTGGTCTACTCAACTGTAACCAGAGACACACAGATGTAGCTTCGACTCTGAGCATCAGCCTGGGCCCCACCTGTGAGGGAGAGGGAGCTAGAGGATTTAGGCGGTTAGACGTGCTTCCCCTGCACAGTGTGACATCACTAAGGAAGTTAAGGCAAGTGAGATGAACATATTTTTGTATTAAAATGTCACTTATGGTATTTCTGAGGATGGATTTGTAGATACTACACTAGGGGACATTGACAGTGAAAGATATTAAGGAAAAGGAGGTTGTCTTGGGTTTTAGCCTCCATCAGCTTAAGTGAGAGAATAGCAGGAGGCATTTCCTCTACACTCTGCTTCATCCTTTGTTTGACTAATGTCCTACCACATGTCTGCATACATTCTCTATTGTTTAGTTCTCTGGAGACAGATTTTGTATAAAGAATTGTCACTATCGGGGTGCCTGGGTGCCTCAGTGGGTTAAGTCTCTGCCTTCAGCTCAGGTCATGATCCCAGAGTCCCAGGATCGAGCCCCACATTGGGCTCTCTGCTCAGCAGGGAGCCTGCTTCCTCCTCTCTCTCTGCCTGCCTCTCTGCTTATTTGTGATCTCTGTCCGTCAAATAAATAAATAAAATCTTAAAAAAAAAAAAAAGGATCATCACTATAAGAACTCTGTGAAGAAGTACTATTGTTAACCCCAATTTGCAGATGATGTGAAGACACTGATATCTTGGTTATTATGTTCAAAGTCCCATGGCTAGAAGGTCACAAAGCCACATTCAAACTCTGGGAATCTTTCTCTAAATCCAGTACTCAGTCTTAGCATCCTAAATCAAATAACTTTGGTTTTATTGGTAGTCTATCAGCTAAGAATCCATTTTTCGTTAACAATTTTTGGATGTGTCATCTAGGTTTTATTCTTTTAAGGTAGTTTTGCAACTTTTCATTCTCATTCCTTATGTTTTGATTTCACTATTTGAACTCTCAGAGGATGACTTAATTTCCAGGTGTTTCCAGAGTACTTTACTCCAGCTTCCAACAGTGACAATGGCACCTACAGAGTGCCCTGAATTGTGCTGTAGGTTATAGTTTATCCATTCATGATGAATTTGGGAAGTAAAATTATTCTATTTGTTATCTATTTGTTATAAAAACATAAATTTTGTCATTACGTTTAAGCATAAATCTTATTTCTAAATTTCTATTCTAAAATATTTTTAGAGATTAAATATATAATGTATATATCTTGTATATGTCTTGCATATTTTCCTTTTTCGCTTCTGATTAACATTTTCCATATCTATGGCTTTTCAAGCCCTTCCCACTTTCCCATTAAGTCAACTAAGAATCTTTCAGTCTTAGTAAGATGAAGGAGGAATTCCTTCTCTATTAAATCCTTCTCAAGCAATAAACTATGTATTTAATGGTCTCACTCAAGCTGATATTAAGTAATAGTTCCTAATTGTCATTCCATGTGGATCTCTTGAATGTAAAGTCTAGATGGCAACCCTCTGGCTCCCTCCACAATGCATTGTTCCTTGCTCCTGTTGCTTACCAGTAACCTCCATTAATTAGTCCCTTAATTGTATACCCACGCCCCCTTGAAATTCATTCTAAATTATTTCATAAAAAAGAAAGTAAAAACAAGCTGTTCATTATTTTTATTCTTTTGCAACCCAGAGGATTTTTTTTATAATGCTATTTGATAATATTTAGATCATTTATTAAACACAAAATTTGTTTTACTAATTCTTTACAAAACTTCTAACAGATTTTTTTTCTCTTTATATAGGAAAAAGAGGCACAGGAATTTGAGCTAATTGAAAATGGCTTAAATCTAATAAGTGGCAGAATTGGGACTTATTCTCATTGGCACTCCTAAGTTTTGCTTATGAGCAAGTGTTAAAGTGTTAAGAAAAAGGTGAGCCCAATTCAGTTGGGCTGTCCTATTTCTTTTTGCCAAACATTTGTACAGATAATGATTTGCTGTAAGAATATTTGTCTACTTAAATGACAGGTAGAATAAGTTTATACAAAAAATTCCTATGTCACCAGAAATCCATCTGTCAGACTTTTGGGCAGAACACAGACTCTGCAGTCCATGTGCTTAAACTTAATAGTTTTGCTATATGAAAATGCATCTGGACCTCCTTGGACAATTGAAGGGAACCAATGAACTTAAGACTTAGGGGAAAAAATGGGTGTGAAATAAATATTTTAAAGTCATAGGCACCCTGAAAACTGTTAACTTCTTAATAGAACTAGGAGTCAAAACCACTGATTTATCATCCTTAGCTGTATTTTTTTATAGTACACAAAGGTCAAAGTTAGTAACAATAGGACATTCAATTCCCATACATGTGACATGTGCAATTCCAACATCTGGATAAAATTTAATAATGCAGGGGTGCCTGGGTGGCTCAGTGGGTTGAGCCTCTGCCTTTGGCTCAGGTCATGGTCTCAGGGTCCTGGCATCAAGCCCTTCATCAGGCTCCCTGCTCAGCGGGGAGCCTGCTTCTCCCTCTCTCTCTGCCTGCCCCTCTGCTTACTCATGATCCCTCTCTCCGGGTCAAATAAATAAATAGAATCTTTAAAAAATTTTAATGATGCAATAGAAAGCATGACATTGTCAAGGAAGTGCTGAGAGTAGTACATGCCAGGTGAAGAGTAGAAAGGGGAAAGATTTCAGAGAAGGGGTAAATAAGGGAGTGGGCTGTACATGGAGAATGGTTCAGAGGGCAGAAGGGATGGCAGAGTCATTGTAGGTCACATGGTATGGACGCTTGAGTGAATCTATAACCAGGCCTCATGCACGAGACATAATGGCACCTAAGGTGGGTGGAAAGGAAGCAAAGTGTGCATTAGAAGTAGCATGGCTGAGGTAATGCCGCAGTGGGACAGTACTTCCTTCCAAACTGAAACCTAAATCCAAATCATAAACTTTGTTTTAACGTGGGCTGGTGTTGACCTTACATGTGTCGCAGAGTTGAGTGAGAAAGAGGGTGAGAAGAGTCCAGTAGTGGTGAGGGATGCATGATCTCACTCTCCTAGCCATTCAGGCACTAGAGATCCTAGACCAGCTACCCAGCCTGTGGAAAGGCTCTTTTAGCTGGGGATATAGAAGTAGACATCAGAGAGAATAAAGCTTGAGGTTAGTACCCTAGTCAAATTAGTTGTGATTTAGAATCAGTCAGTCCTTAATTCCAGCAGAAAGTTGGCAAAAAATGTAAAACATAACAAAATAAACAAACAAACATCAGGATCCCGTGGTAACTTGGCATAGTTGTACATGTCAGAGAGTCACCATTGGATACAAAGACCTTGGTCTATTTATTTATTTTTTAAAAAGACAAAACGAAAACGAAGACCTTGATTTACAGGAGATGAACTCTAAACTCAACTTGTATGAGGTCTAGGTTTATGTTCAGCTGCTAGGCTTTCTATACAAATTTTAATATTAGATACTCAATTTATGATAAGCATTTATTAAGCAGCTGCTGTGTAACCGACTTTATCCTAAATGCACAGACTCCCAGGAACTGAGGATCATTGAGACTCCCAGTTTAACAGGGGAGATGCACAATACACCATCAGTTACAATGCACTGTGGTAAGTACTACCAATCAGGAAATGGAGAGGCAGAGACAATTGTCTAGTAGAAAGATGTTTTAAATGATATTTAAAGAACCATGAGTTAAACAGGCAAAGAGGGCCGCTTGACTCTTGGAGAAGAAAAATATTTTAGGCAGTTAATTTAATGCACAAAGGTATTGGTAACAGCATGCTGAGTCTAGGGGAACTTCAAATTGTTCTGTCTGCCTGACATTGAACAAGGAGGAAATAAGATGGTGAGAGATGAGGAGGGCAAAGTATGCAGAGGCTGTGCTCCCAGGTAGGTCAGGATGACAGCTCAGAAAATCAGAACCAGGTAGGTAAGTAAATGAGTCGTCTGGGGTATATGTTGCCAGATGAAACTTTGAAGAATGAAGCAGGTATAATGTTCTGAGTGGGTGATTTGGTATAAAATAAATGAGAGCTTCCTGAGGCAAGGAAGGATGACAGAGGTCTGGTAGAGGGAGTCAGTTACATCATCTCAGTGTGGTGTCCTTCCATGGGCAGGTTCTGCTTTCACTCTTTAAATCTGTTTACAACCTTCAGGCAACTTTCAGCACATTTTGACATTTTCCAAAAGAAAACCTACAAGTGGAGAGTCTACTGGAAAGTTAGTGACAGAGACAGGAGAGGAGATTATATCAAAAGACATACCTAAGTCTCTCTTCTTGGTTATGTGACATATAATCTCTTTCCAAAACATGTCTGTCTCTTCACTGCATATGATGTCTAAGGCCCTCCCTCATTCTTGTGGCAAACATGAACTCCACCTTACCTCTCTCAGTCTTAAGAACCAGCTGCAGAGAAGCCCCAAAGGTCTAGCCACCAAGTGGGCTTATTAGAGCAATCACAAACTGGGTCTCTCCTTCAAGGAGATTGCTACGCTACCTGCTATGAAAAATTGCATTTCCTTTATATTATTAGAATTCGTCACAATTCTCTCAATTCTGCACTATCAAGTCTTTCTTCTCTACTGGATTATTTTCTTCAGAATACAAGCATAGTATTATTTAATTTAATTTAATTTTTTAAAGATTTTATTTATTTACTTGACAGATCACAAGTAGGCAGAGAGACAGGCAGAGAAAGGAAGGGAAGCAGGCTCCCTGCTGAGCAGAGAGCCCGATGTGGATGTGGATGTGGGGCTCGATCCCAGGGCCCTGGGATCATGACCTGAGCTGAAGGCAGAGGCTTTAACCCCACTGAGCCACCCAGGTGTCTCGTATTATTTAATTTTAAATAAATTTTCTCTTGACATTAATTTCCCCACCAGCTATACCTTCATCCCTCTGTTTTCTTTTAAGAAAGTTCTAGAAAGAGTTACTTATAGTCACAGTCTAATTCCTCACCTCCCATTCTCACTGAAGTTCACTCTAATCAGGATTTTGGCCTCACCACTCACTGCCCTGAAACTGCTCAACATCACCAGTGGTCTCCAGGATGCTAAATTCCATGGTCAAGTCCAGCCTCATTTCACTTGACATATCAGCAATACAGCTCCCTGCTTCCTTGACGGGATTTCCTCACCGATTTCCAGGATACCCCATACTCTTGTTTTTCACCTTCTTTTACAGCCGTCTCAGCTCCCAAACTCCTTTTAATTATTTACACTTATTCCTATGGTGATCTCACCCAGTTTCATGCTTTTAATACTACTCTCAAATGAATATTTCAACCCAGACTCTACTGGATCTCCAGACTACTATCTCTAACTGCTTATTCCATCACATCTCTATTTGAGTGTTCGTATACGCCAAAAACTTAACATCTCCAAAGCTGTACATTCTGTTAAATTCCCAATTCCCTGTTCCCATTTTGGGAACAGAGTCAGTTGGTGGCGACTCCTTTATTGAGGTTCTACCTCAGAAGGTTTTCTTTGCTTGTAATGTTCTTCTCCACATGCCGAGCTCTCTTATCTACTTTGATGACCCTATTTAAAATTGTAGTCTTCTCCCTTTCTACTTCATATTCCTCTTATATTGTTTCATTATTTTTTTTCTGTTGCACCTTCACCCTCCAACATACCCTATGTTTTACATATTTATGACATTGCTTACTTATTCTCTGTTTTCTTCCACTAGAATATAAACTCCATGGAGGCAGGGCTTTTTGTTTTTATTTCTTGGATGCATCTCAAATGACTAGAGCACATCTAGTACCTGATAGATGTTCAAAAACATTTGTTGAACGGGTGAGTAAATTACATGATCTTTAATCCTAAGAAGCTTGTAGTCCATTTGGGGAAATAAATTATATGTTGGAGAAAAGAATGGTTGCCAGGCAGAATGTGCCAAGTGATAAGTGAGTAGAATAGACCCAAAGTGCTAAGACATTGTTTTTTCTAAGGATTCAGAAGATTGGGCTCAATTTGAATAATTCATTCTGGGGGAAAATTGATCATAATCTAGGGAAGTGAGGATAGGAGTAAAACATTTTAGATGAGAGCAATTTAGGGCCTCAGTGCTATTGCATTTCTGAATTTAAAAGGAAGCTATTTGTTGCCAAAAAAAAAAAAAATACAAAAAGAGTTTGTTCCAACTGGAGGTCTCTTTCCTCTTTGTCTACAAAACTGCAAAACAATACCCCACTAATGGGTCTTTTGGTTATGCATATGCAGTGGCTGTTACTAGGTGCTGGGGGTGAGTGTACAGAAGGAAAGAAAAAACTGGTCTGTAATCCCTATTTCAAATCAGATTTTTTTTTCAAGTCAGTTAACTGCAAAATAAAGAGGAAAGGGAATTAAATAGTTACTTAGAAACAAAAGAAAAAATGTAAGTGGGCCAAGGGAAAAGCTTTTAGCAAATGTGAAAAAAAATCACGCTGGCACTGATGATGGGCCACTTAGGAGTGATTATTTCTAATGGAGCAAAGAGGGGCAGTGGGTGCTATCAGGTGCAGGCTAGAGTCTCCTCAAAGAGACCCTGGGCTTCCTAACTGTCACTTTCTCCTGGGGCCAGGGCTGACTTTCTGTCCATGCACCCACACCCCTGCATCAGCTGTTCCTAGGCACAGACAGTTACGAAATGAAACCGTTTTGGTTACAGCTTTTCTTTGTCCACTGAGTATTTTTTTTCAGGGGCAGCAGAGGGTTAAACTGAAATGGAAGCAGATAAATTTATCTTTGCTTCCAGACTCCCCTCTTGTCCTCTTTTCTCACCCGTGACCCCGCCATTGCTTCAGGAACCAAGTGGACTGCAGACTTTTCCCTCTCCTAGCCAAAGAGAGGAAGATGTGTTTCTGATCATTTAGACTGACATCTTTACTAATTGGTTTCTAATCTTTCCTCTCTTGGGGATTATTAGTGTTTTAAACCTTTGCTCTTCAGTTGGGAGATCTAAAACAATTCTGCCTACACTGGAAGGTTAAAGAAAATTTAAGCATCTCAATTAATTCTAAGAATGGAGTCCAACCTTCTTTCAGGTTGCTTTGGTCAAAGGAAAAGGTAATTTGTCTCGATCGCCCAAGAAGGCTTTTTGTAAAGAATTTGTCAAGGAGTACTGAATCAGTTTAAATAGCATGAGACATCCCTGAAAGATCTAGGGATGGCAGAAAGGCCCTCCTGGACTTGACTGCTCTCATTTGTAGCGCCCAGGTGTAGTCTGTGCTCGGACTTGGTACAGACGACCCCCCTGCAACCCTCTTCCCCCTCATGTTTCTTCCCTTCCTCAGCTGCATGGTATCAGCCATGAATCAGATAGGGCTTTCTCCCTTGACTCTTGGCTGATACCTGGACTGATTTCTTTGACCCTATCCTGAGGCACAATGACCCTGCTTGTACCTTGAACATTTTGTAAACTCATTTGCCCATTTGCCATAAAGCTTCAGTCTCCAAGTTCATTATAGGGAGGATGTCCAGAGTAGTTTAGGAGGGAGACACAGTTCTAATAATTTATGAGAATACAGGTAGAAGCACAAGTGTAGCTTATACTTATATGTGGACTAGAGTGCTCTCTGAAAGTCAGGGCTGATCATCAGCTATAAACATCTTTCCGTTGTATCAGCTGTTGGTGGATGCCTATAAGGAAATTAGTGGTTAATTTTTTAAAAAGATGTTATTTATTTATTTATTTGACAGGCAGAGATCTCAAGTAGGCTGAGAGGGGAAGGGGGGCGTGGGGAGGCAGGCTCCTGCTGAGCAGAGAGCCCCATGCAGGGCTTGATCCCAGGACCCTGGGATCATGACATGAGCCGAAGGCAGAGGCTTTAACCCACTGAGCCACCCAGGCGCCCCAAGTGCTCATTTTAATATGAGTTATTTATAATGACTGTGGTCTAAAGCACTGACCCCTAAAAGAAGACAGCATTCGTTTTAAATTGCAATGAGACTTCAAGTAAAGAAGCAGAGAAATAAGTCTAGCATGTATCCATTTCTGCAAGATGTTATGGATCATTTATTGAATACTTGATTAAAAATGAATTGACCCTGTATCAGAAATTTTTTAAAAAAATTTAGATCTTGAATGGATTAACACAACCTTTCTAAAACAATTTTCTGTTTCCTACTCAACATTGTTTAAATGTTTATCCTGTTTTAAATGTGAGGTATGTAAAGTATATTTGGGGAAAAATTATCTACCCTGCAAATGAGTAATCCAAACATTCTCACTAATACTCATTATCTCTGGTCTTCTTGGTGATGACCCTTTTAACAGGTATAAGGTGATAAAATTGTGATTTTGACTTGCATTTTCCTGATGATTATGGACATTGAGCATTTTATCATGTGCCTATTGCCATCTGTATGTCTTCTTTGAAAACTGTATGTTCAGGTCCTCTGCCCGTTTTCTAATTGAATTACTTGTGTTTTTGCTATTGCCATTTTACTTCTTAATATATAATAAGTAATGTTTCCTTTAAGAATAGATAAAAGTGATGTTTAAAGATTATGCTTAAACCATTAATTTAGGGGACACCTGGGTAGCACTGTCGGTTGAGCATCTGACTCTTGGTTTCGGTTCAGGTCATGATCTCAGGGTCGTGGGACTGAGCCCTGTGTAGGGCTGCACACTCAGCCATAGTAGAGTCTGCTTGAGTTTCTCTCTCCCTCCCCCACTGCCTGTCCCTGCTGCGGTCTCTCTGTCTCTTGAAAATAAATAAATAAATCTTAAACAAAAAACAAAAAAACTCACATTAATTTAGTTCCTTGGTATTTAAAAAAAAAATTTAAAAAAAATTTTTTGCATCCCTTGCTTTGGTCTTTCAATATGCCAATAAGATAGCTCTCTGACCTTCAGCCATACTTTAGGAAAGGGAATTATTGCTTGTCAATCCTCATTGTGTAATTAATGGGGGTAATTAACAAGTTAGTGTTAAGATTTCAAGGGTTGACTTAATTTTCGTTCTTTAATGCCAACCCAATTATTTCAATTGGATAAAAGGATAAAAAGTTCATTGTAAAAATGGGACAGGAAATTTTTTAAAATGCTTAATTGACAAATCAGAATCATTAGTCATGCAATTAATACTTTTTGCAAAATTCTTTAAAGTTAAATTGAAAAGTAACACTATTTATAAATTTGCTGAAACAGAGATTATAAAACATTATATCAATGCTAGATGATTTTAAATCTTATTAATTTATACTTGACAATTTTTACTTTATTTATGGTATCGTGTTCTTCCTCCATATTAAATCTAATTTGAGACTGTTTAAAATGCTTTTGGACAAGAATATTCAGCAGAATTAAAACTACTCAGTATGGAAATGTTCAGAGAACTGAATAAATATTTTTCATAAGTGATTGATAATTTTATCTTATCAAAGTTAAATCTCTATAAAACCATTCTAGGTTTGTTTAAAAATTTTATATTTTTATTTATAAATGTATGCTTTTGTCTATTATATTGACAAATTTGAGTTACTGTCAAGTATTTTTCAAAATGTGATAATTTGCTTATTCTTTAAGATTTGATAGTTCAGTGATTCTGAAAGTGTGGTCACTAGACAGGTAACACCATGATTACCTGGGAAATTATTAGAAAGAAAATCTCTCAGGCTGCATCCCACACCTACTAAATCAGAAACTGGGAGTAAGGCCAGCAAGCAGTGTTTTAACACATATTCCTGATGATTTCAAAGTACACTGAAGTTTGAGAAATACGAGGTTATGCTATAGGAAAAAATCATTCCCCAAATCCCAGCAACTTAATAGAACAAGATTTTACATCTCTAAAAGTAAGGTCTACTCTAAGTCTAAATAATTCTCCAGGGTAGCTATTTTTGATATTTTGACTCAACATTTTAAGATGCATTGAACTCCCAGAACAATTGCTATTGCAGAGAATGGGTAAGCTGGAGAATTAAGTGCCAGGCAATATAATTTTCCCACCTAAAAATGAGCAGCACTATTGCTTACATTTCATCAACCAAAGCAGTTCACAGAGTCACACCTAAATTTGTGATCTCTTGAAATTCTGAATGAATATTAGAATGGATTTTTCTATTTTGCAAAAAATGCCATTCAGATTTTAGCAGGGATCGCCTCAAATCTGTAGATTGCTTTGGATGATGTGTTCAGATTTTCTAAATCCAGGCAAATTTAAGTTATATGAAAGTATGCATTGTAAATAATGCAACAATGGTTTTTAAGTTTCTTAGCCTAGATGTTTTAGCTTGATGTAAGACATTATGTAAATAAGTATCCATGGTAAGCTAAACAATAAATGGTAAAGGGTCTGTTTTGTCTTTAAGGTCTGCTTATCAAAAATTTTAAATATTTGTTACCTTTAAGATATAAACCACTTTTGTTCAACAAAACTGGAGCATTATATCATAATATAAAAACTGCCCATCTCCCCTGAACAAGTAAACATCATTCTGTTATTTTTAGAAAAATATGGACTTATTTAACAGGTTGCAGATTTTCTTTATAGAACTGATTTTATAAGTTGATGAATTTTTATTACACTATTATCTAAAAATTCCTGAACTTCTTTGCTTTTGATTAGTCCTATTGTCCCTGTAAGAAGTTTGATGTTAATATGAGATTTTAAAATTTGTTGCTGTATTTGAAGATGAGTAGTGCTTTTGCTCTCTACTGTGTCTCTAACACTAGGGTTCAATATAAAATCTGGCTTTGTTATTGAAGCCTGATTACATACAAATGATATTTATGAACTCTTTTTGTGTGTATGTGATAAAACCTATCACAATTTAGTGTTTGGGGGAGTATTTTGTCTTTCTACCATTTCTCTTTTCATCATATTTGAGAAAGAAATAGTCTGGAACTTTCTACTCTCAGCATAAGACTTCTAGTTTAATGCTTCTCTCCCCAGTAAGCCATTCCAGGGAATTCATCTTCTTTAGCACTCTGTCCTCACCTTCCGGAACAATACCTGGTTCATAGTAGATGCTTTATGTATATTTGTTGAGTAAATAAATGATTAAATATTAAATAGTTATGGGTCCAAGAACCTGTGTTCTGATACAATTACATGTCCCACTTGGATTTCAAAAAAACAGTTTTTGTTATTTTCATGGTGATTTAATTATAACTATAATTAAATTGTAATTCTGTATATCTAATGGAAAAAGTACAAGATTTACTTGTGTGGATCTGAATCTAATTAATTTTTACCTCTTGGCTTTATGATAAAATAAAAAGTAAACATAATTACAAAGAGGCATAAGGAAATCTTAGTGGGTGATGGAAATATTTATTATCTTGATTGTAGTAATAATTTCCTGATGTCAAACCCCATCAAATTTTGTACTTTAAATATGTGCATTTTATACCAGAAAAAAATAGAAACAAAATACATATCAAATTGCTTTCTATTACAATATTTCCGTAAATATTTTGCTCCTACATTACTACCTATCACTAATAAATATCACTAGATATCACTACAGAAATTCGAGGATGATTTGTGAGATTCTTGTGAGGCTACGCTAAATGATTCTTGTGAGGCTATGCTAAATTTCCTGCCAGGTAATTAAAACTGCTACATTTCTGTCTCTATCAGCATTACCTTAAAGTTTTCAATCTTCAACCAGCAATATATGGGAAGAAGAAAACAGAGACATTTGGAGAAGAAATCATCCCATGACTCATAACGCAGTGAAGAGAGAAAGGAAAGATATGAATAATGAGTGAGGGTTAAATACTAATATTGATTATGGTGACAATAACGGCTATTGAGAATGTGCTGCATGACAGCTATGATCTAAGTACTTAGCACAATCCTCATTTTTCAATTTTCACACCAACCCTGTCATTGTTCCCATATAAACAAATTTGGATCTAAGTTGTAAAGAGCCGTTCTAAAGTAAAATACTACTAAGTGTCAGAATCAGAATCTGAACCTCAAATGCTGAATCTGGCACTCAGGGTCTTCATTACAACTCTCTACCTTCTCACAACAGACACAAGTAGGGAAAATCCAACAAGCCTCAAGTAAGAGGTGATGACTAAAATACATAGACTCCTGTATGCATTGACAGGTAAGGAGGACTTAGCATCTGAAGATAAAATAGGATCCAGGGTCTTTGTTTATCTGTGTGCATCTCTGCATAACTATGCTCTGATGTGGACAGTTTACTCTAGGTGGAGAAGTGCTAATGCTTGCAGAAAGCATTAAACAGAAGTAATAGTATGATATGATCTTCGCAACTTTTGCACCATATATGTTTTTGAAGACCTCAAGTTTTCTCCTGGGCTACAAAAGTGCATATTAAGCCAGGGTTTTGTTTTATGAGATTGCAAAACTTCAGCCAGACAAACAAATATAGGAGATAAACAGAGATAAGTAAATGGCATATAGGATCTCCACTTTTACAGAGATGAAGATTATATCAGAACCAGCAGACAGTCCCTGTGGAAAGGATGCATAATGTCCCTCATACAACTCACTCGATCATTTGCTTTTTTTTTTTTTTTTAAACTAGAGATGAATAGCTTCTGCCATATTGTAAAAGAGAAGGCAAATTAAAGTTAGATAATAGAAAATATACCTGAATGGCTGGAATACACATCGTATGGATGAGTATATAAAGCATTTGGCATGGGAAGCAGAAAGCAGAATTATATGTAACAGTGATGTGCTAAGTGCCAGTCTCAAATATCCTTTGCTTAGGTCAAAGTTTTTTGTCCTCGATACATTGGGACCAGATAATTCTTTCCTGTGGGGAGCTGTCCTGTACATTGTAGTATGTTTAGCAGCATCCCTGGCCTCTACTCAGCAAATCCCAGTAGCATTCCCCACTCCTAGTTCTGACGAAAATATCTCTAGACATTGCCAGATGTCCCCTGGAGACAATATCAGCCCTGATGAAGACCCACTGGCTTCTCCTAGTATGTTCCTAGGCATTTTTTAAAATTAATTATTTTTATTAACATATAATGTATTACTTGCCCCAGGGGCACAGGTCTGTGAATCGTCAGGCTTACACACTTCACAGCGCTCACCATATCACACACCCTCCCCAGTGTCCATAACCCAACCACCCCGTCCTGTCCCCCTTCTCCCCAGATGGGATCAGTAGGCATTGTTTTTTGTTAACTACGTTGCAGATTCAAGATAAAGATACACTATAGCTTTAGATAAGTATGATTTAGAGGTCTATCTGTAGATTAGAAATTGATAAACATAGGCTCAGTACAATTAGGATTGGGTAGCAGTATCTCTGTTTATTGGTCACATGAGCATTTTTTTTAGTCACCTACTAAATGCCTCCAGGTTCTAGAGATACAAATATAAAGAAGATATTACAGATTTGTCTTAGACCAAAGATACTATTCATCCAGATTCTTAAAGATCCACTATAGTAGTCTGTTAGATCATCAGAAACCACAAATTGCATGCATTATTACTTCGTACCTGCATAGAGATAGTTTCCCTGAGTTATCATGATTTCCCTGTAGGTAGATATGAACATTTCCTTTAAAGTGATTTTTTAGGTTTTGGTTTGTTTGTTTGTTTGTTTGTTTGTTTTAAGTTACAAGTCAGGATACTGTGGTCCATTGCTATTCAATGCCCTCAATGCAGAAATTCCCATGATAAACTAAGACTTGAGCTAAAAGCTGTAAGGGTTGTCTATTAACCTATGAGTCTGCATACTTACTGTTTGAGATAATAGTAATTATACTTTTAAAATTATAGGAACTAAAGGGACTACACATTCTGAATAATCATCAGAACCACCCTCTATCCAGATGTTCCTTTTAACTACTTTCTCCCTTTACTTCCCTCCAAAGAGATAGTTCAGGTTCTGGAAAACAAACAAACAAATAAATAAGCAAAATAGTAACAGCTCCAGAAATTGTGATATATATATATATATTATATATATATATATATAATTCCTGTGATGTTATTTAATCCTTGCAAGAGGCATAGAAAAACCATAAAGAACATAGAAGTAAGGAAGTTATGTAACTTGGCCAACATCACACATTTCATTATTATCATGTCTGGCTGAATCTAAAAGTCCATGCTTTCCCATTCTACCACCTTGCTTCTGGGCCATAGTAGGTAAATATTAAAAATGCTTCACAACCTGGGCGCCTGAGTGGCTCAGTGGGTTAAAGCCTCTGTCTTAGGCTCGGGTCATGATCCCAGGGTCCTGGGATCGAGCCCTACATTGGGCTCTCTGCTCAGTAGGGAGCCCGCTTCCCTCTCTCTCTCTGCCTGCCTCTCTGCTTACTTGTGATCTCTGCCTGTCAAATAAATAAATAAAATCTTTAAAAGAAAATGAGCACGTATGTTGAAGTCTTTACAGTGAAGTATTTTTAAAGAAATAACATTGTTGTTATTTTGCTATTAATTTCTAAGGCATCCTAGAATAGTCAATAATGGAACATATACATATAAAACTACATATGCACATCTACAAATACAAACACATATACACATATAAAACAAGTGCTAAATATCTAAAAAAACTTCAGGTTCCCAAAAATCCTTCTTTAAACTAAAAACAAAACAAAACAAAAACAAACAAAAAAACTAAGCAACAACAATAAAAAACGAACGATAATGAAAATCTTCCTGGACTTGAAATTCTTTATTTCTTTCTCCCCTGATGTTTTTTTCTCCTTGCTTTTCGTCTAGAACACTCTTAGCTTCAGATATTCCCATGGCATATTTCCTCAGCTCATTAAAGTCTTAACTCAAGTGTCACCTTCTGAGTAAGTTCTCTTCTGACAACACAACTTAATATTGTAGTATTCACTCCCTTGCACTCCCTATATATTTCCTTGTTTTATTTCTCTCCATAACACCTACCACATTTGATACAATGTAATAAACATATTTATTTTGTTATTGTTTATCACCCTTTACCAGAATACAAACTCCACAAGTCAAAGAATTTTTATCTATTTTGTTCACTCTTGTATTTCCAGTATCTAGAACAATGACAACACATAATAGATATTTGATTAGTTTTTGTAAACTAAATAAAGGAATAAACTTAAAACAAAAAGAGAAAAATAAATAGATAAATTAATTATAAAATAGTTAACATTCTCATGCCAAGGAAAGCATCATTCCTGCTAACTGGGTGACATGAATATGCTGAAAATAAGATTTACTACAGAATTAATGATGAATTATTTTATCAACCAAAGTCTTGCATCATACAAAGAACAGAATTATCAGCTCACATGGGTAAGAGTCAGGGTTACTTCACATTTATACTTTGTAAGAATGTTTTAAGGTGCATCCTGAAGGTGCAAATAAATCACCAAATGGGAAGGGCATATCAGGTAAAGAGAACAGTTTGTGCACAGCAAAGAGACTTGAAAGAGCAGAACATGATCGGTAAGGGGGAATTAAATTACTCAAGGAAGGCTGTGGCGTAAGTATTGAGAGAAGAAATACCAGGAAAGCAAAATCAAAGAGGCATGAGAATGACAGTGACACAGGCTGCATGTGTCATGCTGAGAAATTAGAACTCATTCTTCCAAGAACCGAGGAGTCAACAGACAGTGTTAAGACTGGGAATGACATCACCAGATTGTCATTGCAAAAAAAGACCATTTTGTCTGCATCAGATAGATGAACTTAAATAGGGTACCAGGTGGAACATGGTCAAGGCTGTATGCAGGTGTGTTAACTAAGACAGGTGTGGGAATAGAGAATAGAGCCAAATTTGGGAATTGCAAGATAAAAATGAGAATGTTTAGGGGCGCCTGGGTGGCTCAGTGGGTTGGGACCTCTGCCTTCAGCTCGGGTCATGGTCCTGGGGTCCTGGGATGGAGCCCCACGTCGGGCTCTCTGCTCAGTGGGGGGCCTGCTTCCTCCTCTCTCTCTGCCTGCTTCTCTTCTGCCTGCTTGTGATCTCTGTCTGTCAAATAAATAAATAAAATCTTTTAAAAAAATGAAAATGTTTAAGTGATCTCTTGAAAATGAGGGAAGACAGAAAGGACAAGAATCTAGTCTGATCACTATGGATATGGCTGGGAAACCTAAGAAATAAGGAGAACCCAGGAGAAAAAGAAAGTTCAGAATAAAGACAATGAGTCTGGTTTTTGTCATGCTGGGTTCGATGTGCTTCTGAGACATCCAAATAAAAATGATCCGTTGGGGCTAGATCTATGAGTATGGAACATGGTAGAAACAAGTGAAGGTGTCGATCAGTTATCCATATAATTAGAGGCAAAGGAAGATATGGGGCAGAGGAAAATCTTTTGGGGAAATGAAATAAGCAGAGAACAAGTCTAAAAAAATGTGAATATCAGTTTTTAAGGAGCAGTTTTAAATATCAGTTTTTCATTACCATTTTATGAATATAAAAATGAAATAAATGGCTGAAAGGAAGGAGGTCACAAGGAGAGAGTGACAGCACAGAGACCAAAGTAGGAGAGTTTTTCTTTTCCCTTGAAGACGGAGTAGTCAGAATTGTCAAGGGCATCGGAGAGGGAATACAAGCCCTCCCCTTCTCCCTATCCTTCGTAGAGAAGGAGACAAACAGCAAGAAAAGGCTGGAGGAAAAGTAACGACCAAGAGGCTCTTGCCAAATTTATCATGTTCCAGATTTAAATTTAGGAAAACTGGCAGTGTCTGACTGTCACCAGGGAATTGCTCCCACTTTATTATTTTCTTCTCTTCCAATGAAAACAAATTCTGCTGATCACTGGCTCTGGTATAAGACCTGTCCCTTCTAGTTTGCTAGACCCGCAGATATGCAGAAATATGACTTGTGTGATTGTTGTGGATTTGAAATTTTATTTTCATGTTTTTGGGTTGGCATAAATTTTAAAGATTTTAAAATTGAAGAAAAATTAGCTCTTTGAATATGTTTAAAAATATTCACTGTCATGTAATCAGAGGCCAAGAAATAATATTCCAAATAATTTTATGCTAGCTTAAATAGGAATAAAGAAACTATGTTCAAGCAAAACCAACACTGTAGAAACACTAATATATCAAGCTATGGAATCAACTATATCCAAATAATTAGGTTTAACTCATAATTTCTTATTGTATGTGCTCTTGGAATTAAAGAACTTGGAGCTTTGTACTTAGATTTTACAACATATAATCATCTTAGATCCAAATTACCCTACTTCCTGAAATAAAATTGAAATTATTTGGTTATAAATTTTATAATACAAAAATTGCCATAGTATTGAAAACGAGTGTCTTCCAGGAATATATATTTTCATATTAACTTATCTTCTTAAATTATTTTATTTTATCCTATTTAAACACAGGTTCAGGATTTAAAAAAAATTACTATTGCTTAATTTTGCATTTATTAAACTAACTCCAAAAGCACAGACAGATGTGTGTGGAACGTAATCTATACATATACTTCATCCAAGTTAATAAAGTCCCTGAAGAAAGCATTTCTGCTTTTCTTTAGTATATAGACCTACTTTTCTATATTCATATCATAGAAATTACTCAAAGATCAGCCTGTTAAATATTATAATCCCTTAAGAAAAGTGACAGATTTCAGGGCATCTGCACGGTTCAATCAGTTAAGCATCTGCCTTTGGCTCGGGTCATGATCCCAGGGTCTTTGGATCAAATCCCATGTCAGGCTTCCTACTCAGGAGAGAGCCTGCTTCTCTCTCTCCCTCTCCCCTGCTTCTCTCTCTCTCTCTCTCTCCCCTTCTCCCCTGCTCATGTGTGCACATTCTCTCTCTCTCATTCTCAAGTAAATAAAAAATCTTTTAAAAATTAAGACACTTTAAATAAAAGTCTATATTGATTTCCATGACTGCCTACTCACTAAAATAACTGAATTTTCTTGTACCATGACTTTGTTTTTTGGCAATTTTTTTTACTTCCTCACACCACAAAGAATTACAAATCAAGGGCAGAACAAATGACAATGAAAGTACCATCTGCTCATTTTTAAAATTTTTTATTTATTCATATAATTTTTTAAAGATTTTATTTATTTACTTGACTGAGAGACAAAGAGAGAACACAAGCAGGGGAACAGCAGGCAGAGGGAGAAGCAGGCTCCCCGCCTAGTAAGGAGCCTGATGCAGGGCTCCATCCCAGGACTCTGGGATCACGACCTGAGCCAAAGGCAGACACTTAACAAACTGAGCCACCCAAGCACCTCTATGCCCATTTTTTAGAAGATTTATTTATTTATTTTAGACGGGGCAGGGAGGGGCTGAGACAGAGAATCTCAAGCATTTACTCCCTGCTAAGCACAGAGTCAGATGCCAGGCTTGATCTCAAGACCCCCAGATCATGACCTGAGCCGAAATCAAGAGTTGAATGCTTAACCAACTGAGCCACCAAGGCACTCTTATATGCCCATTTGAAAATTTCTGTTTCCCAAAATGCATTTATGAAAACTTCAACAACACTGGATGACTCCAAGGGAATATTTTATAGTCACTTCAAGCTAATGTGTTAAGAACCAAATATACTCTCCCCTCTCCAAAATCTCTTTTTCTTGTTTTCCGCTCTTAGGTAAATATGCCAATGATTAATAGCCCAGACCAGAAACATAAAGATCATTTTTCTCTGTCTCCATCACTCTCTCCTCTTTTTATTTACTTACTAAACCCTACAATCCTTATCTTCGATAATTTCCTAGAATCTCTACCTCAATAGCATTCCACCAAAAACTTTTTAAGTGAGATTGTCATATTTTTTTCAACCTGATTAATTTAGAAATCCTCTTGATTCTGGTCTTGCCTTGTTCCCTACCATACCCCAATAGCCCTGATATGTTCTCCACACTAAGGGCAGAGAGCCTTTACCAAAAATAGTTCTGTGTCATTCCTTTGCTTAAAATAATGACAACAAAATGAACCAAACCAGACCAACTAACATTATATAACAGTATTTAATTAAACAGAGTATGTTCTGAAGTTGACTGCCTAGGGTCAAAACCCAGATCTACAATTTACTTGCTGTGTAACCTTGGGCAAATTATCCCAATTCTCTGCATCTAAATTTTCTCATGTTAAAAAAAAAAAAAAGTAGGATTAATAATTCCTTTTTCCTAGAGTACAGTAAAGCATAAATAGCACAAAGACATGAAATTTGCATTATTGTGAGTTTTAAGCTACTACTATGTGGGCTCTATGAGGCAGGACAATAGTCCTCTAAAGTATTTATTATCTTTACAAATGCATCAACTCAGACTTTTAAAATCAAGTAACTTGCTGAAAAGTATACAACAGAGCCCGGATTTCAATACAGAATGTTTTGACATCAAAGACCATAGTAACAATGATAGACCAGTCTACCAGATGTCCCTGTGTCTGTGTTCTTTTTCAAGTTTATAGGAAGAAAACTGAATGTGTATATGCCCATCTCACTGACACGCTCAGTGGTGGTTTGGGAAGCAGGGTCATATCGTGCAAACATGATAGATATTGCTGTAGACGTGCAGATATGGCAGAAGGGGAAATTTTTAAGGTAGATCCATGAGTCATGACAGTCACCTGTCATAACCAGGTGCTGATGACAGAAGAGTTCATAGCCTTAGGGTTCATTCTGCTCAGGTGTGTATTTGATCCAGTGTAAAATATAGCCAAGAAAACTCATTTATAATGTGATGAATGTTCTCATGGGCGAGGGTCAGGGGTAGTACCAGGTGCTGGGATGCGCTGGGGTAAACTTTCTTTGTGTCAGCTAAGCCAGATGGTATGTGTGAGCATGTATGTGTAAATGTGCATGAGCAATGTGTATGAATTTAGTGGATGGGAGGAGTGGAGGCCAGAATGAGAAATTTCTAGGTGAACAGAAATAGGATATTGGGCAACTTGAAAGAAGTTTAACAGCTCATCTGAAAAGACGTAAGTGAGGAATCCAGACTCAAAGGTCACTGGAAAGCTCCAGGAACTGGATCATGTCAGGTCTTAGAAGTCTCTTTAAAAAGTTTTGACTTTATCCTTACAGCAACGAGAAGCTATTGATAAGGAGAATGGATCACAATTGCATTTAAAAAAAAAAAAACTCTAACTGCAGAGTGGAGACTGGATTTTAGTGGATATAGACTTGAAGTAGGGGGTCAGTTAGGAAGCTGTTAATAATAATCCAGGTGAGAGATAATGGTGATCTTGACCTGAGAAGTACCAGAGAGGATGGGAAAAAAAAAGATTTGAGAGATCATACAGGTGTAGCATTGACAACTGTTATAGCCTGATTGAGGGGCCTGAAAAAGGGAAAAAATGAAAGGAGATGTTCACGTTTCTGTCTTCGGCTGTTGGTGGGCAGAAAAGCCAGTCACGGAAGGAAGCAGGAATGGTGTGATAATAACCTGTTTCCTTTGGGACTCACAGAACTGTTTTGATGATGAAGTGAAATAGTTTATATAATAGCAACTATCATAATGCCTAGTGCCTTATAGCTCTTTTCTGTAGTTATTTTCATTCTCATCTCCTCATTTCCAAAGTTGTACCAGTGTTTAGTAGCAAAATTGGGAATAGAATTCCAGGCTTCTGTTTACCAGTCCAGAGTTCTTTGTTAATGGACTGCTGGTCTATAAACAAAGATGAAACACGGGGATTTTAAAGCAAATATTCAGAACTTATCCTGGAATTGCTTACGAGCTGACAGCTATCCAACTTATTTTTAGTTTATATTTAAAGTGAATCATATGTTCCAAAATGACTGACAGAAACACAGCTTTGTTTCTGAAGCCAATTCTTTTCCATCATTTTTGGACATCATTCAGAGCTATAACAGACTTTCAGGGTGTTTAAAAGCATTCATCCACGACAACAACAAATGCTAATTATCATAAAAAATAAACAGCTCCTGTTAACATCATTCTAAGAATTTCTCCTACTCCAGCACTATATTTCATCTATCATCCCATCTGTTTTGGGGGTGGGAACAAAGACTGGAGGAAAGTATAATTATCATGTATCAAACTGGACAACACAACAAAACAGAAATGAATATAAATGGGAGGGATAGCATACATAATAAATAAATCTGGAGAGGGAAAAAAGAAATGTAAATAAAATGGCACAGTGTGTCCTGCAGTAAACAGCAGATATATGAGTCCATAATGGAGTCAATAATATTTATCTTGCTAAATATGAGGTGGATTTTTCCCCATTTCAGTTTATAATCCTTGCTATAATCAGATTTCCTCCCACACGATCAAATAGGCATCTTGTTCACTTGGGAAGTTTACAAATCCTCTCTGTTGAATTCTCTCATTAAAATTCCACCTTGAGACTTTTAAAAATAGCTGAAAAGGAAAAAAAGTCTACTTCCAAATATTTATGAATACATTTCAAAGGGAATCTTAGGGTCAGTTCTATCTTATAAAAATATCAAGGACAGCCACATTCTCAAAAGTGTGTTAAATTAAAAGGGACCATGGCCCCTGGGTGTCTCAGTCAATTAAGGATCTGCCTTCAGCTCAGGTCCGGATCCCAGGGTCCTGGGATAGAGTCCCTACATTGGGCTCCCTGCTTAGCAGGGGTGTGGGGTAAGGGGCTACTCCTCCCTCTCCCTCTGCCCCTCCCCTAGTTTGTGCTCTTTCTTGCTTACTTGCTTTCTCTCAAATAAATAAATAAAAATCTTTTTAAAAAAATAAAAATAAATATATTTAAAGGTACTACCAGTGGCCAGTTGCAGATGCCACTAGCTCACTACAAATGTAGTAAAAACATGGACAATGACATATCTCTAAATAGGAAATAGAAGCTCAGCCAGGGCCAGAACTTTGCTCTATTGGAATAAACACACCTGCATTGGTCCCGGGCAAATAGTAGATTCTTTACCAATATATTTTAAATTAAATGTTGCATGAAATAGAGCAATTATAAGCTTTTATTCTCCTCAGAGTACTTTTAAGGTGCACCTACCCTACGGATAATTTTGTAGTGAGTCTTAGTATTAATATTTGAGTAATCAGGTTTTAGAATCTCCAAGTATTTATGTCACTTTCAAAGTGAAGAGTGCAGCAAATTTTCTTTTAAATAGTTTCAAACTATTTTAATAAATTTAATCCGAGGTCAAGTTTCCATTAAAAGTGTATACATTGAATTAACTAATTACATTTATTTCTCTATTTAAATTTGCTTCTATGATATAAATGTTTAGAATATTATTTAAAGAAAAAGATCAATTACATATGAAGCTTTGCTTTATCGAACTGTGATTTGATCTTGGTCACAAATCCCATTATCATTTTAGTCAATCACTCAAGAGCTACATATGTGAAATAAAAATGTCATAATACACACACACACACACACACACACACACAGAATAATGAAGAAGATGTATTATCCATAAACATTTTGAACATTTGCCAATATCCTTTCTACCATGAGGAGTTTTAAAATAATAAGAAATAAATATAAATATCACATGTACAACGTATACCTATATGCACTCACATATGTGTGTATATACCGTGTGTGTATACATATATATATGAAGATATGTGATGTTTGGATAGCAATCACTTGAATTAAATCAGAGGGAACAGAGAAGTAAATAACTCACAGATTAACAATGTGTATGTATTCATATTTATATAGTTTCGTATATGACCATTCATAAAGAGTTATGGACCAATTTGTAACTGAGGTTTTCCTGAACCATTACATTATAACACCCCAGAAAAACCATTCACATGGACTCTACCATTATAACTTGACATAAAGAAATTTATCAACAACAGAAAAGTAATGATTTGGGAGTAAAACATCATACAACAAACTTAGTAAGTCTAATTCAGTTAAAAGACATCAAATGTACTTACTAAAGATATTTTTTGAAGGGCTTTTATTTATATTTCTAAGTTAAAATTATTCATGAACATTTCACTTTTTAAAATCAGAAAAGTAAAATTACTCTCTTAATGGGTATTGAGACTCAGTCTTTCTTACCCTAATGAAAATGATTTTCAAGTTATAGTCATTGTTTTCTCAACCCTGTAAGTCTCTCTTCCGTTGTCTTCCTGAGAGAATTCCTATCTGTCTAGTTGGTCAATTTTATGGGCAAAGGGTCTTAGTCCTGCACATAGTTCTAAATCTTGCACGCATGAACAAAGTGTGCTACTAGATTACTTTGGGAGAATTCAAATGAATTTCAATTTTTATGTAAACATGAAGGTATAGTGAAATGTCTTAGAATAAAATACTATAATCACATCCTATTTTAGAGCACTATTTGGACTATTGATAAACATCTTAATACAAAATTCCTGTCACTATAAAATAATCAATATAGTATGAACTTCTACCAGTATAGTTGCCAAAAAAAATAAAATACATTTATTTTCCATTTTTTACTTTCATATATTTATCTATGAGACTTGTTTTCAATTACTACTTCAAAACAACAATTCATATATAAAAATAATAATATACATTAGAACAAGAAAGCACAAACAACCTCTAGCCAGCAAACACTCATTAAATACTCATCAAAGACACTGTAATAAATATCACCTAGAAAACTCTATTTTCCAAATTCCTAAACTATGTCTACACATAGTTCTAAAAACTCTTGAGTATTTCAATGGGTATTACATTGTTTCAAATTTGAAAAAAAAAAAACAACAAAAACTTTTCTTCAACTTCAAACATGCTATACAGATATAAAAGTTATTATTTATCATACACATTTTTTGCACATAAATGGCAAAAGAAAATGTTAAGTCAAAATCCTGAATTTCTTGATAAGTTTCACTAACAGTCAATTGTAAGACTTTATTGTGGGAAACTATCCTGAACCTAGCAGAAGAATTCTTTGAATAAAATTTCAATATTATATTTTATACTCTCTCTATCCTTCATCCAATATTATAGTTCATGCTAACTGATTCTTCACAGGGAAGGAAAGTGCTTATCTCACAAATATAGAGAGAAAGGATGGGATGTAGCTAGTGTTGATGTTTGATTCCAAATGTCTTTCCATTCCTCACCTTAATTAAAAAACCAAAGAAGAACATAGTAAGAATCTTGAATAAGATTCAGAACGTTGCGCATACTTAAAGCATAGCCCTGAAGGCTACTGATTTTTCTTACCAGTGCTGTCATCATACACGACTGTGACAGTTTTCCACTTGAAGAATTGCACCAAATCCAAAATGGCACGGCTGAGTGAAGAGAAGTCTGGGTAAAGACTGACATAGAAGGAATCTTTGTTGTCCGACACCTGGTGCTTCCAGCGGGTCTGTATGTGGGGAACCCCCAGAGCATTGCAGATAGACTGCACAGCATTTGCTGAAGAGCTGTGTGAAGGCCCGAAGATGGCAGCTACCCCAAGAGACAGCTGATCGCAGGCTGAAGAGGAGATAGAAGTCGGTCAATAATGGGCAGAGATACCAGCTTGCCAACATTACCACATTATTATCATAAGCCTGAAGGTTTATCCTGAAGAAAGATTTTGTTTTCCTTATAAATAACATCTACATTTAGATAATTTCCATATTTTGTTGAACTCCAAACATTATGTTTGTTAGAAGGGAAATTCTTCCAGACATCTGTAGCTCACTGTTCAAATAATTTTACAAATAATGTCAACAGAGGGTATTCTAGAATTTAAGAAGGAAGGGGTATGAATGAATATAAACGTCACTGGATTTTAGTGGGTGACAGAATTTGTAAACCCCTTTTAATATTTTGTAAACCAAATGAGTTTAACACCTCATAATTCCTAAGACAGTAACCTGTTTGTTGCTAGAACATGCTAGTCTCTGGGCACTTGGGTGTTGCAGTTAGTGGAGTGTCTGCCTTCAGCTCAGTTCCTGATCCCAGGGTTCTGGGATCAAGTCCCAAGTTAGGCCCTCTGCTCAGCAAGGAGTCTGCTTCTCCCCCTCCCTCTTCTGGCCACCCTACCCCATCTAGTGTTTGTGCATGCTCCCTCTCTCAAATAAATAAATAAATAAAATCTTTAAAAAATGTTTTAAAAGAACATGCTAGTCTGTTATTTTTACATTACTCCTTTGAATTTCTGATTAAGAAACCTATTAATATTTTTTATGCTTCACCCATATTCCATATTCTTTGGTCTAAATTATTTCATTTGAGACAAAGCTTCTTCTTCCTAATGGAAATAATCATGAACTATGTCACTAATCAAATGCGCTTGTCTTACAGCTAATGACTTATTTTGCAATTATGATGACAAATGTAGTATTTCACAATAACCTTTACCCTTTTTTTCCAGCCTTTAAAACCTTTCATCACCCTGACATGGTTCTGAAATATGGAAACTTATTTGTATTCATAAAGATATGAATTCAAAGGGCAGGCAGAATATAGGCTTTGATAAACACTAGTTAGCTGGGGGATAAAAAGGGTACTTTCATCTCACAGAATATTGTACCTTATCAGTTGCCATTAATATTAATGAAATTAGAAGAAATCTAGACCAGGTTAGAATTATAAATAATTATGTACATTTCCACCAAGGTAAGATAGCTAATAAAACAATATTAGAATTACAGAAAAATAAATGTTGTTTTAAAAATATAAATTTAGAGCAAATGCTTTCTAAGTCCACTCCTTTGAGAAAAAACTATATTATGAAATTTAATTCCTGTTAATGCTAACTGTGCAAAAGAATGCTAACTATGCAAAGAAAAGATCACTTAGACAAGTAAGACTATGGAAACCTCTCCCAAAACGCACTTACTACCAAGATTGTTGTTTGGTTAAAATAATGCGTTGATAATAGTTCTTTATTACCTTCCTTACTTTATAAATGTTAAAGTCATATCTACAAAGTTATTTTTCTATTCTTACCATTAAAAACACAGTTTAACAACATAATAAAATAACAAAATTTATAAATATTCTAATTATATCTTCTTATAATTCAATTTTCACATTTTCCATTTATTTTCAGTCATAAGAAAATACATCCACTAGTTTAAAAACAGGCATGGAATACACATAAATGAAAGCTTTTTGAAATTTTCCAGTGAAGTTTTAAGATTGGACTGACATTATAAAGTCACTTGGAACTACAGAACTTTCAAGGGATTCAGTAAATTGAGACAATAGTAATAATGTAGTAGAAGTGACAGGTAATAGAAATAAAAATGTAAAAATGGATTCCAAAACTTGGTAAAATCCACTGATGTATCATTTTATTTAGTGGGTTCTTAAAAATAGGAATAGTTTACTAAGAAAACAGGATTATTGGGGAAAAAAAACCAATTTCACAACAATCATAGACCTAATCGTATTTCATGTTAAAAGCTTTTTTTTTTTTATAATAGGTAACCATATCATCTTACTGTCCCTGATAAAATTTACATGCATTTTAAAAAGAAATATTTGCATGAAAATATTCCTAATAACTTATTACATTTGGAATTAAGAAATCTCTCAAGAATACCTGAAAATTTGAATTCCAGAAAATACAATGTTAAATATTTGTCAATTACCTTTTTTGGATGCTTCAAAACTGTCATAGAGGTTTATCTTTTGGGTGTCATAAGTTAGGGTGGTATTGGGTAACAACGTTCTATTTCTATTGATTGTATTCACAGCAAATCTGAATGCAAGCTCTTCAGCTCCCATTGGGCCAGATTCCACATATTCGAAAATGCCACCTGGAAAAAAGAAAGAATAATCATACAGTTCTTAGAAGATAAAGAAAATGTATAAAGTTTTCTTTACTTTTATGTATGTATGCATTTATGTGTGTGTGTGTGTGTGTGTGTGATTTGCTTAAATACATGGAATTTGTGCTTACTTTTTCTGTGAACTTGAATATTTGAGATATGCCCTTTTAGATAAATCCATATCATAAAAATTTCTTTGCTATTGTTATCATAATTTACCATAATTTAAATATGATTTTGCTTTTTTCTTTCAATAATTCCTTCTTTTAGAGCCCAGGTATATATAGATCTTGCCTTAAGTACCGAGCATTATCCCTCAAACTTTTGCACAGTTTCAGAATAATAAATACTCTATGCTGATATAAAGGTATGAAGTTAAGCATCAGGAAAATAATATTAAATATGTCTCCATTAATTGACAAATTCAGAAATCTTTAGCATAATTTCTATGGCACATACTGTGCTAAAGGCCCAAAATACAAATTCACTTTCAAATTCTAACGAATGAGCTTGCAGTAAAAGACAGCAAAGTAGCATTTCTCTATTTGTTCTACTCTAGGTCTTTTTTAGAAGATACTTGGACATTTGTGAGAGATAACTCTCCCCAACAGTGCAAATCCCTTCATCAGTAAATAATAAGGTAGCATATAATTTAGGCCATAAAATATAGAGTACAATTCAAAAACATGTCTTTTCCATTTGTCACCTTTCACCGGTTATGTCTTAATCCAGTTTCCTCATTCTTGTCTCAGCCTTGCTGCTTCTTACTATTCTCTCTATTCAGTTATGAGTGACCTATGGGACCTTTGCCGCCAGCAGAATCTCTTCTTTATTGTTACTTTGGTAATGGAATGAAAGTGTGAGCATCTGATATTTGACACTGCCCAACCTCTGTCTTTGGGAAACTAGTACTAGTTTAACAATAGAGAGCATTTATCTTTCTCCCTTTCAAATTTCATTCCATGTACTCTCTGCACAGTCATTCACAAACTAAACTCCCTTGAATAAGTCATTTCCACAGCTTGCAATTCATACCTCATCAAAAGTCTTCTGAGAAGAATCAATGAAACAAGATGGGATTGGGAGGGAGACAAACCATAAGTGACTCAATCTTACAAAACAAACTGAGGGTTGCTGGAGGAGGGGGGTTGGGAGAAGGGAGGTGGGGTTATGGACATTGGGGAGGGTATGTGCTTTGGTGAGTGCTGATTCACAGACCTGTACCCCTGGGGATAAAAATACATGTTTATCAAAAATAAAAAATTAAAAAAAAAAAAGTCTTCTGACACATAAACCACAAACTACTTATTCTAAAGTAGTAAGAATTTATGGTATGGTAACAACTCTAAATTAGCAAGAATCCATGGTATGGTAATAATTCCTGTAAACATGAGGAATTAGGAGTCAACAAAATACCACAGTACTCAGACAAATTCATATTCAGAGAGTATTAGAAAATTTGTTATTTGACCCCATATTAGTTTGAAATATTTCTCTTATTCTTTACCAGAGCAATCGACTTACTGTGAAATAGTTCTCTGAATACAGTTAAAGTCTTTAGAGACTTAGGCCAAGCAGAACAATAACAATTTACATGACTAAATGGTGTCAAGAACCAAGTCAGATGTCACGTATATATGGAGGAGAACAGTGGTGTAAGCCTAGACTTAAGCCAAACTGGGTGTACAGTCTTTGTCTGCCATTTGCCATCCATGTAAAATTGGCCATTGCTTAAATCCTCAGTCTCAATTTCTTCATCTCTAAAAAGAGTATGATAATGAAGGTGACTGCATAGAGTTGTTATAAAATTTAAATATTATCTTATAACAAAGCACTTAATTAGACTGGTGGCTGCCCTAGAGTAAGCACTCCATAAGTGTCTAAGGTTTCACTGAATCTTCAAAGTAATCCCAAGTAATATTATTTTATAGGAAAGAACTCTTTTGGCCCAAGTGACTCTTTTAGCTATCAAGTGATAGAGCCAACATTACAATCTGTTCATTCAAAAACTTCAAAGCCCTTGCTTATTCTAGTACAAACTAGTATTTTTCTTCAAAGTTTTATTCAGGTAAAATACACAAAACCTCCTGAAGGTGAGACATAATGGCTTTAATAATAATATTAAAGAGTCTACATATGGAACAGGAAAATAATTGAGCAATTATAAAGTACTTCTTAAACTTAATTAGAAATAAAGTTTCAATTATAGAAATGCAAATCTGAAGTTGTTTCTTAATGGCAAAATAAAATGAAAAACTAAATCTTCTACTTTCCTCAGTTCAAATTATAGTTTCTATGTGATATAAATACAAAAGACAAAAGAAGGATACAAAAATGATCAATATTTGATGACAGTGGGATAAAATATTCCTATTCTTTATCTCTCTTGAAAACAAATAATTCAAATTCAAGTTTACATATTTATTACTGGTTTGAATATTTAAGGAAATCTTTGTAATTCCTCAAGATAACCCATTTTATCTTAATTAAATAAAATAATTAATTTTTATTGACCCAAAGCCAGAATTGAAAATTTTGTATATAAAAATAAAAAATATTAATGTAAGCTTTCTAAGCACAATATCTTCTATAACGCTTTCTGGCCATGTTAACCCAAAGGAAGGAAGGAAGGAGGGAAGGTAGGTTGGAAGGAAGGAAGGAAGAAAGAAAGAAAGAAAAAGAAAGAAAGAAAGAAAGAAAGAGCCACTACTCCTCTTTTGTGGAGGGCAAGTATGGACAGTGCAGTAAAAGAATTTAGCAAAGAATTACTTTCCAAAAAATATTGGGTTTATGTGGGAAACAAACAGAACTTTTGTAATTCTATTTAAAATTTTGGAAAGTTTTGTAACATCTAACATAATAATTGATCAAAGAAGAAAAAAGTACCATCACCATATTAGATGGTTTAAAGACACCTGATAGGTATCATTAATTATTCTTGATTAAGAAAATATTTTCAGAAAAAACCAATGGAGTCATAATGAAGCTTTACTAAGATAAAAATCACATATTAATGGAAATATTATATTTAAGAGTAAAACAGAAACAAAGTCCCAGTAATGTCAGGAAAAAGGATGTCTACAATATCCACTTTTACTATTATTCTGGAAATTTTAATAAATGTAATTAGATATAAAAATTGCTTATTAGAACATAGAGTCGCATTTTAATTTCATTCTATATATAGAAGAGACACAAATATCATTTGCCAATGGCATTTAATCATAATGTTGAAAATAACAAAATTGAGAGAATTTATCATGGAAAAATCCCCCCCTAAAACAAATATTAAACAAATGAGTTCTTTAGGTAGAGGAAAAATGATCCCAGAGGGAACCACTACACTGCTTAAATGTATGAAGTATAAAGAAAGGGTAAATATATGGGTGAAATCAATAATTTTAACTAACCAAGCAAGAACAGTAACATCTTATGATGTTTGTAATGAATTTAAATCAAAGTACATTCTAATAACAACACCAAAGTTGAGAAAATCATAAATAAAATTAAAGAATATTAATGTTCTAGCAATATTGGGAGGATGATAAAGATAATTATTTTAGACTATAATAACGCAACAATACATATTTAAATTTCTAAGATAAAGACTAAAGTAATGAAATAACATATGATCAAAAATTTTAAAAGAAGAAAAATGACTTAATAAAAAATATTTTATTTGTCCAAAAAGAATCAGAAACCTAAGTAAAATAGAGAAAACACCAAAAGAATTAGTAAGATGATATAAGTGATCCAAAACAAATGTATCAGTAAATACATTAAAGGTAAATGAAATAGATTCACATTTTAAAGTTTAAGATTACCCAACAGAATAAAAAGGCACAAAACTGTAAGCTACCTGTAAAAGTAATAGTAAAAAATAAGAAAAGAGATGGGTAAAGATTGGTTCTAAAACCACACTAACCAAATAAAACCTGGGGAAGCTATTCCAATGTTAGATAAAGTAGACTTGAAGAGAATAAAGGATGTCTATCACAATGATAAAATTCAGACTCTATATACACTTAAAAAAAACAAAAAACAAAAAACAAACCCTCCAACATATTAACAGGCCTAGAAGGAGATACAGATCATAGTGAGAAACATTAAAACACTACTCTTAGTAGCTCACAGAAGAAGCAGACAAAAAAAGAAAAAAAAATCAGTTAAAATTTAGATGATAAAAAAATATTTGACTTAATTAACAAAGATGGAACATACTTCCTCAAAATGACAAAATAATTTTTTTCAAGTTTATGTTTTCCAAATTGATCATAAACTAGGCCATTTACTAAATCTCAACACATTTCAAGGACTGACATAATTCAGAGCATGTTCCCTCATCATAGTGATATTAAACTAGTAATAAATAACAGAAAGATAACTTGGAAATCCCAAATTTAGAAATTGAAGAACATATGCCTCAGTAATCCATGGGTCAAGAATGAAATTATAATGGTTATTTCCAAATTAGGGAACAAAATAAAACCGAAAATTTGGCACTTAAGGCTTGTAGAATACAACTAAGTCCATGCTTAAAAGAAAATTTAAAACTGAAAATCAAAATTTAAATTTAAAAAATAGAAGACTAAAAATCAATGATCTAAGTGCCATCTCAAATATCTAGGAAAAAAAAGAACAAATCAAATCCAAAGGAAATAGAAGAAAAAATAATAAAGATCAGAACAGAAATAAATAAAATATTAGATAAAATAATGCAATAAAAAACACACATACAAAGTCAAACTTTGGTTATTTAAAATATTATTAAAATTTCTAAAATTTTGGGTGCCTGGGTGGCTCAGTGGGTTAAGCTGCTGCCTTCGGCTTGGGTCATGATCTCAGGGTCCTGGGATCGAGTACCGCATCGGGCTTTCTGCTCGGCAGGGAGCCTGCTTCCCTCTCTCTCTCTGCCTCCCTCTCTGTCTACTTGTGATCTCTCTCTGTCAAATAAATAAATAAAATCTTAAAAGAAATTTTCTAAAATTTTAACGAGTCTAATCAAGAATAAGAAAATAGAACTTAAAAAAAAAAGTTGTACACCAACTCTTCATGAACATATAGAGGCAAAAATCCTAAATACAGCAAACTGAATCTAGCAAAATATAAAGACAATAATACATCAAACCAAATGGGTATGGAGTTTCCTCTCAAAGTTAAAAACAGAACTACCCTAGGATCCAGCAATTGCACAATTCATACAAAATTGTGTATATAAAAGAATACAAAAATATTAATTCAAGGGGTTACATGCACCCTCTTGTTCATGGCAGCATTAGCTATAATAGCCAAGTTATGGAAACAGCCCATGTCCACTGACTGATGAATGGATAAAGAAGATGTGGTATATGTATACAATGGAATATTAACCATAAAAAAGAATGAAATCTTGCCATTTGCAATGATATGGATAGAACTAGAGAATATTATGCTAAGGGAAATAAAACATTCAAGGCAAGACAAATACCATACCACATCATTCATATATGGAATTTAAGAAACAAAACAAAAAAGTAAAACAAGAAAAGAAAAGAGAGAGGTAAACCAAGAAACAGACTCTTAACTATAGAGAACAAACTGATGGTTACCAGAGGGAAGGGGGTGAGAGGAAAGGTGAGGTTAAGGAGCGCCCTTGGGATGAGCACCAGGTGACGTATGGAAGCGATGAATCACTATACTGTACATCTGAAAATACACTGTATGTTAACTAACTGAAATCTAAATAAAAATTAAAAAAATAAGTGGGGTTTATTTTAGGAATTCAAAATGTGCTTAACATTTGAAAATAATTCTATAAAGTTTAAAATATTAAGAGAAAATGGAATGATCTTTTTGATAATTATGACAGTATCATTGATAAATTTCAGCTTCAAATCAAGATTAAAAGCTCTGAGCAATTTAGAGATAGAAGAGAACTTCTAAGCAGATACACAGTATCTATAAACAACCTACATCAACCATCACACTTAATGTATAATGTTGAAATCCTTCAGCTTAAGACTGGAAATGAAATAAGGGTGCTCACTATGACCACTTTTATTTAGCATTGCAATGTAGGTCCTCTTTAGTGGAATGAGTAATTGAAGTAAAATAAATAAATAAATAAACAAACATACTAAGCTTTGAAAAGGAAGAAACAAAATTATGGTTATTCTTGGATAAAATGATTGTATATGTAGAAAATAATACAGATAAATTACTAGAATTAAAAGAACAAATTTAGCAAGATTTTATTGGATATAATATCAATGTACAAAAATATATTTCTACATATCAACAACAAAACAAAATGAAAAAATTATGAAGTAACAATTTAAATAGCATCAAAAAACTTTAGATACGTTGAAATATAACAAGATGTGCAAAATATTGTGGTGAAAAGTATAAAACATTATTGAGAGAAAATAAGAACTAAACAGGGATATACTAAACTTATGAAATAAAGAACTCAAGATTTTAAAGATGTTAATTCTCCACAAATTGTTCTATAGTTTGGTATAATCCCAATCAAAATCACAGCAGACTAAAATACATATAGAAATGCCAAGGTTCTAAAATATTAAAAGCAATCTTAAGAGAAACAAAAACTGGAGAGCTTATGCTACCATATTTCAAGAATTGTAATAATTAATTCAACTATAAATTACTCAATTTTGGTATTAATATAAAAGTAGACTAATAGAGGGGAACCTGGGTAGTTCAGTCTGTTGTGTCCAATTCTTGATTTTGGTTCAGGTCATGATCTTAGGGTAGTGAGTTGAAGCCTCATTTAAGACTCCAAGGTGACCATGGAGTCTGATTAAGATTCTCTCTCTCCTCCTCTCTCTGTCCTTTCCATCCCTAGTTGTGCTCTTTTTCTCTTTATTTAAAAAAGAAAAGAAAAAGGTCAATAGATAAATAGAACAGAATATACAATCTATAAACAAATTTTCACCTATATTGTCACTGACATGTAAGTGATAATATTATAGTGCCAAAGAAAAAGAATTGTAATTTCAATAATTATGTCTGGATCAATTCAATAATCACACTTAAAAAATCATTTCAATCACATGGCTGAATGTGAAAATTAAACAATAATATTAAAAACAAGCTAGGAAAAGATTTCTTAACAAAAAAAAAAGAAGACAAAAAGTATTAACTCTAGGGCGCCTGGGTGGCTCAGTGGGTTAAGCCGCTGCCTTCGGCTCAGGTCATGATCTCAGGGTCCTGGGATCGAGTCCCGCATCGGGCTCTCTGCTCAGCAGGGGCCTGCTTCCTTCCCTTCCCCTCTCTCTGCCTGCCTCTCTACCTACTGTGATCTCTCTCTGTCAAATAAATAAATAAAATCTTTAAAAAAAAAAAAAGTATTAACTCTAAGGTAGAAATATGAGATATAAGACATTAAAATGAATTTAAGTTCAGGAAACAATTCAGAGGATGTGTCTTTCTGTGTGTGTGTGTGTGTGTGTGTGTGTGTGTGTGTGTGTGTATGTAAGACAGAGTTTCTTCTCTTGAAAATATTCATAAAAAGTAAACAGCAGTCAAATCAATAGAAATGTGGGTAGAAAACTTGAACAATCCCTCTCCCCTAAAAAATTCAAAGGGACAGTAAACATACAAAAAATAGTTCAATTTCATAGTACTCTGGACAATAAAAGTTAAAATTACAGTTCAAAACAATTTTACAGACACTCAAATGATTACAATGAAAAAGACGAGTAGTATCGAGTGTTGTTGAAAATGTGGAGCAAGTAGACCTCCCATGCATTGCTGATCTCTCTAGAAGCTGGTACAACCTACTTTGAAAATTGTGCCTCAGGGTCTTCTAACATTAAAAATCCACAAACCCTGTGGCCAAAATTGTACTCCAGGATACACACCCAACAAAAAGTGCATGCATGTCTGTCAAAGATCATGTATTCGGTAACCACATGCAAAAATATAAGATGAATCTCACAAAAAATTATTGAGGAAAGAAGTCAGACACACACACAAAAATACTGCTGTTTGAAAGCATTTTTCAAAAACTTCAAAAAATAGTGCTGGGGTAAGGAGGGTACATGATGTGCTTCTGAGGTGCTGCTGATGTTCTGTTTTTTAACCTCGGTGTTTGGATATGTATTATTAAAGCTCTACTACTCTATAATTTGTGCACTTTGGTACATATGAATCATCTTTTAATAAAATTTTATTTTAAAAAACAATTTCATGAGATGCCTGAGTGGCTCAGTTGGTTAAGCAACTGCCTTTGGCTCAGGTCATGATTCCCGGTCCTGGGATAGAGCCCCACATCAAGCTCCCTGCTGATCAGGGAGTCTGCTTCTCCCTCTCTCTGTGCTACTCCCCTGCTTGTTCTCTCTCTCTGTCAAATAAATAAAATCTTTAAAAAAAATTGCATAAAAGCACTAAAGCTTTTCTAAGTTTGATAGCACAAGCAATAAAAATGAAGTCAATATTGCTAAATGTAATTGGAGTGTTTGAAAATTAATCATAATCAAACACATAAATATGATTAAAGAAAGGGAAATAAGAAGATATACAAAAGTATATTAACAGAATATAAACATAACATTTAAAAACAAAAGAGAGGGGTGCCTGGGAGGCTCAGTCAATTAAACATCTGTCTTCAGCTCAAGTGATGATCCCAGGGTCCTGGGATTGAGCCCCACATCTGGCTTCATGTTCAGTGGGAAACCTGCTTCTCCCTCTCCCTCTGCAGCTCCCCCTGCTTGTGCTTGCTCTCTCTCTCAAATAAATAAATAAAAATTTTTTAAAAAGGTTAGTATCTTCAATATATAAATAACACTAACAATAAAAATATGATCACTGCAACAGAAAAATTGGCAAAGAATATGAATAGATAATTTATAAGCAATATATGCAAATAACTGAACATATTAAAATGCTCAAAAATAGGAAAGACTAAAACAAAGAATTTTTAGAGATTAAATTTATTTAGGTGTATGAAAAAAGCACAGTTGAAAAGAAAAAGAACTTGATAAACTTTTTTGAAAACCTTTATTTAAGTCTATCAGGCTTTCAAAACATCATACACTGGGGCACCTGGATGGCTCAGTGGGTTAAAGCCTCTGTCTTCATCTCAGGTATGATTCTGGGATCCTGGGATTGAGCCCCGCATCAGGTTCTCTGCTCAGCTGGGAGCCTGCTTCCCCCTCTCTCTCTGCCTGACTCTCTGCCTGACTCTCTGTCTACTTGTGATCTCTGTCTGTCAAATAAATAAATAAAATCTTTAAAAAATAAATAAATAAAATAAAAACATCATACACTTAAGTCTGCTAATTCTACCTGTAGGATATAGCCTGATGAAAAACCTTGGTCATTTAGCTGTGAGGATGTTTGCTTTGTTCATAAGAACAATATGATTAGAGGGGCGCCTGGGTGGCTCAGTGGGTTAAGCCTCTGCTTTCAGCTCTGGTCATGGTCTCAGGGTCCTGGGATCGAGCCCCACACCGGGCTCTCTGCTCGGCGGGGAGCCTGCTTCCCTCCATCTCTGCCTGCTTCTCTGCCTACTTGTGATCTCTGTGTATCAAAAATAAATAAATAAAATCTTAAAAAAAAAAAAAAAGAAAGAACAATATAATTAGAAATGCTCTAATCGGGCGCCTGGGTGGCTCAGTGGGTTAAGCCCCTGCCTTCGGTTCAGGTCATGATCCCAGGGTCCTGGGATCGAGTCCCGCATCAGGCTCTCTGCTCAGCAAGGAGCCTGTTTCCTCTTCTCTCTCTCTGCCTGCCTCTCTTCCTACTTGTGATCTCCCTCTGTCAAATAAAAAATTAAATAAAATATTTTTTTTAAAAAAAAAAGAAATGCTCTAATCATCCAATGGTAGATGCAAATTATGGTACATTTAATTAATTAAATAATATGTATCTAGTAATTTTTATATTCGATAGAAGTTATTCAATGACAAAAATGCTTTATAAGCAGTTATAATATATACTTATGTATAATAAAGTATTAAGTATGTTTATTTCAGATGACAGGCATTTGATTAATTTGCTTCTCTCTACTTGTTTATACATTTTATGCATGTATTTATTTATTTGTTTAGTTATTGTGAGAGAGAGAGAGCCTGTGAGAGCAGAAAGGGGCAGAGGGAGAGGGAAAGAATTCCAAGCAGTGTCCACACCCAGCCCAGAGCCAGATACGGGGCATGACCCTGAGATCATGACCCCCGCCAAAATCAAGAGTCAGATGCTTAACCGACTGAGCCACCAAGACGACCCTTGTTTATACATTTGAAATTATTAACACTGAATCTGTGTTTTCATTCTTTTTAAAAAAATGACTAAAATATGTTTTAAAATGAAGCTAGACTATTATTAAGGGGTAGCAGAAAACAGGAGAGTAGCTAGAGGACACTATGAAATCTCTGGGTGTTTATGCATTTTTCTTTTATGATGAGAAAGAGAGCAAGTTTATATGATGGAGAGAGAACAATAGAAAGAGAAAGGTAACAGGTAGAAAAGAAGGTATTACTGATGAAGCAAGGTGGCTCGGGAGCAAGAGAAGATCAAATCCAAAGGAAATGGTAGGTAAACCTGGGGAGAAGGACACTTCATTCATTGAAGCAAGAGGCAATTATCTGTGATCTGCTGACGTGAAGATGGGCAGGACACTGAAAGACTCCATATTTTATCTATTTTCTTTGTGAAGTAGAAAATAAGGGCCTACAAATTTGATTCTCTAAGGAAGAAATCAGCTATTTTTTTTTCCTAAAAGTATATGTTTGGCTTTAAAAACTGCTAATAAAAAATTGAAAGGCAAAGCATTTTGTTTATCTGTTCATAAACCTACAAAAGGATAATTGTTCACCTGATTTTGAACAGATCCTTTTCTCTTTACATAGCTTGAGAAAAATAATACCCATTTTGCACTACGTACCTTCTATACAAAGTGCTTCCAGACTTATTAATTTTACTATTAAGTGTCAGAAGTGTACACAGTATTTCATAAGCATGTGGTACGTGAAAAGAGAATTGCTACCCTAAGGAGTTTAAAAATCATGTTTGGTGGGTAAAGTATATCCCAGAGTAATAAAGAGCACAGAAGAACTATATGATCCTAAAGAAGCATTTTAGTAACTTATAATTATGGGCTTTCCTGAGACTTGTACCAAGATTCACCCAATTTCACATTTTCAAGAACCTAAAGTCTACTTTCTCATTATCAAATTCCCTATTCTCTATTGGATACAAGTAACACTCCACTGCTTTCTTATACTTACCTTTGGCTTTTGAAATTTAAAAAAAAAAATCAGCTACAATAATCATTCTCACAGTTTTATTTTTGTTTAGTTTTGTTGTTTTGTTTTTGTGTGTGTGTTTTAATTCAGAAAGAGTCACCATATCTCACATAACCCTTATATCAAACAATAAAATTCCTCCAGTTCTTTCTCCAAGCTTATTGTAAAAGTTAATAGCTCTCGTCACTCTGTAATAGGCTTGATAAAGAAAGAAGAAAAGAAACAGATGAAAATAGCCTTCCTTTCCACAGGTCTATTTGCCCTACCTTGTTTTGTAGACATGAAAGAACAAATGGCAAGGAATCCTTTGTTTACACAAAAATCCCCAAAACTGAAACTTTTACTACTTCATAAAAGCAATATAAAGCAAGACTTGAAATAAAAAGTTTTATATTAGCTAATTGCTGAAGACTCTCCAAATCTTTTCTCTTTTAGATCTATTTAATCTACTCCTGAGGACTGTATGACTCATAAATCTGTGACAGATGTGCCAACCAACATCACATGTAATTTCTGAGATGGTTCAAATAGGTCCTTTCTTAAAGTAGGTACAAATCATCATTTTATAGATGTTTGATTTAATAAAGAAATCAATGTTATGAATGTTATTCTCTTAGAAGATATGCTAGTTTTTTCCCCATCAACTATTATAATAATTGTGTTTTCTACCTACATAAATGCAAAACATGTTCTCTTCACTTTAATTTTGTACAAATCTTTATCCAGAGGATAAAATCAGCATGCTTTTTTGTAAATGTGAAAGGCTATTTTAAAAAATGCCCTAGATATTAAATGGCATTAAGAAATTGTTTCTTTTTTTTCCTTAGGCAAAATGATGCTTGTGGTTGTATAAGAAAATACTCTCGTTCTTAGGAAATTCATGATGAAGAGTTTGGGCATAAAAACAAAGATGGAAAAATGTTAACAATTAATTAATCAATGTGTTAAGTATATGAGCATATATGTTACCATCTGATCTTTTCTGTGTATTTTTAAAGTTTATAATAAAAGTTTGGGCAGGGGGAATAAAAAGAGGAAGAAGAAATAGGACTCCTATACTTACCGTTTTATTATTATGGCATGTTTTTAACAGATTTCTCAGAGAGACCATTAAATTAATCTGCAAGCAGTTATAAAAATACTATATGGTCCAATTGTACTATTATTGTAAGTATAATAGAGAGAGGAGTCTAAGAATGACATAATCAATAAATGACCTGGTCTACACATCCTTTGGATACTTAGATTGCTCTACTACTCCATATGGGTGTCCTGGAAAGGTTAATTTGCTGCCATTTGAAGTTTTCCCTTACTTCCTGGGAAAGCTCTAGCACTGGGTGTCTCCTACTTCCTAGGAAAACTCAAGCACCAAGTTCTACATATTAATCCATCATCTGTTTCCCTGATCCTTCTGATCATTTGCTCTGATAAGAATAAATTTAGGCCCAACTTTCATACGGTCATGATCCAGAATTTGAAAACAGATAGTATCTTCCTGCTGTATTTTTTATTTTCCAGGTTAAAAGTTTCAAATCTTTCTCTTACCACATGAGTTATCTGATCTTTCATTTTTCTAGTCATTTCTTCTCTGAAAATACTCCAGTGTATCCACAGTTTATTGTGGGTCCATTTTTTAACGATATTCCAAGTGGGTATGTATACTACGTGCTAAACTCACGTAGTATACATAACATAAATAGATTCTTTTTAGAACACAATATCATAATGTTAATTCCTCTTAAGCTTATTGTTAAAAAAGTTTGTTTCTAATGTACTTTTTAAAAATTTTTCATATATGTCTCTGATAAGTATTATCTATTTATTATCTATTTATTGTTGCCTAATTTTCTAATTAAGACTATTTGGATTCTGATCTTATAATCAACTCTTTATTAATATTAGTTTATTCAAAATTCTAATGCATCAAGACCAGTTACTAATACTACAGAGATATAAGAAATGTGTTTCTTTTTACTTTGTTATGAGAATGGCCACATTCAGTTTTGTTTCTAAGTCCAAGTCAGTGACAAAAATGATGAGCAAGACACAGTTAAAGACAAAACCTCAGATCTTAACCCCAAGAATACTCCACTGGAGGCTTTTCCTACTATTAAACTAGCTAGTGATCTTAATTATTCTAGCTAACAGTTCATTGTTTTCCACCATTTCTGCTGGAACATCACTGTAAACTTTCCACATGCATAACTAAGTCCAAATACTTGGAAGTCCGTCTTCCATGCTGTAGTAATGCATCTCAAGTGGATTTTTCAGACTTGTCCCTACTCTGCCTTTCTTCTGCAACTGAAGTAATATTTCTAAAATGCAACTTGTCATTTAATTTCTTAAGATCTTTCAATAACTGCCTAATTTTTAAGCTTAGGGCCATTTACAAAGTTCTTCACAGTCTATCTTCTGTTTCTTTCTCCAGTCTCCTTTCTTGCCATTCCCACTTTCCCAGTGCTTTCCCAGTATATTAAACCATCTACCTTTCTCTGAGCGAACCAGCATCAAATGCCACCATTCCTTCCAAGTGATGTTCTTCTGCCCAGGAACCTAGCTCCTACCACAGATACACACACACACACACACACACACACACACACACACACATACACCAGTAACATTCTCTCTCCTAATGTATCATGGGCCTTTGGCGTAGTCATTTTCTCTGGGAAGACATTCCTCATTGCCCCTTACCCTCATCCGGCTAAATTGTGTCTCTGATTTGCATTCCCTTGGTTCCAGATCACTTCCAAACATCACAATGTATACTCCTACACTCTGAAGCTTAAGAAAGTTAAGTCAATATGACACTTGTTTAAATTTGAGCTCACTCTGAAGAATGAAAGCTTCTAATAGTCAACATTTATTGAGAGCACACTGTATATCAAGCATTTTGATAAATATTTTACAAGCATTAATAGAAAGTCATCAAAAATGATTTAATTAATGATTTAATTAAAAATTTCTTTAATTAATGTACTTCCCATTGTTATAATATTTTATATTTTAGTTGTGAATATAACTCTGACATTTAAGTTGTCTACATTGTTGAGTCGAAGAATTGCTTTCCTCCTTTATGCTCCATAGTCTCTAGGGCAGATTAATTCTTAGGGCAAATAACTTGCTTTACTGAGTCTATTGTGCTCTGCTTCAGCAAGATCTTGGAGCTTGTTCAGCACCCTAAGTATCTTGCCTTAGGACAGTTACACAGTCAGGAAGTGATGGATGCTGGATTAGGACCCAGGAGACCACAATCCAGGCCTGGTCTTTTAATGACTATACTGTACTGCTTCCTGCTAAGTGAAACTGCCACTCTGTTTTCCATCTCTTGTTCTTTTCATAGCCACTTTCCTTTTTCTGAATGGTAAGCATTTGAAAAAGATTCTTAAAGTTTTATATTAATATGAAGTATGACTATAACATTCGGAAGTGGATTTTGTGTAAATTTGATGGATACCATCCTAGTGACCTATGTATATGCAGGCAGAAAATCACATGTGCACATGGGCCTGGTTGCCTGACACACCATGACAAAATGAATTAGCAGGCCATAGCTCCTCAAAGTGGGATGGTGTGGGAAGCACATACTCTAAGGGGTGAATTTTCCAAGGAGAGAAGTAGTGATCCATCTCTACTGCATACTGAGAGACACCTCCTCCTCTCCCCACTTGTTCTGAATCTTCTCAGCCATGAAGCAAAGAGTATTTCTAATTTAATGAATAGACTGACTCCAGTCTTGTGAGCCATATTTCTAATAACAATAATGTTATTCACTCTAATGCATACAAACACAGCTCTGTCGATATTTCAAATAAACAAAATACTATACAAACATGTGGCTAATGAAAAGTTTGTCTGTAGAATATCCTGGAGTTTTCTGAAGTTCTAGTACTCTGCAACTCTTCACTATAAAAAGGATATGAAAGCTACGCTTGCATCCCCCCTCCTCCATCTATCATACTCCATTCAACTCAAACGTGCTGGGCATTTGGAAAAAGGAAGCTGCTGATGCAATCTAAAATAGAGAATATCTGTTAGAAGGCATTATATAAACCAAAATCAAGGTGTAGGAAATAATGTCATAGGATCCCACTAAATAAAGATTGGTTAGGCTCAGGCATTTAAATGTGCTTTCTTATTATAAAAATAAATAAGCTTTTAACTTTACAAACCTCCTATTGTTTCCAACATATTTTTTGCCAGTGGATGGAAAATAGGTGTTGAATTTTCCTTCTACAAACGGACCCTTGAAATCATAGAGAGAACTATGGAGTTACACATTCAAATAATATTACTTTTAAAGCAGATGCACTACACACTGCGAGGAAAATTGGGAAATGGGTACTTAAATGTTAGCAATTTAAGACCTAGAAGGAACGCATACTGATTGGGAAGGCAGATGCTTGAATAATATCAAGATATAAATAGGACAGATCAAACTGAGATAACAGGGAAGGCAGCCACATGAATAATCACCATATAAGCAGTATGAATAACACCAACTATTTGAGGCCAAGAGCACACACTTTAATTATATTGATTTTTAAAAAATAGGTCAGCTAAATGAAAAGGCAAAAAGTGATTGAATGAGCAAGTCCCTTCACAATCCAGACCTCTGTTTGTTTGTTTGTTTGTTCCCTTCTGCAAAATGTAGGGAATGGGTAAAATGATCTTGAAGATCAGAGAGTCAGAAAACTTTCATGATTCTAAGGCTGCTTAAGAACTGCAAAGTAAATTGGGTAGCATAACTGATTATGTCAGAATTTAAAATGTGGTTAATTGCCAATCTCCTGCAAATGTGGAACACTCTAACACCCTAACATTAATTTCCAAAAGAAATGACTTGAAAAACCATGTGTCCAAATATTACTGAGTTCAATCAATAAAAATATAGATGGAAATTCATTTTGGGTTTTCAAAGAGCTACACAAAGATGTTAGGAGGGTATATTAGAGACATTAAAATAAACTTTAGGTTTTAATCCAGAAAGAGTAATTAAAAAGATGCCTAGAAAATTGATGTTTTAAAAAATCCAAAATCAATTTAATAGCAATAGTGCAATCCATAAAGCAGTTTAAATATGTAATTTGGTATTACATATAATAGAATTTACATTACTTATATGGACTTCAAGAAAGTCTTTTAATTCCCTCTTATATAATTATTTTGCTAGGTTTCTTTTAAAAATAATCTTTAGGCTATTTGCTGGAGCCATGTATTTTTGTGTTTATTATTTTGTTTTAACTAAGGAGATAAAAGGAAACTTAAAAAGTAACTGTTTACTTTCACCTTTTCAGGCAAGGTTTCTTAAAACACTAAAAAATATTTTTGTTTAATAATCCAATCGAGAAATGGGAAGAAGACATAAACAGAAATTTCTCCAAAGAAGACATACAAATGGTCAACAGACACACGGAAAAATGCTCAACATCACTCAGCATCAGGGAAAAACTAATCAAAACCACAATAAGATACCATCTAACACCAATCAGAAAGGCTAAAATTAACAAGAACAAGTCAGGAAACAATGATGTTGGTGAGGATGCAGAGAAAGGGGAACCTCTTACATTGCTGGGGGGAATGCAAGCTGGTGCAGCCACTCTTGAAAACAGTATGGAGGTTCAGAGTTGAAAATAGAGTTACCCTTTGACCCAACAATTGCACTAATGGGGTATTTACCCCAAAGATACAAAGAAGTGATCTGAAGGGGCACCTGCACCCCAGTGTATATAGCAGGAATGTCCAAATAGCCTGACTATGAAAAGAGACCAGATGTCCATCGACAGATGGATGGATAAAGAAGATGTGGTGTATATATGTAACGGAATACCACTCATCCCTCGAAAGAATGAAATCTTGGGACGTCGAGTGGTTCAGTCGGTTAAACATCTGCCTTCGGCTCAGGTCACACGGTTAAGAATAAGGTCTCCTGTTGAATCACCTGAAACTAATAATAACACTGTATGTTGACTAACGGGAATTAAAATAAATACTTAAAAAAAGAGAAAAAAAGATCTCTGGAGCTGGCCTGCTTTAGCTCATAGTCCACTTCAGCCTTTATGCTGAGCAGCCTTAAAGAAATCACTTAATTTATTTTATACCTCAGTTTCCTATTGGATTGTTATTTGTGTTACTAAGTACCAACTTCATAGGATTGTTGTGAAGGTTAAAAGAAAGAATAAATTAAAATTCTTAGAACAACTGGTTATTTCAATAAAACTTAGCTATTTCATTTTAGTTATGTCTAAATATTTATTTATATATAAATACAAAATAAATATACATATATAGAAATATGTCAGAAGGGACGGACATTAAAGTATTAATGGAGGACAGCTATGAATAACTGAATTATAGATACTTACTATTTTCTAAACGTCTTGGAGTAAAAAGAATTTTATATATCTGAGATACCTTTACAAGCAGAAAACAATGTTTGATAATGGAATAATGTGAGACATTTTAGATTCTTAGTATAAGACACAACCTAAGCAAAAGGCAGAATATTTCCAATCTTAGGGAAATATCCAAACACAGATTCAGCAAATTTGGCTCACCACTCTAGAAATGAACCACCTTAGTTTGGGATCATCCCATTTGTTTATTTTAGCTTTTGTTGCCTTGCCACCAGGAGACTGGTCCAAAAAAATACTGCTAAAAGTACTGTTAGGGGATGTCCATGTTTTCTTCTAGAAGCTTTACAGTTTTGAGATCTCACATTCAGGTGTTTAATCCATTTTAAATTTATTTTTGTTATGGTGTAAGATAATTTTCTAGTTTCATTCTTTTGCATGTAGCTGTCCAGTTTTCCCAAAAACCACTTATTGAAGAGATTATCTATTCCTTATTGTACATTCTTGTCTCCTTTGTTATACATTATTTGACCATATGTGTGTGGGTTTATTTCTGGACTCTCTATTCTTATTCTAGTGATCTATATATCTGTTTTCATGCCAGTACCATACTGTTTTGATTACTGTATCTTTGTACTATAGTTTGAAATCAGGAAGCATGATAGCTCTATCTTTGTTCTTCTTTCTTAAGATTGCTTTGGCTATTTGGAATCTTTAATGGCTCCATACAAATTTTAGGATAAGGATGTAGAGAAAAGGGAACCCCCCCTTGTACTTTGGGTGGGAATGTAAATTGGTGCGGCCTCTAAGGAAAACAATATGGAGATTCCTCAAAAACTTAAACATAGAGCGATCATATGATACACTTTTATGTACTGACTCAAAGAAAATGAAAACAATTAGAAGAGATAGCTGCGCCCCCATGTTCACTGCAACATTATTTATAATAATCAAACACTGGAAACAACCTATATGTCCAGTGATAGATGAATAAAGGAGATATGGCATATTATTGTGTGGTATCTATATACACACCTAATGGAATATTGCACAGCCATAAAAAAGAATGAAATACTGCTATTTGTGACAATATGGATAGACTCAGAGGATATTATGCTAATGAAACAAGTCAGATGAAAAAAGGTAAATACCATATGACTTCACTTATGTGTGGAATCTAAGAAATGAAACAGATGAACAAATAAAGCAAAACAGAAACACTCATAGATAAAAAACAAACTTCTGGTTACCAGAGGAGGGAGGGGTTGGGGGATGGGTAGACTGGTGAAGGGGATTAGGAAGTATACACTTAAAGTTATAGAAAAAATAAGCCATGGGGATGTAATATACATAGAGATGTAAGCATAGGGAATATAGTCAATAACATAGTAATAACTTTGTACAGTGACAGATAACAACGAGACATCATGGGGATCCCTGCATACATATTAAAAAAATACTGAATCACTATGATGTACACTTGAAACTAATAGAATATTGTGTGCCAATTATACTTCAGTTAAAAAAGAAAGAAAGAAATGAATCACTTTACCTTTATGGAATAATGATCTTGAAAGCTGAACAAAAAAATTACCTAGTTTGAGAGAAGCAATTCAGATCAGGCAGAGAGGTCAATTTAGCATCTCCTCCCAGAACACCACTTCTCAATATTTGTTGAAATGTGAGTAACTTGGTTATAATTTTCTCCCAAGTTTCAGATGTGCTAAGCAACTCAAAATAAAAATTGTTGCTGTTTAAATTAGAAACCAACTATAAGTTAAGTGAAATATGTATATATTTATATTTATATATATAATATATGTATTTAAAAATGAATACATGAAAGGTAATTTTAAAATAGTATGTAAAAATGTCTTCTGCTTACACCCAAGCTAATAATAGGAAAGGTCACTGCTAGTTCTCCTGACCTTGGCTATCACGCTGCAGTGAAGAGGGTCTGCGAGAAACCAGAAGAATGGGCAGAGATTCTCATGTAAGGTGAGGTCATCATCTGCTCCTGGATCTAGGTCTACAACCAATCATTTATTTTGGGAGAAGGATGGTAAGTATTATTGATTTTATCAATTCTCACTCCATGGCGCTTGGCTTCTTAGCTCAAAATTTACCAAGGACATATGGAGTTGATGCTGACTGCATACTGAAGAACCTCTGCTGATGTCCTGACCTTATCCTGACAATATTGGTTACATTCTATGCTGGGGCTTTCCTACAGGATCTAGAGTACTTAAACTGCTTCCCAAATTGCTATAAAAGCTAACTTAGTTGTTTCCAAGAAAGACTGATAACTCCCTAGCTGGGCAGTACCCATGCCAGAACAATAAAAAAGAGGCTCTCTTTCTAACTCTGGTAAGTTAAAGAATGACAGGTTTCAGCAACATTTTCAAACACTCTGATTTGCATAAAGCCACAGATCAGAAGAGTGACTTTTAGTACTTTACAATGCAAAAATCAACTCTCATTCACTGTTCCGTTTATTATAACAGATGTTCTGATCAGCATTCCCAGGTCACCATGTACAGTGTACATGTTTATATAATTACAAGAGAAAAGAGGTTAAAATGCCGTGCCTCATCCAATACTGTCAAAATGAACCCATACAACAATTCACACAGGGGAACAGCAAGAGAGTAAATGTAAGCTCTATAAATATACATAAGCCACAACCTAAACTGTTTCCCAGCCCAACCTCCAGAAATGGATTTCTCCCAATAGACATATAAGAACCAATATATATCCCTAACTGCCTCGTGTGACCTAGCCGAAGGCAGCCTAGAGGCAGAGATGGAATTTCCACTACATTTGTAGGATTCCATGAATATGTATTGAGCTTTTGTCAGAGGACAACAAATATCCCATAGTTGTAACGTGAGTAAAAGTGCCATTTGTTTTCTTCCTCACATACCTGCTTGTGACACAGAAAATGTGGTACAAGGTACACTTTAGAGGAAAGAGAGAGAGGGTTATTTATGGACAGATTCACAGAATGAAGATACAAATGTAAACAAAACTAAAGATACAAATCTAGACAAAGATAGTCTTCCTCTAATGCAAAGAGTTTTTCTTGGGCTGTGATGGACACTACCTACATCTAAACCCACCTGAGTTTTCTTTGGCATCTTTTGTTTAACTTAGATATATATTTAAGTGCTGACACAAATATATGATGCTCAATCGTACTACACCATGCTTATGTGAATTAATAAGAAAAAAAACTAAAAGCATCATATTTATGGTAAGTGCCAAGCAGGGTGGTAGTTTAAAGCCTGAGATTTTAGTCCTGGCTTGGCCATTAACTAACTATGAACCTTAAGAAAGTCAATTAAGTGTTCTGGGCTTCCTTGCTGTAAACTGAGGACCTTGAAGGACTCAAGTGATGTCAGGGTTCATGCTGTTCTTTTCATCTCCTTAACTCCAGTACCCAACTCGGTGCTTAGCACAATGGAGATACTCCATGAGTATTTGTGGAAATGGATGAATGAATTATTTAATGAGTCAATGAATAAAGGCACCCATAAAATCCTTGCCAATCTAAACCATCATGACATTATGTAGTTAATTTGCAGGACAAACAAAACCTTTAAAATTAAATCCTGGTTCATAGACGAATGTGTGTTTTCAGAAATAGGTGATGGCATCTATAAAGTAATATTACAGCATCACAACCTAAATCCCCTGTCAATCCAGTCTGAATCATGCTCCTGTCTGGAGGAAGCAAAGTTAATATAATGACTTAGCTGAGTCATCTAGTGTGAGCCCAGTGATACAGGCAAAGTGGAAGACCTCATCCGTGATCAAATTTCCACTGATGGTGACTTAATTAACCATTGACCTTGCACTGAACAGCAGAAATCATAACTGTGGATTTCTGTCAGCCTACTGCCTTTTCTATTCATGCCACATCCACTAGAAAATTATTATCTTATCCAAGAATAGGAAGTGGTCTCTACTTTCTAGAAATAGGTTATGTATTTGAAATAATCCAATCATTATATTTCTACCCCATGAAATTATTATGCTAATGAGATACTTTCCATAAAACTATTTTCTATGACTTTTACTCAAGCTTGGAAGAAAAGGGTAGGAAGAAATAACACTGATTTTAGCTTATACCAAGGTAATCACAGAAGGTATTTAGTCACCTTGGACCTACAGGACACTGAAATATTGTATGAAAAGCCCAGAATTGAGTTTAAGTATTTTAAAAATCATACCCAACTTTTAGCAATTTCGAGAGAAAGTATTTAAGCTTTTATTTCTTGTTACTGCTATTGCTGTAATTTTTAGACACCTTCCCTCATGCATTGGAAGGAAAACGAAGGAAAGATGGAAGAGAGGGATGCAGGGAGGAAGGGAAGAGGAATGTAAGGAAGGGAAAGGAATAGATATACAAGAATTGATGACTTCAAAACACCTGGTAATGAACACAGCAAGAAGGTGATACCGGTAGGACTAAGGTCTTGTGTATAGAAGCATTAACCTTTTCCACTGCATTTCAGCCATAACATATGTATTTTGTTGGGAGGCAGTAGAAAACAGCAATTTAGTAAAAAATGTAAATAGTGACAATTTTTCTCTCATAGAATGGTATCTGATGTAAAGGGAAAGGTATAAATCAGTGGGATTGTTTCGTCCAGTAATTATGTAATATTTGAAAAACTATTAACAATTGTGAACCCCCTCATCTCACAGTCTTGTTCTTACTTAAGAACAAGACTTATTTCTACAGATTTGTAAGCCTGCTTTAAATCTCAAGGCTCAAGCCATCCACCATTTTGAGGACTTTAGTACATTTGACTGTAGCTAAAAAGGAAGCTACTCAATATGATTTTTCAAAAGTTATGCATTACCATAAAGAAATTAAAACATCATATCCTGTTTGGTAAAGAGCAGAAAGAAGTGTTCATCATCAAATAGGTCATTACATATTTAAATAAATTATTGGCTGTTTAAACTACCATGATGTGGATAATTAATCAGTCTTCTTATCTTCTAACAGCCCTTCAAATAGCACAGTTTATCATTCTTGGGTCTGAAACTTAACATTAGTTAAAATGAATAAAATGAGCGTTACAAAACCTGGAAAATGTCTATTTTATGTACTTCTTAAAGGCAGTATGGACTTCCGCTAAACTCTAGCAGTGCTTCAGGCTATGCCACTTATCACTTAATTATACATTGTCTTGCCTTGTTCTTTATTTCCATCATAGTTTTGTGTATACTCAGCTAGGCTCCCATGAATCTCATGGATCCAGAAGGGCGAATGGGAAGATGACTGGATTTTTTTTAAGCTGACTTATTGTTATGGGGTGCCTGGGTGGCTCAGTCATTTGAGCGTCTGCATTCAGCTTGGGTCATGGTCCCGGGCTCCTGGGATCAAGCCCCAAATTTGGCTCCTTGCTCAGTGGGAAGCCTGCTTCTCCCTCTCCCTCTACCTGGCCCTCTCTCTCTCTCTCTCTCTCTCTCTCTCAAATAAATAAATAAATAAATAAATCTTAAGAATTGACTTATTGTTAGTTACTAATATCATCCATTGGCTCTATCCATATGCATGCTTCCTATCATATTACAATTGCACATTACATATTACATTACATTTTTACTTTAAATACTTTATATACTTTATGAGCAAGGAGATTTTTAAGCCAAGTTTTCAAATGGGAACAATTAACCTTTTAATGAGAAGCAAGGCATACAATCTGCTTTTTAATTTTCTTGAGATTATTTGTAACTAATCTTTTCTACTCCTAAGAAAGATAAATCCTTAAAAGAATTTCAATTCTAATTCTAGTACATTGTGACTATGCTACCATATACTTTCAGAACACTTATAGACAAACTTTTATACTTTACATAAGCATTACAGGAGTAATTATTACACTTTATATTTTATATGACATAGTATCTCCTTACACATAAAATCCAATCCGAATAGAAGCTACAGTTGTAAAACTTAAAGAAAATGCATGCACACAGTTCTTTTTTTCTTATTCTTAGCAATTATAAAAGTAATTATGAACAAGATTGCTGGTCAGATGTGTGAAATTCCTGGTTGTTAAAGCCCCAGCTCATAGCCTCTGCTTTAATGAAATATGTCATACAATGCATAGTTCTCTAATATCATTTAACCTATAAATTGTGCTTCTGACCCTTTCATCACTCAAACAGAGAATACAAAGAATAGAATTCATTATAAATTCATGGAGCTTCTAAAACATGAAGAGATACTGGTTATAATTCATTCATGAGTTATTTTCAGTTTATGAAGGAAGGTCTTGCCAAAAGAGAGTAAAAAAGCAAAGCACGTTAAATCATAAAATTAAACACAGACTTTGCTGAGCATGGTTTTTAAGTTCCTCCACAAATAGTTCTAGCCCCAATATCAGTCCACTCCTGAAATTAAATAACTCTCTCTCCCCATGTGAACTTCAGTATCCCAACCATAAATCCAGCTTGCCAAAATGGTGGTTATGTTATTCTCTGCCCATATAATGATCTACAAGACCATGTCTCATCCAGAAGTGCAAACATCTAACCACTTCCTTCAAACATTTAACAAAATAGTCACCTTCTAACTGTGATTAAGCCAGCCAGGCCAACTACTCTATCCTCCTTGGCTTCATGTGAACACATTTGAACTGATGAAATTTCTTCTCTATCCAATTGACACTGATGATGTATTAATTGACTATTTGCCCTTTTATGTCTATTTTACATCCACTATTTTCAGTTGATTGGTTAAGGCCTTTGAGACCAGGGATTATGTCTTTGATATAATGGTTAAAAGGAAGTTAATATATTAAAATACTTTGGAATCTATTACATAAATGAATGCATCAGTAGAATGTTTTCAACAAGAAATAGACTGAGAGCTGCGTAAGATCCTAGTATAAGAAAATAAAGGGAATATAATACAAAGATGTCAATCTTACCCTTAAAGATAATCTTCTTTGATTAGGGCTTAAACCAATGTGGTGTGACTCTCTTAACAATTCAAATCAGTGATGGATCCACATTATTGTTGACCATTCACCTTGAAAACGTATGAAAACAATTGTTTTTTCTATGCTGATTCAAGGTAAACACTACTGATACTGAATTTTGTTCTAGAGTTATGCTAACACCAACATGGAAGAGTGCAGGAATAGTAGTTCTTAGAGTTGCTTGGCTCCAATCCTGACATTGAGACACAAGATTCTCTCTCTAAGTCATCTAACTAAATGGGCACAGAGTCCTCATTGTTAAAATGTAGGGAGATATACTGTGTTGTCTGCAGTTATACTCCATCTCTAAAAAAACCTATCATTCATTGAATATCCCCCTCTGAGAATCCATGTCATTCAATTTTTTCAATGAGAAAAACCATGAAATAATTTCTGTTTAACAAGTATCGTCTGGTATCTTAATCATTGTTAGAATAATTGCAAAAAGAATCTTTATTCTATTCAGTTGTCACTAAAATCCTAGAAGTTACATTTTTACAATAAAAGTGAGGCTACAAAATTATACCATATCATAGCTAAAAAACAGTGAACTCACCATAAAAAATAAAAGTATGATGATCACTTGTCATAGCTGGAGAGAAAAACAACTGACCAAAATGAGGGTATATGGCTTCTAGTTTTTGAGCAAAGAACTGCAACTTGCTTTCTTTAGCAAGGTGGAAATAATTTTACTTTAATATTGACTATTGAATTCCTTGTGATAAGCATATTTATCTACATTTAGTGAAACAATGATAGGGCATTTTTTTTTAATGTTTTCTTGTTTTGTTTTAAGAAGAGAATCCTTGAAGCAAGGTAATACTAATAATTATCATTTAATGAGAACTTTCTACCATACTATACTTTTCTAGGTGCTTTACATTTATCAATTCATTGTATTATTCCTGCAAAAATGCATAAAAAATGAAATCAAGACACAGAAAACTTAAGTAAATTTGCTAGGACCACATAGCTAATAAAAAGCAGAGGAGAGTGAGTACCAATGAGGACTCAGTCCAGAGCTTACACACTTAAACACTGAACTTTGTTGCTGTGAGTCTATGTTGAGACAAAGGAAAGACACACTGTTCTGCTTAAGAAGGAGTAAAGCAGGTTGGAGACAGGGACAAGTAAACTAAGGAAAAGACTTGTAGAGGGCGTTTACATTGACTGGGAAGTCCAGCAACCAAGTCCAGACAGGTTGATGTCATATAAACAGGAGAGAAAAAGTGAAAATATGGGAGGATAAAAAAGGAGCACTGTCCAAATAACTAGGTAGATTTAATACTCAACTGAATTTAAAAGTTACTACAAATGTTCTAGCCATTCAACCACTCAAATTCTGTCCTACTTCATGTCTTAGCATGGATGGTATTTGGGGATACCAAGGAGTAGAGACTTTGTTTCATATTTTGAGGGATATGAAAACAGCTGCAAGGGATGACTGAGATTGAAGAATTCAGAGGAAACAATTACAGCCACAGGTGCCTGGGTAAAATGCCAATCCCACCCCTGCCTAAGGATCCTCAAAGGATTGGAAAGGGTCAAATGGCCCCAATGACATCTTGGTTTGACTTCAACACTCTCTTGAAAAGCTCTTTAAAAATTCATACTAAAACAAAGAAAATCCTTGCTATGATACTAAAAACCCTTGCTATGATATAATCATGCCAAGGGAACAGCAGACAGACACACACATGGAAATCATGCAGGAACCAAACTCACTCTGAAACTGGAACCTAACTTAGAATGTTTCCTGATGCTTCTAACAAAATAGATACCATTAACTCACAATTATTTTAGAACTGATAATGCTCTAAAATAAGTAATTCAATAAATTAGGATGCAGGATCTACTTAGTGCCAGGGAATAGAATATTGTATGAGAAATCCTATGCTCATGTGGTTTCCATTCCACTGGTTTCTGATTCAGTATTTACTGCTGGCCAGCTTAAATGATAGTGATACAACCATTGCCTTTTTGCATATAATGAAATCAACACAAAGGTACAGATACAGATTTGTTCAAACATAACATAAGGACATTTTTGTTAAAGATAATCACTTTGGCTACACTATCTCAGGGATCAAATAATGGAATTTTACAACTATATAAAAAAGTTACCTTTGCCTAAGAAACAGTATTTACTGTGTGTACATAGTTGACTGACAAAATTCTCTACCATCCAGCACCCTAATTAATTGATGAAATAAGCTATCTCAAAAGGGATATTACAGGATTTCCAAAAAGAAAGAAAGAGAGCAAGATATAGACACATACACACACGCACGCACACATACATACACACAACCTTCTGTGGCTCAAAACACAGTATCACGGCCCTATCTGCAGGCAACTTACAATAATTGCCAAATACAATTTAGTGATAAGAAAAATCCTTTCAGTGATGAAAAAATACTTATTAAATCCCATTGAAGTACTGCTGTAGTTTAACTATACATAAGAAATTACTTAACCTTCTGCTATTCCAAATATATTTAATCCCTGAGACATTATTAAAATAATGTCTCCTGGAATCTAGAAGAGCCTTAATTACTGTTCCTAACTCCCCAGGCAATTAAAACATTGCCTCTATTCAACGGTTTCTATGATTATTTTTATGGGAAAGTGATAGATCAATCAGGTGTTATTAAGTATCTCTCATCTGTTAAGATACAATATTATCAAGCCCACCTCCCAAAGACACCTCACAAGTCCCCTCACTCATTCCTAAAGAAACTCCTTTTGCCTTCATTTTTACTGGATCTCTCGATTCACTTCAATTCTTTTTGTCATCTCTTTAAGTGGAAAAGACAATACCAACCAGACAGAGCTGTAATCACACAGAGCAACATAAATGAAATAATCTAGCAATGTAGGCCCTAGTTAAAAACAAAACAAAACAAACAAACAAATAAACAAAAATAAACCCCACCTGATATTGCTTAGAACAAATCTGGCCTCTTAGGTAAAAAGTTGAATTTCTAGAAGAAAGATGTTGGCAGAAATGAAAATAATGAAAAAGATAACTGAATGTCTCTCTGTGACACACTATCCATTCAGTTATTCTGTCTGGATTGGGAAAAAGAAGAGGACACAGACAGAAAAATAAGTATCAGTTTAAAAGCAATTCTGTGTGGGTTGGTTGACCACTGACATGAGGATTTCCTGGTGGCATGATGACTGAAAGGCTTTGTAAGAATATAAATGTCTAAAATCAGTGTAAACTTTGAAGTTGTTTGCTACATAATTCATAATGTGATGACTTTCAGAGACCAGACTACTTTTGATAAAAGAAATGCAGTGTTCCATACAACATTTATATATTTGTGGTTTAGCATTGAGGTGTGGGGAAACAAGGACAAGTTCTAAATCATAGTTAGGCTACCTTGGGGCAGAGGTAGAGAGAGGGGTGCAAAACATGGAGAAAAATATTGGTAGAAATAAAAAATCAAAATCATAAATGACCAAGAGAACATAAGGCCCAGAAAAATTGAGTCTGTGACAGGCTGATCTTACTCAAATTCAAGAAGTTAGAGATTTTGGATGACTTCTGGTATGTGTATACATGTATGAAAACATACACCTACATACATATAAATATTGCCATAATATACATATGCATATGTATATGTCTGTGTGTATGTGTGTGTGTACATAATGCCTGTTCTTATAATTAGGAAAGCCATAAAGCCACGCTAGTTTGGTTCTTCCATAACCAAATACATTCTGGCATCATCTGGATCAGGCATCAGCAAACTATTCCCTTAGGTCAAGTCTGACCAGCCACCTATTTTTGTAAATAAAGTTTTATTGGAACAAAATACCACCTCTTGGCTTATATGTTGTCTAAAACTACTTCTGTGCTACAAAACAGAGTGAGATCATTGCAGCTGAGTTCATGGCACTCAAATTCTAAAATATTTATTCTCTGGCTCTTTACAGAAAAAGTTTGCTTACCTTTGACCTGGACCATCACCCTCCCAATTTCCTGACTTGCTGTCTTCTGTCTGTCCCTCCTCTCCCACTTTTTTTCTCTCTCTCTTGTCCTCCCTCTCTCCTTTCCTTCTTTCCTACTAGGTTTGTTTGTTTGTTTGTATTTAAAGAACATTCATTTATTGAATGCCTATTATTATTTTGTCATTATATTTAAAAACTACTTTTAGAGCAGTTTTAGGTTCACAGCAAAAATGAAAGAAAGGTACAGATATCTTCCATATCGCGCATGTCCCCACACAGGCACAGCCTCTCCCATTATTAATATCCCTTACCAGAGTGGTACTTTTTTTTTTTTTAAATAATTGATAAACCTGCACTGACACATCAAAATCACTCAAACTCTATTGTTTACATAAGTATTCAATTTTAGCTGTACAAGGGTTTGGACAAACGTGTAATGACATAAATCCATAATTATAGTATCAAACAGAATATTTTTACTGCCCTAAAAATCCTCAGTGTTCCATCTACTTATCCTTCTCTGCCCCCCAACCCTGGCAACCAGTTGTCTTTTTACTGTCATAGTTTTACCCTTTCCAGAATGTCCATATAATTGAAATGAAACTGGATGTAGCCTTTTCAGATTGGCTTCTGTCATTTAGTAATAGACATTTGAGTGTACTCCTTGTCTTTTCATGGCTTGATAGACCATTTGTTTTTAAAGCTGACTAATACTCTATTGCCCAGGGGTACCATGGTGTATTCATCTCTTCACCTACGGAAGGGCATCTTGGTTGCTTTCAAGTTATGACAATTATGAAGAAAGCTGCTATTGTTATCCACATGCAAGATTTTATGTAGACATAAATTCTCAACTTCTTTGAGTAAACACCAGGGAGTGTGAATGCTGAATTATATACTAAGAGCATGTTGAGTTCTGTAGGAAACCATCAAACTGTCTTTCAACGTGGCTGTACATTTTACATTCCCACCAGCAATGAATCTGATTTTCCATTGTTCCACATCATTATCAGCATTTAGTATTGTCGGTGTTCTGGATTTGGGCCATTCTAATTGGTATGTTGTGGCATTTCACTGTTGTTTTAATTTGCATTTCTCTGATGGTATATTATGTGAAAGAACTTCTCATACTTGGCATCTGCATATTTTCTTTGGTGAGGTGTCTGTTAAAGTATTTGGCCCTCTTTTTAATTGAGTTGTTTTCTTATTGTTAAGTTTAAAGAGGTCTTTTTATATTTTGGAAACAGTCCTTTACCTGATATGTCTTTTGCAAATATTTTCTCCCAGTCTGTGGCTTATCTTCTCGCTCTCTTGAGTATCTTTTTCCCTTTCATTTTCATGTTTTTGACTCCCCATCATGTTCTTTAAAATAACTATTCCAAACTTTTCAAGATTTTGGAAAGTCTGAATGTTCAACTTGAAGTTCCTCTGTATCGATTCTTCCCTCCTTTCACTTCTGTGTTCCTCAAGCTTAAATCACCCAACTCTGCCCTGATCCAATAGCTTCCAGACTTCATTATCTTGCCCAAAGTTATTCTCATGTGCTTTTCTACTAATATTCTTTGCTCTCCATTAAAGTCAACATAAAAACATTCCTCCAATTCTTATTCCCTGTAATTCACCACCCTATCTACCTTTCCCCATGTTTTTAAACTACAGATATTTCTTTAAACATTACCCATATGTCACTGCCTCTACTTTATTACCACCCACCCACACCATAAATTCCTTCAATCTCACTTTGCTGGGCTCCTCTATTGAATTTTACTAAGGAAGTCACTAAGGACCAACTGATAATCAGTTTTCTGTTTACTTTCTCCTTAAGATCTCCTTGGAATTGGATTTTGTCATATCTTTATTGAAACTCTTTTTTCACATTGTTTCTGAAAATAAAATCCCACTAGTACCCAAGTAAAATGCATCCCTAACTTTTCCTCAAACATAAGCTGTATTTTACAACCTTAGGCCATTTTTTTTTTTTTAGTTCTGCTTTCTTTGAAATAAACATGCTTTTTGGGTAATACAAGCGCTATCTACTTCAAGTTGTGATATGAATATCTTTCAAATATGTGATAGTGATAAATATGATCTAGGAGTACAAATGTCTTCTTTAGTCTCTGTTGTGTCTCCAGTAATGGTTACACATTAAATACTAGACAACAATGGAATAAACATATTTAATATCTGAAAGAAAATTCAGAGATCATCTACTCAAGCCCCCTTCAATTTTCTCATTATTAAAAAAAAAAAATTACTGGGAAAAGTGGAACATTAGAGTTCATTCCAGTATTTGTTTCTGCATTTTAATGCAGCTTTTATTATATATTAAATTATTATGGAATTTTTTCTTTTTCAAGTTATCTTTAAAAGAGTAATGACATAATGAGTTAAGAAAATCACCTACTGTGATTATAAAAAATTGTGAACTTAATGTAGTATTCAGCATCCAACACTTCATCATTTTACTCTTCTATATATATTTTTTTCCCTGTGATTTGGTGTAGGTTATGTTAGTATATCCAAATATACAAACATTTTTCACTGGGGGTATATTCATTTTAGAGAAATACTTACAACACATTCCATCTGAAAATTCTGTAACTTTTTTAATAGCATGAGACAAAGGTTCCCCAAATATGATATTACACCTACAGTAACATATGAAGCTGTCATCTATTCAAAAACTAAATCTTGCTCATTCGGAAGAAAAAAATGAAAAAGTCAACTTTAATATTATGTGGAGTCATCTGTTGGCAGCATAATCTATAACACCTAATTTTATGAGTTTGAGCTCAAATATAAGCTCCCACTCATCCCACTAAAATTTGTTGACTGCTTTTCATATTCAAGGCACTATTCTAGGTTCTGTCAGGATAGAAATAAACTCTGTAGCTTGAAGAAGTTATAATGAAGGGAATAATAACATTATGCAACCGGGCTTTTGCTTTCATATCTAAAAATGATGATAAAAATTCCAGTCTTGCCCAGCTCCCTGTATGCTTGGAAGACTCATGAACAGTGAAAGCACTCTGTAAAATGCAAATAATTACACGACTCTTAATTATTATTTTTATGCTGACTACATGATAGCAAATTATCAAAGACCAAAAATCTCTGACAGATACCATGAGGAGGACTCAGCATGGAGCAGAAAGTTAGGGACGTCTTTATAGAGGAGGCTGCTTCCTTCCATCATAACCCCTGCCACCTTGCCTAGACTCTGGAAATTGTCTATGAGGGCCTGACTTTCCTCCAGTCTCTTCTTACTCCAATCCACTGCTATCACTCCCCAAAAAAGTTCTTACCAAGTTTTCATGATCCTTTTGTCAACATCTTCCAACACTCACAGCATTTGGGAAGAAATGGGAAGAAATTCCTTTTTTGGAATTGTATCAGCCTTATTTCCAATGCTCAGTTTTCCTTAGTTTCCATGCTAACTAAACTCTGACAACAACTATTGCCTATATCATTAATTTGGTAATTTATTTTTATTTGTTCCAGCATAGATTTAACATGGCTCATTTGGCAATTAATCATGTAATATAATTCCCTGTAGCATCTGTTCTGCTGTTCTATCAAACTGTTACTTATATTTTCTTTTTTCATTTACACAGTTTCCAGTTTCCTTTTTTAAACTTTCTTTTTTTTTTTTTTTCAGGGGAAGATGCGGAAGTGTGTCTTCTGGGCAGACATTACCTGCTGGTAAAAAACTGACACCACGTTTTAATCTTCTTTCCATACCACACCCCTAGGGTCATACATACGGTTTTACTTCGACTTACAAATTTACTGATGGACAATTCTGCAAAGCTCAGTCCTCTCTTCTAAAGAGAAATGATACAGCTCTTGTCTATGAAAAGCAAAAAATATAAGATATTAGCAATTCTGTTCTTTGCCTCCCAGATTCCTTTTCAAGACTGAAGGATTAATTCTCTCGGTTGCTAGGAAGGTTGCCTGCTGGCCTTCCCAGGAGTAGTCCCTGCTGAAAAGTCCCTTCCCCAATGCACATCTCCTTCTCAGGGCACAACACATCCAAGAACTCGTCAATGCCAACAAACAAGGTCCCAGCACCTCTCCCCAACCTGGGGTGTCTCTGAAAGCCACCTCAGCTTCACAGCACCCCTGAGAGGTCAGCTGAGTCCTTCTTCTAACTCTATTGCAACCAAATTTCTCTCCTTCCTAATCCCACTTCTCTCTCATTTTTTTTCTGTAGAACTTGCTGTGTGTGAATATACACTTGTCTCCTTCCCAAAGAATCCAACTTCTGACCAAAAATATGGAATAAACACAGTTCAAAACAAAGCTCATCATGTTGCTTTTATCATTCATTCAAGAGTTCTGACCAAGAACTCTTAGCTAAATTTAATGCTCAATTAAGGTAACTTATCATGTTTAGTTTATAGTCTGTCCTACCCCATGCTTCCATTTTTTATATTTTAACAAGTATTTATTGTATATCTTTCTTATCAAAATCAGTTGTTAAAACATTTTTTAAAGTATATGAAAGAAAAAATAATATTAAGAGAAGAAAGGGAGGAAAAAATGTCCCTATGAGTGAAGTGTAAAATTCTATAGAATTTCAAGAAGGGAATATTTAATGTTTGGTTGAGTCATCAGGACAATAACAAAGCCAAAATTTTTAAATAAGTTGAATTTGACATGGATTTTAAGACTGGAATTGGTACATAAAGGAGTAGCAGATGGTCTGCATGAGAAGGGGAGGGGTAGGTAAGCCTAGAAAGATTGGTGGCCCCTGAGCATGGGCTATACCAAAAAGGATGACTAGAATTAGAAGAGTATAAAAGGAGAGAGAGAAGTACTAAGTTGTATTACAGAAAGTCTATGTCAGAGGGCTAAACACTATGTAGACGTATGTGGAAGAATTTTTAAAAAAAGAAGACATCTTAGCTAGAACAAAAAGATCGACCATTGCTTCTGAAATCAGTGCCACATCTGAAAGTCAGAGAATAGAACCTGATAAAGAATTCGAAAGCACAATTTTTTAAAAAAAAGAAAGTCAGCAAAAATGTCATGTGAAGGCACCATTATTTTAACAGATGTCAGATCATCGTCGTTGTTTCCTACAAAAGGATAATGTTCTATTTCTCTGCTTAGGAAAATTTCTGCTTTCCAATTAACTTCTGTAGTCCATTTATTTGTCAGGGTCCAGTAAAGGGACACAAACTGCACTGATAATTTAAACAGGAGAAATTTTAGCATAAAGGATTATTATCTAGTAAAAGATAGTTAATGTCTAAAAGGGGTAAAACAATTCTTTAAAAACGACAGGAATAGCTAATTCGGAGAGGAAGTTCTATCTCTAGGGCTAGCAGGGAAAACCTAGGAAACGGACAAATTTTAAGTTCTCCCATCCCCTTCTCACAAAGTTGATATTCAGACTTTGTTGGGAAGAGTTTGATAGGAGCACAGTGGATAGCCAAAACCTTTCCCCAGGGATCCTGGCTCAGAGCTGGTTCACAGAAAGCCCCCCTCTGGGTTCACTGGAGCACTGTGGCCTGGCGCTAGTACACAGGAAGCTACCTGATGGGAGGCATGGGCTGGGGTCTACAACTATTGGGGTGCTGCTGAAAGTCTCCAGGAGTTGAGTGGAGAAACTCACTGAAGGGCAAGCACCACAGGGTTCTTACCTACCTATCCCCATGCTCAAAGGAAGTCACACCAGAACTGGAGAAGTTCTGAACTAGTTCAAAACTGGAGAAGCCCTTTCTTCAGTTATAACTTACACTGCCCTCCAGTGTCTGTTGACAAAACCTAACACTGAGTCATCTAACAAAGGAGCAGTCTACAGGGTCCAGCTCCAGTATGTCAAAGTGGGAAAAAGAAGGTTGGATTTAGACCTGAGAGAAAATAAACTGTGAGCTGGTGCAGTCAATCACAGAATTAACTTTGTTATATGAGATAAGATGAAACAGAAGCACACATCGAGGAAAAATGAACGAGAGCTTTTTCAAATGCACTGTTGTAAAAATGAAGAAGGATGCCCAGATGCATCCTAAGTATGTTACTTAGACAGAAAAGTCCATTTAGTTCTATATACAATGTATATTTCAAAGACAGCAAAAATCTATCCACTTTTCAGAAGTACTTCAGAATATTTGTTTAAAAATTATCATTATCCATGTTATTATGAATATTCTCTCCAAATATGTAAATAAATTGAGTTAATAAATAAATAATTCAGCTACCCAAAATACCTAAGACCAAATTTTCTATCTCCAAACAAACTTTCTCTTGAGCTCCAAATACCTTCAATCTACTATCAACTAAACATCACTATTTGGATGTCCAATCAGTACTTCTAAAACCAACATCCAAATCTCAGTTATATGTTGGTAAACTAGGACTCAAAAATAAAAACCAACTCTGAATGTATCTTTTGGCAATTTCTACAGTGCAAATACTCCCAACATGGCCTTTTTCAAGCTTTTGACAATTTCACAACCTTTAAGACTATTACCTGTTCAGTGTCTCAGTGACTCTCAGCCCTTTTCACCACTCCAATAACCAAGCCCGAAACCTTGGTTTCATCTTTTATTTCTCCTCCCCTTTCATCACTCACACACTTTTCTAAATTATACCAATTTTTTTGGCTTTGTTTCTCCAATCTGTCGCTGCCTTTGTTCCTGCTGCTACCATCGTATATCATGCCATTCATGGGTTTCATTAGCCGACCGGCTGTTCTTATCTCAAGTCTATCTTTCCCACATATCGTTCACTGCAGACAAAATCATCTTTCCTTTTTTTTTTTTTTAAACTGAGATATAATTGACATAAAACATTGTATGAGTTTAGTGTACAACTTCTGATTTGATATGTTTATATATTATGATATGATTACCAAAATAGCCTTAGCCAACACCTCTATCATGTTACATAATTATAATTGTGTGTGTGTGTGTATGTGTGCTGAGAACACTAAAGATCTGGTCTCTAAGCAACTCTGAAGTTTATAATAAGTATTGCTGACTACAGTAACAATGCTGTGCATTAGATCTCCAGAACTCATCCAAGTTCTAGTTGTGTCTTTATCCATTTAACATATTCCTCATTCCCCTTCTCTCAGCCCCTGGTAACTACCATCCTCTGCTGTTTCTACAAGATCTGCTTTTTTAGATTTGACATATTAGTAAGATCATATGGGATTTGTCTTTCTCTGGCTCATCTCACTTAACATAACATCTTCAAGGTCCATCTGTGTTGTTGTACATGGCAGCGTTGATGTTTCAGTGCACGTAAGTCTGGCTGCTCCGCTTCTCTTAAAACACTTTTGCAGCTTTTGGTATGAAATATGATGGGGTGTGTGTGTGTGTGTGTGTGTGTGTGTGGCTGACTCCTCATCTCCTTTCTAGCCTCATCTTGCATTACACCCTAATTTTTCATCTTAATGACACCCCTTGCACACCGCAGCTTATCTCCTCTTAAGCCACCTTGAACTACTTGCAGCTCCCGATGTGATTGCTTTCCCTGGCTTTCAGGTATTGACATATAATAGAGTTTTCTGTGCTTAGACTGTATTTTTTACTTTTAATTTTTTCCTTTTATACCTTTTTTCTTATCAATGACCTAATCGATTTTTAAATCTCCCATTGCTCATCTATGAGCTTCAAAGTTGTATTCATTTATACGCCGATGACGTTTACAAAACCAGTGCTCTAACGCCTGAGCTGTGGAGCCACTGATTACATTTAAAGTTGCATTCATGTTTTATCCTAATGAAACAGAACATTAATGAAATTTCTGCTCTCCTCCCTAGCACAAAGACCTGAGAATGCTTGTGTACAGATCTTCCCCAACAATACCCTTGTATTTTATTTGCATTTTCATTTTAGCTGCCCCAAAGTTATTTTTAGAGCTAATTACTGATATTTGTCTATATGCTTACTAATTCTTTGCTCACCATTGTTCATAATGTCTTGCATTTTTTCTACCTGGTTTCTATTTCTCCTTTAAGTACGTTCTTAGTAGTTTAGAGAGTGTCTGTGCATAGAAACCTCTGAAGTATTTGTTCTTCTGAAAACGTCTTCATTTTAACCCCAATTTTCATCAACAATTTAGCAATTCTAATTTAGAATTCTTGTCTGTCAATTACTTCCTCTCAGCGCTTTGAAGATACCATTCTCTTGTTTCCTAGCCTCCAATATTGCTTTTAAAATCTATTGTTCAAGTAGTTATAATTCATTTCTTTGTAGTATTTATACATTGACTTTTATGTGCTCAAACTCATGTGGTTTTCAGTCCAAGGGTTAATATATTTCATTAATTCTGGAAATTTCTCAATAATTAGCTCCTTAAGTATTACTTCTTTCTCATTTTCTCAGCTCCTTTCGGAAATCCTATTTCAGATAAATAGGTGGGTAAATTTTGTCATTTTGCTCTCTATATCTTTAATTTTTTTCCCCATATGTTCTATTTCTTCTTCACTTGTGCCATGTTTGGGGAATTGCCCCCAGATCTTTTTTTTCTTGAGAATGGGAAATTTAAAGGAAATTTAAAATATCTTTAAATTTTCCTTATAGCCCTAATCTTATGTTTATAAATTTGAATAACTATAATTTTCATTTCTAGAACACTTAGTTTCTTTCCAGTTTTGCCTGTTTGTTTCCTGTCTTGTCTGTTTTTTAAAGATAGCTATCTATCTATGTATTTGACAGAGTGTACACAAGTGTGCACACCTGCACATGCTGGGTGACTGGTAGAGGGGGAGGGAGAGAATATCAAGCAGATTCCCTGCTGAGTGAGGATCATGATGGGGCTCCATCTCATGACCTTGAGATCATGACCTGAGCCAAAATCAAGAAACGAATGTCAACAGACTGAGCCACCTAGACGTCCCCTGTCTTTTTTTTTTTTAACAAATTCTATTTCCCTTTTAAAATCTTTGTTTTAAATATATTATTCCATTCAACAAATTCTAGAATTATCCTTAGCACAGTGGATACAACAGTGAATATAACAGACAACAATGAGACACCTGGGTGGCTCATTTGGTTAAGCATCTGCCTTCGGCTCAGGTCATGATCCCAGGGCCTGGGATCAATACTGGGGGGGGGGGGGGAGGGTTGTCCTTCTCAGCAGGAAGTTTGCTTCTCCATCTGTCCCTCTCCCTGCTTGTGTCCTCTCCCCCTCTCTCTGTCGCTCTCTCTGATAAATAAAATCTTTGAAAATAATATATAATGGACAACAAGATTCTTGTCATCATTAAGCTTATATTCATATGTTAATCTTTTTCCAGATTGTCTTGTTAAATCAAGTTCTCAGAGATTCTGACTGTCTTCTTTGTTGTGATTTCTAATTCTCCCTCAAGTTGTATGACTTTTGTTATGGTATGGGGTAGGGTTCGGGCTCATCCTGAGTGGGAATTGTTTTTCTCTGTGGGACTCTGTATACAGCTGGGTTGGACATATTCCTTCAGAGTAGTTTTGCATTTGTATTTTCTTCTGCCAAATGTCCAAAGGATTTCATTGTCCTAAGAAGAATTTTTATGTTACAGGGTCTACTTAGAAATCCCTCTACTATGAAAAGAGTGAAATTTGTATACTATACCCTACATGAAACAATTTTTGAATTTTGATATCTTATAGAAACATGTTTTCTCTTCTTCCTTTCTTTCTTGCTTTGTTTTGTTTTGTTTTCCATTTCCATAATGCTGCCCTGGGCAGCATTATGCCTTCTACTTCTTTCTGTGTCCTTGTAGGTAGAGAGTAGAGATTTTAGTTCCTGTTCCCTGGAAGATTCAGCCCTTCCGCATTATAGTTTAGAGCTTTATGTGGAGATCTCAGCTTCAAATTCATGCTCTATTCCAACCTATTGGTTCCTATTTTAGAGTGGGAATTAAAGCCCAAGTGCCTAGCTTCAAGAGCCTAGCTTCAGGACTAATGTCCCAAACCCCAACCCCAAAACCCTGCACTGCCTATCACGGCAACTAACATTGTTACTGCTCTGCTTTTAAGTGCCTTCTTCCTTCCCCTCTTAGGTTTATTTTTTAATTAAAAAAACAAAAACCAAAAACTTCTTCTTTTGTTTAAAGTTATTTATCAGTTTTTGTTTGTGGAGACAAAGGTTTTTGTTAGTTTGGTCCACAACAGGGCTGGATCTGGTCTTTTATACTCTCTGCCTAAGGACCCAATTCACTAGTCCGCAATATCAAACATTGTCCATGTATTCTTACTGCCAATGGATACTATCTTATGAATATACTGTGTAATATTTACCTCATTATATTGTATTTGCCTCTTAATTGTATTGGACCTCCTTTAGAGCATAAATTGATTGAGATTAAGATGTGTAACTTACTCATCATTATATGCTAGCACAGTACCTGGGCACCATAGACACTATTTGTTGAATGATTAAATGATCGAATAAATAAACACATGAAGTCATTTTATCATAATAGACCAGCAGACTCACATTCTTACACATGCAACATACATACATACACATTCACATAGATCTGTAAATACATATATGCAAAATTTACATTTAAAAATTAATTAAAAAAAAACTACTTTAGAGTTTAAATACTTAGTCCCAGAATCAAAATGTCATTTTTGAAAATGCAATAGTAATTACTGGGCAAATTTCTGACATTCAAAGATTTTAATAATTTACTTATGTTAATTACTTTTGAAAAATCCCAAATTTTTCGATTGTGATCATGACTGAGGATGTTTCAGCACATTACTCTAAACTTGTTCAATTATTCATATAACTGAGAAGTAAGTATTGTGTGGAGGATTCCTCTACTTCACTTTTCAAATGAAAAGAGATACTTACTCAGAGCTTGGGAAAATGAAAATGTTAATCTACTGATAATAATCCTCCTTCCTATAGTAACATCCCCGTTTATTGGAATTTCAGCATGTATCTACATGGTACATCCCATAATCTTGCATTTTTGTAACTTCTGACATATGTGTGCATGTGTCTATAAATAATTATTGCATCTGATGGTTATGAATATCTTGTTATATGATCCATTATGTCACTTCTTTCTCTCTGTTTTCTAGGTAACATTGTTATAATATTAGATGACTATGCCGATATCAATTTTGTCTGCTTTTTTCTTTAAAAATATTTTAAAATTAAAGCAACAGTACAGTGTAGAAGCAGGTAGCAATAACTTTGATGTTGATTCATGTGCCAAAGACAAATGACTTCTCTCTTTGACTTTGTTTTTCCAGATTTTGTTCAAGGAGTTTCCCTGTATCTAGATTTTTTTATGACATTTTTAAAACGTTAGTTTTGCTACTGTCCTCTAATACTAAGAAAATATTTCCTGATGTAGAACAAAGCAGCACACTTCAGTAATACCCTCATGAAAAAAATTAGTTCTTTAAAATTACATGAAACTAGACCATTTTTACTTAAAAACTTTAATTATGTGTTACCTTACAGAACAAAACCTTCCTCCAAAGGAAGAGAAATAAATTCTATGAACACAGAAAGTAGTTCGAATTATGTTTGACTAGATGAGGAAAACAACTGAGAGGAGAAATTTCCATTTATTTTAATATTGCATTTAAGTGACCTGCTTTGCTTCACTAAGTCCAGGAAAGTAAAAGTAAGCATGACAAATGAAGTAGGATTAAAATATCCCTCTACCTTATAAATACAAATCTATGTCAAAATATGACAATATTTTAAATTTTTTTCTTTAAGAGAAAATTTAGAAAATAGAACACACATGCAAAACATGATCCATTTATCATTGTACTCATCCACATAATAACATCAACTGCAGCCATCATGCCAATAGTCAATGACAGATGGCATGTGATATAAAGAAATCTAGTTATATACTTCTATATCATATAAAATCTGCCATATTAAAAAGATTTTGCTCATATTAAAGCTACTTCTAATTTTCTCTGCCAGAGCAAGCAATTTATTTGGCAGCATGTTTGATGAGAGCAATTAAATTCCCATCTTTCCAGGATGGTAGCATCTTTCATGGACAAGACATACAACTTCAAACAAAAGCACCAAATGAAATGAAAGGAGAGGGGGGAAAAAAAAGTCAGTTACGTAAGTTTTCACCAAACTAGCTTTTTGTCTCCAGCTGTCAAAATATAACAATTTTAATTACTTTCTGAGAATACCACCCTATATTGAAAACAGACAAGCAAACAACCAATAGGAAAAAAAAAGTCATAGTCATTTTCATTTCTATAGAGATCCTTGAAGGATATCTAGCAAGCCCACCTTACCTGCTACATCAGAGGTCAGAAGGCAGATGGCTAATGACAAGAAGTCAAATGGTTTGTATAAGGATTCTTTGAGTTGCAAGTATCAGCAACTCACTCAGGCAGTCTTAAATGATGGGGGTATGTGATATAGCTGCAATGCTCATTAGGCGGGAGACACTCATAGGAACCAAAACAATAAATTTTAAATTATCTAAGATCCATGTAGCTCTCATCTTTTTGCTCCAAAACAGTAAGAGCAAGAGTTTGTAAATCTTGATTTTAATGCACCTCCATTAACATGGCTTAGGTATTCACTACGTCCTGGCTTCTCTCAGGGTGTTTTTTGACCTGTTATCCTTCTACCAGCGAGACTACCCTTTATTCTGTGTATTATTTTCTCTCCTCCATCAGTTTCTTCTTAAACATTCACTAGCCATTTGCTTCCTCTGGGCTTCTTTATATTTCTAAGTATCAACAGTCTCTGCCTAACTAATGTTTCCTCATGGTCTCTTTCTGCCTGATGACCTTTCCATTATGTTCCCATAGCTTTCACCTGATCATCTCCTTATTTAATCATTCAAGTTCCCAAGAAACAAAACCTGATTTACCTGAGTGATCTCTACTCTTTAGAAAACAAGGCTTTCCATACCAATTTATAGGCCTCTGCCCACTACTGATTTCATTGGCTATGACAAAGGAGAGGTTAGAAATGGGGATGAGTAACATGGAAACCAAAGTTTGCCCTGCCTAGGGAATGTGTGCACAGAAGCTTCCATTTGTTAGGAACTATATGTGTAGGTACAGAACCAACATCTTCTACTCCCTTTATATGTATGATCCATACTCTTTCTAAACTGTAATGGACACTATTCTCTCTACATAATCTACTTTTTCCATTTCTACATAGATTTCCTTCCTATTCCTTCTGTTTTAGCAATCTTCCAATTCTCATTTCATCTCCCCTGGTTGAAATTCAATTATATATTCAGTGTCCATTCTTAAAGTCCATTCTCAATGAAGTCCACCTTATTTCTCTTAGCATTTCCTTCTAATTTTTTGCCATTTATATTCTTATACTGCAGATATTTGTGTACTTCACTTCCTAATTTATATTTTAACTTTTTTTTTTTTAAGGTATGGAGAATGTTTATCCCCTCTTTATATCCCAAACCCCACCTAAGCAAATGCTGTATATTCAGTTTCCAGAAAATCCTTACAGAATAAATTCATTCAACCAGACCAAAAAAAAAAATGTTTATTACACTATTGTAAGCTCTGTGGACACAGCAGTGAGCAAAAGAGGCAAAAAACCCTCCTCTCTTGGAAGTGACATTCTATTAGAGAAAATAGGTAAGTAAATGGGTAGTATGAGAGTGGTGGTTATTGTTATGAAGAAAAATAAAGCAGGGAAGAAAAGTGCTGGGAGTTAGGTGGTAGTTTTTTTGTTTTTTTGTTTTTTTTAGATTTTATTTATTTATTTGACAGACAGAGATCACAAGTACGCAGAGAGGCAGGCGGTGGGGGGGGAGGCAGGCAGGCTCCCCGCCAAACAGAGAGCCCAATGCAGGGCCCGATCCCATGACCCCAGGATCATGACCTGAGCCGAAGGCAGAGGCTTTAACCCACTGAGCCACCCAGGTGCCCCTAGGTAGTAGTTTTAATAGAGTGGCCAGGGAACTGCCCACTGAGAAGGTGACCTTTGTGCACAGACCTGATGGAGGGAGCCAAGGGGGCTCCATCTGAAGGAAGAGCACTCTAGGTAGAGGAAATAGGAAAGTGCAAACACTCACAGGCAGAAGCATGCCTGACACGTCCAAGAAAGAGCAACAAGGTCATGGAGATGGAAGAAGGGGAAGAGTTTTGTAGGAGCTGAGAACAGGGAGGTCAGTGTAGGGGATGAGGTTCGCGTAGGGCCTTAGAAGAGCTGGTAAGGTTTTTGGTTTTTCCCAGCAGAGGAGTGTTAAGATTTTACTCACAAGAATCACTTTGTTACATTCAAAAGAGGCTAAATAGGGCCAAAAATAGATGCTAGTGGGAGGCTCCTGTTAACAATCAAGTTGAGAGATGATGTGGCTTAGACTAGGAAAGTATCAGTAGAAATGGGAGAAGTGCAGAGATTCCAGATATAATTTAAAGGTAGAGTTAACAGATTTAGCTGACAGATCACACAGTTGGTGTAAGAGAAAAAAAGAAGATTTAAAAATTATTTCCAAATATAATGGCCTATGTAACTGGTGGGAATGGAATTGCCATTTGCTGAGTCAGGGAAAATTACAAAAAAACAGGTTTGTTGGGAGCATAGAATCAGGATTTCAGTATGAGCTAGGTGTAAAAATGTACATTTCAGAGGAGAGAGCCAAACACTGAAATATAAATTCGGAAGTTATCAGATTATAGATAGTATTTAAAGTCACAAGAATTAGATAAGATCACCTGAGAAAAGAATATAGAGAAAAAAATGAGGAATCTAAGACTTTCCAAAATGTAGAGATGTGTTCATTTAACGGTACTCATCATACTAATCTCTATTAAACTTCCCATTTTACAGGTGAGGAAAATGAAGTACATAAAACATAGATGCCTGTTGTCTAACTGCATTTTCTACACTCGAAAATAGCAGGAGCTGAAATTCAAACCTGTGTATCTGGCTTCAGAGCTGCTCTTAACCACCATTTTATTTTATATCTCCATGAGTATAATCTATACACTGCCCAATGCATAGTAGATATTCAGTAAGTTTTCACTGAATTGGAATGTAGTGCATCAGCAACAATTTTACTCCTAAATCTAGAAGTAAGCCTTCATCAAACAGCACTTAAGCAGTTTGGAAAAGCATCCATGAAGCTGAAAAGAAATTTTCATGTGGGCAAGGTGGGACGGTCAAGGGAGTAATTTAGATCACTTACAGGTAGAGTAGTCACAGCTGTTGTATCCCCTCCTGGCTACTCTAAGATTACCAAGCAAAACCCAAATGCTTCAGAAACAGTCCAAACACAGACCAGATACTTAACACCCATTTCCTTGTTCAAATGCCCCATATGCTGGACTCTGATTAGCTCTTTTGGCACCGGCACACAAACTAATCCAGGCTGGTTGCTTTCTGGCTTGTTATGTTCTGTAACAGAGCACAGACTCAAACAAAATGAACTAGTTCAAAGCCAAAACTATTCTGATCTTCCCATTTTAGTCAACAATATAGAAAATACAGAGACGAAGTTTAGATTTCACTGGGTGCTGCATAACGGTTCCTGGGATGCTTTTACTAACTCTTAGAGGCTTAGAGGTCATAAGTACTTTAGCTTCTTTTTTCTAAATTAGGCATAATTTTATATAAGCCAGGAAGAGAAGAAAGGATACCACTTAGTGGGGATTCCTGGGTGGCTCTGTCCTCTGCCTTCAGCTCAGGTCAAGTTCTCGGGGTCCTGGGATGGAGCCCGCATCGCACTCCCTGCTCAGCAGGGAGTCTGCTTCTCCCTCTACCTTACCCTCCTGCGCCCCACTTGTGTTCTTACTCTCTCTCTCTCTCTCTCAAATAAATATACAAAATCTTAAAAAAAAAAAAAAAAGTGGGGAGAAGACCATTTAGTGTTGTAAGGAAATGAACCAGTGTATTCCTGGCCCTAGTGAAATCCACTGTTGTATATAAAATAGCCAATGGTTACTGGGATATTGGTGCTTCCTCCTGGCTCTAAACTCACAGGTCCCTGAGGTGCACAGTGGGGTTTTAAGGTGCTGCTTATCCACACTGCATGGATGTGTCAGCTTCAGCAAGAGACCAAAACACAGGCCTTTTATAAGTGTCCCCACTCTACTTTTCCCCCTCTGCCCTCCATTCCCACACAGGAGCTCTTTGTCCATTCATCAGATTAATAGTAGCTTCCATGTGCTCCTTCTCTCTCAAGGCTGTTACATTAGAAGAGATTATATATTACATTGGCTTATCTTAAGTCAGTCAAAGTAATGAGAGATTTAATTAATACTTTATTGGCTGCTTTATCACACTAAGGAAAATAAACTTAATAAGTCATACGTTCTTCTGATTAGTTGCCCTGACCTATGTTTTTAATTCACAATGTGATTTAAGACAAACATATTTACTTACATACACTCTAGCCAACGCTCCTGTTTTATTAAATGTTTTTATAAAACATTTGGTTTTATTCTGTGGTTTAAAACTTTAATGTGTAGATTTAGTTAAGATTTTTTTTTCTTATTTAAAAGAAAAATTATGGTTTATGTGAACATGTGGGATTACTTTGAATACTTTCTAGTTGATATTCATGATTTGGTGATTGTTTTCATAAAAATGCTGTGCTCAGAGGCACCATTCAAAAGCATTCTGGGGGTAGGGGTGCCTGGGTGGCTCAGTCATTATTTATCTACCTTGGGCTCAGGTCATGATCCCAGGGTCCTGGGATTGAGCCCCGCATCTAGCTCCCTGCTCGGAGGTGGGGGTGGGGGGGCAGGTGCTGCTTCTCCCTCTCCCACTCCCCCCGCTTGTGTTCCCTCTCTCCCTGTTAAATAAATAAAGAAAATCTTTAAAATAAAATAAAAAGCATTCAGAAAATGTTGTTACTGTGTCATTACTATCATTTATATAAACTTTAAATGACATATTCCTGACCTAAAAACCAAATATATCAGTATAAATTCATTTCTTTACAGTGCAAAATGGCCATTTATTAGTTTCCTTTAAGAACTCCTGTGTCAGATACAGAGTTACATTTAGCCTGATGTTGATTTTTTTGACCCATATATAACTAACTATAACCCAGCTGTCAAAGAAAGCAAACCAGATCTAAACAACAATTACTTAATTTCTAATGATATTTTTAAAACCTTTAACTTCCAGCACCTAAACACAACTGTAAAGACCTTTCTTAAGCAGTGTTGAAATTCTCACTATTTGCTTCTAAAAACAAGCTGGTTAGATTGCTAGATATAAAAACATAATGTGCTCATTATATATTTATAGAATGTAGCTTCATTTATATATCAGAAGAGCTTCCCCCCACGAAATGGCTCTCTAGTACTTGTGACAACACAATTCTTAGATAAAAGCATACACTTAAGAAAGATGAGCCAGTAGTCAAAAAATCTGAAGTTCAGGTATCCTATCTAAGTCCCCTTATTTGCATAGGGAAGTAATATGTCAATGCTGTTTTTATAAAATAATCAGATACCTAGATATGTTTATACTCTGATAGTAAATAGAAGAAGAGATTAATTTAGCTTTGAAGGTCAATATAAAAATTCATTTTGCCACATAATGTGATATTATTTACCCAATGTGTAGCACCCTGAATATTGATAAAAATCTTGATAAATATGTCCGTTTTCTACACACATACACATGGAGGTAGAACAAACTTACCTACCCATCCCCGAAAAAAAAAAATTTTTTTTTCCTCTGGACAAAAATAAGAAAAAAAGGGAAAAAAGGGGTGATTTTTAAAATGTTTAATTCAGGGGCGCCTGGGTGGCTCAGTGGGTTAAGCCGCTGCCTTCGGCTCAGGTCATGATCTCAGGGTCCTGGGATCGAGTCCCACATCGGGCTCTCTGCTCGGCAGGGTGCCTGCTTCCTCCTCTCTCTCTGCCTGCCTCTCTGCCTACTTGTGATCTCTCTCTGTCAAATAAATAAAATATTAAAAAAAATAAAATAAAATAAAATGTTTAATTCATTCTAAATCTAGAGAAATATCAGCTTTAGATAGCCTAACAATTATCACTGCCTAAACATAATAAATACTACCATGATTATAGTAGTGACTAAAGACTCCAGCAACTGCAAAAGTTCCTTCAGGCTCAAAAAGTTTAGAGTAAAAAGCACGGTTTGAAGTGCTTCCTAAAATTAGTAACTCCCCTGCAACTCTTGCCAATGCTTGCTGACAATGCAAGTGTTTAGAGACATGTTTCTTATTCCTTATTGGTGGTAGCTAAGCACCTTACAGAACATGTGTGGAAATCTGATATACTCAAAGGACCACCTATGTTTATCACACCATAATTTGTCTTACTAAAAACACAAACTTTAGATTCAAATATGCTAATTGTTCAGCTGAATAACAATTGCTTACTAATTACGTTTTATAGAAAAAATTTCTAGATTGAAAGTACAGGACACAGAAACATAGAAATGCTCACATAAGTTACACAGAAAAGAGATTTAATACCGGGTTGGGGCATGAAATAGAAATGATGATGACAGGACATGCAAATGAGTCTACAGATGTTAATTTAAGACAATATAATGCAAAGTGCAACCACTTGCAAAAGCCCATGAATTAATTGCCTACCTTACTATGTAAAGCTTATAAAGCTAGAGTTTAATGGTTTCAGTAAAAACAAATATAAAATTCCATATCTTTGAGAGAGCCTCAGAATTATATTCAATTAATGGAATTAAAGAATAGAAAGTCATTTATATTTTCTATGTGAAATCATGGTTCAACTAAACACAAATGATGCAATATGCAAAAGAAGAAAATGATGACATCTTCAGGTATGTTTGCTTTCAGGTAAATAAAAGATATATTACCTGATGTGCAATGGTTGCCCACAAATGTCTCAAAAACTACTAAACAGAAATAACATAAAGCTTATGGATATAGAATACAATTATTTACACTTGATACTATTGCATACACTTATTTTTTCTGAAATTTTAATTAATTAAATCACATTTTCAGAAATTCATGTCTAATTTTTGTGCCTGTACTTAATTAAAATTCTGGTCTATGAGCAAAAAAAGAGTAGAATAGTATTACACTCATGAATTATATATATTGGATTCATGTAATATTATCTACTACAATGCTATTGCAATGTTACCATTTGTATAATAGGAGAACTTAATTGGTTGAGGCTTGGGGACAGTTTCATTGTGTTCCATCTCTTATCTTTGAAAATAATGAAAATAAAGTGACATATATTGCAAACCAGAAATAGTAAAATTATTCTAAAATGTGAATTAAATATATGGTAATATTAAATAATATCAGGTGCAACATATTTGCATTTGAAAAGTCAACTCTTCATAATTTTATAGAAGTGCTTATTTCAATCTATTTTTCCCCAGCAAATAATAAAGAGCATCATTCCTCAAAAAATGAATATAGAAATTATTTATTAAATATAAATATTATCTTAAATTACCAGTCTAAAATCCTAACATTAGCTAATAATAATAACAATGATATTTTAATACAATTATCTGATATTGTACATCTTAGATTAAAAAAAAATGTAGTCTTAAACTCAGTGTTCCAGATTCACACTTTTCTTCATTGAAACATCCAGTAAACCAGGTGTTATGACACATTTTATTAGCAGTCTGCTTTGCTTTGTGTTTACAAAAATAATCCTGAATATCTACAGTGAGTGGCAGTCCTAAGACATGGAGACGAAAGTTTAAAAACGATCAGTGCAACACTGAAAGCACTAATTGGCTATTTTCCAATGTTTCATTTTTCTGCCATAACATAATCTTATGTCCAAAAATTGGGTATGGAACTCTTCACTTACATGTCTTCCTTTTCTTCTTTTTTTCTTTTCTTTTTTTTTTTTTTTTAAAGATTTTATTTATTTATTTGACAGAGAGAGCTCACAAGTAGACAGAGAGGCAGGCCGAGAGAGAGAGAGAGAGAGAGAGAGAGAGAGACAGAGAGGGAAGCAGGCCCCCTGCTGAGCAGAGAGCCCGATGGGGGACTCCATCCCAACACCCTGAGATCATGACCTGAGCTGAAGGCAGCGACTTAACCCACTGAGCCACCCAGGCACCCTTCCTTTTCTTCTTAAAAACGTAAGTAAGTTGTATTACATTAGAGCTCTTCATAAATATACATATTAACAGCTTACTCATACCACAATTGCTTCAATTGGAATTGAAACTCATCTTTACTGTTTTTAAATCTGCAGTTACTTTTTATTACCCCTTACTTTTAAATAAATGGTTTGTATAACACCTGCAATTTATCCTCAAAAATAGTATTTCCTTCCATTTTATGTACTATGGTCACCATAAGAAGTGAAATCAAGACTAAAATCTTTTCACAGTATAAACAAAAACTTAGAGTTCATTACAGAGAAACAACACAACATGTTGGGAACCACATGTAACTTACATAGATTTTCTTGGGGGCAGTGGGAGGGAGTCAACTAACTAGAATCTAGTTAGCATTTAATATTTTTCCATAATATTTTTATAAATTAAAGGACATTCTCTTTAGAATAACCTCTTAAACTCTACCAGAAAAAATGAGCAAAAAGAAAATTCCTTAGCTTTTTGTATTTCCAAATTTCCAATTTAAATATGATAAATACTGATTGCTAATTTGTATATGTTACTTAAGCATACCTGACAGAAAGGTTGTAAGTGGAATATAAAAAATGAACACCCTTCCAAAAATAAGTATATAACATGTAGAAGTCACATGTGGCAAAACAGATCTATCACAAGATTATTACATATTATGGCACAATGTGCCAGGCACTGTCAGCCCGAGAGATTTAGAAATAAATAAAACTATGCAATTAGCTCACATATGAGTGAAGATGATAGAAATGCTCTAGAAGAAGGAAAAAAATGAATCATTGAACAAAGTGAATACTAGGGCTGATTCTCAGCACAATTTTTAAAGACAAGCATACATCTTCGGAACAGTGGCTTCTTTCAACAATTAACTTTGTTTCCTTGGACTATCTTTATCCCCATCAACATGCTGCTTCCTTGTTTAATGTGAAGAGTTGGATTATCTCTGACCAAAAATCCCACCAGCCCTGAACTCATCAGCGTAAACTTTACAGTGGGAAAATATGCTACACAACAGGATAAGAATAAAATTTTTTTTAAGATTTTATTTATTTATTTGACAGACAGAGATCACAAGTAGGCAGAAAGGCAGGCAGAGAGAGAGAGATCGGAGGAAGCAGGCTCCCTGCCAAGCAGAGAGCTGGACGCAGGGCTCGATCCCAGGACCCTGAGATCATGACCTGAGCCGAAGGCAGAGGCTTTAACCCACTGAGCCACCCAGGCACCCCAAGATAAGAACAAATTCTAACGTCTTCCTATACCCTTTCATGCCAAAGTACTTTAGTAGACAATACATCCACCAACACCTACCAGAACATCACCTCTACAACACAACAATTATCTGACTTAAAATGATTCTAAAGACAGAAACTGAAGCCAAGTATGAGGATGAAGTATCTATACTAGAAAATAATGCAGATGCTTTGGGACAGAAAATATCTTCCAGTAAATTTTGGATTATATTTAGAGAATCTCTACCTCTGTTTATTATTGAGTGACTCTAAAGGAGACATATACCTACAATAGATTTTCATGTCTAAAAAAAAAAATAATAATTAACTTTGGCCTCATTTTGATGGAAAGCATCTCTTATTCTATTCTTATTTGTTTCTACCTTTTTAATCATAAAATGAATTCAGCTTTAGTTTAGCAAAAATATTTAAAATGTTTATAACATGTTGTATTATGAAAACTTTAAGTCAAATATTGGCTGCAAAAAAAAAAAAAAACTCACACAACTAGATATTAGAATGATCTCAAACTCAGGAACACTTGTGGTAATAGAGAAGACTACTGGTATGGGGCAAGGGAAAAATATACTCTTTCAGAGTTAAATATAAGAAAAATAAAATCACCTAGACAAACCATTTAGCTATACTAACCAGGAAAAATGAGAGAGGATTTGAATAAATAAAATCATAAATGAATATATTATAACTGTTAACACACAAATACAAAGGATCATAAGAAACTGTGGTAAACAATTATATATTAACGAACTGGGCAACCTAGAGGAATGGATAAATTCCAAGAGACATACAAACTTACCAAGACTGAATCATGAAAAAGTAGAAAATCTTAACAGACTAATTACTAGTAAGGAGGTTGAATCAATTATCAAAACCTCCTAACAAAGATAAGTCCAGGACTAGAGGGTTTCACTGCTGAATTCTACCAAATATTTAGAAAAGAATGAATACCAATTCTTCTTAAACTCTTCCAAAGAACAGAAGAGAGAAAATTTCCAGACACATTCTATAAGGCCAGCAATAACCTGATAGCAAAATCAGACAAACCCACTATCAGAAAAGAAAATTACGGGACAATATCCCTGATGAACACAGATGCAAAAGTCCTCAACAAAATACAAGCAAACCAAATTCAACAGTATATCAAAAGGATCATATACCATGATCAAGAGGAATTTATATAGTAAAAATTGTTCAACGCTGCAAATCAATCAATGTGACACACCATATTAACAAAATGAATGATAAAAACCATACGATTATTTCAATAGATCATTTGACAAAATTCAGCATCCTTTCATGATAAAAACTCTCAGCAAACTGGGTATAGAGGGGATATACCTCACCATAATAAAGGTCATATATGACAAGCCTACTGCTAACATCATACTCAATGGTGAAAAGCTAAAAGGTTTTCCCCTAAGATCAGAAATAAAATAAGAATTCCCACTCTCACTACTTTTTTTCAACACAGTCCTGGAAGTTCTAGCCAATGATTAGCCAAGAAAAACAAACAAACAAATAAATAATGGCATCCAAATTGGAAAGAAAAAGGTAAAGTCTGCATTTGCACATAACATGATATTAAATATAGAAAACCCTAAAGACCCATCAAAAAATTAAAAAAAAAAACTGTTAGGACTAACAAAGTTTTAGGATACAAAACCAAAACACCAGTTGTGTTTCTCTACAGTAACAGCAAATAAGCAGAAAAAGAAATTAAGAAAATAATCCCATTTACATTGCATAAAAAAGAATAAAATACTTAGCAATAAATTTAACCAAGGAGGTGAAAGACTTGTTTATTGAAAACTATTAAGACATTTATGAAAGAAATTGAGGAAGACACAAAGTGAAAATATATTCCACACTCACGGAACAGAAGTATTAATATTGATAAAATGTCCACACTAACCTAAAGTGATCTGTAGATTCAGTGTATCCCTTTCAAAATTCCAATGGGATTTTTCACAGATTTTTATTATTAAATGTAGGTTCCTTTTAAAAAAAAAAATTTATTTATTTGAGAGAGAGAAAGCACAAGAGTCGGGGAGGGTCAGAGGGAGAATCAAGCTCTCTGCTGAGCAGGGAGCCTAATGTGAGACTTAATCCTGAGACTCTGGGAGCATGACCAGAGCTGAAGGCAAACACCCAACTGACCAAGACACCCTTTTCACAGAAAATTTTAAAAAGCCCTAGAATTTGTACTGAACCACAGAAGACCCTGAAAAGCCAAAGCAATCATGAGAAGAATGAAGTTGGAAGCATCATACCTCTTGATTTCACAATTGATTATGAAATTAGAATAGTCAAAATAGTATGATATTAGCATAAAAACAGACACATAGATTCATGAAAGAGAATAGAAATAAGCCCATGCATATCTGGTCAATTGATTTATAACAAAGGAACTAAGAATAAATAATGGGGACTAAGAATACCTTCAAAAAGGTGCTGAGAGAACTGAAGGGCTGCATGCGAAACAATAAAACAATGGGGCAAGTTCCTTGACATCAGTCTAACCAATGATTTTTTATTTTGACACCAAAGGCAAAGGCAACAAGAGCAAAAATAAACAAATGGGACTACATCAAATTAAAAAGCTTATACACAGTAAAGAAAACTATCAACAAAATGAAAAAACAACTTACAGAATAGGGAAAAATAGTGGCAAATCATGTATCTGATAAAAGCTTACAACCAAAGTATATAAATAACTCATATAACACAACAGCAAAATATATACCCAATTTTTAAATGGGCAGATGAACTAAATAGATATTTTTTTCCCAAAGAAGATATACACATGCACCAGAGATACATAAAAAGTTGCTCATTACTAACCATCAAAGAAATGCAAATCAAAACCACGATAAGATATCACATCACACCTGTTAGAATGGCTGTTATCAAAAACACAAGCAATAACAAGGGTTGGCAAATATGTGAAGAAAAGGGAACCTCTGTGCACTGTCGGTAGAAATATAAATTGGTGCAGTCACCATGAAAACAATATGGAGGTTCTTCAAAAAGTTAAACATAGAGCTAATACATCATCCAGTAATCCCACTTCTGGGAATACATGCAAAGGAAGTAAAAACAAGATCTCAAAGAGATACCTCCAACCTTGTGTTCATCGCAGCATTATTCACAATAACCAAGACATAATAATCAGGTAAGGATTCGTCTATGGATGAATAAAGAAGCTATGAAACACACCCATGCATACATACAGAGAATGGAATATTATTTAGTCATAAGGAAGAAGGAAATCCTGACATTTGGAAAAATATGGATGGACCTGGAGAAAATTATGCTAAATGAAGTTAAGTCAGACAGAGAACGACAAATACTGTTTGATATTGCTGATAGGTGGAATCTAAGGGGGCAGAACATACACATAGACTAGAATAGTGTTTACCAGGCTGGGGTGTGGGGAAATAGAGGAGATAGTAGTCTAAGAGTACAAACTCTTAGAAAAAAAAAAATAATATAAATAAAATAACACCATAGAGGAGAAAAAAAGTATCTAGAAAAAACATGCTCCTAAGTGTGATGACTTGTTTGCTGAATAGAAGGTTTAAGTGCTCTCCTTGGCTAATAAGGCTCACTTTTTTAAATTTTTTTTTTTAAAAGTAACTTCTAGATGCCTGGGTGGCTCAGTCAGTTAAGCTGCAGCCTTTGGCTCAGGTCATATCCCCGGGCCCAAAGATGGAGCCCTGCACTGGACTCCCTGCTCAGTGGGGAGTCTGTTTCTCCCTGTCCCCCTCCTAATGAGCTCTCTTTCTCTCTCTCAAATCAATCAATCTTTTTAAAAAAGTAACTTCTAAAAATGAATGAATCTAAAAGGGAATAGAAAGCATAAAAATAAGTATAAATTAGTAATCAAGTAGCAGTGTTAAGAACTACTATTGGAAATAAAGTTTGATGTGGTAACAATATATAGTCTGGCACCATAAAAAAAGAAAACCAGATACAGAGAAGACAATAACGGACTTTTAAACATCTAAGTATAAATTTATCTTGATTTGTCCTTTCCCAATTTTCACACTGCTGTCATTATCTGCTGCTTGTAGAGCATCACCACAATTTGTTGAGTATTTATTACATTGCCAGGGGGTGTTTAAGTGATTTACACAGATCATCTAACTTATTATTTATATCTAGTTTATGCAGTTGATACTATAACCCTATGCTCACAATTTAGAAAACTAAATTTTGCAGAGGTTGAATAACCTTTCCCAAACCACAATAGATTGTAGAAGTGGAAAGTCTAGGATTCAAACTCTAGGATTCAAGGTTGCACTCTGAACCACTACACTATTTTCAATGACCAAGGAAGAATACGATTAAGCTGTTTCTGCAAATTCTGGGCATCAGATCCATGTGGCACCCTTTCTTATTTCATCGATATCACTATCTGTAGCTGAAACTTTAGTGAGTCATGATAAACAAAGTTCGTGAAGATTACTCTGAATTGGTAAGACATGTTTGCATCAAGCGTAAAGTATTATTGATTTAAGAAGTTAAAAAAGAAAGTAATTTAAAAAGATTTCAAGCAGTGATATTTAAAATAAGTATATCCAGGCTTAAGGGATTACACCTTTAACTATCTAGGATTTACTCATCTTTCTAGAATTATTCCTTCTGCAAGAGTACAGTTGGCTAAAGATTTACTCTTACATCAGTTTTTTTTTTTTTTTAACATAAACAATTAGGGCTTTTGTTTAAATGCATGACTATTTGGTGATTCTTTGGCTAGAATATCAACATACAACAGAAATACGAGGAATTCACCAGACTATTATTTTTGAGTAACATATATGGGATATACTCAGAATATATATATATATAAATTAGATCAATGTGATTGTATATCACTATATATCATCTATAAACACACTAAATATCTTTATAAGAAGTCAGCAATAAAGTTAAGCCACTCAGTTGTATTTCATTTGTATTTTATGAATTTACTAAGGAGATTACCTGTTACATATTTCAAGTTAGTATCCATAAAACAAATTTTGATTGCAATGGAATTCCATTTGAATCATAAAGTTTAGTATCTACTTAACTACTTTGAAAAGGTTTATTTAAAATAATAATTTCAGAGTGTAACTTTAAAAAAAGTACCTTATTATGAGCTTTGACCAGTTTGCTTAATTTTATTTCTCCCTTATATAATTTAAATGATTTAAATATTTTTCTTTAATAAGAAATGCCCAAAATATATATATAAATAAAACATATATATGTGTGTATATATATATAGCATATAGAATATACACATACAGAATATGCGCTCCTTTCAAATTTCAGAAGCTTCTCCTTCATTGGTGTACACTCATAGCTAGGAATAGATATGAATGTTCAGGCTCTCAGTACAAGGCCTTTTCCACAGAGGGTCCTTGTCTTTGTAATTACCTCCTACTCCAGCTCTGTAAGAGTCTGTTGAAACACAGGATTCCAGGCAAATTGATTTTCATTGTGAGAAGGAACATAGTTGATGTATGAGGACTTCTGTTGCTATAGAATAATGGATTTTCATGCTATACTGTTTTTTGTAGACTTTCATATGAGAATGAATGGGCTTGTATCAGGGTAGAAATCAAACAAATCTTTAAAAATAATTTTAAGTGACTGAAAGAAATCACCTAAACAAAGATGTCCTGAAGGCAAATTCTAATATCCTTCAAACTGTTCACAAGGCTATAGAACAAACTTATGGTGAGCATTTGCATTGCATTGCATTTGAAGATTCCCAGAAGATTAAAATCCCCGGTAGCATCATTTACATCTTCAATTACATTTATTAGGCATCTACTTACAAATATATGCAATGCTAAGAATTCTGTGTAATAAGGGGCATAGGTGTAGTCTATGTTTTAGAGAAGTTTGTTTAATAAAGTACATGAACAAAAGAAAGTTATATAACAGGGCTGGGCTCAAATCAGTATTTATTACTACAGCCAGTATTTCTTAATAAATAGTTAAAAACAATGTCTATGTAGGAGTGAGTTATAGGGCAGATGGCCTACTAACAAAATAATAATAATAATGATGATGATGTTAGGAGTTGGCCAATAACAAATATAATCTTACATATTTGGTTTAAACCTAGCCCTCTATGTAAGTAATAAAACTCACAAGTACAAATAATAGTGGGCACTGTACTAAAGATATATTTTTAGCAATTATACTTTTTTTTTTAGCTTTTTATTGAGTATGGTACCTTTAAACAGCATAGAAATATCATTATGCTTCAAATACTCACGAAATTATAATTTAGGTACCACTGGAATTTGCAGTAACTCAAAGACATTAAATATCATTCATATGCATCTGATGAGCTCCTTTTTTCCTCTTATAAAGATAAAAATTAGATACCTTCATTTTAAATGAATAAACTGCTTTTGGATTCTCATACTCATGAGAAAGTCTTCCTTCAAAGAAAACCTATTTCCACCATTATTATATATGATCTATAGTAGAAGGAGGGAAAAAAGATGATCTGGAATTTCATTGGACGTATTTCTTTTCTTGTGTCATAAATGAAGAGATATAAATGTTTGTTAAAGAAATGAATGGAAGAAAAGGAAGGAAGGAAGGAAGGAAGGAAGGAAGGAAGGAAGGGGAAGTGAAGGAGGGAGAGAGGGAGGGAATGAAATAAAAAGCTAACAGACTTCAAGGAACAGTAAAACTCATAATCTTTAGGGCTAATATCAATCTCTGATTCCAGTCTCATCCACCCATATTGTATCTTCACCAATGCCATAAAAGGAGAAAGTTCTGGTTTACAATTTTTCAGTGAAAGGTTAAAAACTTTTTAAAATCTGAAATTTGATTACATCTGCATATCTCAGTCATCAGATTCTTCACAACTTTTGCAATGAAATAAACCTAACAGAAATGGCAGTCAGTATTGTAGGTATGTTTATTGTGCAGAGAACCACAAGGATTTAGATAAACTTGGAGTTAGTCCTTGCTTCTGCCAAATTCATGTTAGAGTGTTGAACAGCAGCATGCCTCACAATATAGTACAAGTATATGAAAAGTAGATTTAAAAGTATAAAATACTTGAAAAATTAAAATGTATGTATTAGCTTTCTTAATTTGATCAGAAATGAAACTTAGATACAAAGTACTTCTTTTTTGGTTTACTAAGATAATGTATATTCTATAAAATTCTCTCTAGATTTCTTTGCAATTTTCAGTAACAAGAACCTTAAAGTTGAAACCTTTAAGACATATAGATTCTTTTTAAATTATGCTTCACGGTAACTATTTGCATTTGTTTTCTGCATCTGTAAATAATAACTTTATTTTTAATGTTGGATTAGTTTTCTTCTATTCACTTCATATATTATCTTATAATTACAATTAACTGAATTCCATTAGGAAATATAATTTTCAAAAATAAAGAACAAAGTGACAACTGTAGAAGCAAATTCAGAAGGAACTAGAGTAAACACGTAATTGGTGAGTTAACGATTGATTTAGAATGGTGTGCACAACAAGTTGATGTTATGGAAAGAACCGACCTTGCCCTCCCACAAAATATCTCTGGGTACCTTTCTAAGAGGTAGAATTGTAACTCTGTTGAATAAGGTTTTCATTCCAAACAGATAGCCAACTCAAACATCTGCTATGTTTCTAAATTGTGATAAATGCAATGAAACAAATACATTTGCAGTTCAGGAGGGATTGAAGTGGTATGGTTTGAATCCTACTTAAAAAATTCAGATACTCCCTGAAGATGGCAGCAGTAGAGCTAGACTTAAAATGATTCCAGAGAATAAGATGAAAGAGGTTATTCCATTTGGCCAGAATATGAGGTTGGTGAAGAAAACATGTGTTATGAGAGAAAAAACAGAAAGCCACTAAGCAATAAAAAAGTAACATCAGTGTGGAGATTAGATATAAATTTAGAAAACAATGAAAAGCTCCTGTAATCTCTTGAAAAAGGTAGTGACATGGTAGGGTCATATTTATGAACTTCAATGAAGCTTGAAATAAGATAGAATATGAATGAACAAAAATAGGTATAAGGAGGTATAAAATAAACAGATCCCATCACTATTATCATCAACAAATATTTAAGGTGCCTAGTACTACCATACGCAGGGCACCATGCCCACTCAGAAAATACAATGCAATACACGTTCATAGGTAAAACAATTTCCACCCTTCAAATTGACAATACACTAAAAATCACAGAACTACAGTTTGTTTTTTAAAAAAACTCCCAAGGCAACTTTTATATTATAAACCTATATACATGTTCACAAATCTATAATAATTTTTTTTCTTGTACTACTTATTCTCATTGATAGATAAATAGAAGGATTTTGAAGTGGCAGATAAGAATAGAGGACAAAAGTAACAGAAGGTCTTTTGGTTATGCCAAAGATAATTGAAATTCTTTCAATTTTAGGTTGAAAGACTATACTGCGGAAAGATATCTTAGTAAAGTTTGTTTGTTTTTTAGTTTGACTCAGTGGGTTAAAGCCACTGCCTTCGGCTCAGGTCATGATCTCAGGGTCCTGGGATCGAGTCCCGCATCGGGCTCTCTGCTCAGCGGGGAGCCTGCTTCCCTTCCTCTCTCTCTGCCTGCCTCTCTGCCTACTTGTGATCTCTCTCTGTCAAATAAATAAATAACATCTTTAAAAAAAATTCAGTTACCAGTTTCTTTAAATAAAAAAAATGTGATACTAAAAACAAAATCTTAAGGCATAATTTTCTTTCTTAAACGTGTGGAAATAAAAATTCATTCAAAGGTATAAGGCAAACGGCACACTTGGTGAGGGAGAAAGTAGCACAAAGGTACATGTTTTATGCAAAAGCAAACAAGTGGTTGTCAAAGACTTATGAGAAATATCTGTAGTATTAACTACAATTCCAAATAGTATGCAATGTTATTCTCTCAGAAGGAGAATATTTCTTTTAATACATCTGAAGTTTAATCCAATAATCATTCTGCCATCAGATGAAATTTAGTATGTCCAAATATACATTGAATGATTATCATACATATTATAAACAGTGATAAAACTTGGCTTATTTTAAGACAGGACACTTGTGTTTGCTTTTTGATAGTTATAAATTGATTAAATATAACCCCTAAAATAAAATAATAAACATTTTGTTTACTGGCCTGGAATTCCTTTTAGAAGTTTCTTCATTACATTTAAGCCTTCAATACACTTTTCTTTATAAAACGATTTGCTCACTGAGGAAAGAGGTAGCGTGATTAAATTTACAACACAATTTTCATTTGTTACTTAGGTGAATTGAATATTCCAAAGGAAAAAAATACATATGTGTGTGTATAATACATATATAATGCATAATGTTTTCAGAAATATGCTCATTTAGAAACTCTTCAAAGCAGAAAAATAAAATAAATAAATTGCACTGATGAGTAAAGGCTGAAACTAACACTTTCTTTATAAATGTTGGGAAAAGTTTGTGCAAAAGTTACCAGTACTTTCTGTCTTCTAGGATGGAGACTGAGATCCAGCTAATCCTTTGCTGTCAGAGGGAACATGCTAGAGGCCCTACTTTTTATTCTGATATTCATAGACAGTACTTTTGGGGATGGCCTAAATACAGTGAAGTAAATCAAATGCAGATACCTTAGACAGAGATGAAAAGTGTTCTGCTTAGTAATGTAATTGGTGTATCTTTCAGAATAATCTAGCCTCCACAAATTTTAGATCTATTCCTCCTGAATCTTAAAAAAATCTAGATTTAAGTAGTTTCCTACCTGAAACATGATTGAGAGAATAGCAAATATTAGTAGAAGTATATTGGGAATGGAGATAAAACAACTGCAGGAGGGAAAGTACAGTCATGATGCTCTCCTCCCTCTACAGAGTGAATGGTAGGAACCATTGGGTAAAGTACAACATGGATCAGAATGCTATTTTCCCATCCATGTAGTACTCGAGACTGAACAATCGAGACTTTGAAAAATGTTATTTTGAACCAGCACTATCATGCTGCAGTCTTGGTACCAGATCACATACTAAAAGAACAATGGACCAGGAAATTCACCTGAAAGGAACCATCAGAGGAAGAAGGTAATCCAGATGATCAAAGTGACGGGGTTTAGAGGGGGGTAAGGGGGTTACCTAATCTCTTCAGAGTGGCCGGTAATAAATGTGGTGATTGTTTGGTCAATTCTCCAAGGCAAGTAGATGTTTGAGAGCTATTTAAATAAAGGGGAAAACTGACTCCTGCCACGGGAGGCCAGCTGGAACTAGACAAAGAGGCACAGTGAAGAAATCTGGGCCCTGAGAAACACTAATCCCAGTACCAGCATATCTTTTATCCAATTGTTCTTTCTTATGTTATTCTAAAGGCTCTGACTCGATTTACTAATGATTATGACTTTAGCTTCAGTTTTGTTGCAAAGAAGCAGGAAAACATTATGCAAACTTTTGAAGTGTCCAACAAGAAAGTCACACCCATCCTACCTGGTTGCCAGCTTCCATCGGGAGTCACCAATGAGAGAGAGCTAAACCAGAAAAGCAGTCCTCTGGGGGTCACTGATAGTGGAGGCAGCATTTTTGTAACTAGATAAGAAAGATACTGAAGTACCTACATCAAGGACACATGAAGCAGAAAACTGGAAAGAAACCTCAAAAAGAGCTTAGGGGTGACTCAAGGGGATTTTATTAGCCCAGTGAGGGGTGAGCCTCAATAATCTGAATATATAAGTAAATGTGTCTTATTTTGTGTTCTGACTGAAAGGGATTCAAGATATGTATGCTCAAGTAATATACATATATCAGATATATATATATATATAATATATATTGGATATATATAATGAAGTAATTTAGGGCAACATTCATAAATAGCATATTAAAACAGAAATATTGAATATTATATCTCCTGCATTACAATTTTTGGATCATTGGTTGTACTTTTCTTTTAATTGTTAAAGCTTATGCTTTGTGATTTTGGTAAAAGGAAATAATGGAAGACTAAAATATGTTAAAATCAGAAAGTAAAAAATAATAGCTGTTCAAGTCAGTCTCACAAAGTTTATGGAAAGGGTGTTTGGATAATATAGGTAAATAGGTATTCTAAAACTTAAAAATCATACAAATACAAAATAGTCCTATCATTTTAAAATTCTAATTTTAAAAATTTATTATTTAGTGCCTTATATTTTTATAATTTATAAAACTTCTTTTAACTTTAGAAATTTAGATCTTTAGTCTTTCTTCTTAACTTTAAAATGAAAAGACTATGTGGAAGATAACTATGTGGGGGAGATAGGTTTAAAAAAAAACATTGCTTTTGGGGCGCCTGGGTGGCTCAGTGGGTTAAGCCTCCACCTTCGGCTCAGGTCATGGTCTCAGGGTCCTGGGATCGAGCCCCGCATCGGGCTCTCTGCTCAGCAGGGAGCCTGCTTCCTCCTCTCTCTCTGCCTGCCTCTCTGCCTGCTTGTGATCTCTGTTTGTCAAATAAATAAACAAAATCTTAAAAAACAACAACAACAACAAACCTGCTTTTTCTGATAATGTAAGTACCTAAAGCATTGGAAAGCATCCAACTGAAGTTAAATTATTAAAACTAATGGTCTACATGTTATAGTATAGAACAACAGAATGTTTCAACAAATCTAAATAGAATTAACAAAATGTTTGTTGGAAACATGCTCTTCCTTTCATTTATAAATAAAATTATTGTATCAATCAAAAACAAATTACATTTTCTTCTCTCGGAATATGTGTTTTAAGCTTTTAAAAATCAGTAATGATTTGTTATTGACATTTTAAGATACTTAATGGAACCAAAAAGTACAATTAACAAAAGATGCCCTGTTTACTAATGCACTAGCCTATCCCTCATGCCTAAATTGCTATTGTCTAGTTGATAGTGTTTAAAAGTACATAAAGCTACCCTATGACTCAGCAATTGCACTACTAGGTATTTAACCTAAAGATACAAATGTAGTGGTCCAAAGGGGCACATGCACCTGAATGTTTATAGCAGCAATGTCCACAATAGCCGAACTATGGAAAGAGCCTAAATGTCCATCAACAGATGAACAGATAAAGAAGATGTGGTATATATACAATGGAATACTATGCAGCCATCAAAAGAAATGAAATCTTGCCACTTGGAACGATGTGGATGGAACTAGAGCGTATTATGCTGAGGAAAATAAGTCAATCAGCGAAAGACAATTATTATATTATCTCCCTGATATAAGGAATTTGAGAGGCAAAGTGGGGGGTTTGGGGACAGGGAATGAAAAATCTAAACAAGATGGGATCAGGAGGGAGACAAACTGTAAGAAACTCTTAATCTCACAAAACAAACTGAGGGTTGCTGGGGAAAGGGGGTGGGGAGAGGGTGGTTGGGTTATGGACATTGGGAAGGGTATGTGCTATGGTGAGTGCTGGGAAGTGTGTAAGCCTGATGATTCACAGACCTGTACCCCTGGGGCTAATAATACATTATAGGTTAATTTAAAAAAGTAAAAAAAAAAAATAGTATATATATTGTATATAAATAGATGAAAATTAGGAATATGGTATTGTTTGAGGAGGAGGAAAGGACCAAGGATGAAAATTGATGTAAGCCTCGGAGATGTGGTAAGAGCAGCTCCCTATTAAATATATTCTATTTTTTTTTTAAGATTTATTTATTTGTCAGAGAGAGCGAGTGCACATGCAAACAGGGGGAACAGCAAGTGGAGGGAGAGACAGGCTCCTCACCGAACAAGGAGACCCATGCAGGACTCAATACCAGGACCCCAGGATCATGACCTCAGCCTAAGGCAGATGCTTAACCAAAGAAGCTACCCAGGCTTCCTATATTCTTGGTGTATTTACAACTCAGGCAGTTCATAAAGCTTCAGTCACCTTTTCTTGTTTCTACTAGTTTTATTATTTGTTTGTTTTTAGTCATCATGACACAGAATCAAAAAGAAAAGTACAGACCACAGACTGATATTTGAATTCAAACAAATGAGAAGGAAATTATTCATTTGCTACGAAAAGCACTGTCTTAAGAACCAGAAGGAAAATATCATTTATTGAGTGTATGGCATTCACCTTAACATTTTACACATATGATTTCATTTAATCACTAAAACAACCCAGACAGACAGATATGATGATTCCCACTTAACAGATGAGAAAATGGTTTTAGAGAAGAAACCTGCACCAAATCAAGCAGCTGTTAAGTACTCGGGTTGTATGATATACTCTCCGTTATGCAAGAGCTCTCCTGCTAAAGAAGGCACTATGCATCAAATAAAAATCAGAATAATAGCCTCCATTACTGTTTTTCTGAGGGAATTATGGCAAATCTAAATCATTTTAGTTTGTGGATATTTCTGAAAGCTGTCTTGCTAGGAACATGAGAAAATATATTAGACTTTCCCCCCTTTCCACAGACATACATTGAGCTGAAATTAGAATAAGAACAGGCACAAAGCTATGGTATGGCCTTCTGTACTTCCCAGGCTAGTGGGAATGATCTCCACTCACTTCAAGGTAAGGTTAACCTCTACCAGTGTAACTTAGTTCAACAACAGTTAAGATAACTAACAAAAGAGAACAATTCACACACAAAGTATCTTAAAAAAATGACTTCCTTCACCATTCACCCTTCTATAACTACCACTTAATTTCTCTCTCTTTCACAGCCAAATGTCTTCTAACAATATCCCGGATATATTCCAGTCTGATTTCTTTTCCCCTACACTTCAGATTCATCTTCACTATGATTAGTAATGTCTACGAAGCTGCTAGCCATTGGATAATTTTTAGGTCTCTTTTTTGACTGTACAGCAGCGTATGTTGTTGTTGATAGTATTTTCTTTCATGAAAATATTGTAATATCTCATTCACCTTACACCTCTGTCTTTGATGGCAAAGTCTCACTCATCACAACATCTCCTCAAAATTAACCAATGCCACAGGTTCTCAAGGCTTCATCTTAAGGACTCATCTGGCATTTACATCAAGATAATCTAAGCAACACCCCTAGCTTCACAACTGAAAAGTTATCAAATCAGGATGTCAAACTGTCTATGCAAATTGTGTAGCACAGAGGCACCTCAAATACTGTCAGAAAATGAATTCACCATCTTCCAAAAGTTTGCTCCACTTTTAAAACTTGACTGGTTGTGCTGGTGAGAAACCTGGGAGTCATCCCTAACATTTCTTGCCCCCAGTCACTCTTAGTAAGTCACCAAGTGCTATGGATTTGTCTCCTAAAATATACCTTGAATCTTTCAACTCGTCCCCAATTCTTCCACCACCACCCAGTACAACCTACCATGGTCTTTCACCTGGAATACTTTAATGGCCTCTAAGCTGGCTTCCTCACATCTATCCTTCCACCTTCCCGTATTTTCTTCAAAATGCAGCTAGAATGATCATTTCAAAATGCAATATAATCATGCCACTCTATTGTTTAAATCTTTCATTGTCACCTCACTAATCTTAGGATAGAAAACTGATTTCTTGACATCAATCACATTTTGAATAATTTGACCTAACTTGTCCCTGATTCACACCACCCCCTCCTCAGGCTCTTTGTTTCAGCTCCCAGGCTTGCTTCCAGTTCCTCAAATGTGCCAAGCTCCTTCTCTTAGAGCCACTGTGCAAGCTATGTTTTCTGCCCAGCTTTCTCTCCTCTTGCTTCTTCATAGAGTTAATCCCAATTCCAACTTTCCTTTTAGTGCTCGGCTCTTAAAGTTTTCTTCGGGTTAGGCACTCCTCACCCCTAAGACTAGATCAGGACCTGGGATACCCACTCTCATGGTGCCAGGCAATTCTCTTTTATAACATTAAATTTATAATTGAAATTAAATGGGCAAGCAGTTATTTAATGACTTTCATCCCTGCCAAACTAAAAGCTCCATGCCTGCGGGGACTAGATTATCCTCATGGCTATATCCCAGACACAGTGTTCTGAAAATCATAAGTTTACAACAAATGTATGTTGAAAGAATGAATTAGTCCATACCTTACTCTGGTTTCTAGTCTTGACCTTCCAATTAAATTATTTTTATTCCAAAAATTCACCAATGACATCTAACTGTCAAATCTGGTAGATCTACTATATGCTTATAATACTGAATTTCCCAAATTTTTTAGCCTTCTTGATCATTCTCTTATTTTTGAAATAATCTTCTACCTTGTGCTCCATGGTATGACACAGTTACCTTCTGTTTTTCCCAGAAAATGTAGATACTATTTCTTAAATCTTCACAAGTTTTTTTTATACCATACCTATTTTACCAATGAAGAAAATTAGATATTAAAAGGTTAATTGACTTTCTAATGTTACATAGTTAGTAACTGAGAAATTTGAGATTTGAATCTAATCACTATGGTTCAAGAACATTTCTTGACATTTTTGTATTGCAACAAATTTAAGCTAATCTAAAGTCATTGCATTGAGTGTCTCTTTACAAGGGTGACTCTCAGATCTTTTTTGGCTCAAATAACTCTAATATGTTTTGATCATTTAAAAAAAAAAAAACACATAGACATTAAATAGCATCACTTAGGTTAAGGCCCCAAGTCAGTAAACCAGGGCTTAATACATAATCTAACAGCAATTTCAATCTCCCCTAGAAATGTAGTCTCACCTGGTCAATCAGAAATATTCTCGTGGGCAGAAATACTCCAATGAGTCTGTCACATGGCCTTCTCCATCCTCCAAAGGAGGTGATCTGCCGAAGACTCCCTGAGCTTCCCTCTAAAGGAAAGTGACCAGGCCTAGAACAATCCTCCCCCCTTTTTTTTGCTCATAAATTTCATGTCTCACCCTCCTTCTTATAAAACCTTCCATTATGCACAATTCCTCAAGCCCCCCACCTATTTGCTAGATGAAATGCTGCCTGATTCATGAATTATTTAATTAAGCCAATCAAATCTTCAAATTTACTCAGTTGAATTTTGTTTTTATTTTTGTTTTTGTTTTTAACATTGTTAATATTTATCTGCCCACTGTACATCTCCACCTCATATCCCACAGCCATGTTGAGGGATACGGGAACCCAAAATTGAACTCTTACCTTTGCTCAAAACAATTTTCTTCTAAATTCCTTGCATTATAAAGTATCACCACAACCCCCACTTAAGTCCCATATATCCAGTCCAATTTCTCTGACTCTCCCTCATCCCTACTTACCTCACTTCTGGTACCCAAATTCAGGAGATTTTCCCCTCTATATATTTGTATACAGATCCTTTATTTATTTTGTATTCTCATCACATCTCTCATAGTCTATGTGCTCATTATTATTTGTTTGTACAATACTGGCTTCCCAACAGGTCTGTCCAAACTATCTTACTGCTCTTTTTATATCTTTCTTAATGCTACCCATTTGAAATTTCTAAAACATAAATCTGTGACATTTACCTATTTTACAGCATTTAATGCCTCCCTGAAGTTTTCAAAATCAGGGTTTAATTATTTAGGAGAAAGTGCAAGGGTCTGTATCTCTGTCTGCCCCTTGCTTACATAGTCATTCTCACCTTCCATCTCTTTACTTGCATCCTATGTTCCAGCCACTCTAGCCACTTAGAGTTCCTCTAACGTGCTTTCCTTTGGATGGAACCCACTTAATCCCATCGCAAACTATCCATACTTTAATGCTGAGCTGAGATATTGCATCTCTTAAATGAGCTTTCCTTGACCTTCACCCAGGGCCTAGTTATCTCAAATACACAACCAAAACCTCCTTTAGAGTTTTCACGTTCTGTGGAAAAAAAAAAACACCAAAAACACCGCTCTAACCCTTATTGAAATTATATATAAACAACTTCTTTCTAGGGCCCATGGTTGCTATCACAGTTCTTTCATCACCTAGCCTGATGCCTGGCCCATAGCTGAGGTCCTCAATGAATGATAAAGATAAAACTAAAGTCAACATTTAGTTCCCATTCCCTGTAGTATAGACATTATCATTTAACATTTATGTTCCCAAGTCTACATTCTTCAGAACATTAACTATGTTAGATTTGTGCAAATATCTTTACCATTTTTATTTAAAAAAATAAAATAGTGCATCCTTAGAACAGTGCTTTCTCTTAAGAAGCATTGCCGAACAGCATCCGAACATCATTCTATTTTTTTTTTTAAATCACAAAAAGTCCTATCTTCCAATCGTTACCACACTGATAAGAAATGAATAGAAATGGTAAGTTTGGGACTGTTAGTAATAACAACATGCCTTAAAATAAACTTTTGCAAATAGTGAAATTTCATGGTATATTTTTACCGTTTAAGAAGTACACTTTTTTCCTTTGAGAAAATAAATGTGTTTACTGCTACAGAGGTCATCAAGTTAGTTATGTTACAAAATGTACAGATGCCTGAATGACTTATATCAGCATTAAATAATGTCTTCTAAATTATTTATCAATAATCACAGTGTTCAGTTTTGAAAGTTTATCTGGTTGTTTAATTTCCCCTAAGACGTTTTGGTTTTTAATAGCCAGTTTCTAATTATCTACAGTATGCGTCCAACTGATAATCCAACCAACTTGTCAAGATCATGGAAATGCTGCTCTTGCACTGGATACTATAACATATGACCTTTAATTTTAATCCCTAAAATATTTAATAGCTATACTCATATGGAATTTTTTTAGTGACCCTAAAGCCCTAAAATATATTTTTTCTAAAACAAAAGTAAGTATAATTTGCCCATAAATTTATTAATTTCTAAAATCCAACTCATAAACATGTAGTACTAACTGTAAGTTAAAGAAATATTTTGAAGATAAAATTAATATTAGATTAGTAAAGTAAAATTATTATAGAATATTGAAGGAATATATCCCAGTCTCTTGATACTCATCTGATGTAGGTGAACCATGCTATCTCACAAACTATTATTGGCACTATTGCAGATAGATATCAGGTTGTGATATCAGGTTGCTACACTTCCACAGTAAAGTTAACAGTTCTTAAGCATCTTTTATAAAAGCACAAGTACTAACTTTAGTGACTTCATAGTTTAATGAAGGAGGCTCTGAAGTAAACAGATAAATACAAAAACAAATTCTGAAATGAATGTGATAACAAAAGAAAGTCCAGAGTAGTAGAGTCGGCTAAATCAGACACATTATTTGGTAGAAAGAGGGAAGGAGATTCAAATGAATTATAAATACGCATGGCTTACATAGAAGCTGTCTCTCTTTCATTGCTATTAAAATTATAAGGCAGTTAAGCATATAGGCATTAAACAATAAATATTTGAACATAATTATGTGTCCAACATTGCTGGGAGTAATTGATTGTAAATATGGCTAAATTCTTGTCCTTCAGATACTTACAGTCAAATAAATATATCACATACAATCTTAATCTCCAGATAATTGACATGTCTATGGTCAACCCAAAGTATACTAAAACTTGAATAGGAGATTGACTTGAACTCATATTGCAATGTTCAAGTTGTACAAGTACAAAGTACTATTCTAATAATAAAAATTGAAGCAAATACATATAAAGTGTTTTAAAAAATACAAATCTAACTTGAGAAATAGATAAATTAACTACTTTGTCTAGGTAGAATAGAAACAAGATAGAACACACGGGTATTATTAGAGGTCTAAATCATGCTAAGAAAACACCAAAGACCAGCTTGTTTCCATTGTAGCTACACAATAAAGTACATGGACGATGTCTTAAAAACACTGAGACTGAGAGGAAAGTGGGAGTTTATTTCATGAAAAGGAAGTGAGGTGAAGAGATGGACCTACAGTATTGAATGAATCCTCAGAAGAATGTATAAGCATATTTAGTGAGTTGATGGAACACAAAGTATGGGTAGTCATGCAGGGGATTTCAGGAAGATATAGTAAGATTGTTGCAGCAAGATTGTAAAGCTCCTCTGAACTGGAATGTCAAGACAGATTTTATTTTGTACATAATCGAATAATAGGGAAGATTTAAAAAAAAAAGCAAATTGTTTTATTAATTTTGATGTAAAAGACAAATTGAAGAAGAGACTCCACATAGTGAAATAACCATTAAAATACTCAAATAGTTTAGGTCAAAGTTATGATGGCATGAACTAGGTGAGTATAAAAATGAGTGAGACATAGCAAGTATTTTAGTAGAATACTGATTGGATGTCAGTGTGGGGGCCGAGGACAAGCTGTCCCAAAATGTGCCACTTGGAATATCGATTATTTAAACTACAAGTTACTTGAGAGACAGCCTATGTAAGAAGGACACTTGGATCTTCTTTTGTCCCCCTAAAAGTAGGAAAAAAATCTCCCATGTGAAAGGTACCCTCCCTCGTAGTAGGAGGTAAATAGACATACTTATCCCCCAAAATGGGAAATTTAGGGGCACCTGGGTGGTTCAGTGGGTTAAGCTTCTGCCTTCGACTCAGGTTATGATCCCAGGGTCCTAGGATGGAGCCCCGTATTGTGCTCTCTGCTCAGCAGGAGTCTGCTTCCCACCTCTCTCTTCCTGCCTCTCTGCCTACTTGTGATCTCTCTCTCTCTCTCTCTCTCTGTCAAATAAATAAATAAAATCTTTTTTTTTTTAAATGGGAAATTTAGAGCCAAGAAGTCTATATAAACAACCCTGTCACTTTTTACTAATTTAATACCCCAGGCCAAATTCTGTTTAGATTCCTTACTAACTGTGCTCCCAAACTTAAGTTTTCTTTGTCCTGTCAATTTCTCACAAATTTACTGTCCCTTTATCTAAAAAGTATAAAAAGCGCCTTCTTGGTAATTTCTTTAGGTCTCAATTTCATAATTGTACCTTCATGTGCACAAAATAAAACTTTGCTTTTCTTTTTTTCTCCCATTAATCTGTCTCATGTAAATTTAATTTTTAGTCCAACTGGAAGACTTTGAAGGGTAGAAAAGAATTTTCTTATAGAATTAAGAAATTTCTTATAGAATTTTCACTTATAGATGATAGTAAATTGCAGGTGCCTAATACAATGGTTGAAGATATGAAGTAGATAACATCACCCAAGACTGGGTGTAAAATGCCATATCATGGAAAAGCAATTTTTGAGCGGCAGCCTGAAAAAAAATGGGAATAAACCAAGAAAAACAAGAATTAAATGGGAGGAACAGGGGCCATGGGAAAAAAATTTCTAATCTGTGATCTGGCTCTGATTTCTTTCGATTTCCCGTTATACTTATTTCCATCTCATCCTCAGGCACTGTAAGCTGGAACCACACTTATTGTTTCCAAAACATGCCGTTCTGGTTCTCAGCTCTGTGTTGCCTTGCACCTTTTAACCTGCCTGTAATTCCCACCCACCAGTCCTTTCAGATGCCAGTTCCTCTGTGTAATTTCCCCACTCTTGGCCCCACTGATGTCTTCCTTGTCAAACAGTTACATTAGACCTGCCATGTCCCTACTTGGTAATTGTTTTTGCATTGGTCTCTTATTTAAATGGGAGTTCCAGGTGGGCATACATGGCCTTAATCCATCTTCTAAAGCCAAGGCCTTGCACATCATGGGCACTTAAGAAACGTTTATTGAATATGGAAGGCTTGGGTGGGTAGGAACACTACAGGTTTCTAAGTCCTTGAACACAGAGAATAGGTAGTTGGATTTGGCTATTTAGAGGAAGTGATGACCTTTGTAAGAATGATTTCACTGCAGTGGTGTGGGTAGAAGCCAGATAATAAAGGATTAAGGAAAGAGTGGGTGGTAATTAGATAGGAAAACTACACTTTCACTACACTTTGCTACTAAAGGGCAGTTAAGAGATTAGAGAGTAACTTGAGGGTGAAGCAATGATGAGGGAAGGAATTTAAGGAGAAGGAAATCTTGAGTAAATTTATAAGCTGGAAGCAGTTAGTTAAGAAACCAAGTAACAGGAATATACATTGTTTGATGTAGAAAGAGATGAAGAGGAAGAGATGCCAAGTGCACAGGTAGCTGAAAGTGAGTAGGAACTGTCCCTCCTCTGAGATTGGAAGGCAAAAGAAAGAAAATGTCACACTAGAAGTTTTCTGTTGTAGATGAGAAAAAATTAAGAGCCTTCATTTCTTGTTGAGTGGCTTCTGTGGATACGTGGTGATGATTCTGCCATCTTCCATGAACAGGTGTTAGAAATGAGAATATTAAAAAAAAAAAAAGAACAGTAGATGTATAATTAAGGAAGGCTCATGACTATATAATAGAGAAACAAACAAACAAACAAAAACCACTTTATTGAACTGAGGCTTAATATTTAAACTCCCATAGTTAAGTAGCAACTTAAAAAACATTAACATATTTGGTACACATAATAAATAAGAGTCTGGTTAACAAAACACCTCAGTTAATAGAGGGTTATATAAATCATGAGCTTTTTAAAAATTGTTACTGACATATGTATTTTTAATTGCTCTTAGCATCAAAACTAGATGACCTTTAATTTTGACTTTGTAGTAGACAACACTTAAGGATCTTAATCGGACAATCAGGGATATAACTTTTAATTTTCATGGTACTTGAATTGTCTAAAAACATAATTCAAGAAATTTCCAGTCAGTAGGAATCTAGAAAAATAATTAACAGTGCATGTCACATTATACTATATACATAAGTCTACTAGTTTACTATATTAGACTATATTAACTCCAAAGCCAATTTTACATGAATTTAAATCTACCTCCTCTAGAAAAAAATACAGTACAAAGATTTAAAAAATATAAGTGCTTATATGAAATCAAAAATAATTTCAAAATTCTACAGAACTTCTTTTCAACCTCTAGTGATACTTTAAAATGTTCTTATTCTAACCCACTGAAAAGTACCACAAATTCATCATATCATTCATCTTCCTCAAAATATCATCATGAAGCAGGTTCCTATTGTATAGTATTTGAGAGCTTGAGGCTTGGCGTTAAACAGACCCGTTTAAATACTCAATCCACCATCTACTAGCTAAGTGATCTTGGCAAGAGGCTTACACTGTCCACACCTGTTACCTCTTTTGTGCAGTGGGGATAATAGCACCAATCTCACAGGTTTGTTGTGAAGAGAAAACAACCTGCTGCACGTAAACCATTTAATAAGGTGCCTGGCACAGAGTAAGCTCGGAATAAATGGCAGCTATTGGGATGACTTCCTATAGTTCAATCATTTTCCTTCTGACGCATTTCTTCTGTAATTGAATTTTTAAAAAGAGCAAATGAATATGAAGGAAAAGCTGTTAAATTTGTGAAACAATCTTAAAATATGTCCAATACCTATCGCAGAGTGATAGTAGCTTTTCTCGACAAATCAACTTTAAAAAAAAAATCTATTATATTAGCCCAATCTGCTAATGAAAGTAGGAAAACTAAATGAAGAGATTAAACCGTTACTATTGTAATGTTTTATAGAAAAAAAGACCTTTGGATGACTTTCAAAAGTGTCATGTCCTTATGATTAGCATTTATGGAGATACACCTGCAATATACATATCATTAAAAATAAAAATGTACTTGTTCCAGCACCTTCTGATTAAACGCTAACATTAAATAGTGTAATCAATTACTGAAAACTTCAATGTTTAATACTCCATTCATGACATTGTTCCTATTGTTCTCATTCTACTTCATTACTAATTAATTTATTTTGGTTCTCTTTCTCATATTAATACATAGTGTTCCAGTGGTTAGCTAGATATTTATGACTCATATAAAGGACTTTTTTTTTTCAAGATTCTCCACCCATTACCAATGTTTATATTTGTATTTACATCAGCAGAAATAAGTTAAAAAAAATCAATCAAATAATGCTGTCAAATGGCCAAGATTTTAAGTGTTTGTTTCCACATACATGAAAATGGAATTTAAAAAATAACAATTACTGAAATAATTCATATTTAAAAGTTTTACAAAATATTATAATTGTGGGTTAAATAAGTGCTTATTATAAATGTTTCTTGTTACTGAAAAATGTACCCAACAGAAAGATAATTACATAAAATTATGGATCAAAATGTTCTGTTATAGATGTGTCTTTCTCTTGACTCACCTTGAAGGCCAAGTATCTCTGGAAATCAAAGTTACTCTAAAATACCCGCATGTCTCTTAATGTAAATATGTTAAACTTGACATTGAAAAGAAGAGCCAAAAACTACCACCAGCTGTTTTCTAAAAATCAAGAGAGCCATGATATGTATGCTGCTTGCGATAAAGGTCTGTGTTCCACTAACCTTCCCTAGGACCCTATAATTACAACAGAAGGGTGGCTGGAAACTAATTCTACTTAAAGCACAGCACACCTCTGCATACACAACCACTGTGAGAAAACCTTATTTATTTTGAAGACTAACACCACTTTTGTTTTGAGTCACTAGCATAAAAAACATTGTCATAACAGAAGCAGGAAAATCCAAATATCAAACCCTAGTGTGGAAGGTAACTCCAAAACTAATTAGTGAATTGTAAAAGATATCTAAACAGCATACTTTCAGTATTCAGTATTGAAATTTTTCTCAATAATATTTCAACTATCAATATAAAAATATGATCAGGAGTGATGTAGAAATTAAATATAATTGCAACTCACTGTTGTATTCTTTTCCTGTCTTTTCTATCCAGTTACAAGATGACCCAGTTACACTGTAACCCTATCATATATTACCCATTCACTTTTGAGTGGATATATATAAATATGGTTAATTTGGAAAAGATTCAAAATTTAAATCAGTATATTTAATAACAAAGGATATCCTTTCTATGTACAGGTACAGATTTTTTTTTTAGCAAATATGCATCAAAAACATACTCAGCACTGGGCACTTTTGTAGCACTATGGTGGGCATTAAAACAGGAAAAACAAATAATTCACAGTCTTACTCCCAGGAGACCCCCTCTAGTGGAGAATAGAGACACAGAGTTCCACCAAGAGAGCATTTCAAAGCTTTATTGATTTGATGGCTGTGACAGTGCTATATACAGAGTTTGATGCATAGCTCTGGAAGGCTACCTAACCCAAACAGGGGTAGATATGGGGGCAGTTAGAAGAGATTCAAATTTTCTCCCAAATATGATGATGGAAATGGTCTGACCCACACAATTCTCTTGATTAATTCCACCTAATATTCCAACAGCAACAAATCAGCACTTGCGAATATTTTAATCAGCTTTATGGATGGATTGCAAAGAACAAATCTTATGTGCGGCTGTCTAAGTGTTGGGATTATGGGGTGGTGAATTCTAAGGACATGGATACAGGGAATAAAAAGTCTTCAGCTGACCTGGCAACCTCTTCCTCTTGTCCCTCTGAGGCTGACTGGTGTCTCTTTCACTTGGTGTCTCCTCTCATCCTGTATAACTATGTTCTTTTCCTTCTGACTTTTGCTCCCTCATAACTTTATCCACGACTTTCTAGTTCCATTCACCTGTTAATGGTTTTAGCCTCTGCTTACAGAGAGAAACCCACCTCAAATTCTGATGCCAGATCAGGCATACAGGAGTGGGTTAGTTGTCAGAAGCTCATCCAGGTCTCACCACATATGGACAGTGGAGTGGCCCAAACAATACCAGTCAACTGAGGCAGCTATCCCTGTCTGTAGGCAGCTTTTTGGAAGGCAGTATAGAAAAGGAAGCATGTACTAAGCACTGAAATTTAAGATGTCTCTTGATAAGGTTTAAAGCATAGTCTGGGTTCTTTTCTATTTTAGCTCTCATTTCTATTACTTTGACTTTGGACTACTGTGGCTCCATCCAGTTCTCTAAAATGTCATCTGTGGTCTGCAGAACCTGGTTGTTTTAACTGAATCCCCAAATATCTTACCCTGCTGTCTTCTATGATATAAATTCAACTTGCTCATACAGAGAAGGAAACCGGCTTTGGTCTTATTAGTTCTCTGCACAGGCTCAGCCCTTGAGTGTAATCTCCCTGTGGTCATTTCTGCTATGAATCTATAATAAAATTCTGATGGTGATATCTTTTTTCATTTAAGGATCATTCACTTATTCATCAGTTATTTAGTTCATTTGTATTATGTGCCAGAAACTGTTGCCAACGCCGAGGTTATAGCAGGGTACAAACAAAATAAGTCTTTTCTGATCAGAAATTACTAGAAAATAAAATATTTTAAATAATGACAGCTTCCAGAACTGAAACATATCCCTTTAATATACACATTTTGCTTTAACTCTTTCTACAATTAATTTGTTAAATTTCAACCTTTTCATCTAGAATCTTAGAAACATTTTAAGTGCACCCTAATGACAAAGGAAAATCATTTTGAATACCTATTGGTATGTCATATAATGCCTATGATACTCTGTATATAACTCTATTATGATGTTTATGATCTCGTATGTCAAATTTTTTTTTCTGTCTACTTTCCAAAATATGAGTTCCTGGAAAACATTTAATGTTTTCTCTCAGTGCCTCACCTCGTGTCACAGGGACAACACTGAGGGATGCATAATTCGATCATGTATATTTTCAATATGATTACAAGCAGGAGTTAAAGAGCATGCTGTTGTGCAGAACTGCCAAAACTTATCAGAGTCCAATAGTTTCAACTTCAGATAGAGTTTTTTGAGAGTATTTCCCACTGATCATCTCTGAACACCCATGAAAGAGTAAAAGGAAGCCTCAGGTGGCAGAGGACGCTTTTTCATTAGTGGCTTTTGAAGTGCCTCGAGAAATAAGCTTATAATAGAATCCTGAGCACATTGCCTTTCCAATTCTCAGGTGTACAGACAGCAGGTTAGACACATCTGTGCTGAGCACAGTATCATGATTAGTGCCACGTTATGTGCAGTGAACTGTCCCAAAGGCCAGTGGAGCTAATGCACACACCGTGATTTCCCACCCATACATAATGCCAAAAAGAAGCCAGGCCAAATTTTGGATGAGTGGGAAGCACTGTTCAAGAACTTCTAATGATTATCTTCTCTAACACTTTTATTGTTTGTTCCTCTAGAAAATGAGGAGATAATGTGGGAGAGAATCCGTAAGTTTTACTCAAAAAAAAAATCCAGCCAGAGCATAAGCAGGAAACTATATAGCATGAGACCCATAATATATTTCCAGGGAAAAAAGGCAAGGAATAGAGATCCTTTGGGTAGAAGCTCAGGATTAACCTCTTAAAGCAGAGAATGCTAAATTCACCACCTCAAACCCTTCAGCATCAAAAACTTCTGAGTAACTTTCTTTGTAATTCTGACAATATATTTGAAATCTTTCAGTTCAAATTTCCTCAACTGCCAGGAGGAAATGACAGGAATATGTGATTTGCACATTATGCCTGTAAGTTTCCTCCCACTTCCAAGGTCTTCTCTTCCCTAAAATACAGGTAGATAGATAGTGTTCTCTCCTACCCCCCAGGAATGGCACTGGGAGAAAACCATGCTGCCTCCCTCTCTTCCAATTATTTTCCACCATGACCAAACCTGATGACAGACCAAATTAAAATTCACCCAACATTTCTTATTTATGATTGACGGGTTACCATAGGTCAACACTGTACTTGATGCTGAAGCTTTATGCCAACCTTCCCATCTCAGAGTCCTTGCTACAGATCCAAAAGTGAGAGGCCATTATATAAACCACTACACAATCACATAGTCTATTACACTAATAGTTCACTGTTTCCTAGTACTGTCTGGTTTTTGTGACAAGATAGAATTCCAACAGCCAAAAAAGAAGCAGACTGAAGGGGAGAATTATATAAGTGGGCATAAAGATGATACTTGGGTGAAAGTCAACTGCCATCCCAGCGCCAAACTCTTCCTGGCATATAAAGTCTTAAGGTGTTAAAGGTTTTGTCTGTCTGTGTTCCCAAGGTCTAGAAAAGTGCCCGACACATGCTAGTTGCACAACAAATTCTTGTTTTTAGATGAATGAATGAACATATTTGGGATTGGCCAGATCCAGGTATGGCCATATCCAATAACTAACTGAAAAGAGGTGTAGGCGTCTGATCATAAATGTCCCAGAATGTCATCCTAACCCCTAAAATTTTGTTTCCTTTAACCCTATATCCTAAGTGTCCCATGCCTAGGGGTAGTGGTAAAATGAATAGTATGATAAATTATGCATAACCTAACATGGCATTCAAAGATGAACTAGAACACTCTTTAGAGGCTTAAAAAAATTGACCACCACACCTCATTTCTTTAACAGCCAGGCATAGCACCTAAGCCACCTACTTAAAAATGCTGTATAAAACAATTCTAAATAAGAACAAACACCTTGAAGAGCAGGCTGGAAGCTTACTAAGCCCTGGGCTCAAAAAGAAAAATCCCAGGGGCTCCCGGATGGCTCTGTCAGTTAAACGTCTGATTCAGCTCAGGTCATGATTTCAGGGTCCTGGGATCGAGCCCTGTGTGGCAGGGGCTTCCGTGCTCAGCAGGGAGTCTGCCTGTCCCTCTCCACTCCCCAGTTGTGTGCACACAACTCTCTCAAATAAATAAAAATAAAATCTTTAAAGAAAAACCTGATACTCATAAATTTCGTTTTCAGTGTTTTCGGGACAAGCTTTCAGGAAACACACATCTCTGAGAGTAATAAAGTAGGAGGAAGTTTGAGATCACAGTGATTTGCTTATAGATTTGTCTGAGATCATAGTCATTTGTCCCTCATTCTTAGGGAATCTAAAGTCAAGAGCTGTGCCCCACCTGGATGCTGACCTGAGACTTCTTCAGGTTGTTGGAGCCGAAGCAGCAGAGAGGTAAGGATAACAAAATTCTCAAGGTCACAAAACATTCATGATTCTATCTCAAATGGCTTCCAAAAGATTTGCAATAACCTTTTTATTTTACAGTTAGGGAAATAGAAACCCAGAAAGGTAAAGAAATTCACCCAAGGTTACTCAACTTATTAGCGGCAGATGGGTGTTCTCTCTGAATCATAAATGCTTTGAAAGGGAAATTGTACCCACAGCATATTTGCACATGCTACATCTGTCTACTTTCACTGAATATGCAGGCACATGCTATTCACTTTTGACTAGAAAGGTAAAATTGGGCCAAATAATATTTAATTCCCCACTGTAATAGTAGTTTTACATTCCACATTCAGACAGCTGGCATAATTGAAGACAACTCGGAACCCCTGAGGATATCCAAACTGTCGCAATTGGAGAAAAGATTTAAGTATCCTGCAGTGTAAGACCTACTCAATGACATTACAAAGCTGATTCAAAATATCATCTTTGTTGGATCCTCAATATCCAATCTATGAACAATAGACATAATTAAACATAAAAAGCTGTAAATTAAGCAAACTAAATGATGGAGCAAATCATTTCGTTTTTGCACCTGTGAAGTACAGTATGCCATTGTTATTTTCCCAAAGAAGAGAGAACAGACTCTTGCATGGACAATTATCTACAGAGTTCAGAGCAGTAGCAGCTATAATGGACAATAGATTTCTTTCCAAAGACTAAAAAGATATCAATGAATGTAGTTTTCAAGTCAAAGTGAGAATACACAGCTGCTGCCACAGATTCTATTTAATGTATTTCAATGTAACTAATTAAAATAAAAACTTGGGTCTCCTATTCATGAGCTGGGAAAAACCAGAAAACACAGAAAGACAACTTCAATGTATAATTCTGTATGTCTCCATAAAATAGCTATAGGTAAAGTCTGTGCAATGAAGACCCCTGCTTAAGGATGGCTCTTAAAGGAGGTGGTGTCAGGTTAACAATCTGGGTTCTGGAGACAGAAGCCTGGGGGCAGTATCTTACTCAGCTACCTCCTGAGTAACCTCAGGCTTAACCCATCCATATTTTGTTTTCCTCATGTATAACATGGGGATAGTTATAGTTCCTACCTCACTGGACCATTGTGAGAATTAAAAGCTACAATCCAGGTAAAGCTGCTGAAACACTGACACTCTGCAAGTGCCAGTTTTCATTATTTCAGTTCAAAATATTGATGAATATTGCATAAGAGATTTTTAAATAAGTCAACAAGAACAGATATCTAAGAAGGCATTCTTCACCTGTATTTTAATGGCAGACTCATAATAGCAATCAAGGAAATTTCATCCATAACATGGCTTTCTAAAAACCTTAAAAAAACAAAAAGCAAAAAACAAAAGCAAAACAAAACGAAACAAAACAAAACAAAAACCACCTGCTGCATTGAAGTCGGATGAAAATAGAAATATATTCTAATGTGAATTGGTAAAATATTGGCAAGGTCATTGTATGTGTATCACCAACAGAGATACACAGCGTCACCTCAAGCTGGGATCGAACTAAAAGAGCCAAGGGAAAGATCTGCCAATGAGCCCACCATGAACTAACATAAAACCACCTGCAAAATCCATTCAAGCATCTGTCTCTGTGAAGTGCCAAGCCTTCCCCTCCCACCGCAGTAGGCTGGCCCCATCTACCCCAGAGCAATACGAGAGGCCATTTTTTTGAACTTATTATTGTTAGATCTCCTCCATTTTATCATTTGAGGAGGCATGACACACAATCCCACAGAGCAATTCATTCTCAATCTATGTTACAATTTATGCTGTACATGCTTAGCACCAGTCATACTAATCCGTGTGCTCAAGTATTGGATATTTAATCTACAAAATAACCTTCAAACGAATCTTCAGAATTGTCATGGGGGAAATGATGAAGATAGTAACACCCATTGAATGGCTTTGTGTCATCTTCAGTAAGGACGGGACCGTGGATCATCGATAAGAAAATGGTTCAGCTCTAACCCTTCTCAGAGTCAGTGCGAAGGTAAGACTTAGAAGAAAAAAGAGAAACCGCGCTCCTTCTACATTTCTACATGTATAATTGAGGATACTATTACCTACTTTATGTGATTTTTGTGAAGATTAAATGATTTAATAAGTGTAAAGTGTTTAAACTAGTTCCTCACAGGTCCTAAGCACTCAACAAATGTTAGATATGATGAGATCATAATCATGATCAAGTGATGGTGATGACTGTGACGATGATGATGATGATGATGAAAGAAATTAATTGGCAATGAATCTAGCACCATGCATCGGACTAATAAACACAATTCGGAGAGGAGAGTTAAAATATGTAGCTCATCCTCTGCTTTCACTGATTTCACACATTGTAGGAGAAAATGGGAAATAAATACTACAGAAGACAGACATTTATTCCATAATGAGACATGAGCTCGAGGAGTGAAAATAGACGATAGTGACAGGAAAGCAGAAAAGCCACAGGATATGAAAGGGACTCTAGAATTAGGGCATTATTAGCAGTTTCATTCAAGAGATAATAAAGTAATATCATAGAACAATATTAATTAATATGCACCCAGCACTTGCAATGTGTCAGGCACTGTTCTATATTCTTTAATGTGTATCACTAATGTAATCCACACAACAATACTGTATGCAAGAATTGTTATTATCCTCTGAAACTAGGGCACAGGATTAAATAATTTCCTCAAGGTATCATAGATGGTAGGTGGTGTAATCAGGATTTAATACCTTCAGTTTGTCTCTGATGTTTGCTTTTAACTGCTCTACTACAATGGCCCTCAGTATAGGAAGGAGAAGATCTTTCAAGAACTTTAACGCTTAATAGAAAAATTATTGGTGGAAATGTGGAAAATTTTTTTAACAAAATGCCAACATAAAATCTTTAACATTCCCAGGGGTATCAGGTTAATCTTTAGAGGTGATTATTATGCAATGTTTTAAGTAAGCAGCGTTCTGAAGTCATTTTTGAGAGAATTTCAGTTATTCTCATTTTAACAATAAAGTTGCTTTAGCCCAGAAAAGATTCCTCTTGTGTTCATTATTTGTCAACATGACTTACAATACTATAAGTGAACAAAAGTCATCCTTGCCCTTTGAGGGCCTGCAATCCAAAAGTGAAAAAGCATCGTGTGCCTGTAATCCAATGTACATAAGTATGATAGAGATTGTCGTCCGTTCAACAGCATGGGAAAGAGGGATGGGGCAGTGGTTACAGAGGAATGAGAAAGCTCAAGGGTTGGTTTAGAAAATAATATTGAGAATTAAATGGCAGCAAAGAGATACAAGAATTCTGATCTTTTGGAACTAGGAAAGAAGTGGTAAAGGAGTGAAAAATTCAGACATGTAATAAGGCTAACTATAAAAAGGAAAACTAATTATAAAATCTAAATACATCTTTAGGAAGTCTCTATGAGAAAGGCGTAAAGGTTTGTTGCTTAAGAAGTGAGTGGTATAATTACGGTTCTAGTACCTCAAATTAACTCAAAATTAACATCTTAGCTGGGAAAACTGTTGCTTTTATGAAAGAAGAGTGTACACATATTGGCACTATATTGGCTTATTTAACAAATTCATAGTCTAGTTTTTATATCCTCCAAAACCAAGCCAAGTATCTATGAAACACAAATAGGCACACTTACGTATTTTATAATTATACACTATCATGTGTTCTCAGAAAGGCTTCCATAATATAATTGCGCAAGTTCTGAGATGAAACATAGTTCTTCTTGAGGTCTGTGTTTCTGAGTGGGGTACTTCTATTCCCTAGAACATCCAGCCTAGTGCTGGGATACATAAATCCACAGGAAAAAAACATCATACACTAATCTGGTTAGGAACATTTCCTTGAAGATTGGAGGAATGCCCTATTTTTATATTTCAACAAAAACCTCTGTGTTACATAGGAAAATGCAAAACGTACATAAAATTTGAAAAAAGGAAACAGTGGACTTCCAAGAAATTTGCTCTTAAAATAAGTCTGAAAATATGCACATGTCTTACTAGACCTTTAGGGACTCTTAGAAGACAAAGGTAAGAAGCACTGTTGGCTTTGTTTTGTGAGAAAGAAACATTAGAGAGGTGGTACACTGGAGCCTTCTCTACACCTGGGAGGCAGAAGATCAGACAAGCACTTAATTGCTTCAAAAGTCAGGAAAAAAGGTCAACTTCCTGTAAGCGTGTCCCCAGGGACATGAGTAAATTTTCCCAGAGAAGTATTAAGAAGTCACAAACACAATCCAAAACTAAGGAACAATTAGGAAGTGTGCTTCAAAAGGTTCAAGAGAAGAGAAACTTCAGAAGGAAAGGAGGAAAGAATGTCCAGGATGAAGAAATAAATGTTTGTTTCGCGTTGAATATATTTCTTAAAGATACAGAAAATCTAGGGTGGTCTATAGTATTCTACGAAAAAGCAGACAAACACTCTATTTGGAATCACTTTTCCATATTTACTCCTTGAGTGCAACTCACCATGAGGCTCAGAAGAAATCTGCAGATTGTAGAGAAAACCAGGGTTTGAATTTCAGCTCCATCACTCTCTAGGTGGAGGGCCTGAAGCATGTTCACTTTTCTGAATCTCAGTTTCCCCAACTGAATAATGAGTGGCATGATAATTGTAGCAAAGTGCTATTTGGGGGATAGAATTGTGGAAAAGCACAGAGCAAGTATTGAGGAGGCCTTCAAAGAAGGTTAGTTCACTTAAAAAAAAAAAAAGTGTTGAGGTAGCATAAAAAGGAGGAAGGAATATCAAAGGGATGAAATCCAAAATAAAATAGTAATGGGAAGTAAATAAACAAATAAATAATGGAAAGGACAGGCAATAGTGAGAAGCACTATAGTGATTTACGTAGGTTTCACAGCAACAGCACAAGTCTTACAGCACACTGAGTCACACACACTTCCAAGGCAGTACCAGGGTCTGGTTTTCATTCTCCGAGCACTGAAGGCCGAGCCTAACTGGCAACAGGTTCAGTGAATCCAAAAGCATGGGCCGTCTTGCTTTGTCTGAAATGATGACCTATGACAAGAACGCCTTAAAATTCTGTTTAGAGGATATTCTATAGAGATAATCTGTCAGTCCAAACTCTTAGTTTTCTCCAAAATGTTTTTCAATAATAAAAACATGGTTATTGGTTTTTCCTTGGTAATATCCTTTTTCTCTATTTTTTTTTAATAGAAGGAAAAAGGAGGAACGGAAGAAGGGGAGGGAGAAAGGATAAAAAGAGGAGAAAAATTGAATTGGTTATAATGACTGAAAAGAGGTGAAAGTGCTAAACTCAGTGTCAGTACTGTTTTTGACAGTCTTCCATCAACACAATCTACTGTCTGTTTATTTTAAATAATTATAGCACTGTGTTCTTGACATATGCTCCACCAGTGTCCCACTGAGATCACAGCACTTCTTCTGCTTTATTATACTCTGCTTGCTCAATTATTTTCTATCACTGGGCATTGTGTGAAAATCATCATTAAAAGCAATATTTTGGCCAACTCCTTAGTAAGCGTTATGCTGTAATTGACAATTTATTGTTTCAATTGTATTTTAGTTATCTAACAAAATGTTTGTAGTATTGGCTGAGGGCCAGACACTGTTAAAGTATTTTATAAACAATAGCTCATTTAATTCTCATAAAAACTCTAAGGGCTAAGGTTTGTTATTCCCATTTTATACATGAGGAAACCTAGGCACAGAAACCTAGGTAGTTCATTAACTTGCGCAAGGCCAAAAGCTAAGTGATAATGCTGGTGTTGGAACCCAAGTTTGGGAGTCTATACCTTTAAGCAATCCCTAAAGCTGCTCTTCATTTGGAACAAATGAGCTAATTCAAATGAGCTAAATACTATAGAATAATGCCTGGCACACAATAAGGGCTAAATAACTGTTAAGTGTTCCTTTTTGTTTTCATGATGGTGCTGTTGAAATCATGCATAAACATATTGGGTATTAATTCGCCTAGGGCTTATTTGATATATTCCTGCTGGCCCAAGTTATGGCCCACCCTTTGTGTATTGGTAGAAAGGTTTACATTTCCCAGGTAGTTAACTGGGATATAGTTCAGAATCGAAGAAAAGCCTCACTAAGTCAAGTCATATTACTTCAGATGGATCTACTAAGTTGGTCACACCGGCACAGAAGAAAATTAGATTAATGCAACAAGAAGTGTTCCTCATGGAGTCACATTGATTTCTGCCTGCATTAGATGTTCTTCCATGTGCTTACAAAATTGATCTATTCCAGGTGAGCAGAAAATCTACCATTTCAGGGTCTATCCTTTTGTTTGTCTGTTGCTTGTTTTCTAAATGGCTTTGAGTTTACCTGTCCTTAAGATATATTTCAAAAGTACAGACAGAAGATAATTCAATTTTCCCTGAAAGACAATCTTTTCCCTTATATAGCTTAACTCCTAGGTGGTTATCCATTAACAGAAGTTATCTTCCTCATAATTATTGCATTTTCTTACACTCCCTGATAACAATGGGTTTGGAATAAATCAGTAGTAATCTAAACCCATGACGGCCTTTAAATCAAATAGCCATTGGTGATATTCTAAAAGCAGAATGGGCCATAGTTAACTAATGCAGCCTTCTTACTATCACTGAATTTTCATTTTATGTGGAAACATTAATGTTTCATAGTTTAGTTAATTTCCTGCTTGAGCTGTGAGGTCATTTATACTCTTATAGTTATTATATAATAACATAACTATAAAAAAGCTCGAATGCCTCATGGTCTTCCCAAACAGCTTCTTTTAAGTAGGGTCTGAAATTGCTGACTTATAAATGCTTTGAGCTTATGCGTAATACTTGCAATAGTATAAGCTATCATCTTTATGTATATTTGTTGAGAGAAAAAAATGCATTTTAAAGGAAGATGTTACTGCTTCTTCTAGCTTCTGTGCATCAAACACAATCTTGGTATGGTGACTACTCTTTAGGTATGTTTGTGGAATAAATGTGGAAACATTTATATATATATATATATATATATATATATATATATATAACCTATAAAATACGAAGAACCCAGACTTGCTAGGGATATTTATCAAACATGGATACAATGAACATGATATATATGCAATTGTTAAAAGCTAGTTATTTTCTGATTTCAACAATAATTTTGGCCTTGTTAACAGCATTTGGAATTCTCTTATGATTCTTCTTTATTCTTCAAATTCATAAGAAAACTCTCTCACGGATCATTTTAAACTATGATTAGTTCTACCTTTAAACTAGATTTCATCAAGCTTAAAAAGATGAGAAACTTGATTATTACAGTTTCCTTAGAAACAGAGGAAACAGTAAAAACACCTTGGGATCCAAGACTTTTTGGCAGAGTCTTATAGTCCATCTGCTGTGTTCAACTATTGTGAGAATACAAACAAAATAGCGAACATTCAAATATCATTATATATAATTGTATTTTCTTAATAAAAGAAAGATTTTACATTATCCTTATGACCTCTAACTATAGAAGTAATACATATTACAGCAAAGCAAGAAAGGAAGAAACAAAGGAGAAGGGAGGGAGGGGAAATGGAAATGAATGGAAAAAGAAGAAAACGATGGAAGCTTGCACCTCCTTCACTACCCAATCGTGGGCATGGATTTTCATAGCTTCTGGGGGTCACTGGGTCAACAGTTTGTTAAATTGTATTCTTTATACCTAGGGAACATGGTCCTGTAAACTTTTAAATTACATCACTTAAATTTATTTAGTTCTTTATTCATTTGTTTGATCATTGAATATTTACTACACTCAAGCTATGTGCCAGTGACTGCCATAGAGGCTGCAGCCCTAACAGCAAGCAAGATATATCTCTGACTTCAAGGAGATGAGAGACCCCTGGGGAGAAAGAAATAGAATACAAAATTACAAACTGTTTCATGTTCCCAGCACCCCCCATCACCTCCATCCCATTCTTTTTGTAACTCCTAACCTATCCCCTCTTCACAATACCACTCTTAATCAATATTTTTCCTAGACTTTGATTCTGGTGGGGCTGGCGGTCACAGTATATAAGGGCTCCTCTCCTACCAACCTCCTTTCATACTCCTTGCTATGGCCATAGGAGTATTATTACTTGATGTAGATCCAACAGATTTTTTTTTTTTTTAATTTGAGTACTGAATACAGATACCCAGGGATAGAAGGGTTTTGAAACTGAGACATCAACTCAAGTCCACAAATTCTGCTGGAGAGATTTAGGGCTGCCATGCTCCCCTCTTTGTCCAAAGCTTGATTTCAATTGTTTATTCAATTCTGCAAACTATGAATATCCTCCAAAGTTTCTTTTTCTCTTTTTCTTGCTTATGCTAATCAGATTGCGGTTGAAATCCAGGCTTAATGGCTCTAATATTTCACTGTAAAATATTGAGACTTCCTTCCTATGCATTAGCCGAGAAAAACAGATGTTCTGAGTCTAATTCTTCATGGAATCCTTACTCAAGCAAATTTCCAAAAATCGATATAATTATATTTTATTTGGCACTCATAGAAACTTAAAATGAGAAAAAACCTTGAGACAAGGTCAACCAGTCACAGGTTTTGAAAATCTCCATGGTAAAACTATACAACTACTCTTTGAATACACCCATTGATGGGGAACTCACACTGCGCAAGAAATTTAGATTCCTTTTGGGCTGATTCTAATTGTCAGAAAGACTTGGCATTTAGTTGAAGTTTGCCTCTCATAAACTTTCATCATAACTTTTCAATGAACATTAGATTCTTTGCCATTTCCTACAAAGGGCTAAACTTTAATTTGACACTTGCACCGTCAACCAGATTCTTACATGTTTCAATATAAATTATCAGAATAGACTCAAAATCCTAGAAAATGGAATTGCAAAAGAATGTACATCTTCACAGACCACAAATTGGACCACAGAAAAACAGCCATGCTTGAATGAATATTAAAAGATCAGGTGAAAAAAATGCCAAAAAAGCTCTGACCTTTCATGACAAGCTGCCAAGAAAATAATTATTTCTTGGCAGATAGACCAGATCCAAAGGCCAAATATCAATGGACGCACACTCATCCTCCAATCTTTAATATGATTCAATGAATCTAGAGTTGGCAAAAACTTTAGACATCATGTAGCTAAATTTAGTTTTAAGAAACTGAGGCGTGGAAATTAATTTCTATTCTGTAAATAAATTTACTGCCACTTTGTGTGTGTGTGTTTTCTTTCTTTCTTTTTTTTTCTTTTACTGCCACTGTTTGAAAAATCAGAGCTCTACGGTAGAACTCTGGTGTTTAAGATGTGAAAAAAACCTACAACTAAACATGACTTGGGTCATTGAAAATTGGGTTTATGATTTACTCATCTAGAATGCAAAATAGAAGACAAAAATTAATGTACTTGAGAGATATCATATTAGCAAAGAAAACAAGAGAATGTCCATTTTTTAATGTCCATTCTTTTAATAAAGAAATGGAGAGTGCTTATCATTCAGTACTACCTCTCCTAAGCTGATGACTTGCTACAGACACCAAAAGTTAATTTTAAAGCCTATGGTAATTAATCTGAGATAATAATAAATTAGTCATTTCAAAATTTTAATTTTCTGTTTTAATCACTTAAAATTTTTAAAGAAAAACTTGCAAATAATCCAGTTATTTCCTTTCCTCCATTTCCATGATAGCTTCACTAATGTCCTGGAATTTGAGGTAAGTTTACAGTAATTTAGATTTATTATATGTGCCCATTAGGGATATATTAAAAACCCTATTTCACCAAATATTTATGTGTCTTTGCTGTGTATGGTTATTATGTACAATCTGATACATTATGATCCTTTTTTAAAGAATTATTTCTTTATTTTAGAGAGAGAGAGTAGGGGGCGGGGCAGATGGAGAGGGAGAGGACGAGAGAGAATCTTGAAGCAAATCCCTGCTGAACACAATACCTGACACAGGGCTTGATCCCGACCCTGAAATTATGACTGAGCTGAATCCAAGAGTCAAAGTCTTAACTGACTGAATGACCCAAGTGACCCTCAATCCCTATAAAAATGTAAGTAAACCAAAAAACATTAGATTTATTCTCTGTATCAGAAGTGAATTACCATCCAGAAATGCTATTTTTTTTATTTCAAAAGTCTGTGTTAATCATTCTCTAACCAATGGTATGAAGTGACAGTTCAATCTTTGCCTCTAAGTAATGATTATTTGTTGATTGGTTCAGTATTATTTAATTGACTTGCTAGATGAACCCTAAAACTTCCTTTTTTTCCCTTACATGACAGATTTTTTCATTTGTGCATATTTTATGTAATAATTTCAAAATGGAATAATAACTCCAGTTATCATTAAGTTAGCTATCTAGGATTGCAATCGCATGAAATTTGGCTAGAATTAGATATTGATAAAAGACAGCTTTAGGTAGCAGAAATTAATTTCACGAAACATTCATAAAGGCACCCACATTTAATCATAAGAAAAGCCTCATGTGTTTATTCAAGTCTGTTCTTGTTCTGTAGACATTTTTAACCTATTCACATTGATAGGAAATCATAACTAAATGAATAACAAGAAGGAACACAAACACCAGTGAAGTTATAGGTGGTAGGCAGGACAGACCATTTTAGATTGGAGTCTTTTGAGGTGCATACAAGAAGGGCTAAATAAACAAAAGTTACTGAGGATATCTATGAGCCACAGCAAAATCTATAGCTGATAATTCTAATCATGAGCCCAGAGCGCCTAGAAAAATTTTAAATGTTCTTAATGTACTATGTATAAGAATATACTACCTGTAATAAAATTTTCTATTATAAGTGGTAAAAACTGGGCGCCTGAGTGGCTCAGTGGGTTAAGCCGCTGCCTTCAGCTCAGGTCATGATTCCAGAGTTCTGGGATCGAGTCCCACGTTGGGCTCTCTGCTCAGCAGGGAGACTGCTTCCTCCTCTCTCTCTCTGCCTGCCTCTCTGCCTACATGTAATCTCTCTCTGTCAAATAAATAAATAAAATCTTAAAAAAAAATAAGTGGTAAAAACTTTTAAAAAATTACTAATGCTTAAAATGGTAATTTAATTATATGAAGAATTAGGCTGGGGAGATACCACTCCCTAGCACTGTCAAATAGACAAGGCCACAATAAAAACACAGACCAATGTAACTTTTACTCCCTAATTTATTTGTGTATCTGGGAGTCCAGTTGGTATTACTATTCTCAGATTAATTCTTTCTATATTCTTAATATAGAATATATTCTGATTAATCCCATTGAATGTCACAGCACCTTGAGATAGTGCTGGTCCTGCAAATATAAGCTACAGGTATGCTTTATAGTAAAAACACAAAACCAAAATTATTCAGTTAGCAAAAGATGATATGTTATAATGTGTTTTTATCAAGAGTCATGTTGGTTTCAAATGTTGATATTGTGCATCCATTTTTTTTAAATTGAGATATAATTGGCATGTTAGTTTCAGGTGCACAGCATAGTGCTTTGATATTTGTATACATTGTGAAAAGTTTACCATAATAAATCTGGTTATCATTGGTCATCTTATAAAATTAATAGAATGTTATTGACTATAAACCGCAGGCTGTACATTATATCTCCATGACCTACTATTTTATAAGTGGAAGTTTGTACTACTTAATCCCTTTCACCCAATTTGCCTTCGCTCCCAACCCCTCTCTCCCTCTGGCAATTACCTATTTGTTCCCTGTACCTGAATCTGGGCTTTGTTTTGTTTTGTTTGTCACCATGTTAGTTTGTTTTGTTTTTTAGATTCCACATATACATGAAATCATGCCATATTTGTCTCTCTCTGTCTGACTTCAGTTAGCATAATATCTTCAAGGTCTGGCTATGTCACTGTAAATGGTAAGATTTCCTTCTTTTTTATGGCTGAGTAGTATTCCACAACACTATCTATATCTATCTATATATATGACTGAAAAGACAAGAAATAACAAATGTTGGAGAGGATGTGGTAAACAGGTAGCACAGTGATTTCTTCAAAAAAATTAAAAATATATGAAATTAAAATATATAAAATATATATAATATATAAATATAAGGTATATTTATATATAAAGTAATATGTGTATTGTGTGTATAAAATATATAAATATAATACATATTATGTTATTTTATATAGAAATATAAAATATATAGAAATATATAAAATTTATATATATTTATATATATATCATATATCATATATCCATATATCTATCACACTTTTTATATATATGTATCACATTTTCTTTATCCATTCATCCATTGATAGAAACTTGAATTGTTTGCATATCTTGGCTATTATAAATAATGCTACAATTAACATCCTGTTGTATATACCTTTTCAAATTAGTGTTTTCATTTTCTCAGATAGATGCCCAGTAATGGAATTGCTGGATCATCTGGTAGCTCTATTTTTAATTTTTTTGAGGAAATCTTTGTACTGTTTTCCATAGTAGCTGTACCAATTCACATTCTCATCAACAGTGCATAAGGGTAATTCTCCATTTGCCACATCCTCTCCAACATTTGTTATTTCTTGTCTTTTCCGTCATTTATTTCTTGTCTTTAATAGTCATTCTGACAGATGTAAGGTGATATTTCATTGTAGTTTTGATTTGCATTTCCCTGATAATAACTGATGTTAGACATCTTTTCATGTACCTGTTGGCCATTTTTATGCCTTCTTTGGAAAAAAAATGTCTATTTAGATCCTGTGCCAATTTTTTAATTACATTATTACTGGGACATTTGTTGTTGTTATTAAGTTGTACAGGATCCTTATATATTTGGATATTAACCCTTTACAGACACATGACTTGCAAATCTCTTCTTTCACTCAGTAGGTTGCTTTTTGTTTTGTTGATGGCTTCCCTCACTGTGGAAGGAGGAGTTTTTTAGTTCTATGTAGTCTATTTTGCTTTTGTTTCCCTTACCTTTGGAATCAGTTAAAAAAAATCACTAAGATCAATGTCAAGTAGTTTACCACTTACATTTTCTTCTAGGGATTTTATGGTTTACACAAATCTATTTTTAGTTTATTTTTGTGTGTGGTATAAGGTAATGGTCCAGTTTCATTCTTTTGCATGTAGCTGCCTGGTTTTCCCAACACCAATTATGTCCTTTCCCCATTGAATATATTTTATACCTTTGTTGCAACTAAACTAACCATATATGAATGGGATTATTTCTAGGCTTTTTACTCTGTTACATCAATCAATGTGTCTGTTTTTATGTCAATACTATACTATTCTGATTACTATAGCTTCATAGTATAGTTTGAAATCATGTAGCTTGAGATCTCCAGCTTTGTTCCTTTTTCTGAAGATTGCTTATGGCTATTCAGGATCTTTTGTGGTCCACATAAATTTTAGGATTATTTGTTTTATTTCTGTGGAAAATGTCATTGGAATTTTAGTAGAGATTATACTGAATCCGTAGATTGCTTTGAGTAATGTGGACATTTTAACAAGATATTTTCCAATCCATGAGCACAGTATATCTTTCAACTTCTTTGCATCTTCAATTTCTTTTACCAACATCTTTAAGTTTTTAGTGTACTGGTCTTTCACCCTCTTGCTTAAATTTATTCTTAGGTATTTTATTCTTTTTGCTGCAATTGTAAATGGCGTTATTTTCTTGATTTCACTTCCTGATAATTTGTTATCAGTGTATAGAAATGCAACGGACTTTTGTATATTAATTTTGTATCCTGCAACTTTAGTGAATTCATTTATTTGTTCTAACAGTTCTGGGTCATACTTTCTTGCTTCTATGGTAATAAGTAGTTCCCGTTACTAAGTTTCCACTGTAGTCAGTCCAATTTTGGATATTTCATCTCCATTATATTTTAGACTTCTTTAAGCAAATAATTCTATGTAGATGGTTTTAGGAAAATCTTAGTGTGACAGGCATGTGCTAAGAGATGACCACTCACACCATGGTATCCCCTCTGGCATTGCTGAATTGTTTTTTTCGATGGCGGGGCATATATAAAGCAGTACGCTTGAAAAGAGGAGTCTTTTGTTCCCATTCCAGATGTGTCACTGATGATTTGGGAAGGTCAACTGATGACTCTATGCATGTTTCTTTAATTAAATAGCAAATTAATAGTTTTTCTAAGTTTACGAGACAATCTGAAAGCTTCTAAAGCTATTCCACCTTGCCAAATGATCACCTGCTCTCCGTGGCACAGAGGCCCATCTGGCTGCAAATACTGGAACACAGATGAAGAAATCACTAAAGAGTCATTGCTTTTTGCCTCTGTCACTCCCTGGAATATTGTCTCCCCAATCTGCTTAAAAACAAAAACAAACCAAAACCAAACCAAATCAAAACAATTGCTGCTCTCATTTTGTAGCATAAAACAATTGATTAAAATGCTAATCAGTTTTTATCAACTGGCTTTGGAGGTCATAGCAATGGGCCCACTCTGGCTGGAACCAATACTCACCAAACAAAATAAGATTATCTCTTGATTTGTCAACAAAATAGAAATAAAGTATATTTTAAATTCCTTTTGAGTCTTTATTGAAAAGAATGTTTCATATTTAATATGAATTATAAATAACAAGGAGTCAAACATGGAGAGCCAAAAGTGCTCCGTGGGAATAAGTGGATCAGTTTCAGAAGTACTTTAACTCCTCTTGCGTATTTGAATATCATTTCAAGTTCTATATATACTAAATAAAACTCCAGGGACCTAAAGGAGCTAGCATGCCTCAATGTATTTTGATCCACTTCCACAACAGACCAACAGCATACCACTCATTTCAAAAGCCACATATTTAGAACTTTTATCTTTTTTTTCTCCTCATTATGAAGATAAAAATTGACATTATTAAGCTCATTTAGATTGCAATAATGTGGCATTGATTAAAACTAGGATAAATCTGGCCTTTTAAGTAAGAATTATTACCCATTGGAAGAGTCTGGATGAATGCATATGAACAACATTTCACTGAGGAAAATTTTAGTGTTGATAATAATAATAATCTGCTTATAACCCAAATTGTTTGGTAAATACCTATCTAAAAATCTTACATGCAGTTTGGGAGCCAGAGGAAAGTCATGTTGTGTCTAGAAGCATAACATAAATCAGAACAAAAATAACAATATGCAGATAATTAGAATTAAAGGGATGTAATTCCTCTAAGTATCTTTTCTCAGCATTTTCTTACTTGTTTGTGTGCAGCTCATCCCTACTATCAGCCTGATGGATTCTGCTCCTGGAAAAAAATTGAACGTACAGATGTCCTTTAGATAAAATCTAACATATAGGGTGAATTAGAAGAAGATGGACATGCTAGAATGAAAAGATGTGCGTGATATGCCTAAGATCATTCTTGAAAATTGAATGCATTTTTTTCCTGGCTTAATAGCATTCTATCTAAGGTATTGCAAAAACCAGGTCATCTCCAATGCACAACATGACTAGAGTATGTTGGAGCAATGTACATCATTCCTGAACACCCTTCTGTAGCAAAAAGAGTGGAAGGTTTAAAAACAAGTTCAGAAAAACAATTTCCTTTATCTTTTCAAAATGTCAAGGAAACAAATGGAAAATGGAATTAATAACAGTTAATTAGCACAATAATTATCTTAGATGAACATAAAATTATAGTTTATCCCTTAGGATTTTTCTATCATGCGACTAGGCAGAATTAAATCCATTAATGCAACTAGAGAAAAAATGCATTAAAACCTGTTAGCAGTCTGTATACTTTATCTTAGAAGCATGGCTTGCTAATTGGTTTGATGTTTTGCTTAAACATGAAAGTGTGTGTGACCAAAACATTTGCACGGTACTTCATTTAGGAGCTTTCTCTCAGTAAAAGCAGCATTTTGCAGAAATGAAATGTTCTGTCTTCGTGAAATATGTCAGCAGTATAAAAGAAAAGGAAAAATCACAGCAAGAGAATTGTTCAACATAGCTCATCCATATCATCTACAAGGATAGTACCACAATTGCTTTTTAAATAGAAAAGGAGCCAACAAGTGTACAATGTGGCCTCATTTATTTTATAGAGTAGAGTTAACTCAGTGAAGGAAAGATGGGATGTGAGAAAATATATTAAGAACTCAAATAACAGCACTGGTAATTATTTAATCACCATTTCAATTAAAAAATGATCAGCAGTTTGTTATTCCCTTGGTTTTCCAAACAAAGCCATCTTTTAGTACAGTTGCCTGGTTCTTATTTTCTTTACATTAAAAACAAAAAGTTATCCAACATGGACAGGAAAAGAATTATAACTTCGATTAAAAAGCGAATTTTCATTTTCATGTGGTACAACCAGGCAGCTACATTCCGTTAGTTGACAAGTGCGATATTGCTACCATACTGATGTGATCTCAGTTTAAGCCCAATATTTCATGAATGTTTCTCATTTCTAGCCAAGATTTAGAGATATCAACAGTAAACACATCATGCCTTTATGGGGGTTTTCATTCCCCTCTGACATACCATTTTAGTGAGACATTTTGTTACGTTAATAGAATCCAGGGGTCTTTTTTTATAAGACTGGAGCGATACCTAGTTATTTTCAGAGAAATCCTACTTTTTACTACTTGTAGAAAATGTGGAGTATTATGTCACAAAATGAAACTGCTTTGTGTTTAGTCATAAGCAATATGTTAATGATGTAGCTCAGAACCCAGCAAAATAATGTCAAACTAATCCACAATCTGCCCAGAAAAAATGAAATGTCAGCCAATTCTACCAAATGGCAAATGGTTTTGCTGTTCAAGTACATGGCTTATAAATCTGCTAGTTTAGAGTAAGAAAAAAAAAATTTAAAAAGGAAAGAAAAATCAAAAGCCTTGAGAAAAATCACTCTGATAATAATCTTTTATTCTTACTTAGAGAAAAATACTAAAATTTTGTTGATGTTTTAATTGGCAAGCTTTGTTTTGTTTTTAGTGCTATTAGAATGACTTAGTAGCTCAAAGATATAAGTTATCATTATTCTGGTTTTGTAGGATAATATTCTTCAAAGGAATTATAAACAAAGAAAGACTATGTTCCTCAAACATTATTTATTAAAACTAGCCCTTATAACTAAAACCATTAAATGGAATTTTATATAAAAACTCATCTCTTGGGGCACCTGGGTGGCTCAGTGGGTTAAGCCTCTGCCTTCGGCTCAGGTCATGATCCCAGGGTCCTGGGATTGAGCCCCACATTGGGCTCTCTGCTCTGCAGGGGGCCTGCTTCCTCCTCTCTCTCTGCCTGCTTCTCTGCCTACTTGTGATCTCTGTCAGATAAATAAAGAAAAAATCTTAAAAAAAAAAAAAAAAACATCTCTCTGTGACAATGTTCACAAAGCTTTCCACCAACTGCACTGTGAGTGCATCTTATATAAAAGTAAGACCAGGGCACCTGGGTGGCTCAGTGGGTTAAGCCACTGCCTTCGGCTCAGGTCATGATCTCAGGGTCCTGGGATCGAGTCCCGCATCGGGCTCTCTGCTCAGCAAGAAGCCTGCTTCCCTCTCTCTCTCTCTGCCTGCCTCTCCATCTACTTGTGATTTCTCTCTGTCAAATAAATAAATAAAATCTTTAAAAAAAAAAAAAGATCAAATAAAAGTAAGACCAGCATAAAATACAGATCTTTCACACATGGTTTAGATAATTTAAGATGCCTTTAAAATCACTCACTATAGTATTAGCATGTAGATTTAATATTTGGGGGTAAGAAAACAAAATAGTATATCCAGAAATAGCGTATTTTAAAAAGGATTACTTTCTCAAATATATGAACACCACAACCTTGCTGAAGCTTTTCCATACTGGAAGCAGAAACTAAAAGCACTCAGTAGTACCCTTTAATACTAGCATCTAATCAACCAATATCAAACAAATTAAAGTCATTAATAACAAAAGACACCAAGTTGTGAGAATATGTTTCTCAACTCATTATTTTCTGAAGACCTGAAATATAGCTAAGTTGTGTAAATTATATATATATTTTAAAAGCTAAAACTTGATTTATAGAACAGCTTTTGCTTCTGATTGGCTTACTACCATCATTATTTTTAGATAATCAGGAAAAAATGTGTTTATTTTCTGGGTCTGTGCGCACTGTTTTTGTAAGGATTGCTTCTTGAATCTGTAAATTCTTTTCTCTTAATGACAATGAGTCGAGAAGGTATGAAAGAAAAGAAGATCTATGATACTAAAAATCAGAACTTCATAAGCAGGAAAGGACAAATGCAAAATAAGTGCAGAAACACTATATAACTATGATAAATAAGTTCCAGTGGCAGCAACAACTGGATAGTCATGGACTGTGATTAACTATGGGGGGCAGATGTTTAATTTCCTTCATAATGAAAATAAGTGGTTCAACAGCTGTCATGTAGTAAAATCACTGAACTCTTGAAGCTAGGAACACATACTCAAAGCGAGAGCACAATTCACATTGTTTCTACAGTGCCCTATTAGCATGAATGGTCTAATAGCATTGTCAACACGCAAGGTGTGACAGCCTTGCAAGGCATTTCAGCTATTTTTAAAGACCCTTAAAATCTTTAAATAGTCTTGCCTTCTCTGGATAGTTGTGCAGACTAAAAACCCTTTCAAAGGCACAATGATACCTTTCAGAATAGAATAAAGGTTGTTCCAAAGAGAGTATAACAAGGTACAAAAGGTACCATTCTCTCCTTCTCCCAGACTTTTCTCAGCCTCTTCTCTAGCTCCCAAGTGAACTGATCTGCAATTTCTGCCAGTTTTCCTCAGACATACTTCACATCGGTGCTTCTTTTTGTTCTCACTGATAAATTAATCCCTACACTGCTATTTCTGCTTGGATACTTGGATTGATTTCATAGCTGCTCTTCTTGGAGACTTGCTTCTTCTAGCCAGGTAAACTTAATTGAACTATAGCACCACTTCCAAAGAAAATACAAAAACAAAAAAACAAAACAAAACAAAACAAACAAACAAAACTAAATAAATAAATAAATAAACAGGGCATAGAAAAGGCTTTTTTCTGCATAAAAGACCAAAGTCAAGTGCTTACCAAGGCATTAAAACCTTCTACACCCTGGCCTCAAGTTAGTTAAGTGCTAAAAGACAAGGATGAAGAAAGACTTATGTTGACAATTAAATGGATAAGTTTGAGATCAGCTGAACCTAATTGTTCATTTAGTCTTAAATGTTAATTTACTCAACTCACCCACTTTCAAAATCTTTTCCCTATGTCTTTTCCATGCTTTCTTCTTCTCCTCATATCTACCCTTACTCCTTTCCTGAAGTTCTATATAAACATATTGAATAATCCTATGTGGAAAACATTGAATAAACAGAGACACATAGGACAAAGTCCTCTTCCCATTCACCTTCATCCCCTCTTCCTCATAGAGGACCTCATAGATCCTCTCTTCCTTTATAGAATCATATTCTTTAAACTCAAGTCTGTCTGTTTGTTTGCTCTGGTTCCTTTTTGGCCCTCCCTCTTCCTTAGGTTTCTTCCCCTCCAAAATCTCTTGGGTCTCTGATATGCCTTTGGGATAGCATGCATTTTTCTTTATCTACATTCACTGAATCTGATTCTCTACTCTCTAATTCCTTAAACTTCTGAAATCTGTCCTTATTCTTACCTCTCTCCTAGAAGTGTTCTAGGGAGGTCACAAATAAGAACCTAACTAAAAAGAAAGAATTTCTTCTCAGTCATCAGTCTTCTTCTATGTAGAATTTGATATATATTTATTCAGTGTTTACCAACTGCCAGGCACTGCATCTGGAGCCAGACTAAAAGATGGCTCAGACAGTCCCTACTTTCTTGGAGTTCTTGGCCTAAACCCCTTTTTATAGGCATGTATACACAATAATGTGTGACAGGAACTATACATGGCATAAGGTCTAGTCAGGGCATAATAAAAGGAGTAGTCAATTCTATCAGAAGTCAGAGAATGCTACTCAAATGAGATAGAAATTGATTATGTTCTTAAAAGATGAACAAGAATTATTCCGAGTAGGAAAAAAGGGGATTCCAAAGAGAAAATTAACCATGTACAAAATGGTATGGATTGTTTGAAGAGTAATGATTAGGTCGGTATGGATGAATCAGTGAGTAGAGGACAGCAATGAAATTAGAGAGAGTTCAAAACACAGCAGGCCCCTGCCACACCCCCTCATGTGATTTGTAACTTGAGCAATTGAGAGCCATTATGGCATTTTTAAAGGAATAAATAAAATTATATTTTGTTTCGTAAAGGTAATTCTGTTCTCTAATGGTGGGCACTTGAGGACACAGGTAAACCTGGAACCAAGGCACAAGTTGGTAAGTTATCAAAATGTTCCTAGTTGAGCAATTATGAGAACAGCAATCATGAGAAGCAGTGGCAGAATGCATAAATATATGAGATGCTCAGGAAGTAAATACACTTCTTTTTAAAAGATTTTATTTATTTGTCAGAAAGAGAGAGAGCCCAAGCAGGGAGAGTAGTAGAGGGAGAGGAAGAAGCAGACTCCTCGCTGAGCAGGGAGCTTGATGAGGGACTCAATTCCATGACCTTGGGATCATGACCTGAGCAGAAGGCAGACGCTTAACTGACAGAGCCCCCCAGGTGTCCCAGGAAGTAAATTTAATAGAACAACAATCAGATTTGGAGCACTAGAAAATCTCAAATCCCAGATTTCTGATATACTAGATAATGGCACAATTAAGCAAAATAGGACTTAAAGAGGAGAAAAAAACTACATGGGGAGAGCCATGATTCATTCGATGTCAGAATCCTTGATTTTAACAGAATGGTTCAGGGTGTTGCCTTATCTGTAATGCAGGAAAGAGTTTAGAGCTTGAAATATGTATTTGGAAGTCTTCAGTAAAGAGGTAGTATTCCTTTATACCCATACCTGTATCTATACCTTACGTGGGTGAATGAGCTCAACTGAGGGAAGCCCTTTTACAATTATATTGTCTCCCTTGAGGAATTTCAGCCCCATACATTCATTACAAGTTCTAGGAAGACTCTTAAATCTGTATATTCCTTGCCACCTTTCTTATTTATCCACTTAAACAATTTTGAGTGCCTACAGTACTGGCACTGGACTATGTATTGTATACATATTTTTTTTAAATGAAAGTTATGGCCCTTTCCTTCCCAAGGTATCAGTAGAGACAGAAAGAAAAATCAAAAACCTTGAGCATGTATATTAGAAGCAAGTATAATTCTATGGGACCACAGAAGAATTATTAATTTTGACTAAAGGGCAAGATGGGGCTTGACAGAGCTCTCAACTCATATTTCTGAAGGATTTAATCAGATGTCCCAATGGAATATTCTATCACACTTCAAGCGCAATGTATTTAAACTCAACATTTAACTATAAAACTTGATGAGTCACCTAACCTATCTCTCATTTTCCTACATACAATGAGAGGAAAAAAATAAGTGGTCACTTCTAAATCTAACACTCTCTGATTTCTCTGAACTTTTCTTAAAAACCTGTAGCTCAATTATAACTGGCTTATTTAGGCTAACATCACAGGTATTACTCAGTGGCTCCTTCCTCTCCTTTGCTTTCCTTACCCTGAAAATGTGTAAGTTCCATTTATCCTTCCTCATAAAAAAAAAAAAAAAATGTTTTCTATTTCTCTTGCATCTCTACTGCCACTGCCAAATTCCATGTCCTCTCTGCCTCTTGTAGATTTTTGCCTTAACCTCTTAAATATTACCCTTACTTCCAGTCTTGGTCACCAAAAATCTCTTCCAAAGATTATTTCTAAAACAACTTCTATCGGAGGATATTTTTAGTAAGCAGGACTCAGCTGAAAAACTTCTATTGCCTCTCTGCATTTGCCAATCACATAAGGTCAAATTTATGTATTTTAAGACTTTCCAAGATTTTCTAACAATTAGTTTTCCAACTTTATTTAATCTGTATTTCTCATTTTTTTCACCTATTCCCTGCCTCTGCCCAATTGCATTATTTTCATGAATACACAAGCATAGATATAATTTCCTAATAACTGTCATGTCCTTCATTAATTTATGACTAATAGTTAAAATATTGTTCACAATGGCTTTTGACATAATGATTTTTAAATTAGTTGATTTCTTTTGTAAAATTGACTCAGTCACTATAAATAATTCAAATAAAATAGAAAAATACAAAGAAGTAGGTAAAAATCATGTAGAATGCTATTCAACTTATGTTGAACATCTTTTCAGACAATTCTTTACATGTATAATTTTATACACATAGATCATATTATACATGAGGCTGCTGAACTTGTTTTTTAAAAATATAGTAGCATGTTCCATGTATAGAAATGTAGGTATGTGTCCTTATTTATAGGTATAGTTCATATTCAGCCAGTGTGTACCAGTATAGTGCATAGGCCTCCATCTGTTCATTCTGAAAAGTCAGACATCTATTGATTTTTAATATCAACCTAATTTTAAAAATGTACCAATATTTACCTAGCTAGTCTTTTCCTGATCAACATAAAGGGCAATATTTAAATCAATTTTTAATAAAAAAATGAATTTCATTTATCCTTTATATACTACTTAAAGCACTTTCCTCCATTAAACCATTTTTTAAATCCTCAATCCATCCTTCTGAGTTCCTATAGGGTTTGTCTACTTCCCTGCATTTATCACTTCAACCTTGAATTATTTTAGTTTCTTTCCCTAATAGAATATAAGCTCCTTTAGGACAACAACCCTTTTATAAATTCCACAGTATTCGGATTAATGCCTAGCTCATCATAAACACTCAAAGCTTGTTTGTGGTATAAATGGTTGGATTAATGAATGTCAAAAATAGAACAACAGAGAACATCGTATCACAAGGGCAATTCAGAATTCACTATGTTGAAATTATTTGCAAATGCTCAAATAAATTATGAAACTTATCCTAAATTATCTAGTAAGCAAATTAGCAACTGTCAATGACTTTAGAAAGAAAAAAAAAGGAGGAAAAACCTATCAAATAGCAATTTCTCATAAGGCAATTAGCGAAGCAATTAATGAGTGGTGAGCCTTGGAGACTATAATGGAATTACTGGGTGGGAAGGCATTCATTTAGACATCATTTTTCTAAATGTCAAGCGAAATTCTACAAAGTTAATTTGCTGATGGTGTTACACTATAAGGAAGCTAAAAAACAGAAAGAGATAGATAAATTGAATTGTATGAACTGTATTTTGAGTTTTGCCATTATCAGTATGCCCCAAAAGAATTTTGACATCTATAAAGAAACAAGGTATATGAATAGTAATACAAGTTTAATTTCTACAGACATAGGGCTCCTAGGCACTCCGGCTTTTTGTTGATGAGAAAGAAATCTAGCTTAACACTCCATTTGGACCACTCATCAGATGGAGTGAAAGGCATGGATTTTGCCCTTAAGATAAGATATTCATAGACTAGGTCTTAGCATCCGTCAACCTCATCTTTTAGCAAGTTAACTTTACTCAAGGCCAGTTAAGTTGTATAAAAAGGTCTTTTCTCATCTTATCTTAAATTTCATAACCAAAAAAAAAAAAAAATGCCATGGGGTGAATGGGATAAAAATAAATAAAAAATAGAAAAGAATGCCATGAATTTGTAGCACCATCATGTAGTGAGTATACACAGTGGGGGAAGTACACAAAACGAGTTGTGATTTCTGGACATACATAATTATGTAGATGGTCTGGCATTTTCTTATCTAGAATTTTAAATCAACCTTTCAATGAAACCTCCTTGTTCACATAGATGTTATTCTAACCTACTGAGAGCAAACAGAGAAATGTGGGACCTTTGGAACCTTGAAGGTCAGCCCCTGCCTCTGGGCATCAGTAGAGCCCTGGAGCTCTAGAAAATGGGATGAAATGGAAATGAAAGAAAATGGGATGATCCAAAGCTAGAGGCTGACTGTCTCCTATAGAGCAGGATTTCTGAAGTAGTGAAGCAAGACCAAATTATGAAAATACGTTTTCTGAAAATGAAGCAGAGCAATTTTAGTAAGGAATCATTTCATTCCATGTGTGATGGCTGTTAGTCCTAACTGAATAATAGGACCCCCAAATGAAGCCAACCCCCTCTATAGTGAGGGCTGAGTCATCAATACTTTGAGAACCACAAAGAATGGGTCCGCTGCTATTGTTTCCAGGTTTCTTGCCATTCTGTTGTAGGGTCCAGTTTGCCTTAGGGATATAAGAAAATATAACAGAGATTTGCAATTCCTTATCTGAAATTTAAAAATCTAAAAATCTCTAACAAAAGAAGGTTTTGTTTTGTTTTGTTTCATTAGTCATTTATTTGACAGCAAAAGCTTACCTGAACTGATTGAGGCTATTTACAATTTTTATTCATCCTTTATAGCGTATTTTCTAGATTTGACTACAGAAATATCAAAGTGTTTGATTAAGACTTTCTGCCCTATGGGTGCCTGGGTGGCTCAGTTGGTCAAGCTTCCAACTCTCCATTTCAGCTCAGGTCATGATCTCACGGGTTCTGCTAACATTCTCTCCCTCTGCCCCTCTCCCCTACCCATAGACATGCATGCTCTCTCTTAAAGAAATCTTTTTAAAAAAAGTTTCTGTCCCAGACCCTAAAATAGGTATTACAAAATATAGAGTACAGATGACTTCTAAAATCTGAAATATTCATTTTTTAAGATTTTATTTATTTATTAGAGAGAGAGAGAGAATAAGTAGGGAGAGTGACAGAGGGAGATGGAGAAGCAGACTCATCATTGAGCAGGGAGCCTGATGTGGGGCTCAATCCCAGGTCTCTGGGATCATGACCAGAGCTGAAGGCAGATGCTCAACCAACTGAACCACCCAGACACCCCGTAAAATCTGAAATATTCTTAATTCCAGAAGCTATGGCCCCAAAGGTTTCAAATGTAGTTAGTTGGTATTATCATAGTTAATAATTACTAGGTACTGAGTACCACACACTTTTCTCCCCATTCTATATGAATTAAAATATTTAATTCTTCTTGCAGGAACTCTATGATTATGAAGAAACTGAAGTCAAGGTGGGTTCACAAACTTGCCCAGCATTACCCATTACGCTAGGTGGTCCAGCTGGGACAGACACCGTGCAGTCTGACACTATCACCCATGCACCTTCCAACTCCATGTCACGCCACCAAGACATCTTGACTTAACCTGCTCTTGAAAAGAATTAACTATTTGAGGGACCCTGTGATAAAGCCTTACACTACAGAGAAGGATTAAATATATAATCACCCACTAGTCATCACTTGCCAAAATTTCCTTAGAGAAGAGTGGGTGGACAAGAAAAGAGCACCTATTTTTGTAATGTGTTTTTACAGAATGTTACTAAAGTATGCATACTAGACTGTGCCTCTATTGGATGAGATGTCATTCCCTTAAATCAACTGTTAAGATGGTCACTGCTGGCGTCTGCTCCTAATGGGAGCTGAAGAGCACCAGGAATACCTCTGTGCACAGCTGGATGTAACCCTGAAAGTGGTGGAAAATGCAGGCAAGACTGGCCTTCATCAAAATCACAAAATCAAAAAGTGGCTGATATGCTCTGGAAAAAAAAAAAAATCCCTTCTGGCAACTGAAAACTGATTTTTTAATTGGAAATTGAGTTTTTAGTCGATTTTTCTTCCAAATTTTAGTTCTAACCATGTTATCACCATAATATATCGGTCTTGATAAAAGGTCCTGGAGGCTATCCTCTTTTGCTGAGCTTTAAGGGATTCTTAAGCAAATACCATTTTGTAAAGAGACTTCCTTTCTTTTGTTCCTGAAGGAGATAAAGTCTATGGGCCTCTGATCTGAAATTAGCTAGTGGAGCTTGATCCTAATGTAGCCATTCCAATTTGGATGCCAGTACTCTGTGTGTAGGCTAACAGTTAACTTTCCTAAAAGGACAAGCAGGTGGTTTCTGCTTGGGGGAATGGGAGCAACATTCCCCCAAGCAAGATTCCCCCAAGCCATCTTTGCTCAAAAATGGCTACCTGCCATCTTTGAGCCAAGTGGCGCCTTTGATCTGTCTGCTCTGAAGAACAGAGGCCACATTCTGTTGGACCCAACAGAAAGAGAATCTGAAGACTTCACTCTGGGACAGCCTGAGGCTACTGGACACAGGTAAGGTCTGTGACACTGGTGTTTACTCACTGAACCTCTGAACCCCAGGAAAACTTGGTTTTCTTAAGGACCCATGGCCTGAGGGGTCACTCCATTTGCCCCTCTATGCCATCAGTTTGTACTAAAACTGTGTGCAGGGGTGAGAAATTGCCCTCCCCTCTGACTAGTGCCTTCCTCTCTTGGTGTCATGAGAAGCCACAGGCATCATTTAACTCAGAGACTCTGTCCCCTACATGAAGCCCCAACTATCTAGAGAAAAGTGACTTTCTCCAACTACACATCTGGAATTAGAAAATTAGTATTAGTCAATATATCAGCCATTATGTAATCTTCCATATCTAAGGTGAGAGAATGTAATCTAGCGTTACTTTTGTATTTTTTAATTATCCAACAAGTACCTCAGCAAACAAAGTGGAACACACTGATTTATGTTTTTCTTTAATATTTAAGAACAATTAATTTTGTATAGTTTTACATATCTACCCTAATTATTAAAAATTCTCACCACTCTCCCTTTCAACTTTCTATTTTTTTGAATGTCGATAAGTACAAATTTTTAAAAGTATCATATATTTACTAAATCATGAAATGCATCACAAGGGTGAAAATTAAAGCAAATTTTTAACCTATTAAGAATATTAATAGTGAAAAAAAATGAATGTTAATAATGATCACGGTGTCAAAGTTCTCTTTTCTGAAGCTAAGTGTGATTGTAGAGAATAATGCAAAGTGAGCCATCTGCAGAGACTAGCCAGACAGGATCCCAGAGAGCATACTTGGTCTGTGCACACATCTAAGGAATTTCTTCTACTCCACTACTTTTCCAGAGAGCATCGGCTTTTTCGGTTTATGCACACTAACTCCAGGGTCTCGGTGTATCCCCCTGTGCTTCACTCCCATTTCATTCTTTACTATATCACACTTTCTATACCACTGGTGCTGTTTGGTTTTTTCTCTTTTTATTTGTCCCATTATATGGTCCTTAAAACAACGGTGATACTCAGAGGAGGAAAGTGGGAAACTGTGACTGATTAATATGCAAAGTTGATCATTCTTCTCCTATAACGGAATTGACAGTGTATAACTGCACATGGACATTATTTTCATAAAGTTGCTCACTCAGGTCATGTCTTAAATTCACAGTAAACTTCTAGTTTTTAGAGAGTGGGTGCTGGACAATAGGGAATTTTGACTTATCATGAAGCACAAGAAATTAAAACCAGAATATGAAAGTATATGAATGATTTCAATAGCTTGCTCTTCTTTGAATTCAGGAATTGATTCTTTAAAGGCATCAGATCTTTAAAAAGTAAGGGGAAAATTATTATCTAAGCTCCTATAGATTTCTGTATTAGAAGTGTTTTTCTGGGGCACCTGGGTAGCTTAGTAGGTTAAGAGTCTATCTTTACCTCAGGTCATGATCCTAGGGTACTAGGATCCAGTCCCACAAGGGGCTCCTTGCTCAACAGGGAGTCTGCTTCTCCCTCTCTGTCTGCCACTCCCCTTTCTTGTGTGCTCTCACTCTCCCTCAAATAAATAAATAAAATCTTAAAAAACAAAAACAGGTTTTTCCCTATTTTTACTGTTTCCTACATATCTGGTAGTAGGACTCAATCTTCCAAAAGGTGAAGAGGTTCTAATTTGTCATTAACAGGAATCTACACACTCTCATAATTGGACTATTAAAACCCCAGGATCAGTAACTCATGGGGCTGACTTAAGTGCTGGAGCTGACCATAAACACAAGCCTCACCTTCAGAACAAACATTCAACCCACTGATATAGACCTATATAGACCTGCCCTCAACATAAACTATCATTTCTGCATGATTGAATATGTAAAAGATAAAAAGCAAATAATTCCATCAAAAACAATTAAATTGGGGCATCTGAGTGGCTCAGTCAGTTAAGCCTCTGCCTTTGACTCAGGTCATGATCCCACAGTCCTGGAATAGAGCCCCAGCATTAGGCGCTCTGCTCAGTGGGGTGAGGGGAGGTGGACTGCTTCTCCCTCTCCCTCTCCCTCTCCCTCTCCCTTCCCCCCCACTCATGCTTGCTCACTCGCTCTCTCTCTCCCTCAAATAAATAAACAAAATCTTAAAAAAAAAAAACAATTAAGTGTGTTCTTGGGTTAAAATGAGTATATATGCATAGCTTTCTTTAAATAATCTAACTTCTCATCAGCTTTTTGTCAAGACTCATTTCAGTGTCTTTTCAGTTTTTGAAAGCTGTCAAGTTACACACTTGGCATCATGTGAACAAAGCAAATAAACAAATAAACAACAAAAAAAAAAACATTCTAACTGATGAGATATATATATTTTTTTCCCCACAGAGGGCAAGAGTGGGAGGAGGGCAGAGAGGGAGAGAAAATCTTAAGCAGACTCCATACATGCATGGAGCCTGCTGTAAGACTCAATCTTACAACGTTGAGATCATGACCTGAGCCAAAATCAAAAGCTGGACATCCAATCAGTTGAGTCACCCAGGCACCCCTGATGAGCTAAAATTTTTATACTGCCCTCAAGAGCCTGCAACTCTTAAGCTTCCTACTAATGTGAAGAGGAATTAATTTGTATAATATGATATGAGGTTGTTATTGCTAGCCAAAATATTGGCAGTCTACTTACTGTCCACTACCGTTTGAATTTAGGTATTACACCATGCAGGACTTGAGCTTTTTCTAAGTATCTCATTTATTAAACCCCATAATCTTGGATTTAAAGTTGACAGAGAGGGACATGAACACAAAGTGCCAGCCACACCTCTCGTAGATAAAATTGATTGCTATCTTAATTTCTAATACCACTTTCTTAGAAACTTAAATATTTGTTACATATATAAGCACATATGTATATGTGTATGTGTATGTATACACATAAATCAAGCACTGCCTCTTCAGGAATTTGGACCAGAATAACAAATATCACTTCTGATTATAGTCCATTGACCTAATTAGCCTGTGGACCCACCTAATATTAAGAGTAGGGAAACATTGTCTTCTGTTTTTATAATAAGTAGAAAAGAACCAAGAATATTGATGAGCACTCCCCAAAACTACTTAATCAATATGCATTCAGTAAAGGGTCTTTTTCCAATCAGTTTGAAATGAAGTTCTGCCCTTCTCAACTTCTCAAGAATTTAAGACCCAGATCCAATGCCATTTTCTCCACAAAACTCCCCCTGGTATTCCTAGCTTGAAGTTATTGTTGATGGTTGATCTAGGAATCATTGCCAAAGATCTTATATTTAACATTATACCGTTTTCTGCAACAGTCATGATTATATGTACATATTATCCTCAGAAGATGTGAACTCTTTGAGGTCAGACATTATGCCTCATTCACCCCTTCTCCTATATTCCCTCCATCAAGTTCTTACCATAGTGTTTCTCTTTGTAGCTCTAGAATAAGTGTTTTCTTAATTGGGTGAGGGAGTAAGTTGACAGAAATATCTTATGAAAAATTTATTTCTGGCTACCAAATTTTTCTCCTATGCACACTGTAATATAATCATTCCTTAACATAGATTTTCTCAAACAGCGTCACATATATAATATGTACTAAACAAACAACTGTTTCAACCATTAAGAAAGAATTCACCTTGTTGCATATCATGTGCACATCATCATACATAAAACCACGAGAGAGTTGAAAGCAATCAACATAGATCCAACTTAATTACTTAGTACTCTGGTTCATTAATTCAACAAATATATATATCTAGCTGCTTATTGTATGCTAGTTATTGTGAATAAAATTGTGAGCAAAAATGGTTGTAGTTCTAGAAGTAATGGAACTTACCATCTAGATGTAAAAAAAATAAGACAATAAAAAAATTCATTATGATAATGATTATGAAAAGAGAGAACAAGACATTAAGAGAGTTTCTGGAGAAAATCAGGAGAGAGGGCAGTTTTCAAAAAAAGATACACAGATGTTTTATTTAAGCTGAGTTTGGTGGACATTACTAATGCCTACAAGCATTTTCTTTCCTATCCATTAGGCAAATTATACTTCTAGAAAGAAGTACTTAAAAAGTGTTGTACAATTTTTCATGCTCTCTTCCTCCATATTCTTCCTGTCACAGAATCACATGTTACAAGATAAAACATACCAAATAAAGGACATGACAGCCAATGACAGCCACCTTCATCTACAGCAGACTTGTGTGAGTGAGAAATAATGTGTTGTGCTAAACCATGGAGATTTCATCTTTTCTCATAATGCATCATAACCTAGCCTATCTGGACTAATACACAGACACCAAAGTGATGAACAGTGATTAGGTAAGTGAAAAGGGCAGAAAGGGGAAAGGACCTGGTGTCAAGCAAAAATCAATCAATCAATCAATCAATCAGGAAGGGCAAAACCCTGATTTTGGAGATAACAGGTGCTTTTGAGAGACGCTAACTAAAATTAACTTCATGGTTTAAATTGTTGCAAAAGAATCTAAGTGATTAGTTTCTAAGGAAATTGTTGAAAGTGGCCATTTAGCATTAAAATTCTAATAACTTCTAAGGAGATACGAGGCACATATCTAACCTACAGTAATCCAATTTCTAAGGAGACACTATTTCCATAATACTTTTGAATATTCACGAAAACAAATGCCCAAAATAGTCATTGAAACTTGCTTAAAGATAAACAAATACTCTGTCCTACTTTTGATTGAAATTCATGAAATCTAAACAGTGCATTTTCCAGAAAGTTAAACCTTCTTTTTTTTCATATGTGTATGAAAATAAAGTTCAGCTCCTTATATTTGGTTATTTCCTATCTTCTCTATGGAATGCATAAAATAGGAATTAGAAGAAAGAGAGAGTAGTAACCTTATTCCACATTACAACTTATTCCAATTAACTTTAATTCACTATTAAGAAAACTAGACAGCATTTATCCCTTGTATAATAATAATTCTAAGTTAAAAGTACCCTGTTACTTTATTTCATTTTATCTTATTGTAAAATAAAATAATTCTATTCTAATTTCTGATTAATACATTGCTAATTTTTTACCGATATTTTAACCTTGGACAAAACTTTGATTTGAATAATTGAAGATCAAAAATTTCAATCATTTGGGAATACAGTTTTATGCTGCTAATTAATGCAATATAAAATTCAAGAACAGAAAGATAGTAATAACAAAAACACACAAATTAAAGTTGGCATGAAGATGCTTTAAATGGCTGGTCCCCTGAATGAATGATTCCATAAAATAATACTTCTAAACACATACAAAAAAATAACGCTTGTTAGGTGTTGATTTTCTAGTAAAATTAAGGATTTACCTCAACATTTTCATTGTTAATGAATTCTAAGAAAATGGCCAGCTATAAACATAACTCAAAGTCTATTAAAATCTGCTGGAGCTTAGTCTATATGGTAGTTTATTTTTCTCAGACAGAATAGATATGGCAATTTTAGTTACTAAACATTGAAATTGGCATTTATCGTTGAAATAGTAATTTTTATGTTTTCATTTCTTTGGAAAAACTAATTATAGAAATTGCTTGTAAGCCTTTTAATCTAGAAATCTTATTTTTTCTGGAAAAACATGATAATTATGTGAGTGATGAAAAGCTAGCATGGTCAAACATTACAATTTTGTTTCTTTTATTTGATAAACTTTCTTTTAATTTGGGGGAATTTTTTTCTAGAAACTGGATTTCTTGTGTATGTAAAAACATGGTATGTCAATGCATATATAAATTCGTAATTCTGAAAGCTTTAATGTAATTGAATAGATTTTCTATAAAAACAACCATAAACAAAACTAATTTTTTCTCTGAGACCTTAAGACATTACTCTGCTTCATGGTGCTCTAATGATGTCATTTGTCATTGCACAGTATATACACTGAGAATATTTAGGAGGTTGTGCTTTACTGTCTACATGATCACTTTTTTTTTGTATTTTTATAACTCTCATTCATATTGTTTATTATCAAATACACTTTACACATACACAGAGTTGCAAACAAAGTGCCAAATGAAAATAAATACCAGATAAACAAAAAGTACCTGCTCCTTTGACTATATAAGATCTGAGGGATGCCTGGGTGGCTCAGTCAGTTAAGCTTCTGCCTTCAGCTCAGGTCATGATCCCAGAGTCCTGGGATCAAGCCCCACATGGGGTTCTGTGCTCAGCCTGGAGTCTCCTTCACATTTAGCCCTCCCCTTCCTGCTTGTGTCCTCTCTCTATCTCTCAGATAGATAAGATCTTTAAAAAAATCTGAGAATATTTGAAATGTAAAATAATCAGTGTTTTGAATGTAATCTCTTCCTTAAGTACTTTTTTCTTTCTGTTCTTGACTATTCAATATCTATATTATTAAATATTAAATAGTTGCTTATTAATAGCTACTCTAGCCTCTGTACATTATTATTTCTGATGCTTATGGAGCTCTATCAAACATCTCACATAATAGTTTGTTTTTTAAGATTTTTTAAAATTTTTTATTTATTTATTTGACAGAGAGAGAGAGAGAGATCACAAGTAGGCGGAGAGGCAGGCAGAGAGAGAGGAGGAAGCAGGCTCCCTGCTGAGCAGAGAGTCTGACTCGGGGCTCCATCCCAGAACCCTGAGATCATGACCTGAGCCAAAGGCAGAGGCTTAACCCACTGAGCCACCCAGGCACCCTCACATACTAGTTTGGTGTGGGAAAGAATATATAAACAAAAAAGAAAGTGCTTAATGTTAGAGAAAATAAATTCCCTGGAGAATAGCAGTTTACTATGAAAATTCAAAAAAAGTGTGAAAAATATAGTTATTTAGAATTTTATAGGATGGGAAATATTTCTCTTTCTTTATAATAATGTAGAAAATAACTTTCAGGATTCTCACTACTTTAGTATTCTAAACATGATCCTCATTAATAACAGTTTATAAGTGAGCTGGACTTTAAGGTTAGAATACCTTTGGAATCCCCATAATTAAATCCCTGTAATTTTTGAGGCAGTCTATGTCTTCCAGTCAATATTTGCAGGTAGATACATTTCTCATAATTCTGCTATTAATAGTGCATAGATGAGCTCATCTAAAAACCAAGCTCCAGTCTTAATTCTGTCTGATTGTACTAAAAGAAAAAAAAAAACTTATCAAAACTGTCCCATATGAACACTACGGAAATTAGAATTTATAAAATTTCTTAAGAGAGTCAAATATTAGGCTCAAATAAGCAATCTGACTGGTTTCATTTCAAATCAAGAGAAGTTCAGAATTTACGTAAATAGTTGGGTATGGTTTTTTTTTGCATATATACAATTGCAACTCAAGTAATAGTGATGGTTCATATCTTTTCTATTTTAGTATCTCATCAATAATTTAATCAAAGAATGAGGGTTTCCGTATGATAAGGAAGAAATCACATTTTCCTCAAGAATGAGATAGAAAAGGTATTTTACACTTGAGGAGTTATGAGATGATCCTCCTACAACAAGGTAAGTTAGTGGCTAAAATACAGGCTCTAATACGGGGATACGAATCTCCAACATCCCCTAGCAGTATAACCCAGGAAGATAACATGAAACCTCAGTCTTTCTATGACCAGAAAAGAGGAAGAGAATAATATTCATATCATGGAATGGTTTTGCAGACCAAGTGAGATAACATAGAGTACTTAGAACACTGCCTGACAGCACCATTAGCCAAAAAAAAAAAAAGAAAAAAAAGTGAGTGTGTGTGTGTATTTGTCTTTAATTAACTCTACAATGTGCCAAGTACTCATTTTGGACTTAGAATTTGGACTATCAAGTGTAGAATGATGTCTATTCTCCTATCAAAATATTGCCCATCCACGGAGGCTGATTTAAGTCCCTCCTGCTCCATGAATCTTTCCCCAACCTTTCAGACCTCCATAAATCTGTCTCTATTTTTCATCTCCGCAACATATATTGTATATCCCAAGGTGTACTGGGAAATGTTGCCGTGGATATTGCATGGCATGCTGATGAGATTATCCTTACTTAGTTCAGAGGCAAGGCTTAGCCATTAAAAGCTTTGGAACGTGGGTAATTTCTAGAAGTATGATTTCTAAGCCAAAGAGCATTTATATTTTTTATATTTTTGCATGTTTTGCCAAACTTTCTTCCTGAAAAGTTTTAATAGTCTCCACTGTCCTCAATAATGTATTTTTTAAAGTGACGCTATTATTGAATCAGCATTTTATCATAGAACGGAAGCTTTCACATCCTTTAAAAGGATACTCAGCTGGATTAATTAGATTTTAAATCAAGGAGCATTTCTAAAAGTGGGTTCATTCTATGGGAGATACTCAGGACATAGAATAAGCCTGGAAATGTACTTGTCCAAACAGTTTTTACTGGCGTCCTTACCGCAGCCCTTCTCAGACTCTTTAATATGCTAGAGTGTACTGTAAATCTCTAAAAGAAATATATATCAGACCACATTTCCCAAACACATTTGGCCATAGAATATTTTTCTCAGAGCATTTCAAAGAAATAATGTTTCATAGATACTCTGGGAAATACTGTTTGTCACTTACTCATATATCAGCAAATATTACTATCTGTTTCAGGTAGACAATTTATTATCCCTTCCGTGTGATGGGAAGCTACTTACCTTGTCTTACAATCTCTGTATTTCGCATAACCACCACAACATCCACCGCAGAAAAGGTGTGAAATAAATCTGTGCTGATTAGCTGACAAATTACATATTTAACAAAAGAAAATTATATATGCTTGAAGTTCAAACAGAGTACAGGAGAAAGTAAAGCTCCTAAGTAAGTAGGACCCAAAGCCATTTCCATCTTTTTAACTAATGAAAACATTTATGTTTTTATTATACACAGAAGTGTCATTAAATGCTGCAGTATATTAACAGCGACTGTATTCTCTCTAACTACAATTAAACACTAGCTATAGCACTTTTAAAAAACTTTAACACCAACAGATTTGTCTTAACAAGACACACTCCAATAAACACTTCATCTTACAGGCTTAATAACTCAAAACACTTGGGAACCAAAACATTCATAATGGCTCTTTTTGTGAGGAAAAAAGATTTTTTTCCGTGTCTAAAGAAGATTATCTTTAGGCTGAAAAGTCTACAGTTTAAAATAATTACATAATCATATGGTGACACCAAAGAGTCAATTCCTAACTATAAGAAGTGTAAGGCAAAAACAGTGAATATGCACTATAACCATTAGGACTGACATTTGCTCTCTCTGTATACATATTTCTTAAAATAACTTCAGCCTCTTAATATGATTCTTTATTAAGTAACCAAATATTGCTTGAGGAACAGAAAGGCACTGAGTAAAACCACAAATGTTGATTTTAAATACTCAATATCTGCTCAGAAGGCAACACATTTTCAATAATTAAAACTGAGGTTGAAAAGTCAAAACCGTGTTTTCCCACTTCACTGTTGCCTGACTAAAATACATCATGCTACCTATTTTAAAGTATAATATATTACATTTGGAGACCATTTGGGGATGCTTGGACTCCCTACACAATATAAATATCACATTTAATATTTTACTGAAAGTAAAAATAAAATAAACTTGCTCAAATTTTCTTTGGCTCTTGTCTAACAGTAACATCTTCATATAAAATACTTATCTGCTATGAGCATTCCGTGTTATACAGTACATTTTAATTCTTTTAACACTTAACCTCCCTTCTCAGATCTGCAAACTGAGACTCACACAAGGTAAGCAACTTGCCCAAAGTTTCACAGCTAGCAAGTTGTAAGATCGGGTTTCAAGCTCAAAGTCTGCCTGGTTTTAAACCAGGCAGAAAGCCCTCTTTCCTCTACAACATGCTGGCTCTCCTCCAGATTTTCATATCCTTGCACAAAGTCCCCCATTTAGTATTTTAACACGTCCTATAAAACATACAGATTTGTTAAATGAAAAGTAAAAATGATGAAGATAAGCACCTTAATTTAACTTATTCAATAAGAAAGGGCAGAGGACAAAAAATGTGTTCCGTAAAAAAGCAATTGACCAAGGCTTATATAGTGAACTGAAAATCTCACCAATTTGTTTGATAAGTGAAACCTAACTTGGAACACAAGACTACCTTCTGTTAACTACCAGAGTCAAAAACACAGATTGTTTTTCTGCTTGGAAATTTATGAAACATAGTAAAGAGATGTCATGTTATCACTAAATATATCTATATATTAAGGACCAAAGAGGCCAACTTGTTTAACAGATGAGGATATTCAGTTTTTATATACTTGCCTTTTGCTGGGAAGGCAGCCAAATTTCTAACTGAATCTAAGAAAGTCTATATTTTATTATAGCTATGTGCATGTAAATGAACAGTATATAAAATATAGGCAGGCTCCTTTCAGGTTATTTAAACTATGAGGGATCAGTATACCATTAAGAAGACATTCTCTGTTCTACCTTTTTCAGGACATAAAGATTTGAAGATGTCTTCAAAAATTATGTATGTCACTTCAGAATTTTAATGACTCTATGACTCTAGACAAAAAGTTGACTTTATTCTCTAAAAAACACTGAAAATGTTATTTGATCATTATTTATATGTTTCCATACTGCATACCTTTTGTTAGGGTTCTAGTGTACCATCATAAATTTGCCCCACCGACAAAGACCTTTATTCCATCATCATCACTTTCATTCTTTTGTAATAGGATTAGATGGGTATAGGATATCATGGGTTGTGAAATCGAGCAAAATCCTAGCCATAGGATTGCTACACAACTGACTGAAACATTAAGTATCTCTAATGTGTCTCAGATTGGAGTATTAGACTGTTTCAATAAAATAAACATGTTCTACTTTTTTATTAATAATACATTAAGGGAAAATTGCATTAAATAATTTATAACCTTAACATTAAATGAACTCCTTAAAAAATAATATGTAATGAAAAGACTATATAACAAATGATTGGTTATAAATTTGACTGGAATTAAAAAATACCAAATCAAAGATAAAGTAATACTACTATACATGAAAATCACTATTTTTGTCAAAATACTATGACAAAGAATTTGAAGCCACAAGATTTCCAAGTGTGAGAGGATATTGTAAAAGTAGTTAATTATTTGAGAGGCACCTCGGTGGCTCAGCAGGTTAATTGTCAGACTCTTGATTTCAGCTCAGGTCATGATTCCAAGGTTGTGAGATGGAGCCCTGCTGGGTATGGAGCCTGCCTAAGATTCTCTCTCCCTTGGCTCTTTCCCCACCTCTCCCTCTCTGAAACAAAACAAATGCAGTTATTATATGAAAAGAAGACTTTTAAAACACAGTGAATCTTCATAATACTTTGTATTGAGATGGGAATGACTATAAATGTCATTTGTGTCACATAAAGTTTTGCTGATTATATTATAGCAAAATGAAAGAGTGGCTTATTGAAAAAATATAAATACTCTGAAGAGAATATGGTCAAAATTGATGTTTACAAATATTTTCATAATGAAACTGTTTTACAGAATTTAAGTACATCTGTTAAAAATGTATGTTTAATACCTTATGGAGAGTTTATTAGAATATCTAATTGATTTCTATTGAGATGGAAATTCATCAACTGAATTTCAATAAAATATTTGTCATAATTTTTGGATGACAATTTGCCTCCAACATTTGGATCTCTATACTTTTGTGAGGAATCATTTTTCAGTTATGACAGCAATTAAAACCAATAAACCAAACTTTAGAACCAGACTTTCAATTCCTGCAAGTCGAAGTGTTCAGCCAATTTATTATTTTTTTAATTTTTATTTTTCTAAAGGTTTATTTGTTTATTTGAGAGAAAGAGAGAGCAGGGGAAGAGGCAGAAGGAGAAGGAGAGAATCCCAAGCAGACTCCCTGCTGAACACTGAGCCCCCTGCAGGGCTTGATTTCACAACCCATGAGATCATGACCTGAACCAAAATCACGATTTGAACACTTAAACAACTGAGCCACCCAAGCACCCCAGTGTTAAGCCAGTTTAATAAAAATAAATACTCATATCCAATTGCCTTACCTCATAAAAAACTTTAGCATTATTCTATTTCTATATTTTAGCCAGAACAAAAATGTTTCTACCATGAATGAAAATAAATACTTTTCTTTTAAAAATATCAATTATTCCATCATTCTTATCCTTTTAAATTTCTACCTTGCATATTTTAGAAAACATATAATATAGGATATGTATACATAACTCATAAGTAAATATAATGTCTTTAAAGATATTGTATGCATGTATTTTTTGCAAATAGACATATTAAACAAAAATATTTTTAAAGACTGTGGCTTTCAGAAACGACATTTTTCGGGCCCAACTTTGTATAAACTTCTTTTTTTGAGTAGTTATCTAGTTGTCCTTTAATGTTCAACCAAAAAGTGTTATGTACCAATCTGTGTTCAATGTGTTCAAAATACCAAGAATTATGCTACAAATCCAGTCACTGACCAGAGGTAGTTACATAAAAGATTCGGTACGTTTTCTAAATTGATCATTTTTTAAAGATTTTATTTATTTATTTGATAGAGAGTACACAAGCAGACAGAGCAATAGACACAGTGAGAGGGAGAAGCAGGGACTCTATCCCAGGACCCTAGGATCATGACCTGAGCCAAAGGCAAATGTTTAACCAACTGAACCACCCAGATGTCCTTAAACTCATTATTTTTAACCAATATATAAACCAATCATAACTACGATTCCTCTAAAATATCTCGATTGTTTTACTATATAATTATGATTAAAATCAGCCTCATAAATGAGTATTGCTACTTTCTATTTGTATTTTCTAATGTTCTAGGAGAGAAACCTTGAGAAAATAACTTGTTTTATATATTTGTATCTTTCTAATAATTGAATTACTAGAAGTTTATATACATTATAAACTTCTTAGGATCCAAAATGCTTAATAAAATGGCAATGTACAATTGCACATCATACTAATAAATTTAAAATTAACATTAAATAATAGTCACATTAATAATTCTATATAGAGGATTTTGCTATACTTAATATTCATTTTATTTGTGCCACTGTTATTCTACAGAATTGGGAGGGATACTGAAGATCTTCCTATTAGTTTCACTTAACAAATAAGGGAGCAGAACTGAAGAAATTAGCTAGTCAAGGATAAAGAAGTCAAGACATGTAAATCTTTATCCAGTACTTTCCCAATTAAAGTGCGTGAATGCATGGGGCCCACTAGTGAATTAAATTATAATAATCTTTTATTGGGGTAGAGAGTTTCTGATGATAAATAAATTCTTAAAATACTCCCTTTGTTGTAAGGTATTTATAATGAGTATTCCCAGTCCCATAAGATATTTATTTGGTGACATAGCAACTCTCCTAAAGCCCACATAACTGGATGTTCACAAGTTTACTATAATCACTTAGTGTGATAGCTGATTTGATCAGATTTCTAACATGATTTCTACCATAAAAATAATGTATCATCTTTCGGTCAAAAACTTTGTTCTGTCTTGTTAATTTTGGCCATTCTAACCAGTGTAAGGTGATATCACAATGTGGTTTTAATTTGAATCTCCCTGAGGGCTAGTGATGATGAACATTTTTTCATGTGTCTGATAGTATGTCTTCATTGGAGAAGTGTCTGTTCATATCTTCTGCCCATTTTTTGATACGATTGCCTGTTTTGTGTGTGTTGAGTTTGAGGAGTTCATTATAGATCCTGGATATCAACCTTTTGTCTGTACTGTCATTTGCAAATATCTTCTCCCATTCCAGGGGTTGCCTCTTTGTTTTTTTGACTGTTTCCTTTACTGTGCAGAAGCTTTTGATTTTGATGAAGTCCCAAAAGTTTATTTGCGCTTTTGTTTCCTTTGCCTTTGGAGACATATCTTGAAAGAAGTTGCTGTGGCTGATATGGAAGAGATTATTGCCTATGTTCTCCTCTAGGATTCTGATAGATTTCTGTCTCACGTTGAGGTCTTTTATCCATTTTGAGTTTATCTTTGTGTATGGTTTAAGAGAATGGTCGAGTTTCATTCTTCTACATATAGTTGTCCAGTTTTCTCAGCACCATTTATTGAAGAGACTGTCGTTTTTTCACTGTTTATTTTTTCCTGTTTTGTCGAAGATTAATTGACCACAGAGTTGAGGGGCCATATCTGGGCTCTCTAATCTGTTCCACTGATTTATGTGTCTGTTTTTATGACAAGACAGGAAACAACATGTGTTAGAGAGGATGTGGAGAAAGGGAACCCTCTTACACTGTTGGTAGGAATGCAAGTTGGTGCAGCCTCTTTGGAGAACAGTGTGGAGATTCCTCAAGGAATTAAAAATAGAACTTCCCTATGACCCTGCAATTGCACTCCTGGGTATTTACCCCAAAGATACAGATGTAGTGAAAAGAAGGGCTATCCGTATCCCAATGTTTATAGCAGCAATGATCACAGTCGCCAAACTGTGGAAAGAACCAAGATGCCCTTCAACGGACTAATGGATAAGGAAAATGTGGTCCATATACACTATGGAGTATTATGCCTCCATCAGAAAGGATGAATACCCAACTTTTGTAGCAACATGGACAGGACTGGGAGAGATTATGCTGAGTGAAATAAGTCAAGCAGAGAGAGTCAATTATCATATGGTTTCACTTATTTGTGGAGCATAACAAATAGTATGGAGGACATGGGGATTTAGAGAGGAGAAGGGAGTTGGGGGAAATTGGAAGGGGAGGTGAATCATGAGAGACTATGGACTCTGAAAAACAATCTGAGGGATTTGAAGTGGCGGGGGAGGCGGTGGGAGGTTGGGGTACCAGGTGGTGGGTATTATAGAGGGCATGGATTGCATGGAGCACTGGGTGTGGTGAATAAATAATGAATACTGTTATACTGAAAAAAAAAAAAGAAAAAAGCCAACTTTGTTCTGTTTTGGGGGCCTGGGTGGCTCAGTCGTTAAGTGTCAGCCTTCAGCTCAGGTCATGATCCCAGAGTCATGGGATCGAGCCTGGCATCTGGCTCCTTGCTTCGCAGGAAGCCTGCTTCTCTTTCTCCCACTCTCCCTGCTTGTATTCCCTCTCTCACTGTGTCTCTCTCTGTCAAATAAATAAAAGCTTAATAAAAAAAGTTCTATTTTTATGAATCTTGCTCTACTGGATATTTTTTGTTGATTGCCTGCTTGCAATGCATTACACCTTCTTTTGGCATAGTAACCCTATTTTTTGTTTTGTTTTGTTTAAAGATCTACTCCTCCCCAACTCTCAGACCATGTTCTTACCTAGCTAAAGAAAAAGACACAACATCGTCTCTGCTACAAACATGAGAACAAAGTCAGCTCCAAAAGACTTCCAGAAGGATGATGGGACTGGCTCTGCAGCAGCAACATTATTACCACCTAAAGCCTGAGAATACTCACCACCCTCCATCCCCACACCACCTCCTTCATCCCTTCCTGATAAGCCACAAGTCTCCTCCCATGGCACAATCCAGGAAAATATTTCCTATTAATCTGAAAAAAAGCACTCTCTGTCATGCCAGGGACTGAATAAATTACAAATGTTAGTGATGTTCACCTCTTTCTTTATGCACACAATTTCTTTCAGTTCCATATAAAACCAGCCCGCTTTTCTCATTTCCTTATTGATATAATTAGATGAAATGATACAATTTCAATTGTTGCAACAAGTCTTTCCATCTCTCCTCACATACACTGCTTTATCAATAGGTTAAATTTTTACCTTTCAATTTGGGCTAAAATATACTAAAACAAAGAGGTACCATGCTGAATGGTTTTGGTTTTCATATCTGGAATGATTATTGAATGAAAAATAAATAATTTATTATTGGTTTTCCATATAGCCCATTATTTGTCCTTAGAAGTTTTAGCAGAATTTATTTTTGAATAAATGAATACATTTTTATTACACAGTATCAATTTTTTAAGTTTATTCATATAGCCTATCTTATGTAATTTTCCAGTTTGTAAACACTAGAAGCTATAAATATAGATTTTTTAAATGTGAATATTATACTTTCATCATTTATACAATCTTCACAAGTTGAGTTAGTAACAATTTGGGACCACAAGACCTCTAAGTACCTATTAGACCAGTGCTTCTTTATGTTCATTGCACATATGCATTACCTGGGGATCTTGTTAAAATGTAGATTCTGATTTAGTAAATCTGGGTTAGAGCCAGAGAATCTGCATTTCTCACAACCTCTAAGAAAATGTCAATACTGCTGATCCTTGGAGCACACTCTGAACAGGAAGTTCATAAACTATGAAACTAATATTAGTTGCACTTCTTGAGAACTTTACTATCATAATTGTGTTTGGAATATAGAGCTGAACTAAATATTCCTTTTTCTTAACTGTAAGAAGTGCAGATATATGTACAAGTTTCCTCAAGTATGAAATGCTTAATACCATATATTATATTAATGCTGATAAATACATTGAAAGTTAATTTCAACGCACATTTTTTTTTTCTACACACATGCACAAGTCCATAGATCATGAATTGCTTGGTGACATCTAAATGTCATTTTCTCCAGGCCAAGGTAAGTGATCTACAGAAAATAACATAGGATTAAAAATGAAATTTTGAAACCCAAAGGAATCCTATAAGCCAGCATAGCAATTCGAGGGTAATCATGTTTCTTTTATAAAGAAATGATATTTAATACAATTTCCTAAATTCAGCTAAGATGTACCTGAGAATAGAAAAAAAAGTAGTCCAGTTTTGTATGTTCTACCACTCAGTGGTGATCTGAGTCTCTTCTTGCTCCCAGAAAACAGGTTCAAAGAGTAAATATTTAAACCACTCCTCAGGATATGTAAGTGTGCACATTTGGCTAAGTTCAGGATAACTGCAGAATCACTTTCTTTCATTGAAATCCCAGTTTGCCTTCCATCAATGTTCCTTTAAAATGTTTAGATGCCTTCTTACCAAATGATCTAAGATTAAGATGTCTAGGTCTGCCTGAGCACCTCTGAAATAATTTTGCTGTTAAAAAAGCAAACCATTGTCAAGCACTAAGATGTATCTATCTAATAATTGGAATTAAAAATATTGTTTAACTTGTAACAAAAAAAAAGTACACAATGAATTCATTTTAAACAACTTTACCTCTCATCCTCACTCTCCCTTCCAAAAAAAGCTAAAATGCTTTTTTAGCTTTTAGCGTTCATGCTTGAACACATGCTTATTAGAATCAAAACTTTGCAATCTTTGATTTACAAAGACTCAAAATAACCTTACAAGCTGCTACTGCTGCTGCTGCTGCTGCTTCTTTTTCTTCTTTTCTTCTCGAGAAAGAAAGAGCAAGGTGGGGGTGGGGTGGGAGCAGAGGGAGTGAGAATCAAGCAGATTCCACACCCAGCTTGGAGTCCCAGGTGGAGCTTGATCTCAGGACCCTGAGATCATGACCTGAGCTGAAGTCAAGAGGCAGACGCTCAACCCACTGAGCCACCCAGGTGTCCCTATATTTGCAAGCATCTAATTACCAGGTTATGGGTATTAATTTCATTTAAGAAAAAAATAAATAAAATCCCACTTCAATGTCATTGAAATAAGTTTACTTATACCTCTTTAAAACCTGAGATAACCATGTATTTAAATGGAATTAATGTATATTTCTATATTAATTTAAAAATATATGACATAAAATTATATAATTAACTAATTATAATTATATAATTAACTAACAAATATCTGGAAGAGATTTACATACATTTCTAAATAAGTAGCAAAACACTGCATATTTATTTATTTTTCAATCCATATTTAAAATACTTCATGAATGTTTGGTTCTTTCTTGGAAAGAAGGTTGAGCAGAATAGATGAAAGATTGAAATATAAACTACATTCTTTGCACTGTGCTGTGCACATAGTAGTGACATTTCAACAGTCAACGCCAATGATTATGCTAAGAGAGCAAAGCAATAGGGCAGAAAATACCGAACTGCAAATAAAACAAATATCATTTGGAATGCATGTGTTGCTTTCTATTTGATTATAAATACTCTTGATATTTTGGAGTTTATAAGCAGACTTCAAACTAAATTACAAAGCCAAGGTTAATATCTAATTCAGAAGCAAATGGAGAGCTTCCCAGATTCTTCATTCACTACCCGGATCATTCCCTCTTCCTTCTCTGTGGCCATTCCATCCCAAATTACAGAGACAAGGTAGTCAAGCTTCTCCATAACTTCTTCCTAAGCTTTCAGTCAGGGCAGAATGATAACTGCTCATTTGTAGTTTTTGTTTTTTTGGTGTTTTGTTTTGTTTTGTTTTTTAAGATGTTATTTTTTCTGTGACAGAGAGAGAGAATGAGCAGGGGGGAGGGCTAAGGGAGAGGGAGAGGCAAACTCCCTGATGAGCAGGGAGCCTGACACAGGGCTGGATCCCAGGACCCCTGGATCACGACATGACCTGAAGGCAGCCACTTAACTGACTGGGCCATCAAGATGGCCCTGCTCATTTGTGTTTAGAAATATATTTGCTGGTAGCTGAATTAGAGTAGTCTTCAAACATCCTCGACTGCCAGCTTTTAATGGTTAACTTATTTATATATTCAGTCACTCAACACATACAACCTTCTAGAACTAGGGAATTAATAGTTCAGTATTTTTAAAAGAATCCAACTTACATATACTGAAGGCCTGATCTTTAAATGACCTCAAATCTTATCTGGCAGTATGGTATATATAAACAAATAACATCCACTGTGGTCAGGTTAGTTAGTCGCTTTGTATACATCATAAAATTTCATCCTGTCTAGTAGATATTACCAAATACAAAGGTGAAGAAATTGAGGCTTGAAGAAGTTAAATAATTTACATAAAGTCATATAGACAGAAAATGTCAGAGATGGAATTCAAAGTCTCTCTAAAACTCAATGCTCTTTTCAACATACAAACTGATTCCAATTGAAGATATAGGATTACTAAATAAATTTTAGCACTATACAGGCTGAGTCTTGGATAGAAACATATCTTTGAAATAAGTTGTATCATAATTATTTCATGGAACTGAGGCATTTGCCTTTATATGTTGATATCTTGAAAATGAAACTCCGAAGGATTGGGGATATACAAGCTTATTAAGTAATTAAAGTAAAGTAAGAGTTGACAAAACTTAAAAGTCTCGTGTTTTTCTATAAAGCTGTGACATAAAGCTTTGCTTTACTCTACTTTCTTTTAATATTAAGGGATGGATTAGTCTCGAGTAATTTCTTCATTTAAATTTACCTAATACTATATTTTCAGTATTTGTACTAACTGGAATTATGGTCTCTTGTCTGCATTGAACTTCAAGATCCTGAAGAGCAGAAATTCATCTTATTCTTTCTAGGACTTGAGCAGCACCCAGCAAGCTATCTAACAAGTTTTGAGAACTCAATAAACCTTTGTTCAATTTAATTTTTTATATGTATAAATTTGCTCTAAAATGATTCTCCCATTGAAATGAAGATTAAATAGTGAAACAAAATATGAAGCTTTCAGACAGGATGATTTAGTCCTACCTAATATATATATATATATATATATATATAATATAAGATATATATATATTTATATTTATATATTATATATTAATATATTAATTATATATTATAATATATTAATATATTTATATATTATTAAATATATATATATTTATATATTTATAAAATATATAAAATACATATGTGTACAATATATATATCAGTAAGCTCATTATTTGATCCCATGTGGACATAACAACTTAATTGCCTAAATATACAACTTCTTTAGTTTCTTTGAAGGTATATACAATGACAAACAGAAAATTAACTATTGTCTTTCAGCTTTTTCTATTATTGTAATATGTGGTAAATTCAAAATAATGTATGTTTATGTGAGTTATGAACTATTACGCTAAAACTAACACTTGTGAACTCATCATTAATCTAAATCTTAGAATTTATGACCATCACCTTCTCCCCTTATCTTCTTGCTAGGGACATTATCCTAACTTTCATATTTACCATTCTTCTTGCCTCCTTTTATGTATGTATTTATTTATTTATTTTGAAGGATTTCATTTATTTATTTGACAGAGAGACACAGCAAGAGAGAGAACACAAGCAGGAAGAAGCAGGCTTCCTACAGATCAGGGATCCTGATGCAGGGCTCGATCCCAGGACACTGGGATCATGACCCGAGTGGAAGGCAGGTGCTCAATGACTGAACTACCCAGACACTTTCTTGTCTCCTTTTAAAAATCGTTTGAACACATATTTTTATATTGCTAAGTATCGCATAGCTTAGTTTTTTATTCTACGTGAGCTCTATAAAAATGGAATTCAAAGTCTCTCTTAAACTCAATGCTTTTTTCAACGTACAAACTGATTCCACTTTTTTAAAGTGGTCCTTTACAATGTGCATTTTTCATTCCACATTATGATTCTATAATTCACTTTCTTTATTTTAGCTATCACCCACTCATACTTACACCCACTGACTAATATCCCATCATGCAAATTATACATCTTCATCTTTTTTAACTTCAAAGTTTTTGGATTTTTTCTTTAAACCTAAGTTCTCAAAATTCTGATGAAAACCTAAAGTAGTGGGAAATATTTCTAGTATATGCATAAAGTTATGTCATTGATATATGTAAGCATACATGCAACAAATAGATAAATCTTTAAGGGAATAGCCAATTCCCTCTCTAAAACCAATTAAGTCATCTCTTTGGAGTAGCACAATTTATTAAAATAAAGTGCTCTATAATTAAAGCAACAATTATATGGAACTTTAAAGAACAGACTTTCCAAACTAATAGTAATTACATAAGTAAAGAATGTAAATTTCTGAATGAGGTTCTAGGACTCAGTATATGATTTCAAGATTCCTAAAATAGCTAATCAAATTTTCAAGGCCATGAAAAATAAAACATCTGACCCTAAGAGTCATGTTCAATTAAATATATGAAAGAATTCATGTGAACACAGTGGTCCTGTTTCTAAGCTTTGTGGAAAGTCACATGATTATCCTTCCCACTTTCCAGAGAGAATAGTCTGAACAATTCAAGAGAACATCACTCTAATAACACTAAGAACAGAGGATTTTCATCAGTGAAGCATCTCCAACCTAATTTAGATCAATTTCAAATTAGTGTAATGGTTTATTTGGTATGAAAACCTAAAATGTAAACCTTGTATCAGATTGATTTTTGCAAAATGTCCCTGATATCTTTATCCAATTCATAGCTCACAATATGCACATAGCTGTACAATTTGAAGACCCCTGAATTTATAAAACTCTTAGTCTTTTAAAGTACATCAGGAGCTAATAGTATTTGCAGCTGATTTCCAAATTAGAAAGAAAGCTCTATTGATCTTTCTCAATCACTAGTCTACCCAGTAAGAAATGAAAATGAAAACAAAAACACCTGTAAATGATGACTTTAATTGCATTTTCATGGAACTCTGATCTTTCTTTTTTTTTTTTTTTTAAGATTTTATTTATTTATTTGACAGAGAGAGATCACAAGTAGGCAGAGAGGCAGGCAGAGAGAGAGAGGAGGAAGCAGGTTCCCTGCTGAGCAGAGAGCCCGATGCTGACCTGAGCTGAAGGCCGCAACTTAAACCACTGAGCCACCCAGGCGCCCCGGAACTCTGATCTTTCTAAACTATGTATTCATCTAGTATACATAAAGCCAAATACAGAAGTGGAAGTTGAAAATTTCGTTCCTAAAATCACATGTTTAGAAATAGCCGTATTTATACTTTTTAAAAATCATTTTAAATAAATATGTTTGGAATCATTCAGGCACAGAACACATATTCTCTATACTCCCATATTATGTTGAAGGATTAAGGCAACGGAAAAGATATGGATAATTAAATTTCATGTGAAAATAAAAAATCAAAAAAAGGAAACGTTTGGCCCAACTTTTTTTCATTTAAAAAGAAATCACCCTCTCTGAAATGAGTCCTAAATCCCAAGAAGAATGTTCCTAACTAGAAAGTGGCCCAGTAGGGGTAATGTGGGTGCTAGCGTTAACTGCTGGGGTTGGAAGCCAGCTTCACAGTCACAGCCGTGTGACTGTGGATAAGGTAATGAGTCTCAGTATGCATTATTTTCCTCATCTGAAGAATGAGAATAATTACAGTATATATTTCATTGAATGGGGGCGCCTGGGTGGCTCATTGGGTTAAGCCTCTGCCTTCAGCACAGGTCATGATCTTAGGGTCCTATCATAGAACCCCGTATCCGGCTCTCTGCTCAACAGGGAGCCTGCTTATCCCCCTCTCTCTCTCTGCCTGCCTCTCTGCCTACTTGTGATCTCTGTCTGTCAAATAAATAAATAAAATCTTTTAAAAAATAAAATATTTCATCGAATGATAATAAGCATTAAATTGATTAATTTATGCAAAGCGCTATAGTGATGCCTAATACATAGTGAGCACTCAAAAAAGTTTGTATTTGGAATATTCGTTTGTAATTTCTTAGCCTACTCAGTATATTCTATCCTAATTTAAAACTTTTATATGCCTTTTTAAGTTTTACTTTTAATATATTTTAGTATTTAAAAAAGCTTTATCAGGGGACTGATTAGAGATTGCTACTCCTTTTGCTCTACTTTTCAGACAAAAAATAAATGTCTTCTGCTTTTTAAGTTTTTCAGGTAGTTTGTGTACAAGAGACCATGTAAGTCTACTCTACTTTAGAGTCTCGGAATTGAGAGTGAACTGTCCTTCTTCCCTCCCTTAGTTCTCAATTTAAATTGGTACATTAGCTAATACATTTGGGACTTTGTGAAACTTCGACTGAGGGGACTCCTATGCATCCACTAAGGAAATGCCTATGTAATATGAGTGGTATTGTTCTAGTGTTATCTCACTTTTCCACACCTCGTACAATAGGACCGGTCACATTTTTAGTTTATCGTTGCTGCGAGTAACTACAGAAGTCACAGAGAACTGAAGCACTAAAGGACAGTCAGCGGGCCTAAGACAAGGTATAGAAACACTCTTCACTTTTCTCCCAAAGAAGTACCAGGCTAGAGCCAGCTGATTTGTATATGAAAACTTCCATAAGTCATTGGCAAAGGACATCAGCTGAGCGACATTTTTAAAGTAAACAACAAATGAACTTCTCTTAGCACAAAATGAGCCAGGTCCTAGAAGACGGAAAAGCAGTGTCACGGAAAACTCAAAAAGGAAATGAAACACAGAAATGTATGTTAACAGAACAATGTGGGAAATAAAAATATGCAATCCTTGACAATCTAAGACATCAAATCCACCAAAGGCTAAACAAACATAGTATTTTTTAAACAATGGCAGAGCTGCCCTTTACCAAGTAAGGCTTTTCCTTAAAACAAACAAAAATTATTTACCTAGTACATCTATCTCAAAAAATACTGACTAAACAAATAGGACATTCGAATTGCAAAAACCAGCTATTTCTCATTCCTCTCTACAACTCACCATGGATGTGTCCAGGAACACATTCTTTCATGCAAATCTGATGGGATGTGGGAAATACACAGCTCACACAAGGGGTATTCTGGGCTATAAAACTAATAAGTGACTTCTCACTTGAATAAGATTTTGCCTTATTTCTCACAAACTTCACAAAAAAATTAAAATAATTTACAATGAATGCAATAATCAATAAAACAGAGTATTTTATATAATACCTGTTTAACTAAAGATTCTATTATTAAATACAAGCTGTCAACTCCTAATCCTGGATATAATAATCAACCCGGTATAATTTACACTATTGTTCTTACCCTGTGTATCACCAACACAAAATTTAGTTTAAAGTATTTCAAATGAAAAAATAAATCTGAAAGAAAAAAAATACTAAAAATTTTATAATGGTGAAATCTGAATTATGGTAGTGGGTTTTTTCTTTCTTTCTTTTTTCTTTTTTTTTAAGATTTTTTTTCTTTTTTTAAAAGATTATTTATTTATTTATTTGACAGACAGAGATCACAAGTAGGCAGAGAGGCAGGCAGAGATAGAGGAAGGGAAGCAGGCTTCCTGCTGGGCAGAGAGCCCGATGCAGGGCTCGATCCCAGGACCCTGGGACCACGACCTGAGCCAAAGACAGAGGCTTTAACCCACTGAGCCACCCAGGTGCCCTTTTTTTAAGACTTTATTTGTTTGACAGACAAAGATCACAAGTAGGTGGAGAGGCAGGCCAGGGTGGGGGTTGGAGGAAACAGGCTCCCCACTGAGCAAAGAGCCCGATGTAGGACTCGATCCCAGAACCCTGAGACCATGACCTGAGCTGAAGGCACAGGCTTTAACCCACTGAGCCACCCAGGCACCCCTGGTTTTTTCTTACTTTTCTATATTTTCCACATTCTTCTACAGTAATGTCTTAAATAAAAAAAGATCAAAATGTAGCTTACTGATCTGGTAACATGATTATCTTTGTACCTGAGTATTATTAATGACAAATGATCCCTTGTAAAGCATAATATTTTAAGTATATTTTATCTATATCTTAGGAAACTATATAAAAGGTCATGCAATATTTAGGGTGTTTCACAGATAAATACAATTACTTGAGTGGGATCAAAGATAAATATGTAATTAATTATTACCCACTTTCCAATTTCTATGATATAGATATAAAGCCTCAGTCTATCTATAAAATAAAAGGAATACTATTTAGAGAAGTCTCTTCATTAAACCATAATGCTACAAGTTAAGCAACTTCATGGTTTGTATCTTCTTGATAACTTCCACAGAGCATTTGTTAGATAAACCTATCCTCTCCCTTTCTTCCTCCTCCCACAACTTCCTGTTACACTAGCTTGCCTGCTTTTTTTTTTTTTTTTTTTTTTTTTTTTACGATTTTATTTATTTATTTGACAGAGAGAGAGAGAAAGCGAGAGAAGGAATACAAGCAGGGGGAGTGAGAGATGGAGAAGCAGGCTTCTCATGGAGCAGGGAGTCCTACGCGAGGCCCAGGACTCTTGGGATCATGACCTGAGCTGAAGACAGACTCTTAAGGACTGAGCCACACAGGCGCTCCATCTTACCTGCTTCTAAATCCAACCTAGAATATGAGGAGGCATTAAATTGGATTAAAAAAAAGCCCTAAGCAAAACCAAAATTTTACTTATTAAAAACCAAGGAGAGCATCAAAGCACATGAGGAGTTTTTTTTCAAGCCATGGAAAGAGTAGAGAGGAACACTCTAAAACTTACATCATAAAACATAGATATAATAAATTTAGACTAGGAAATTTGTAAGGGTACTAAACACCTCCTTTGACCATCAAAAATACCAGTGAAGTATCAAGAAAAATGTTAAAATTAGAATAATATAAATTCTTTAGGGCTCTTCCAAGAAAAACCAGTTACAAAATGTATGCCTAGGGAATGGAATTAATTGCTTTTCAGTTAATCATTTGATTCTGGGATGTCTACCAAAAATGATGACTTTGGATAAATGACATTTTTTAAATTTCCCTCAAAAACTCAGGGGCACCTGGGTGGCTCAGTGGGTTAAAGCCTCTGCCTTCGGCTCAGGTCATGATCCCAGGGTCCTGGGATCAAGCCCCACATCGGGCTCTCTGCTAGGCAGGGAGCCTGCTTCCTCCTCTCTCTCTGCCTGCTTCTCTGCCTACTTGTGATCTTTGTTGGTCAAATAAATAAATAAATAAAATCTTAAAAAAAAAAAAAAACAACTCAGTAAGATTTAGGAGATCAAAGAGCCTCTCCTCATTTTTCCCTCCCTCTTTCCTGCCATTCATAGTCATATGTCTTGAAAAAAAATAGTCTACTATACCTGTGGTCTCATCTCCTACTTCTCAATTCACTCTGGACTGGATCTTAACTCCCCTCCCCGCACCTCCACTGAAACTGTTCTCACCAAGGTCAATAAGGAATACTCTGTGCTAAAAACAAACAAACAAACACTCTTTTTCAATACCCAATGTATTTGATTTCTCTACAGGTTTTGACATGGTTGACCTCTCCTTTCCTTCCGAAAACTGTCTTTTCCAGGCTCCAATCTCTTGTTTCTTTTTCCTATTCTTTTGTTTACTCCTTCTTAGTCTTCTTTGGGGGATCTTTTCCTCTGCTTTTCTCTTGGATGCTGGGTTTTCATTTTTCGTAGGCCCCCTTCTCTTCTGTTAGCAGTATCACCTAAAGCACATGAGCCTTCCTGTCAACCACACCTCACTGGCGCAGTCACCCGCCTCTGTAAGAAGGGCAGGCCACAAATAGGGAAGGACATGGAAAATGTAGATTGAAAAAGCCCTATGGCCTACACAGAATTGGTTTACACTTCACAGTATCTATCTTTCCAACTTTGGGTGAGAATCTAGTAATATAATGAAAATCTTAAACTACAATGATATCAAGTGGATTAATAACAATGGAAAGAAGGCATTACCCCATTTATAAAAAAAAATAATAATAATTATGTTTTACTTTAGTGTTTCAAATCACACATTACATATGAATGTATTCACCAGACCCCCAACATCCAACTGTCCTAACACTCTCTACAAAAGAAACTACTGTCGCTAATTGTGTATCATTTTAGTGCTCTTCAATGTAATTACAATAGTACAGAAAAATACATATTGTTAATCAATATAACATGTAATTACATATTAATTACCTTTATTGTTACATTTTTGCATACAAATATCATGCTTTCCATAACCTGAGACTTATTTTCCCTTATTCCATTTCAGAGGTCTTTTCATTTCAGTCTATTCTTTTTTGTGCTGCATTACTATACCATGATTCATTTACTTTTCCCTAATAGTGGATCTCTAAGTGTTTCTAAGTTTAGCTATTATAATGTTGCAATGAATATCCTTGTTACATGGCTATTTGTACCAATGCATTTCTGTAGATCATACTCTAAGAAATATTGCTAAGCCAAAAGGAATGAATGTACTTTTTAATGTTTAATAGGTAATGCCAAATTGTCCTATAGATATGTTTTAATAATGAATATTCTCACCAACAGTAAATGAGAGTGTCTACTTTCCTATATCAATTTTGTTATGTTTTGCCAATAAGGAATACTGTATTATTATATTAATTATTATCGTAATATTACAGATGAGGAAACTAAAATTCAGAGATGTTCAGAAACTTTCCCAAGGTCACAGTGTTAGTAAGCATTAGTACCGGTTTCAAATGAGATTACTCAAGTTCTTTCTATAGACTTTGCTGCTTTTGAAAAATTACAAGTGTATAAGCCAGATATAGAATCTACAGGATATGTTGACTCCTAATTGCCTCACTTGTTAATATGAATGTAAAGCCCATCAGAATATGTCTAGACACAAGGAAATCTGGTCACTGAATAGATAAATGTGACATATTTTGCCACTGAAATACCTGTGCAGTAATTATGCCATCTAAAATTATAAAGCACAATAACTGGTATAAGTAATTTGATTAAAAAAATCACTGCTTATTATAATGATTTCAAACTTTTTATTATGTGGATAATATTAATTAATCTTGAAATTTTTAATTAATGGCTTATTCTAGAAAAAAAAAAAAGAAACTATCTTCAGTTCTTAGCCTCCCCGGTTAGTTTTAAAAATTGTTTCAGAACAGATGTCTAGAAAAGTAGTCCTTTCATGGAATAAAAAAAATCTGAAATATATTTATGTTAGAATCACATATTAATGCTAAAATACAGAGTGAAGTGCTTAAGAGTTTTTCCCAGATCCTTCTTTTAGTTAAGATGCTTTTTGTAACTCTGAATAGGTTCTGAAAACTTTGTTTACCTCTAACACTGTACTTACATGATTGTCAAGGCAGTTGGTCTTTAGTCTGGGAAAACATTATAATTATCTCAAGATATATGGCATGCTTTATTTTTTGATAAAAGAACACTCTAGAAGAAAGTTATCAAAATATATGAAGTATTGATGACAATAACCAGCATTTATCAAGTACCTCACTAGGCAGTGATCTAAACATTTGACATACTTTGTATTACTCTACATTAAAATGCTGAGAAGTGGAGTACGTGGATGGCTCAGTGGGTTAAAGCCTCTGCCTTTGGCTTGGGTCATGATCCCAGGGTCCTGAGATCAAGCCCCATAATGCTTGATCATTATCATCATCTCCCTCTCAGCAGGGAGACTGCTTCCTCCTCTCTCTCTGCCTACCTCTCTGCCTGTTTATAATCTCTATGTTTCAAATAAATAAATAAAATCTTTAAAAAAATAAAATAAAATGCTGAAAAGTAGATACAGAGAGTTTACAGATATAGTGAACCTGATGAAATTGGAGAGCTGACTTGTGATCCACCCTAGTTTTGGTTTTGGTAATGGACATGTCCCACGATGCTATACTGACTAATGATGAAGAATGAGTTATTATCAATATCATTAACTGCTATTAAATGAGTATGTCTTTGAGAGATAATGGTTTTCAAACAATAATTTTAGTCTTTCAGAGATGTGCTTTTGTGTTTACTTTCCATCAATCATGCTGGACAAGTGTACTATCAGAAGAAGAAAATTCACACTTTTCCTAACATCTAGTTTACCTGTTTAAATTCATGCAATATTACACAGAGGAAAAGTCACCAAGTATATTAAAACTCATCAAGACCAGGTTGAAAACCATTCACCAAAAGTAGTTTTCTGCAAAGTCACCTTAACCTAAAAATTAATCAATTGTCTTTTCCACAAATTTAGTTCAATATAAGAACAGAATGGTGATCTAGAAAACTTAACAGATCACTCCAAATCTCAACAATGCAATTAATAATTTAAACAAAAATTAAAAACCAGAAAACCTCTTATTCCTAATGTAAATCCCATATATCTGTGAGTCATAAATTTTGACTTATCATTATAGTGATAGGCTTAAACTTAGTTGACAATTTAGAATTCCTAGACTCATCTGAATTTTTTAAAGATTTTATTTATTTATTTGACAGAGATCACAAGTAGGCAGAGAGGCAGGCAGAGAGAGAGGGGAAAGCAGGCTCCCTGCTGAGCAGATAGCCCGATGTGGGGCTCGATCCCAGAAAAATGGGATCATGACTTGAGCAGAAGCTTTAACCCACTGAGCCACCCAGGCGCCCCAACTCATCTGATTTTTAAAAATTCACTATGGAGGGACACCTGGGTGGCTCAATCGTTAAGCGTCTGCCTTCAGCTCAGGTCATCATCCCAGGGTTCTGAGATCAAGTCCTGCATCAGGCTCCCTGATTGGCGGGAAGTCTGCTTCTCCCTCTCCCACTCCTGCTGCTGTGTTTCTTCTCTCCCTGTACCTCTATCAGATAAATAAATAAAATCTTTAAAAAAAAATTTACTATGGAAAGATAATTGATTTTCTTGGGGAAAAACCAAACTCTTTCTATGCATATGTAGATAATCAATATTGACTGTTTGATAAAGGACAGAATTTACTTTAAGAACTTTGATCTAGAATCTACCACTATTTAATTAATTCCTAGGTCAAATTATTTTACTTCCCAGTGTTTCACGTTCCTATATTCTTTTTTTTTTTTTTTTTTTTTTGGTTTTAATAGTTTTATTTTTTTTTTTAACTTTTTATTTTTTATAAACATATATTTTTATCCCCAGGGGTACAGGTCTGTGAATCACCAGGTTTACACACTTCACAGCACTCACCAAAGCACATACCCTCCCCAATGTCCATAATCCCACCCCCTTCTCCCAAACCCCCTCCCCCCAGCAACCCTCATCACGTTCCTATATTCTTAAGTGAGGACGACATTGTCTTCCAACAGTATTCTAGAAAATCAAAGAGCCAAAAATTATATATTGTAAGTAAATGAATTCTTTATAAATAGAGATTATCCATGCAATACTGAAAACCTAGAATACTCAATCTGGTCCTTCCCTGTTACCTAAAGGAAATTATCAGTTCATTTTGCCTCTTCATCAATTAATTAAATAAGGAAGTAAACAAATATTCACTGACCACTAAGTAAGTGCAAGCGCGGTCACAGGCTTTGCAGTCCAGTTTTTGCCCTAAAACACCCCTAAAATAAAGTATCTGCTCATTCTATACCTATAAACAAACCTACAAGTAGCATGAAAACAGTCCAGTTTGAAAATATAAATTTTAGTGACAGAAATATGGCAAACATACATTTCTGCAAAATTAATAATTTTCTATAAAAAGACAAGAAATATGTGTTGGTGAGAATGTGGAGGAAAGGAAACTCTTTTGCATTCTTGGTGGGGCTGTAAATTGGTGCAGCCACTATGGAAGACAGTATGGAGATTCCTCAAAAAATTAAAAATAAAAGTACCATACAGTCCAACAATTCCAGTACTAGATATTTATCCAAACAAAACAAAATAGTAATTCAAAAGGATAACCATTCCTGTGTTCACTGCAGCATTATTTATAATAGCCAAGACAGAGAAGCAACTTAAATGTCCATCAATTGACAAATGGATAAAAAAGATATGTATAAATATATACCATGCAATGTTACTCAGCTGTAAAAGAATGAAATCTTGCCATTTGTGGCAACATGGATGGACCTAGAAGGTCTTATCCTAAGTGAAATAGGTCAGAAAAAGACAAATGCCATAAAATTCCACTTACTTGTAGAATCTAAAATATGAAATAAATAGAACAGAAAGATACTCATAAATACAGAGAAGAAATTGGTATTGCTGGAGGGGAGGGAGGTTGGAGAAGGGCAAATAGGTAAAGGGGGTTAAAAGGTACAAACTTCTGATTATAAAATAAATAAGTCACAGGGATGAAAATACATCATCAGGAATATAGTCAATAATATTTGTAATAACTTTATATGGTGACAAATGGTAACCAGATTTACCATGGTCATCATTTCATAATGTATAAAAATGTCAAATCACGGTTATACACCTGAAACTAATATTGTATGTCAACTATACTTCAATTAAGAGAGGAACAAAAAGAAAAACATAAAAATAAAGCAGGTATTTAAAGGAATCACAAAATCAGAGTATATTAAAATATACGTATCATTGCCACTTCATAACCCAGTATAATCCCAAGATTTATTTGCTAAAGAATTGAATGCTCTAAAACAGTCTTTACGTTACGACAGCTATAAAAATGCTCAAATATCAATAAAAAGCATAAAGTTTGCTAAAGAAAATAGAGTATTTTTTAATTGGCCAAGCTATTTGTACTTAGTAAGCAAAAGAAAATAGCATTGATATATTGTCAACTTCTTCTAAAGCAAAGTTTATCATGGCGCATCTTTTGAAAACATATCCCATCTTTACAGCATTTCTGTGTTTATCAATAAAAAATGAGTTTGTAAAAATAATGTTTAACATTTAAATTGGCATCTTTAGCGTAATTTAGAAGATTTTAACCTAAATTTCTCTTATTTTAAAGTAAAATTTCATAACATTTTAAAAATGCAGAATACAAAGTTAACTTTAAGTTAGCTATGAATGTGAACATATGGGACTTTTAAGATAAAGATAAATCTTATGTACTAAGTATGACATTTTACGATATTAGCTACATAAAAAAGAATAAACGACAGATTCAGCGCTCTTTTTAACTTCATACTCCCATCTGATGGAACAAAAATGTTATTACTTCATTTTAAAATGTGAAAATCAAAGGTGTAAAATATCATATTTCAACAAAGCTCAGTAAAAACTGAATAGATGCAACCCCTCAAACTGTGCGTGTTTATGATTCACTCATTTAGTCATTCATTTTACACGAAGTCAACAAAATATTTATTGAGCATACGATGTGCCTGATGCTATGGCAGGCATTGGAATCAGATGGCTAAAAAATTAGACATGATCTCTAACATTGTGGAGCTTATTATCTAACGCGGAAGATATGGGTTAAATAAACGAAGATAACTACAGAATCCCAGGTTATGGTAACACTATAGTGTTAGAAAGAAAAAAAGTTAGAAGAAAAAAAGTGTGATAAGAAAAAAACAGAAAACATACCTTTAAGTTAGTTTACTCAAAGAAGCAAAATCATTGAGAATCAAAAAGAGTAACTAAAAGAGAATATATCAAGAAGGAAACAGGAGGTACGAAAGCCTGGAGGTTGAAAGGAATGTAGTGTGTTTGGAAAGACCAGAGTGGCTGGAACAGTGAGTGAGAGCCGCAGAGGAGCTGAGAGTACATTAGATCTATTTAACCTCATGAAAAGTGTTTTAAAAACTTTTTAGCCTACTTTGTCCCTTTTACCAAACAAAACCAGGAGCCATCGAGTCATAAAGTTATTTCTCAAACTAAGATCGCATTTATTTCCAAGGTTTACTTGATCAGTCTCTCTTCAAATCCTTAGGTGATCGGCTAACCTGAGTTAATTAATGGGGCCCAAAATAAAAGTGACCTTCAAGATCAGGATAACTACAGATTTGTTTTTTTTTTTTTTTTTTAATTAAAAGCTCACTCTAACTCATTATTTGGGACTAACATTAGTAAATGATCACTTAAATTTCAAAAAGTCCAAAAACATGTTCTTCATTAAATGTGAAAGCAGTAAATTCTATTTCACGGGTGCTTAGTTATTCTCCAAACCTTGCTACTTTAAAAGGCACAGATTTTGTTTTTCTTGGGTGCTAAAAATGAAACATTTTTCTAGATGCCAAGTTAATCCTTGTTGGCAAAATACATACCATGCATAGTGTTTGTGCAATTTGTAATTACAAACTGACACCCACTGACAATACAGAATAGCTTCTACCCTAGCAAGTAGTTACAAATATTGAAGACCATTGTCTGATCCCATAAGGCAAGTCATTAACTTTCATTATTACTAATGGGAGTTATGGGCATATTTCCAAAGTAAATCTTAGGCATTATGTCACATCACTGCTCCTAAAAAAGGCTTTATTTTCAGGTTGGATATTTTCGGTCACGCAGACATTTGGCTATTTTATTTTTCTCCTTAGAAAACTCCAGATACACAAAATGCCAGCACATATCTTTCATTTTTCATCTTTTTTTCCTCTCTTAGTATATAATTTTGGAAAAAGTATAAAATCAGTTTAAATATTTATTTAGAAAAGTCTGATGTTACATGTATATTCATATATACAGGCATCTGTATAATAGCATCAAGTATTGGTAAGTGAAAGGTATATTCCCATATACTCTATTTGACATATAAATTGGTAAAACCTTTATGGTATCTGGCAATGTGAATCAGAAGCCTTAAAAACATTCCTAACATTTTATTGAATAATTCCAATTTAAGATATTCTCATAAAAATAACCAGAGATGTCTATGTGCCCTAGAATTGAAACATTTTGGGGAAGTCAATGAACTCTCCATAATGCATGGAAACCAGTCCAATCCTACCTGTATGTTAAAGGCTGAATGACATAATTAATAAATGGGAATTTAGACGGTTATGTAGGTAGGCAGGTAACATAGAAACATAGATAATATATTATATAATATGTAGCATACATAATTATATTAATAGAAGTTTATATATTATAGATAACATAGTAGATAAACAAAAGGCTAAAGAGGATGCAACAAAATATTGACAATCTCTAAATGAAGGAATTATAGGTAATTTTATTTATTATATCTATATACATATATTTACAAAGTATTAAATGATATATTATTTGTTTTTAAATGTATTAGGAAGTATATTTTCTGTGAACTATATAATTTGTTATTCCAAAATCTTATAACAAATAGTTACTAGTTTTTTTTTTAATTAAATTTATTTATTTTCAGCATAACAGTATTCATTATTTTTGCACCACACCCAGTGCTCCATGCAATCTGTGCCCTCTATAATACCCACCACCTGGTACCCCAACCTCCCACCCCCCCACCACTTCATTCCCCTCAGATTGTTTTTCAGAGTCCATAGTCTCTCATGGTTCACCTCCCCTTCCAATTTCCCCCAACTCCCTTCTCCTCTCCAACTCGTTACTAGTTTTATAAGCAGTATAATCAGTAAAATAATAATTGGTAAAGTTTTTTTTTTAATTTTCCCTCATCTTTAATTTCAATTTTTCAATTTAAATTCCAATTAGTCAACATACAGTGTAATATTAGTTTCAGGTGTACAATATAGTGATTCAACACTTCCACACATCACTGTGTTCATCCCAAGTGTGCTTCCTTAACCCCATTATCTATGTAACCCCCCCAACTTCCTCTTTGGCAACCATCAGTCTGTTTTTTATGGATAAGAGACTGTTTCCTCTTTCTCTCTCTCTCTCTTTCTGCCCCCTTTGCTTGTTCATTTTGTTTCTTAAATCACATGGTATTTGTCTTTCTCTGACGGACTTATTTTGCTTAGCCTAATACTCTCTAGCTCTATTCATGCTTTTGCAAATGGCAAGATTTCTTTCTTTTTTTATGGCTGAGTAAATTTCCACTGTATATATCACATCTTCTTTATCCATTCATCAATCCATGGACACTGGGCTATTTCCATAATTTGGCTATTGTAAATAATGCTCCTATAAGCATTAGAGTTCATGTATCCCTTTGCACTAGTATTTTTGTATTCTTTGGGTAAATACCTAGTAGTGTGTTTGCTGGATCATAAGGTAGTTCTATTTTTAACTTTTTGAGGAACCTCCATACTGTTTTCCAGGGTGACTACACAGTTTGCATTCCCACCAAAAATGTAAGAGGGTTCCCCTCTCCACATCCTTGCCAACACCTGTTGTTTCTTGTGTTGCTGATTTTAGCCATTCTGACAGGTGTGAGGTGGTATCTCATAGTAACTTCAGTTTGCATTTTTCTGATGGTAAATGATGCTGAGTATCTTTTCATGTGCCTGTTGGCCATCTGGATATCTCCTTTGGAAAAATTCTATTCATGTCTCCTGCCAATTTTTAATCAAGATAATCTTTTTAAGGTGTGAGATTTTTAAGTTCTTTATATATTTTAGATATGAACATTTTATCAGATATGTCATCTACAAATATCTTCTCCCACTCCACAAGTTGCCTTTTAGTTTTATTGATTTTTTTTCCTTCACTGTGCAGAAGGTTTTTTGTTTGTTTTTTTACGTAGTCCTAACGGTTTATTTTTGCTTTTGTTTCCCTTGCCTCAAGAGACATATATAGGAAGAAGTTGCTATGACCAATCTCAAAGAAGTTATCGCTTATATTATCTTCTAGGATATTGATGGCTTCAGGTATACATTTAGATCTTTCCATTTTGAGTTTATTTTAGGGTATGGTGTAAGAAAGTGGTCCAGTTTCATTCTTTTGCATGTCCAGTTGTCCCAATACCATTTGTTGAAGAGACAGTCTTTTTCCCATTGAGTATTCTTCCTTGCTTTGTCAAATATTAATTGACCATACAATTACGGGTTCATTTTTGGATTTTCTATTCCCTATAGATCTATTGATCTATGTGTCTATTTTTCTGCCAGTACCATACTATTTTGATTATTACAGCTTTGTAATAGAATTTGAAGTCTGGAAATGTTATGCCTCCAGATTTTTCTTTTTCAAGATTGCTATGGGTCTTTTGTGGTTCCATACAAATATCAGGATGGTTTGTTCTATTTCTGTGAAAGACGTTGTTGATATTTTGACAGAGATTATATTAAATATGTAGTTTGCTCTGGGTAGTACAAACATTTTAACAACATCTGTTCTTCCAATTCGTGAACATGGAATGTCTTTCCATTTCTTTGTGTCATCTTCAGTTACTTTGACTGGTGTTTTATAGTTTCCAGAGTATAGGTCTTTCACCTGCTTGGTTAGGTTTAATCTTAGGTATCTTGGGTTTTTTGGCACAATTGTAAATGGGATTAATTTCTTGATTTCTCTTTCTAATGCTTCATTATTGGTGGATAGAATGCAACAGATTTCTATACATTAGTTTTGTATCCTGCAACTTTACTGAATATGTTTGTTGGTTGTAGTAGGTTTTATTGGAGTCTTTCAAGTTTTCTATATATAGTATCATGCCATCTTCAAATAGTAAAAATTTTAGTTCTTCCTTACTAGTTCAGATGTCTTTTATCTCTTTTTGTTGTCTCATTGCTATGGCTAGTACTATGTACCAATACTATGTTAAATAAAAGTGGTGAGAGTGGACATTCTGTCTTGCTCCTAACCATAAAGGAAAAACTCTCAGGTTTTCCCTATTGAGGATGATATTAGCTATGGGCTTTTCATATAGGCTTTTATTATGTTGAGGTATGTTTCCTCTAAAGCCACACTGTTGAGGATTTTTATATGAATGGATGCTGTACTTTGTCAAATGCTTTTTTCTGTATCTATTGACATGATCATATGGTTGTTCTCCTTTCCTTTATTAATGTGATTTATCACATTGATTTACAAATATTGAACCACACTTGCAACCCAGGAATAAATCCTACTTGATACTGATGAATGATTTTTTCAAATGTATTGTTGAATTCGGTTTGCTAGTATTTTATTGAGGATTTTTGTATATGTGTTCATCAGAGACACTGGCCTCTGGTTCTCTTTGTTTATCTGGTTTTGGATTAGAGTGATGCTGGTCCCATAGAATGAATCTGGAAGTTTCCCTTCCTTTTCTGTTTTTTGGAACAGTTTGAGAAGAATACGTATTGACTCTTCTGTTTGGTAGAATTCACCTGTGAAGTCATCTAATTCTGAACTTTTGTTTGGAGTCCTTTTTTATTACTGATTCAATTTCTTTGTTAGTTATTGGTTTGTTCAAGTTTTCTATTTCTTCCTTTTTCAGTTTTGGTAATTCAGATGTTTCCAGGGATTTATCTACTTCTTCTAGATTGTCCAATTTGTTGGCATATAGTTTTCCCAATATTCTCTTATAATACTTTGTACTTTTGTGGTATTGCTTGTGATTCTCCTCTCTCAGTTGTAACCTTATTTGTTTGGATCTTTTTTCTGCCTATAGATTTATCAAGTTTACTAATTTTTTCAAAGAACCAGCTCCTGGTTTCATTGATCTGTTCTATTGCTTTTTTTTTCTAGTTAATATTTAATTTAGTTAATAAATAAGCATCATTTATTTCTATTCTAATCTTTATTATTTCCTTCCTTCTGCTGGCTTTAGGCTTTGTTCTTCTTTTTCCAATATTTCTGCAAGTCTGGTTTAGTGGTCACACTAAATTTTTAATTTAAATTTTAAATTTAATTTTTGTTTGTCTGGGAAACTTTTTTATTTCTCCTTCCATTCTGAATGATAGAGTATTTTTGGCTACAGATTTTTCCCATTCAGCACTTTGAATCTATCATGCCACTTTCTTCTGGCTTGCCAAGTTTCTGTTGAAAATTCTGCTATACTTTAGAATTTCCCTTGTAAGTTAAGGACTTCCTTTGTCTTGCTGCCTTTTTTTTTTTTTAAGATCTATTGTCTTTTTCACTATATTTTGCACATTTAATTACAATATGTCTTGGTATTGGCCTGCTTTTGTTGATTTTGATGGGAATTCTCTGTGCCTCTTGGGTCTGGATATCTGTTTCCTTCCCCAGATTAGGGAAGTTTTCAGTTATTATTTCTTCAAATAAGTATTATGCCCACTATTGTCTCTCTCCTTCTTCTGGGATACCTACAATATGAATGTTATTATGGAGTCACTGAGTTCCCTAAGTCTATCCTCATGTTGGATAATTCTTTTTTCTTTCCTTTGTTCAGCTTCATTGCCTTCCATTACTTTGTTTTCTAGGTCGTTAATTCATTCCTCTGTTTCTTCCAGCCTGTGGTTCATTGTATCAAACATGTCTCTAATTTTGTGGCTTTACACCCTTCATCTCCGATTGATTCTTCTTTAACTCTTCTATCTCTGTGGTAATGGTCTCACTGATTTCTTTCTTCCATTCTTTTCTAAAGCCCAGTGTGAATATCTTTATGATTATTGCTTTAAATTTTCCATCAGGCATGTTACTTTTATCTGTTCTGCTTAGTTAGATCTCTGGCTGTGACCTTATCCTATTCTTTTATTTGGCATAAACTCCTCTATCTTCTCATTTTATCTAAATCTCTGCCTTCTTCTCTGTGTTAAAATAGTCCATTATGTCCCCTGCTCCTTAAAGTAATGGCCTTATGAAGAAGAGGTCCTGTAGTGTCCAGGGCCTGGTACTTCAGGGAGTGCCTCCAGTGAGTGTTGCATCTTCTCTACCATTGTGTTCTGGCTGCTCTATCCTTCAGGCCAGTCATTTGCAGAGGTTCCCTTTGCCTGCTGTGGGCAGTGTTTGGTCCCTTCCCTAAATATGGTGAGTTTTAACTAGGTGCTTTGATCTGCTTGTGAAATGAGACCTATCACCACCTCCATGAGATCTGAGGTCCTGCAAAACTCTCTGTTTAGGAGATGTAGTGGTTTGGGCTGATCTTCTGTGGGAGTTCAGGGAGGTGGGCTTAGTGTAAGCAAGTTAGGCAGCCAGTTTTGGTGCTGCACTGCCTCCTGCAGGTGGTTTTTGTATTTAAACTGAAGAATGGGAGGGAAATGGCAGTCCCCCAGCTCCTTTGTTCCTAGAAATGTCTCTGTCAAGGTCATGCTCTAAGAAAAGCAAAGATTGCCTGGGGCCCCCTATTGCCGGCACTCTTCAGAGAGCTGTTTCCACACTGTCTGCCCCAAGGTTTTTTGCCTGCCTTCTCTCCCGGGGCAGCCCAACGTCCTCTGGGCTGTACCCCAGCCAAGCTTGCTGACTTTTAAGACTCCAGGTTTTAAGGGGAGCCTGGTTGGCTTAGTCAATTAAGTGCCTGCCTTCAGCTCAGATGATCCCTGGATCCTGGGGTCAGGCTCCCTGCCCAACTGAGAGCCTGCTTCCTCCCTCCTTTTGCCCCTCCACCCCCCACTTATGCACACACACACACACAAACACACACACACACACAATCTCTCTCTCTCTCTCTCTCTCTCTCTCTCTCAAATAAATAAATAAATAATCTTTGGGATGCCTGGGTGGCTCAGTTGGTTAAATGTCTGCCTTCGGCTCAGGTCACGATCCCAGGATCCTTGGGCTCCCTGCTCAGTCAGGAGTCTGCTTCTCCCTCTCATTCTGATTCTCCCCTGGCTTGTGCATGCATGTTCTCTCTCACTCAATCTCTTTTTCTCTCTCAAGTAAATAAATAAAATCTTTAAAACTCCAAGATTTAAGCTTCTCTGGCTGCAAGAACTCATGAAATTCAGTCCCCCTCATTTGCCAAGCCAACAGCTATGGACAAATATCATCTTGTGTGTTCCCTTTGTGCTCCACTCTCTGTTTCCTTCTACACAACCATGGCCTCCTCCCCTCCACATCAACCAGGATCCATTTCTCCCCCATACCATATATCCACACTTTCTACCTTCTTCAATGTGGCCTCTTTTCTACCTTTAGTTATGAAGTTTGTTCTGTCAGTCTTCGGGTCAATTTCTGGTGTATTTATGATGATTTGATAGTTATCTAGTTATTTTCATGGGCTGAAGCAGGCTAGGGTCCTCCTACTCTTCCACCATCTCCTTCACTCCAATAATTGTTACAGTTTTTAAAACTCAAGTGTTCTAATATAGATATTTTTAAATAATATATTCTTACACAAGCAAGAACTGCATCCTGTTCAAGCTCCTGGCTTGGACTTCTGATTAATGCTGCAGGTCCACTCTGTTTATTTTTCCCTAAATAGTTATTTTTATTCTTTTCATGGTTACTTTAAAAAATATAGTATATACATTAACTTAACATTACCTAACTTTAACCAAAAGAATGCAAAGATAACACACTGCTGTAATTCTAATCATTACGCTTCAGATCTACATGATACCTTTGTCTAGTATTTTAGTTCTCATTTATAACTTTACAAATGAGACATCAATTCAATTTTCTACAATCCATGTTTGTTTATATTCACACATATATTATCATTTTCTTTGACATTCTTTTTGTATCCCTGACTTCACTTCAAGGCTCTTTTCTCTTCTTCCTAAATTATATTCATTAAAACTTCATTTAGTGTTGATTCATTGGTTAGTAAATATTTCTGATTTTTTGTGTGTGTGGTCTAAGAATGGGTTTTTCTTTTTGCCCATGTTTTGAAAAGTAGTATTACTGAGTATATAATTCTCAGAAATCTGATGATACTATGTCACTAACTTCTGGTTTCCATTGTTTCTATTCAGAAGTTAGCTGTAAGTCAAATTTTGTTCCTTTGTAAGTAATCTATATTTTCTGTCTGGCTAATCTTAAGACTCTTCTGTCTGTTCTTAACATTATGAAGTTTCACTGCAATGTAGTTAGGAACGAATTTCTCTTTTGATTTGTTGGATTTCCCTAACCTGAGGATTGATGTCTTTAATATTTCTAGAAACCTCTTAGACATTACCTCTTTGACAGTTGCCTTTCTTCTATTCTCTCTAATCTCACCTTCTAGCAGCCTGGTTAAAGGTACATAATGGTTCTTCTACTATCTTCTGTACCTAAAACTTTTCTCTTTCATATCTGTGCTATACTATGAGTATTCTGCAGATCTTTGAGTTCACTAATTGTCTTAACTATATCTAATCTACTATTAAAGCAACCTAAAATACTTAAAAAATATGTTATTTTTCATAGTCTTTTTGTTATTGTTATTCCTTTGGTAAGTCACTGATCTCTTCTTTTATTCATGTTAATATAGTTATCATATGTATTTTTTGAATATTATAATTATAGTATTCATAGTCCTACAAATGTGATTCTAGAATTTATTTTCTTTTGTCTCCAGTGATACTTATCTTTGCTATTATTAACAAATGTTGTTTGTTAATTATTTGTTATTTGTTAAATTTGTTAATTATTTGTTATTTGTTAAATGTTATTTGTTAATTAACAAATGTTGTTATAATAATAACAACAAATATGTATATTTGTTATTATTACTATTATTTATTATTATTTTCTGTGTGTGTATGCATGAGAAAGAGAGAACCCATATTACTGGTCAAGTTATCCAAGGGATTTGTCTGTCATTAAACTCTGGGAGTCTCTGGGTAAGTGCCCAATTCCAGGTATGGGACAGGGTAAGTGCAAGTGCAGCCTAGGACTTCTTGTGCTACACAGAAAGAAACCCTCAAAAACAAATGAGGTCATGTCAACAAGATACAGGAGATAGTTTAGGACAATGTAGCCTTCGAAGGAACAGTAACTGTAGTTTATTATAACTCATGGAATATTTCAAATGAGCCTATTGTGATGCTCAGAAGAGAGGAAAAAAGGAAGGAGAGACTAATTTATTTGCCCTTATTAGAGGTGACTATTGTGTCCACATCCGGGAGAATTGGTAATTGAAGAGGAAAAAAATAATGCTTTACTTTTATGAGGAACTTTGGTTCCTTCCCAGTTGATGAAGGAAAATTCATCATTAGAACAGAATATCAGCTATTAAGTATTAAGTATCAGCTGATGAATATCAACTCTCAATAAAGTAATTGATTCAGCTAGTATCATTATAGTATGCTAAAACTAACAGGTACAGAGTTATGTGGAAACAAGATTTTCAACTAGAAACAAAGCACTCTAAGGATAATTTGCTAATGGCAACAGAAACAAAATAATTATATTTGCAAGGAGATCTTATAATCACCACCTTTACCAAGTGATCAACTTTACTTAGCTTCACTAAAAGGGCAGCATCCTAATTTCTTGCATCTTCTCATGAGAAGCAATGGAAGCACATAATGGAAAGAGTTTTTGCCAAAAATTTTTAATTTATGAGCATTTTGAACTTTCAGTTACTACAGGCATATGTGTGTGTGTATAATATATAATATACATATACATATATATGTGTTATATATATAGTACACATATATAAATATGTGCATGCATGTGAGGGTGTGTATTCACATGTGTGTATAAACTATATAATGTACAACAGAACTCTAGTTAGGGAAAATAATGACTGTAAGAGATGATTTAGCATCACCCATGGAAATCTGAATATAGACTAGGAATGAGATATTAAAGAATGACTACTAATTATTTTAGGTATAGCGAAAATAATAGTAGTATGATATGGAGATGAGTATTTTTTTGGACATGTATGCTGAAATATTTATGGTAAAGTATTATGATATCTGAAACTCAAATTCAAATGGTTTGACATGAGAGAGAATTGGAAAGGCAGAGACAGAGACATGAGACAGATATAAAGCAAATTTAGCAAAATACTGACAAGTGGTGAATCTTGTTCATTTATGAGTATATGGATATTCATGTACTACTCTTTTCATATTTATATGTTTGAAGTTTTTATAATTAAAACATTTTCATAAGTCAAATATTAACAAATTAAAGTGCCTTCCTCCAGAGCAGATCTGTGTTTGCTTTTGCCATGTGCCTGGGAACCAACTTAAGACAACTGCAATTCTGACTTGGCATTTTTTTAGGCCATCAGTACTAGCAGCGTCTATCCCAACCCAAATGAGTTTAAGAATTTTCTTCCCCCTTATCCAGAAACAAATCTAGATTGACAGACACATTTCTGTATTTGAACAGATAAGGTTTACTTCCTTCTTTTTTCTCATTTACTCACTGAAAGAGTAGCTACTTGGGGGTTGCAGCCTTATGGAAGACATTTTGCTCCCAACCTCCACCTTCTTAAAACCTTGGCTTTGTCCCTGACCTTCACATATGTGGCTCAGTGAAGTCAAAGGCCACCAAAAAGTGGCAGACTTCAGGATGTCAACTTTCTCACTGCTTCTGATCTCTGAAGATTTCTCTTACTTTCTCACAAGATGAATGACTCCCACTTTCAAAAAAAAAAAAAAGTGTGTGGGTTTGGGGTATGTTTGTGTATCACTAATATTGTTTTGCAACATCCAGTTCATCATATTATCAGAAATGGAAATTAGGATTCAAAAAACATTTTATGAAAATAAACTTAGCCTAGAGCCTATATTAAAATGACTTTGTTTGTTTTGCTCTTGTCATTGTCATTACTTTCCTAGGTCTACTGTACTATATAGTTTTGTTATTTGTTCTCCTTGTTGGAAGAGTTATACCAGAGAAAGTGCAAATATCAACAAGAAGTATATCTAGTAACCTTATAAATAAACTTAAAATCAATGTAACTGTGATCTTGTTTATCAACATTTATCCTATAGTAATGACCTCTTCAAGATAAGCTAAAGGTCTGTGTGCCCCCAAGATTTTATGTTTAAGCCCTGCTCCCCTATATGATGCTATTTGGATATATGATATGGGGCCTTGGGAGGTAATTAGGTTCAAATGAGGTCATGAGAATGGTCACGGAGCAAGTATTCTTATAAAAAGAAGAAGACAGAGCAAAGCTCTCCTAGTCTCCTCTCCATGTTTGGACACAGTGAAAAAATAGCTGACTACAAGTCAGGAATAGGGTTCTCACCAGGAACTAAATCTGCCAGAACCTTAATTTTGGCCTTTCTAGTCTCCAGAACTGTAAAAAAATAAATGTCTGTCGTTTAAGTTACCCAGTCTATGGCATTTTGTTATGGCCACATGGGCTAATATAAGACACATTTCTGAACACAGCCAAAGTCCCTTTCCTCCACCATCTCTTCCTTAAGGATCACTGCCACCTCTGGATGCCTATGACAATTCTTGTCTAGACTATAGCCCTTGATGAATTCAGGTTCATGGGGAGGTTAAAAGCACAGACTGTAATCAGATTTCCTAGGTTTTTTTACTCTCTCAGCAATGTGCACAGACCCTATGACTCTGGAGATGTTTCTTAAGCTTTCTATGTCTATCTTAACAATTGCAAACTAGAAATATCAGTAGTCCCAATTCATAGGACCCTTTTGATTACTTAATGAGATGACTCATGAAAGATGTTTAGCATAGCACCTAGCATGCTGTAAGTTCTAAGTGTATTATTATTCAATGCCTATAGTTATCTCTGTAAACATCCATGTTTGATTCTTGTATGGAAAGCAAACAGTCCTTATAAATAAAGACCACTGCTACTGCTCCATCTCTTGACAGGAGAATGTAATGCTGAACATGCTTTTTACCATATTAAGTCATATTTATATTTCGTTAACAACTACAGTTATTTAAGAATATCACCACCAAGTGCCTGGGTGGCTCAGTTGGTTAAGCAACTACCTTTGGCTCAGGTCATGATCCTGGAGTCCCAGGATTGAGTCCTGTGCCAGGTTCCCAGCTCCACAGGGCGTTTGCTTCTCCCTCTGACCTTCTCCCCTCTTGTGCTCTCTCTCACTCTCTCTTTCTCAAATAAATAAATAAAATCTTAAAAAAAAATATATCACCACCATATTAACACTTTCCTTTCCCTAATAACTATATTATAATATTGAACCTGAATCTGTCTTTCAGAGGAAAAGATATCATAGTTTTAAAATTGATAAAATATACTTCTAGAACCACCTTCATTTAGAGAACAAATTCTCTAAGGATGAGATTTCATAATCCATAATATGTGTCAGAGAAGTATTGATGGATACTTGGGCTTATCTGGAATCCTCTAAAATCATATCACACACTTAGAAAATGAAAATTCCATGGAAGAGCACCACTTACCTGGAGAAACCCAGCTAGGCAATTGAACAGCCTCTAAGAAGATTCCTTTGACTTCTACTGTTCAATTACAAAACAGAATAAATTGGTAAATTTGCCATGAAAATGAAATACTATGTCACCACAATAGGCAAAACGGTGATTTCACAAATTCAGCTTCTTACAGATGTGCTTAAAATACCACCACTTTCTCAAGGAAAAAAAATGAATAAACCAATGTTGGGGAAACAAAAATGCCAATTGGATTTTACCTGTGTTTTAAATGAATGGGTTTTCATAGTAGAATAATCAAGTAGCCTCCAGGCATTTCCATGGCTCTTGGAGAGTTCCCATGGAATATAAAGTGCCCTACTTTCCACTTTTCATGGCTCTCTAGTGATAGTCACTTAATGGAAAATAGTGTTTATCTAGGATGACATTCATGGTGATTTTTACTTCTGAAATAAAAGCTAATTGTGTATCACCTTCTTATGCAAATAAGGTACACGCTTCCTTGAGTATTACGCATTTTGGCAATTTCTGGACCCACAGATGAACGGGGGCATTTCTAGAGGTAGGTTTACGTTCAAAAATTAAATCTAGTGGTCACAAGTATTCAAAGAGCAACAGTATTAGAAATCTAATCAAAATATAGATGTTCAACTCTATCATTACTTTGGACAAAACTATTTTAAGCAGAACTGAATTTATTTTTCTAAAAAATAATCACCTTTTGAAATACTATTTAGCTTCTCTTTCCTATAGCCTGCCAATTCTTCCTGTAACTCTCAGCATTATAAAGGAAACTCCAATAATTATATTTACATATTTTCTATAAATATAAATTCACCCCCTGTAATAAGAATAAATCTACCTGTTATCAGGAATGCAAAATCAAGAAAATCATTTTTAAAAATTAAGCAGAAGTATAACAAAGCAAATCAAAAAACAAAAACTGTGTGTATGTGGAAATGTAAGAACCTCAACAAAAGAATTTAGATATTATTTGGTCTGGCCACTTTATTTTAGATGAGGAAACACAAGCCCAGAGGAAAAAAGTAGCTTCTAAATCACATATGGTAAAGCTAAATAAAGAACTCAGGTTTCCCCAAAACGAACAGAGATGTATAACCATATTATTTAAAATAACTCAAACAAGCCCCCTAAGTGAAAATGACTTCAACAACCTCTCAGATTAACTCCACACCAAATTAACCCTATACTGTGAGAACCTTTAATGTGTTCATACTATAACAATAGCATTGTTTTCTTCTGTTGATAAAGATATTCACCCACAGAATGCAATCAAAGGTTTTACAAAAATTACAATCCATGACTGCTTTCCAATCTCTACCCACAAGGCCTGTGAAGTGATTGCATTAATCTGAGGATCATAGACTATGGAAGTTATACTTCCACTGATAGGACTTCTAAGCTTCTCATAGGCACTCTTTACATTCTCCAGTAACAGTTACACAGATCAGAATAACTTGGTTAAATACAGGACAGGAGATTACTTATAAGAAAAGTAGGAGATGTTATAAAAATATCATTAGAAGCATTAATAATTTTAAGATTTTTAGAGTGTCCTTATATTTCATTTTAAAATAGTATCTAAATAAAAAGAAGGGCAAAGATTAGAATTTATACTTTATATAAAGTTAATATCCATTTTCATCAAAAATCAAAAGAATTAGACTTCATATTTTTTTACCCTTAGAGAGATTAGAGTGGTTTTACCCTTCTTGATAGTTAAAAAATAATACAGATTTGGGGTGCCTGGGTGGCTCAGTCAGTTGATCCAGTCATGATCTCAGGTCATAGTCTCAGGGTCGTGAGATTGAGCCCCACATAGGGCTCCCCACTCAGTAGGGAGCCTACTTCTCTTCCTCTCCCTCTACCCCTCTCCCTACTACATACTTTCTCTCTAAAACTAATAAATCTTTTTTAAAAAATAACAGTGAAGATTTTCCTTCTAATGGGTAGTACTTCTCCTACTGACTAATGAAATGATATAATAAAACTTATTCAGTTTTAATGTGTCATTTCCTATATAACCCTGAGATAGTTCTCTCTAATTTTGCTATTTCCCTGCCAAAAGGCAAGTTCCATGAAACCAAATATTTTAATCTTTTTTATTTGTTTCCCAACACCTAAAGCACTATATAGTATAATTATCATATAGTATCAATAAATATTTGTTAACTGAACAAATGATGACTAAATAATACAGGGACTATTATGTGTTAGCCACATGACAGAATTCCTATACATAAGTCATATTATGTCTGTTACCATGTGTAAGTCACATTGTATATGTGTTTTAAATGTTGATGATTTTCATATATATCTTATAAGATGGTTGTCAAAGATCTTTGTCAAATGACTGTAAAACAATAGTGCTCCCATCAAGTGAAAAATAATGACAATTCCCATTCATAAACATCATCTCCTTTTTTCTTTATAGAAATGCTATAGTTGAGGTAGGACTGATACTACTACCACCAGTTTATAGAACTGAGGCTTGAAAGGAGGGGAGACCTCCGCACATTTGTAATGTTGTTCTGAAGCAGACTAAGACCTAGAATGGCCAGTGGCTTTGATCTTTTAGACCAAAACTCACTTCCATGAAATACTGGCTCTGATTTACCACTGTCAATTCATGGATGTAGATTTGATGGAATGGATTTTTGAGGCCCACTTTCAAATTCAATAAAAGAGCTAAGTAAGAGTTAATAGATTAGTAAGATTCTCTCCCAGACTAGTCTTCCTTCACCCACTGAAGACTTGGTTAAGAGGGCTCCAATGTTAAAAGTAAGCATGAAAGTATCTTCTGGGCATACTCCCTCATGGTGGTTTCAGTGACTTTCTCTCATCTATAGCTTGAAGTGAAAACCCTTCAGTTTGGTAGATTTCCACAATCTGCTCATTTACCTACTACTTTGCCAAATTCCATTTCCATTATGCTGCTCTGATAGTAATATCATGGACACCGCACAAGGAAGCAAACCTCATAAACACTTGGTCATTACTGATCCATAGACTTCTGTCTCCCATACCCGCTCAAATTAGAAATTTCCCTTGGTCACATTACTCATCTTTCTACTTCAAGGCTGTTTTCATTTTTTTTTTCTTTTTCTTTTTTTTTTTTAAAGATTTTATTTATTTATTTGTCAGAGAGAGAGAGAGAGAGCAAGAGCGAGCACAGGCAGAGTGGCAGGCAGAGTCAGAGGGAGAAGCAGGCTCCCTGCGGAGCAAGGAGCCCAATGTGGGACTCGATCCCAGGACGCCGAAATCATGACCCGAGCTGAAGGCAGCTGCTCAACCAACTGAGCCCTGAACTTCACCTGTTAAAAATTTTAGGAAGAAGGAAACTAAAAATACTGGAGCCTGGTTTTTCCCCAGGCAACACCTCTCCCAGGGAAAATCTTGACACAAGATTAAGATGCACCGAAACTCATCAACTGTATTACTAAAAGGTTGATTGATTGAATTTCATGTAATCATAAAACAGCATAACTAGAAATCATAACTAGAAACCTATGGATTTTGTATTACAATGCTGTATACACATATCACCAGTCCTGTCCCCCCAAAAGTAAAGCTATTTCACTAAATATAAAATAGCATAACTGTACCTACAAAATACATTTTCTACCAACAAGAAAAACAGCAAATATATATATATACATATATGTAAAGATATATTCTTTGTATCACATATCATAGTTCAAAAGAACTATAGCTTTCTTTGCCTATTATGCAGAAATGTAGCTGTAATTGTGTTATTCTTCTAAACAAATATTCATATTAAAGACTTTCATTTTATATTCATGTTTTATCATCTATGTATATTTCAATATAATTGCCCTTATCCCCATAAAACCTCCCTGTTATAATCAAATCTACTAATATTTATGGTGCAAATACTTCTCTAAATTCCATAAGAATTACTTTTCAGAATTAATGACTGAAACAAAATGACTAACAAAGTTATCACCATATTTCATGTAAATATCATAGAGCAAGTTCCCCCAAAATGTCACAAGTATATTTTTCACCTAATAATTTAGGAGTTTTGAAAGTTACAGAAAATTCCCATAAAATATATATGTTGGAAAGGCTAAAGAAAAATTGCTAATCATTCATATTAGTTTATTATGGCTAAAAAATAAATATAATGCAATGCAAAAAGGATACTGTACTGGTATGAGATTGTGAGTCCTGCTTTATATCCCTACTAAGCCACAAACCAGCTGTTTGATCTTAGGAAACTCATTTAACCTCTAAGGGTCTTGAACGTTCTCATCTATAAAATGAAGAAACCAAATTATCTCATTGCTAAGGTACTATCAAAATAAATGATTCTAAAACTATGAGCAGTTTTCATAATTGGGAGTAAGACACAGGATTTAGTATACAGATATTTAGAACTATTCTTTTTGCTGTAGCAGATGATCTGTGTTTAGTCAAGGTTGTTGTCACCACACTATGTAAAGTCAAGGGTATTTGATGCTATTTAGTTTTCCTGATAGGAGAAATGTGTTTCAATTGAATTATGACATGCTTCTGCAGCCTGATTCCTGCAAGACAGCAGCAGTCTGCTGTCTGTCAGCTATGCCAATAAAAGTGATAAATGTTTCCAGTGATTAAGTTATTTGTCAATAACAGAAGAAGCATTTTGAACTCCTAAATTCTACACTTATAATTTCATACTTGTCTAAAAATGTATAATCTATTTAATGATTGAAATATAACAGAAAAAATTCAGGAAAAAAACCTATATTTTCTAGGTTAAAGAAATATACTTTGCCACAAACTTCTCTACTGTCTGAGAAAAATCCCAATAATCCTTAACAATAATAATAATAATAATTATTATTATTGAGGTTTTCAATGCCCCTTTAAGACAATGGCTTGAATATCATCTTAATATTATCCAGACATCATTTCCTCATATTAATGATATAAATATGAACTTACCAATATACAAATATATATTTATATATATGTACATATATCTATATATATATATAAATTTTTAATGTCTAACAGTGTAAGAATCAATTAGAAAACTTTCAAAATAGAATGTTCTTTAAATTTTTTTAAAAATCTGATCGGATTCCCCAGGAAATCTTTTCAGAAAACACAATGGAGGATAATATGCTAAAGTAGTAATATTCAGGCTGTAGTGGGTCTTTGGGGAAATATTCAATGTTCTCTTCAGCTTTCATTGAAAAACTAAACAACCACAAGCAGCAGGACAGTTTTCCCTCTGGAAGTGGATGGTTATAGATGTATTAAGGAGTAAAACATATGCTATTAAATATGGATGGTGAATAATTCATATGTGTTATCAAAAGAGCCAAGCAACTGGGACTAATATCTGCTTTGCTGAAAATCTCATTTTGTTCTTTGTTGTCTTTTGCAATCAGTAGACTCACAGAATATCTGGTGTAAATGAAAATAAGGTTGACTGCAAAGTTATAAGAAAATAAATGAATTAAACTCAGGTTATAAGCCAATGTTGACATATTTCCCTTCACTTGAAAAAATCTACAGAACACTGTAAAGAGCTGTCCAGTATTTTTCATTGTAATCTAAGTAATATGTCGACAAAATGTTCATGTTAATTTTAAATAACTTAAATAAATAATTTTAAATAACTCTTTGGTTGAGGAGATAGGAAAAGTAAGCCAACAAAAGTTGACACAGGGCAATAATAGAATAAACAGCCTAGAAATTATGTTATTTAGGGCAATATTTTTATTTTTTAAATTTATTTTAAATATTTATTAATTTATTTGAAGAGAGAGAAAGAGCATGAGTTGGGGAAGGGGCAAAGGGAAAGGGAGAGAATCTGAAGCAGACTCCCCACTGAACATGGAGCCTGATGCAGGGCTCTATCTCATGACCCTGAAATCATGACCAGATCCCAAATCAAGAGTTGGATGCTTAACTGACTGAGCCACCCCGGCACTCCAATGGTGACTTTTTTTTTTAAGATTTTATTTCTTTATTTGAAAGAGAGAGAGCTAGAGGGAGGGAGAGTGAGCCTGAGCACAGGGGAGGGGCAGAAGGAGATGGACAAGCACTCTCCCCATTAACAAGGATCCCTACATGCGTCTTCATCCCAGGACTCCAGGATCATGACCTGAGCCATAGGTAAACACTTAACCGATTGAGCCAACCAGGTGCCCCAGCAAGGATGACATTTTCAAAGGTGATTGTTTAAAGGTAACATTCTGCTTAAAAGAAGGATCTGGACAAGCAAGAATGTGGTTCAAGAAAGCATTTACACTGATACAGACTCAAGAGAGTCAGAAGTGGCATTTCTGCACCCACTACTAATGATACTACAGAAGATCTAAAAGAAGTAGAAGCTGCTTATTTAATAAATATCCTTTGATAGTAAAAATTGCTGTAAGTTACAACATTGCCTCTTGCCCAGCACAACCTTTGCCACAATGAAAACCCTAAGGAGGACAGGTATCATAAAGTAGAATGTCATAAAAAAATTTAACACTGACTACGAATTCTGCAACATTTTAAGATCTATTTTAAAAAAAGAAATTTAAAAATGATGATTACTGCTTTTGAAAGATAAAAACAAAGGGAATAATATAACATTGTTATGACTCATTCACAAAGATGCTTAGATTTCATTTAAGCATCTTTCTATCACACAGTTAATATATTAAAAATTACAGATTGGATGCAAATAAGTTCTTATAAAAACTATCAAATATAAAATTATTCTTGGTTTTACACTGTACAATTTGTTAAAATATCAAGCAAAAATATCCTCAGGTGTCACTGAGAAAAGATTTATACAAGTCGTAGATAATGAAGGAGTTGATTTTAAAGTTCTCTTTTCCCCATCATTTATCACTTCGGCTTGGTCCCTAAATCATATTGAGTCAATCATCTATTCATTACTTCTTCTCTATTTCTCCTGCTTTGGTCCAAACCTCTCATTTCTTATCTAGATTACTCTAAAATAGTAATTTAACAGGTCTCTCATTTTGCTTCTGTATTTCAAATCTACCTAAACTCCCCACCCTGCCCCACACACATCTTACATTCCAACCATTTCCAGAGTCACCTTCCTAAAATACAAATCTGATGCCATTCCTTCGCTCAAAAGACTTCAAAGATCCATTATTTTTATGCTGTTATTCACAGTCTTTAGTGTAAATCATCAAGCCTTTCCTGATCTCATTTCTGCTTATCTCCATAACCCCATCTTGAACTCTGATCTCACATGTACATTTTTTTCCTAGAAAAATTGAATGACTTGAAAATACCCTGACAATGCAGAGATGTGTCCCACCCAATCTTTCTCACTATGATTTCTCTGCACGAAAGTGCCTTTCTCTTTTCTTGCATTCATAGTGACACATCCTTTAATGTCCAGTAGTGTCACTTGCTTTGGAAAGCCTGAACTGTCCAATCTGTTGTGGATCTCCATCTTTTGTACCTTCATTTAATCAGGGCAGCATACCCCAACCCAAGATATATCACTGACACTCCCATCTTGCCTATTAATAAAGCTGGGAAATCCATTGAGAAAGTGGAGAATGATTGATTTTATTCTACCAGTGCTGAACATAGACCCGACAATAGAAGGTACTCAATAGTGTTGTCACATGAATGAATCTAAGGGAGAAAATTTACTGAGGGGAATAAAAATATTAGTACTTCCGTGACACTGATGTACATAATAATCATTGGCATATGTCTGTACTCATTCACCTTTTAAATCCAAAACCAAGTACTTTTAAATTGCAAAATGCTTTAGAAATACTTGTTGGGGGGCACCTGGGTGGCTTAGTGGGTTAAAGCCTCTGCCTTTGGCTCAGGTCATGATCCCAGGGTCCTGGAATCTAGCTCTGCTTGGCAAAGAGCCTGCTTCCTCCTCTCTTTCTGCTTGCCTCTCTGCCTACTTGTGATCTTTGTCTGTCAAATAAATAAATAAAATTTAAAAAAAAAGAAATACTTGTTAGGTTAATCTGTTACTTGTAATTCAAAGAAATAAAATAAATAAAATTGTATTGACCTGAAAATATTATGTATTTAATACTCAAAAATAATCTGAAATTATCTTTTCAAATGGTATAATAAGTACAACCTTTAACTGAATACTAAATAATTTTTATATAAATTATAACAAAGCACTGTTTTATAAATACTATCTTCTATTAAGTATTAAGTAATGCCTTCTAAAGTTTACTTTTATCAATAGTTAGAGACATATCTCTTTAGCTTCAAGGGTACACTCCAAGCTTCCACATGTGGGATGGAAACTAATTAATTGTTAATTGAAAATTATGGCTCTAATGATACAAAATATAAAGATTCCTTTGAGATCTGCTCAGAGTTTATTTGCTAAAATGGCATTCTGCTTTGATTCCAAATACCAAAAACAGTCTATATATTCTTTTTTTTGGGGGAAAAAAAAGGTTTCAAAAATTATGTCGTTAGTTTCTAATCCCAAATAAAAAGAGTCCTTGAAAAATGCAAGAACAGTGTATTTCCTCAGTTACATTAAAAAAAATAAAAATCTATGTGTCACTAAGTTTAATTTTCAATTACATGAACTTTAGAATAAAAGGAATGAGGCACAAAGTTATTTTGACATCAAAATTATCCTTGGATTTAAAAATAGGCTTTGTCTTCTGAGTTCCCATATGCATTGTCTTTCTTCCTTCCTCTTTTCCTTCCCTTTCTTTCTTTCTCTCTCTAAAGATTGTTTATTTTTAAGTAATCTCTATCCCTAATGTGAGGCTTGAACTTATAACCTCAAGATCAAGAGTCACATGCTCTACCAGCTGAGCCAGCTAAGTGCCTCCCACGAAGTACATTTTCACAGAAAATCCGTTATATGTTTGGCTGTCATTTCTGTTTGTCAACACACTTTAACGGTCTATTTTCCTTTCATTACCTACTTACTTTATGCTCACTCATACATTGTCTTGCTTTCAAGCTCTCAATAATTAATTCTATATTTACGAATATCTGTAATTACAGAATATTCCTACCTTTTTGAATAGGCTAATATTTCCAAGATTAACAAAATGACTGAGGGAAAAGCAAAAGTAGGGACCACAAATCAGAGCATTTTCCATGAAACCCAGTTGTTTTCACCATTTCTTAGTAATAAAGTAATAAATAAATAAATAAATAAATAAAGGATTATCTTAATAGTTGGCACCAAAAATTCCATTAGGGATGAAACTTTCTTTATCTGGAGAAGAGGTCTTACCAGGCCATAGAAAACAACACTTTGCAGAGGTGAAAGCAAAGCGACAAAGCAATAGTGAGACTTTGTAAGAAGTAGAAAAAATAAGATTTCCTTTATAGTATGAAAATGATATTTGTTTTCCTCCTGGTGAAAGAAAAAGAGAACATTAGATAGGATGATAAGAGGAAGAAGGGGGGAGCCAGTGAAATGCTATGAAACTGGGACCAAAATAGGAGATTTACTTAAGCTCCAATTTAAAGTCATTTGCTTTGATAGGATATAACCTGCCCCCAACTTTTCTCTCCTAAGATATTCAGCAAGGTTTGCTGCTCTTGGGAATAACTGGTTTCACTGGTTGTTTTGTGGATGTTCACAAAGAGGCGTGGTTTCTTCTGTGGAGTGATGCTTTGCAGAACAGAAACTTCCCCAGAATAAGCAGAAATTATTTTGGCAGGATAACCTAACCACACAATCTTTCACCACCACAAGCCTTTATAGATTTGCAGAAACCCCTGGAAGGAAGGGGATTGGACTTGCCTGGAGCACAGTATGGGAGGCTAAAACTAATATGTTTTGCATTTTCTGCTGATATCGGTGCTGCTTTACAAATTTATAGGCTTGGCAAGTCCCACAATACTCTGTATTGAATGTAGTATGATTTGCCTTTCAAAATTGGAATATTTTCCAGTAAAACAATTCAGAATATACAATTAAAGGTACTGCCCTAATAAGATAACAAAAAAAAAAAAAAAATCAAGAAAAATTCTAAATGAAAAACATTTAAGTTTTATTCACTTTCATTCACAAAGTATAGCATTTTCAGTGTCTAAATGTAAAGAGTAAAAGGACATCTAAGTGATGACATTTGATATTTGTGTACAAATACCAATAATAGAACCCATTTCATGAAGTAGGTAATTTATATATTAATGTTAATAACTTTTTATTGTTCTAACGGATAAGAAAAGAGTTAAAGTTAACCGAAGATCAAATATGTTAAGAACAAGAATTTCAACAGTAAAAGGTTTTAGAAAACTCAAAAATACAAGCTTTTATTTTTTCAACTAATTTTAAAAAAATCTGTTAAAAAGAAAGACACAGGTCCAAGGTGGAGTCACTAGCCCCTGGGATAGCAGATCAAAACTTAATTGAAGTTTAAACCAATCAACCTGGAATTTTCTGGTCAGCACCAATGAGGTAATCCATCACAGGGACTCTCCGTTCCCTAAAGGAAGAGGAAATTCACCTAATAAGATCCTCTGCCCTTCCCCCTAAGAGAAGGTGATCTCACCTGTAACAATAGAACAATACTTTATTCTCTTTTACTAATAACTTCCTGCCCTTCCCTCCTTCCCATATAAATCTTCCATTTTTGTACAACTTCTTAAAGTTCCTCTCTACTTGCTGGATAGGATGCTGCCTAATTCAGAAATTGTTTAATAAAGCCAATGAGATCTTCAAATTTGCTCTGTTGACTTTTTTTTTTTTTTTAACAAATCAAAACATTATCTGGTAACTTCAAACTTTTTGTCTTCTGATCTTCCTACAAGCCTCTATATAAACACACATGGTAAATAGCCATAATGACAAATGAGTTGGCAGGATTTTCCAACTATGCCAAAGTCACATCAATCTTAAACCACAAAAACAAAATTCTCACTCACTGAGAAGTAGATTTATTCAATGTAACTATTCATACAGCACCTTTGAAACAGATATTCTCATAAGCACTGCTAATAGAGTTAGAATAAGTAGTACAGACTACTAGGAAACAAACGTTACAGAAAAAGAATGGTCAAAGAAAGGATATTGGTGACCATATTCATTTCAATGAGAGCTTAGATCTGTCTAGACATTTTCTCTTTAATTGTATAGTTGTGTAAGATTAATTTTGGAAATCTAAAATAAAATGAGAACAAGTTACTATCAACTTCCGTGTTCATCATACATTTTTTTTGTTTGTGTTCATGTGTTTGACATTCACATGCCTCTTGTGTCTCATTTTTCCCTAAACTGAAAAAGTCTGCTGATTTTGTAGCTATGAACAGCAGGATCTATTTCAATAAAAATGCCCTTCCATGTTTGAATATTGAAAACATACTGCTATAAGTAATGTACAAAAGGCTAAATACAACTAAACCAGGTAAAAGTGGTGGAATGAGGGAAAATGTATGTTATATTCATTAACATTAGATCCAGGCTTCAATTTTTAGCACTACCTTTTAAAACAGATGTTATAAAAACACAGATAAAATATAGTTCATTCTTTTGCATATAATGCATTTTTTAACAACCTCAACATTCTGATTTTATTTAAAACCATTTCTAAATCATTCATCCAGTCACCACTGTGAGTTGTTCAAGAACATTCTGACCAAAGTAAACATTCACTAGAAGAAACAGGATGCAGATATAACAACACAGTGTCATGTAGATATCTTTGATATCCTCTCATAAAGAAATCTGATTTTTGAGGTACCCAATATTTTCCAAGGACTCAAAAAAAAACCCACTCAAGTGAAAATTTAGGTTTAAGAACTATATTGTCTACTATTTTCTTTTCTTTTAGATTTTTTAAATTTATTTGATAGACAGAGATCACAAGCAGGCAGAGGGAGAAGAAGGGAAGCAGGCTCCCTGCTAAGCAGAGAGCCCGATGCAGGGCTCAACCCCAGAACCCTGGGATCATGACCTGAGCCGAAGGCAGAGGCCCTAACCCACTGAGCCAGCCAGGTGCCCCTGAGTCTGCTATTTTCAATGAAGTTCTATTAATCATAAAATCCCACTCATACTATACATCCCCATTTAAAAATGTACTTTTTTGGATGCCTGGGTGGCTCAGTCATTAAGCATCTGCCTTAGGGTCTGATCATGGTCCCAAGATCATGGGATTGAGCCCCACATCTATATAGCTCTCTGCTCTGCAGAAGCCTACTTCTCCCTCTCCTGCTCCCCCTGCTGGTGTTCCCTCTCTCGCTGTGTCTCTCTCTGTCAAAGAAATAAATAAAATCTTTAAAAAAAAAAAAATAAAAATAAAAATGTACTTTCTCATAAAGATAGTTCATAGTCCAAATCTACATAAACTTTGTTTTAAAAAATCAAAGATGCTCGCTCAGCTGTCTCAGTTTAAGTTTCAAGCAGTGTCTGGCACCAACAGTAAATATTTGATTTTAAAGACATTCATATTTTTAAAAGCTACCTGTAGTGCTATTCCTAGGAATGGCAAGCATGATACACTGGTAGATTCCGCAGCTGTTACAATGCAATTGACAATATAAAATGTAAATTATGGTCTAAACCGGTGAAGAGAGGAATCAATTAGTACTTAATCTATTTGAAGTTCTTTCTAAAAGTCCCTAAGAATGAAAGACACCTTCCTCCTGTTGCTCATTTAATATTGGCATTTCTATGTGGCAGATGGTGACCTTATCCCTGTGCTTCGGCTAAAAAGATTTTTATTAAGGCTAAACAAGTGTGAACAGTGCTAATTTCTTGCAGCAGGCAGATATGAATAAACCTCTCGAATGAATAGAAGTGCCCTGCCTCACCATATGGTTAAAGGCCCACAGCCTGCCAATAGAATGGACTGAAAAGTAGCCAACATGTTTGAATCCTGCCCCAAGCCCCATGTTTCATCATTAGCCACCCAATCAAAGAATAGCTACAAAGGAAAGGAGATCATAATGAATGAGAAACATAATCTATTGAACTGTTTGGTGGGCTAAGCTCTGAAGAAAGGTTGGTCAAGAGTAAATTCTGAAATATGAACATTCGCCTTTCAGCCCCCCTCACTATACTTGTGGTGCTCTAGCCACTTTTCTCCCTAATACAGACCTACTACCCCCTTCTATCAACCCTGATGGTGCCTGATACTTAATCACAGCTCTGGGCATACCACCTTAAACAGCTCCCTTCAGTTTATGTTCTAAGCTCCTAAGGTATGTCTCAAATGTCACCATATTCAAAGAACATGTATTTCCAGAGACTCCTTGTCTTAACTTATTTTATGTCTCTTTTACATAAACAGAAACTAGGTAGAATCGTTTTTACTTTAGTCCATAGGGAGTTTAAAAATGATGGGTGTTAAGGAGGGCATGTATTGCATGGAGCACTGGGTGTGATACATAAAGAATCTTGGAACACTGAAAAAATTAAATTAAATTAAAAATAAATAAGTAAATAAATAAATAAATAAAATCTTCAAAAAAAATTTATAAAATAACATTTAGAAACTTCTACAACTAATACATTTGAATTACCTATAGTTTCCGGCTTTGCTATGATAAATTGCTTGATATTTGAACATGGGGTAATTTCTCATTATCTAAGATCCTAACTTGTTGTCTTCCTGTAACCATTGTTAAACTTATTTGTGGATCCTTGATTTGACTTCACTTGGTTTGAATATGATGCAAATGAGATAGTACATGCTGAACATCTGATCATCTCAGTGGTTAACTACATAAGGCAAAATGATATTTTATAGACCGTTAAAATGAACATTAAAAACATTAACATTCTCATGAGAAACTTAAGGAATATAAGAACCACCACTCAAAAATTTCACTTCTTTCCCCTACCAAAGAATAATTACTATATAGTAAGATTCAGTAAATACTTTCATGTGCCAATTTTATGAGTCTTATTGCTGTGATTCTCCCAATAAGCGCCCAAAATAGATACCATAATCAGTCACATTTTATGGATTAAAAAAGCAAGATCATATGATCAAGACGCAAACCATCTCAATGGACTCCAGAACCTTTTTCCTTAATTACTACAATATACACTATCCACCAACTTGTCTCAACTAGTTGTTCAATGCAAAGCCCTTACCAGTTGGCTATCCTTAAAGCATTGACTACCTCCCCTGAGAATATCTGCATTTCTCCACTTCCTATCCCACCAAAATGAATAAAAATGAAAGTAAAAATAGCAGGAGATTGATGCAGAGATGAACAGACAATTCCATAACTGTGGAATATTTCAAAAGCAGGACTGATGAAGACCAAATAACTATATAGATAGCTACTTATTCTCTAGTAGTATAATCTGCACTGGAGAACACATAATGGCTGAACCTATTAACAGTTGTGCTCTAAATCAATGTTTCATGTTTTCTGGGGGTTAGTTGTATATTTGCTTGAATGAAAGAAAAAGAAGGCATAAACCTTTTAATATTTTTACTAAAAATATTAAATATTAAATATGAAAAATATTTAATATTTTTCAAGGTCTACAACAAAGAAAACTGAAATGTTTTGTCTTATGATATGCTTGTATGCATTTTGTCCTTCCACAAAATTTTCCTGATTAAGCAGATCAAATGTGACATTTTCCTCTTTTCTGTATATGTCACTGTACATCTAAAAGTGTCTACTTTTTATATGCTCCTATAACATTCAACTACTCTTCTACTCTTAATCTGTGTCAGTTATAAAATTTTAGTCTATTTGTATAGATACTAATGATTTTCATTCCCATCTATCTTTTCCTTGGGTTTCACTCATGTACATAAATATTGCCTTTTGCCATTCAAATTCCAAGGCTATATAACTTTTATGTCATTAAGACATTTTATATCTACCAAATAGTACCATACATCATCTGCAGAAGATATAAGCAACTCTGTTTCTTTTTGCTATGGGAAGAAAGAAGAATTGTGGTATACCCTAAACTCTTCAAAAAAAAAAAAAAAACACAACACAAAATCTAATGGAAACAAAACAAACGAGCCAAAAACACAAATAAAAGTTCTCCTTAAAGAAAAAACATCAAAGTGATAAAACAGCTATTTATTTTCTTTTAAAAACTTGGTCCAACTTTTAAACCGATTAAAGTTTAAAGTCTACTATATAACTTCTTAGTCAAAATAATTTCTTTTAACTACATTCTCTAGAACACATTTCACATGCAATTTTAATATATCATTTTAATGGATTCTGACAAAAACAATATTTGTGAGGTTAAAAAATATAACAAATTCAGGGGCAACTCCATGGCTCAGTAGTTGTCTGCCTTTGGCTCAGGTCATGATCTCAGGGTCCTGTGACAGATCCCATGGAGGGCATCCTGCTCAGCTGGGAATTCGCTCCTCCTTTCCCACTGACCCTTCCCTCTGACCATCCCCCCTGCTCTTGCTCTCATGCGCTCTTGCAATCTCTTTTTCTTTAAGATGAATAAATAAAAAATCTTTTAAAAAATATAACAAATTCAGTTACATATTTGCCCACCAAGCTGACTTTTCTAAATTCACTAGACACAAGAGGATGATAGAATTCTAGTCAGTGAAGGAAAGCATCAGATCTCGAGGGCACAATACACCTTTCCTAAATGTGTGTCAGCTTCTAACACATATTAGCCTTTAGATGTGTTATCAGTCATCAGGGAGAGAGTCAGGCAAAGCAGATAAGAATTTCTTTCAAGAATTCTTTTCCTAAGGCCTCAAGGGAAGTCTCCTATAATTGATCAACATAAGTGTTACACCTTCTGGTTCTCTGGGAAGCACAAACGATCCAAGTAATGAAGCATTCAAGTGTTTGCTTGCATGGGACTCCCAGAAAAAGAAAAATTTGTCTGCTAGAAGAGTAGAAATCACTGATGTAAAGATTCACATTTCAGATTTCCTAAAAATTTATAATTGTAGATATTGTGATAAACAGTATTCTGTGAGCTTTATTTTTTTTTAGATGTGAGCTTCCTTTTAAACAGTATCTATCATATATAATCAAATACTTACATTATCCATAAAAGTTACATAATATCCAATATGCACAGGGTAATTTGGGTAGTGAAAGGACAAAGTGAAGAAAACATGCCACTTTTCTATTTTTCTCTTATGGAATCATAATTTATTTCACTGACTTAGATGTAACAGTGATACATGTAACAGCTTAACGGGAATATGAAATAGAGGGTAAGGGTCTTGGAATATGATTATCATAGAAATAAGATTTTTAGAGGCAGAGTGCTTTTATAACATATTAGTAGAAAAATCTGTAGCAACAATGCAAAGCACAATATTTTAGTCTGAACTTCTCATAATAAGCCAAACATTTTAATTGACCAAATAAATCTTCAGGACATTTATTATATTAAAAATAAATAAGATTGACATTAGGTAAGAAACATGCTAAAGGTTTTCCCATATTCTGGTTGTTTTGGCCCTCTTCAAATAAGCATAACATTTAATACTCTGTGACTTAAGAAATAATGCCTTTGCATTTTAAACCGTCAGTCCAAATGATTAGGATATTTCCTTTCTAATGGTAAATAAATTTTAAAGTCTTTCTCCCAAGCTTTTTTATTATTTACTCAATTCAATTATTTTAAATGAACAGAGGAATAGTAACATTTGATTCAGTCCCCAATGATCAAAGCTCTCTGACCCAGTGAAGGAGAGTTTTAGTTCTTTTTCATTATCCCCTGACCCCAAATCCACTCTGCATCACTTCTCTGAAAGCATCCCACAAAGAATTCATTAGTAGGACAGTGTGGGGGAGAGGAGACATTACATTAAAAAGAACTGGGCAGGAGGGCTTGTTTGTTTTGTTTTGTTAGCTAACAGTGAGAGATGTTCAATATTCCTACAAAATTTCATCTGAGTTTCATTTGTGACATGTAAAACAAGGCAAAATGAGAAAAAGTAACATCTGCTGCTCCTTTTTTGTGCTTTCCATTTTGTGATCGATCATCTTATCTATTCCTCAAAGCTATGAACATAAGTGTTTTACTTTATGACAGAGCAGATAAATACAATGTGCTACAAACCTAAGGGCATCCAATATGTTGAAAATATAGGCAAAAACAGGCCCATGACTAGTAATATAACCAATTGATTAAGTTATTATTCGGTTCTGGAACAAAAATACGGAGTGTCTCAAAGGTGGGATGTGTAGTCTCTTAGAACTAGTCATTGAAAATTTTTAGTTCAGCTTCAATTCCAGTTTTGTTTCTGGAAGAAAGTATTTGTTTTCTAATAAGTAGTGTCAGGCCAAATAAAGCACAAATTACTAGGATTGTAAATTAAACCCAACCAATTTTTTTACATGACTGCTATCTATGTTATTCAGTAACAAAGAATGACATTCTAATTGTTCACAAAATCTGGGTTGTGTATATAAAACCTACAAAGAAAATCCGTGTGCCACCTGTCTTAAAGCCTTAAAACTCCCAAAAGAAACAATGAATGAATGAAACCTCAAAGCTGAAATAAATTATTTAATATACTTTCCTAAAGCAGCATATCAGATTCTGAATTAAACATAAGGGGCTTTAAAAAAAAAAAAAAGACAAAAAGTCAATTTTATTTTCTGCCTGAAACTTAAAAAAAATAAAAAATAAAAAAAGCATTCTCTTACTATAGGGCTGAAGTCTCAGAAATAAAAGAAAAGGATGTATTATTAAAAAAAATCATACAGAAATGAGAGCATTTCCTTGAAATGGGCTGAATAAACACAGCAAGATATGATCAATTAGAGACAGTCTCAATTTTAGTTATTAAACCTCTTTTTCTTCCCTGCTCACATCTATTCTAAAGTTTCTGTTAAACTAAAAAATTGAAAATGAATACAATTTGTTGCTTTCCAATTCTGAATATATAACATTTCTCTCATTTTGAAATGAATATCATTCTTTAAAATTAGCAATCAAAGAACTTTGAAAGCGGACAGTGCAACAAACTGCATAATGATTTTAAATCACTGGAAGGAATAGCTGCCAATCAGCTAATTGTAATTATGTATTGTGTCTGCTCAAAAAGAACCTGAAATGGAAATTGTTTCTTATTCACACACTTAAAATAAATTTCAGTCTGCATAAACTTCATGAATTTTGAATAATCTTTAGGCTGTACATTTTATCTGTCAAGTCATAAAAGCCTATCTTGATTTTAAGGGTAGGGAAAAAAGAGAACCCGACACTTTTATATTTCTGTAAATATGTTGTGGATATATTCACTTTAAATGCATATATTCAGTATGGTAAATCTATGATGTGTCTCTTAGGACTCTATATGAATACTGAAGTCAAAATAAATAATCTTCCATATTTTGAAAAATACCAAAACAAAAGGTATTCTTCAATATCACAGGTTCTAAATAGTATTATATTTCTATAAAGAAAACAAATTCAAACAAAAAATTAGGCACAAAGGAAAGGATATCTTTGAAAAGGCAATCTTTATGGTGCCAAAATTCCCAAAAGGTAAGCTATCCCAAAAGAGGAAACTGTTGAGAAATCCATATACCTTCAATCATATACTATTTAAAAAAAAATTTATGAAGACATATTTTTTAGAAGGATTATTGCTCTATGGCAAACAAATGCTAAATTCTGTAACTATAGTAATCTATGCTAAATAACAATAAAATGCTTAAAAATACAAATCCAACATCCAAGTATATTGAAAGAACTATATTTCATATGTGGCATGATAATAAGAAAACATTATTTATTGAAGAAAAATTCTTTATGGACACCATGACTTATATAGAACTGATATTTTATAGATATATGTGTGTGTGTGTGTGTGTGTGTGTGTGTGTGTGTGTGTGTATTCTAAACTTGTGGTATTAACAAAGGAGAAGCACACTAAGGGGAAAATAATGTCTCAATATACCAACTTGCCAATAAACTTATGGTTTGGTTACATATGCATGTTTAAAGTTTTAATGATCTTTAAGCCATCCAGTTCATGAATTAGGAAACTAAATAATTTTTTTTTTTAGTTTAAAATATTTTATTAGAAAAGGGAAACTTTTAAAGAAACATCACATTTCTCAAATAAATAACGATAAGACTAAAATACCAGTATCAACCTTAGTTTTAAAAAAGAGATTCTGCACAAAAATGAAAATATCTCGGTTTTACGTTAGCTACTATTTAGAATGCTTAAAGTCATGACCCTGGTGTTTAGCTGTAAGACATGTTTATAACCTTGTCTCTAAATTGTTATATGGCAGTAATCAAAATAAGTAAGTCAAAATACCTAAAGGTTTACTTTAAGGAGATTATATGGGGCGCCCGGGGGGCTCCGCTGGTTAAGCATCTGCCTTCAGCTCACGCAGGTCATCATCGCACCATCCTGGGATGGAGCCCTGAGCCAGCCAGTTAGGTGGGCTCTCTGCTCAGCAGGGGCCTGCTTCTCCCTCTCCTCCTGCTCCCCTGTTTCTCCCTTTCCGCTAGCTCTTGCTCTATCTCTGTCTCTCTCAAATAATAAACTCTTTAAAAATAAAAAATAATCCATTTAATAGGATCACGTAAATTATAGATACCAAATCATCCTGGAATATCAGGTTACTGGGGGCATGGTAAAATCAGGTGACCCTTGGCAAACATCGAGCAAACACATTAAGTCATTGACTCAATGGAATTTTCTAAAGAATATTAGGATTAGAATATGAGGCATAATACAAGAGATAACCTACCAAAGTGTTATACATAAGGCTCCTAAATACTAAAATCCAAAGATAAAGGATTGCCCAAAGTCACAGCAGTGCAGTTACCCAGATAAGGCTAGATCTGAACTCAGGTTTTTCAGGTGTCAAGTCCAGATCTCTTCCCAATGTACGTGCAAATAAAAAATGCTAATTGCACATTAAGAGAAGAAAGTGAAAATATGGAACTGATGCAACTGTGGTTATCACTTTGCTTAATAACACAAAATGAGTATATCAAAAGGTAGCATTTATGTTTGAGTTACCGTATTTGCCTTAATAATTTCTCCCCAAATGTGTGTACTGGGGTTTCTAATATCATGGTTGTACTGTAAATCATGCAATCTGCTGAATGTTTCCACACATGTAAAATATCTGATGGACAAAAGTGGTAGAGAATTGTCTATTACGCTTTCAAAGATTAGCTAAGAATCTGGTAAGTTGGCTTCTTGCTACTTTCCTTGTACAGTCTACTACCAATGTGGAGAACAATAGTGAACAGGGAATTTCCTGTTTCTCAGTAATTGGTGACTAAGCTCACAGACCAAGGACAAAGACTCAGTAAGTCTCTGAAGATAATGACCTTCATACAGAGCTTGAGCCCACCCTTCCAAGACAGACCACCCGCCCTCCCTTCCCCTATCCCGGAGGTATAAAAAGAGACCTCCTGGGAGGAAGAGAAAGGGGTTTTCACAATCAACACGGTAAGAGGGCTTCTACGGGAAAGAAGAAGAAAATCCACTCTCAAAGCTAAGTGCTTATATATGTGTGAGGAGAGTATAGAATGACATCTAAAAATTGAAGTCTCTAAGAAGGGGAGACTGGCATTTTCTCCTCATTTAGAGAGCAGCTTGCAGAATGAACTTCCTTACTGCCCTCATACAAAGTAAGAGGAATGGAAAGAGATGGTAGAGTAGAGTGCTCACACTCCACCAACAGCCATGCAAGCATATTAAGAGTGTTCCTCAGATGAGAAGGAAAGGACCACATTCAAGTCATTTGGGGGATATGCTAAGAGAACTATCCACCATTAAGGAGACCCCAGAACCAAGCTGCTTAACTGGAGAGAGAGAGATAAAGTGGAATTGCAGAAAAGCCAGGTCAATCCTCACTTGTCAAGGGCTTGGCCTGGGGTAATGGCCCACAGAGCCTCTGAAGAACTTGCATGTGCCCATTGCCAGCCACGTATCAGGCATCCATGTCTAGGTAGTGTTAGCCAGAGAATCTCTGACCACCAACACAAAGATCTACAACAGCAGTGATGTAAGTAGATGGTGCTTATCCTTCTGCCTCTTGCTCCTCTGTATCCTGGAGGAGTCAGGTCCTGAAGAAAAGGAAAGAAGAGATGTCTAGGAGCACAGTATACCCCCAACACCTGCATCACTCCAGGAAATCATGCCGCCCCCTCCACTGCTTCAGGCATGCAGTTGGAAGATGGCATGGGATGGAATCAAAATGAAGTATTAAATTGGACCGATTTTTAAAAATTAAAGTGACTAGAAAGTTATGAAGTGTGTTCAAGGTATTATTAAAGGATGAGAAGGAAATGCTCAATACAGCATAATTAAAACAAAGATTGGAGAAAAACAGGACTATTTAGGGTCAATACGCCACTATCTACTGAACTCGGATACTTAAATGAACCTGTTTTTATAAATGGGTAAACCATCGGTGTTTACTTATCAATGATATCAGGTCTTCATCAGTAATAACAGAAATTCTTATTTTATTTATTTTATTTTTTTATTATGTTCAGTTAGCCAGCATATAGTACATCATAAGTTTTGGTTGTAGTGTTCAACAATTCATTAAGTATATGCAACTAAAAACAGAAATTCTATTTGGGCAGACTATTAACTGAGCAGACCTCATGGATTAACATCTTCCAGAAGAAAGGGGAAAAGGAATGCTGTTTTCTATGTTAAATAATTTCCTTCGTCTGGGGTTGAGTCATGCATTAAGGACTGTGAGGAAGAAAGTTGTCCTGTCTTGCATGCCAGAAACAGCTTCCCCTTTTCTCATTTGCACCTTGTTTCAATCTTATAAAAATGGCAAATAGTATCCCATGTGTTAAAATAGCTTAGCTCATTGATCAAGAAATCTGAAACCATAAGATCCAACAGTCTTGAATAAACTCCTTTGCTTTTGCTAGAAAGAGGTTATTAACTATGGAATGTTCGAATTTTCTAGGTGGTAAGTATTAGAGACCACTTAGTAAACTCAGTCACACTGAGATGTTCCCTTCAACAGTTCTGAAAAATGGTCACCTAAATCCTATTTAAGTATTTCCAGTGATTTCCATCCCAATAGCTTCACTGGAACTGTAGTCCTCTGGGTTACTCACCTCTCCCCGGGGTCCACAGTCAACGCTGTCCAAACAAAATGAATGTGAGTTATTTATGTTGTGAGGGAAGGAAGAGAGAAGGACTGGGTAAGAGAACACAGGGTTGATATGACACCTAATAAAAACTGGTGAAGCTTCTTCTCTCATAACGGGATTTGGATTTCTGTGGTTTATTAGATTATTATGGTTCAAGAAAATCTCTACCTGCTCGATTTCCTGGTAAGTTATGTAAGGATACAGTAAGGATCCTCATACAGGGCAATGTGTCCCAGTATCTGTTTCCAAAGCGAATGGGTTCTTGCAGCTGTTTCAAAAGCAAACCAAAACTGCAAGAGGAAGTCACCCATCTTTCACAAGTTACTGGCTGAGAACACTTCAACGTTTCTTTTTAATTATTGAACTAAAATCTGCCTAGAATTTTCCATTGTATTCCATATGGATAACAACGGAAGTTCTTGGCCCTTCCCAAAGGAAAAGCATGCTATAAATTGACATGCAGGATAGCTGGAATCGGAACTGGTGTTCCTATCTGATCGAGGCCCCCAGTATATTCAAACACTGAATCTTTTCATCTGAAATTAAGCTTTAGTAGAGGAATAAAAAGTGAAACTGGACTGACGGGAATCTAGAGGAAAAAAGAAAGGAAGGAAGGAAGGAAGGAAGGAAGGAAGGACAAACTATGGGAGCAGCACAGACTGAATGTTTATATGTGAAATATAATCTAGGTCAACTTCCACAGTAGGAGGTTTCATGTGTGTATTCAGTACATAAGCTAAAACTTAGCACGATGAACTTATGTTGATATTTTTTTCATGTTGCTGAACTTGGATAATACAAGAAGGTAGGGATGGAGTAGGAAGGTATTATTAAACATTATACTCAAGTATAAAAAGTATTCCCTTAGCAGTGTCCTATCAGGATTTCCCCCCTCTTTGTTCTCACTACATCAGGTAAGGGCAATACTGGGTATTGGGAGCTAGAGTTCAAGTTCATTCAGCTGGCAAAAATAAGGATGAAAGACTAGCTTGCCCTACTCTGCATCTGCATCACTGTGCACATTTACCAAGCTATACAGAGGCACTGAAAACCTTCATCTCTGATCCACACATTGAAAGCTTTTTATCGTTTATAAAATTTCTGATTATGTTCATAAAACACAATCCATAATTGGCCTATCTATGTTACTTTAGCATCTGGCAGTTTCACAGACTTGACTAAAAATATATATTTAAGGCCCACTACTGTATAATTAAATGAAACTTTGGCTTTATTAAAAAATGCAAATGAATTCTTGGCTTTTCTCTTATACACTTTTCAATTATTTATATATGTATTCCCCATTCATAGTACTATCTCTCATCCAGAAACAATTCAATTTCAACAGATTTCCAATTCGTTTAAAATTTTACAATAGAAAATGGCTTTTAATTATACAATAAATTCATATTTCTGTTGCTGGAAAAGAGTATGAAATGTATCTTATAATATACAACTTGCCAAGCCAGAAATGACTGAATAGACATTTCATTTTCTTGTGTCAACTGATACAACCACTGTTTATGCATATTAGCAGATACTTAAATCTCAGAAGAAAGGAAATTATTTTTACAACTTATTTGAAAGCAATAAATGAACACTTTCAAATTTCACCCACCCTCTGAAATCTAATCAATGACGAAGTAAATGTTTGTTTGCTTTTTTAAAGATTTTATTTATTTACTTGGCAGAGAGGGGGAGAGAGAGAGTGAGAGAAAGCAAAAGCAGGGAGAGCAGTGGAGGGAGAGAGAGAAGGAGGCTCCCCACTAAGCAAGGAGCTGGATAGGAGGGATGCAGGGCTCAATCCCAGGACGCCAGGATCACGACCTGAGTTGAAGGAAGACACTTAACCAATGGAGCCACCCAGGCAGCCAAGAAGTAAAAGATTCTAATAAAATTTTTTAAATAGTCCACAGCAAACATTACGAGAGTAATCCTTCATCATCTGCAAGGTTTCCCAGCTAAACCTCATGAAAACACATGAACTCTTTCCAAATACACCAGAGGGGCTTCTGGGTGGCTCGATCGGTTAAGCATCAGCCTTCGGCTCAGGTCATGAACCTGGAGTCCTGGGATCGAGCCCCTCGTTGGGCTCCCTGCTCAGTGGGAAGCCTGCTGCTCCCCACTGCTTGTACTCACTCTGTGTCAAATAAATAAATAAAGTCTTTAAAACAACAACAACAAAAATATATATATACCAGAGATTTGGAGTTGCCGGAAATAGCTGATGCCGCCTTTGCTCAAAGAAAGGTTTACTTCTCAAGAGAGTTATTTATGTCCTGAAAAATGGATAAATGAAATAAGATATATGCTACATGACAAGTTTAAGTACAGAGAAGCTTTTATTTTTGAAATGTTAATATTTTGAAGTAACAAACATGTTTTCACCAACTCGAAATGATTTGATTTACACAGCAACTGACTCCTAATTGTGAAGTAAAAATATAGTGCAAGCTGCAACAAAGAACTTCTTATTGAGAATTGGTCATTTTCAGAGCAGTTCAACTCACTGAAACGTTATGAACAATAGTAAGATGCCAATATTAATCTAAGGCATAAAAATGGCACAAATTGTATATTAATTGTTTTACTTTGTATATAAAATAAAATTCATAAAATGGAAACATCTTAATGAATATTGTGTCAAATCTTATAAATTCATAGACTAAACTGTGCTTCTCTGAGGTAAATGGAATAAGTTTAATAATAAGTCAGTTTAGATTCAATGAATGGATGAAGGTTGAAGAGTTCCAAGGTGATGAAACCATGACCCAGAAAGAAATCCTCTGACAAATTAAGAACACTGGAATGACAGAAGGAAATATTTTGGAAACACTGAATAAGTGTGAACCAAACAGCCTAGAGTGTCAATGACAACAACATTGACTGGAGGCCAAGATCTAAATAAACCTGTCTTTGATTTATTGTTGTTCTTGTTCTTGTTTTTGAGCTCCTGTGGGAAGATGATCTTACCTCATGCTTTTAGACAGTGCTGCCCTCTACTCAAAACAGCACTCAACCTCTGGAAGAACTGAATTAATCTAATCTTATTCTCCAAATTGAGGATAATGTTCTTTCTGAGAAAGGCTGCTAAATACTTGACCTGACTGAAGTCTTAATATATCTGAATTCCTTTGATTTAAATAACACAAGTATTCTGTTTGCTATTCCCCAGTAAAGGAGGGATATTCTGACTAACACTGAGATCTCAGGATATTTCTCTCAGAGTGGTCCCTGGGCCTCCTAGCTCAGAATCACCTAGACAGCTCACCAAAAATTGAGAGCCCTGGGTTCCACTGCTGACCTGCTGGGTCAGACACTCTAAATCTGCAGTTTAAGAACATGCTTTTATATAAGCTCTCCAAGAAAAGTCAGGATCCATTGTTCTCAGATGTCACCTCCTTGGCCACACTGCATTTTAGAACTATTCAAGTGCTACAGATCATGAGACAGTGGAGCAAGAATTTAGGAGTCCTGTTATTAAGATTGCCTTACAAAGAACTATGGATCTATGCTCCACATACTCTAATGCTGTGATGTATAATCCCTTTTAAAAACATTTAATTAATTAATTAATTAATTAAAAGCTTATACTGTTCTATCTAGAGGAATCCACCACAAAATATTTTTATAAGAAGTTATAATAAAAATTAGAAAAAAAAATTAGAATAAAACTCAGTGCAATTGTCTTTAATTACAGGATAGGTTTATACCTGTGACACTGAGATTGTCTCTTGCTCAAGAGGAACCAAATCAAAATAAAACAAAACGAAATGAAAAGTGTGAAATCCAGAGTAGTAAGTTCTTTCATTAATCATGTTGCTTAATTAAATAAGCACAGGTATAAATACATGAAGCAATCATGTTGCTTAATGAAATAAGCAACATGTATTTATACCTGTGCTGTACACCACTTACTAAACTCTATCATGGCTAAGGACACTGGCCCTCTCTTTAGGCTAACTGGAGCTTGTAAAGATTATCCCATTTTCCCGTCAGTCTGCTTTCTGCTTTTGTCTTCATTGCCAGCTACCAAGACTGTGCTGGTATCTGTTCCACATGTTCCTTTGTTAATCCTACCCACAGCCACTTCACCTGAATGGGTTCCCAGCAATTAAGAAAATATGCCACAAAATCTTATAATAATATATAACCAAGTAATATAATAATCAAAATAATCAAGTAATTTCTTGTAAAGGTTTATTTATTTACTTCAGAGAAAGAAAGAGGGACAGAGGAAGAGAAACAAGCAGATTCCCTGCTGATCGGGAAGCCCCAGGTAAGGCTTGATCCAGGACCCTGAGACCATGACCTCAGTCAAAATCAAGAGTTTGACACTTAAACAACTGAACCACCCAAGCACCCGTAATCAAGTAACTTTAAGAAACACTATACATCTTATAAGCTATCTTCTCTTAGAATTTTACTATATATATTAGGGCATTGAAAGAGCTGAGAATGCTTGCAGTAAAGAAAATATAATATATTCTAATCCAGAATTCCAAGTAAACCCTTCACCCCCTTAGGTGAATGTAAACTTTTCCTGAGAAATAGGAAGTATGCTGTCAAATTTAATACAATAATTTCTAACAATACCCACCTAATTGGCCATCAATTTAAGAAAAGAGGGGCACCTGGGTGGCTCAGTGGTTTAAAGCCTCTGCCTTAGGCTCAGGTCATGGTCCCAGGTCCTGGGATCGAGCCCTGCATCAGGCTATCTGCTCAGCAGGGAGCCTGCTTCCTCCTCTCTCTCTGCCTGACTCTCTACCTGACTCTCTGCCTGACTCTCGGCCTTGTAATCTCTGTCTGTCAAATAAATAAATAAATAAAATCTTTAAAAAAATAATTTAAGAAAAGAAAATAAAAGAAAGATATTAGGTCCAGGTTCAGATGAAACAATGTTTTACTAGAAAAGATTTAATAAATGAAGAACATTGAGGGTACATTGTGGCAATGTATGGTTCTATAATAATTATACATAAGTTATGCTGTGCTAGGCACTAATAATTCTAACTGAAAAACATATTAATATTTAACATCTTGAAATAGATTACTATTAGTATTTCTATTTTACAGAGGCAAAATTGGGCCCTGAAAGGTTACATGATTTCCCCAAGTCACAGAGCAAGTAAGACAAGACTGAGATTTAAGAGTAGACAGCCCTATGAAGAAATCCTCCACTCCATGTCTCTTAAAATAGCTAAGAATTTCAGAGAATGTAATGTGCTGGCTCTGTAGAAAAGCTACTGGAAGTCAAAAAAGACTTGGGTTTTAGAACTTAACAAAAACTCTTTCTACTCAATGCTTTTCATTAGCCCAATTTAACCCAAAATGATCTTTCCCTGGTAATCCCTAATGCTAAATAGTTTTTGGCAACTGTGAACTATTAAGATTATTTTCCTCAGCATTGTAGTAGATAGAAGTATATCTATGTATATCTCCCAAGTATATCCATGTCTTAAGCCTGGAACCTGTGACTGTATTATGTTACATTGAAGATGTGATTAAGAGTATGGCCTAGGAGATGAAGAGATTATATGGATCATCCTGGCAGACTCAATGTAATCATAAGAATCCTTAAAAGTGGGGATTTTTTCATGGTTATATTGGAAAAATACAATATGAGGACTCCGTCAGCTATTATTGGTTTTGAAAATAGGAGAACGGGACCATGAGACAAGGAATGTGATAATATCTATAATGGGGAAACAGCCATCTGCTGATAGCCAGCAGGTGAGCAGGAAATCAGTCCTACAACCACAAGGAACAGAATGCTGCCGACAACTAGATAAGCAGGAAAAGGATTCTCCCCTAAAGCCTTGAGAAGAAATACAGCTCTGCTGACACTTTGATTTTAGTCTCGTGAGACCAGTAGCAATTCTGACCTACAGAACTGGAAAAACTTCCATGAAGTTTGTGATAATAGATGAGCAATAGAAAACTAATAAAAATGAAGTCTCAAAAGTTCATTTTCACTTGTTAAACCCAGAGCCAACACTTTTAAGTGTCTACATGGCCTCATCTTCAGGATTTAGGAACTGGAAAATTAGCTAACTCTTCTGCGTTATCATTTGTCTCCACATTGTATCATCCTCTTATGATCTCCATGTTATATCATCCTATTATATGTCTAGGGCAATGCCACACACACACGGGGCACACACACACACTGCTACCAAAAATAATTATATGTCACCTCTAACTTATCATAAAATGACTACCTACATAAACTCCATTACAAGGGGTCAATTTGTTATAAAGCCAAAATAAAAAAAGACAACTTTTCATCAAACTGAAAAAATTGACTTGTCAGGAATGTCCTTCTGCTTTCCCTTAGGCTTCTAAGGACACACAATTTGATATTTGTGAGCCCATGCTTAATTCTTCCAGGTGTCCTTCCAGAGAAAATGAAGAAATAGCATAGTGAAAATTGAACTTTCTCTGTATGAAGATAACCCCCTGCTGTACAAAGATTAAATGCTAATTTCTCCAGGATGGGATTGTAAATGTCCTCTCTACACAAAATGGGCCAAAGGGTTAATGTGCTGTATTATTTTCCTACTATATTTAAAAAGTAATACAAACTGCAAAGGACCATTCCAGTTTATTTTCAACAGCTTCTGTCCCCGTTAAGAATACATGTTGCTACATATTAGATTTTTAAACCACTGTCACATTACTAATGAAAGTTTACTCGAGGAGCTATTCTTCTAGTCAAGAAGAAACAAACTTCTAATTGAGGAGTAACGACTATCAGAATGTTCTATATTAGCTCTTGGGTCTATAAAATAGTTACTCTTGAGGAATGCTTTTTCTTGTTTGAACATCTGTCCGTGTGTAAACAGACTTAAATGGCTCCAAGGAGAGCACACTGGCACACTTCTCGGATGACAAATTGGGAGAAGCTAGGAAAGGCTTCACAGAGGAGGGGCTATTTACACCGTGGCTTCACAATTGTCACAGCACATCTAGAAAACTGGAAGAAAGAGGCGCGTGGCAGAAGTAGGGACATATTTTGGAGGACATAGTTAAGATAAGAGCAAGTGGTGTGCAATTTCAATGTTACCAAGCAGAATACTCTCTAAAAGATTATAAGAAGCATGCATTGAGGATGCACTACAGTGAGCCTCTATATTTTGAGACTTCCTCATTGGCCAAGACAAATGGTCCAATATATCTGAAAAACTTTAAATCTCAAATTTCATATATAGATAGATAAATTTTTTTGCATACCTAAGATACACTTGCAGGAAGAATCATCACTGCCATGTTTAAATAAATTATGCCTTCTACAAAAAAGTGTTTAGTCCTCTATGTCTACGAATATGTTAACAAAGATTGGGAAAGTTATTTCAGTAAGAGTATATCATGAAAAATTTTCTTAAACTTCATGGCAAATGCATTTGTGCTTTCTAAATGGAAGACTAAATGGTTTCTTCCACATCAACAGAAATTGCATTATATGGTTATAACTCTTTCTTCCTTAGACTGATTCTTACATGCTTTAAAATGACAACGTTCAAAGGTTCAGTTCAATTTAGGTAATCATCAGAAATGTCAGCTGCCTTTCAAAGGACCCTTGGTGCTTGCCAAATTGGGCTAGAAATCATGCATGGATAGTTTTCATTACATGTGAGCTGACGGTTCCTGTTTCTGGTCAGAGAAGAAAAAAAAAAAAAATAGCTTTCTTGCAAAGAAGGTATGCTGAATGTCTTAGCCCCTACCCAGGTGGCAGACCAGAAAGGTGTTTTTGGTTTTGGTTTTGTTTTTTTCCTTGTCATCAAGACTCCAATTTTGCAAAAATAAGAATCTTGATACTTTATACTTCCAGCAAAAATTAAAGTAAAAAAATTTGGGGATCATAATCCCAAAAAAAGATGCATTTTAATTTTTTAGGCAATACTGACCATATTCTTTTGGATTCAAAATTATTTTTAAATCAATAAATCTGGCCTCCTGGAATGAGAACTCCTATGTTTTGAAATAAATTTAAAATAGCAATACTCCAGGGGCGCCTGGGTGGCTTAGTGGGTTAAGCCGCTGCCTTCGGCTCAGGTCATGATTTCAGGGTCCTGGGATCGAGTCCCGCATCGGGCTCTCTGCTTGGCAGGGAGCCTGCTTCCTCCTCTCTTTATCTCTGCCTGCCTCTCCATCTACTTGTGATTTCTCTCTGTCAAAAAAAAATCTAAAAAAATAGCAATACTCCATGTGGAGAAATGGGCTTCTTCAGAAGGAGCTCTGGCAGAGAATTGTCCAAAGTGCCCCCTTTTGGCTAAAGAGCTGCTGCTGTAGGGTTAGACGCAGCTGCAAAGCAAAGGTGAACCAGGTTTCACCCAGCGAATGTCTCTGTGGCAGACACAGGCTACAGAGAAGGTCCTGACCTTGTCTGATGGAGCTCTGCATCTGAGGTGCCTCGAACTGAGGCTGAGTCAGTGCTCAGTGTCAATTACATCAGAGCTTCCCAAACAGTGCACACGTTGGGGGTGCGCTGCTGGAGGCTCGAGTGGCCCAAGCCTGGACCAGCAACTTGCATTGCCAGCATCCTCATTCCTGTTTACCCTCACTCGGCCATAGATAATCTGATCATTTTCTACCTGTGCTAAAATGTGAAAAATACTGGGAACACTGAACTAAATATATGAATTTCCCCATTAAGGACATATTTAACTAACTGGTCAAAAACAGAGATTGGGTCATAGCTTTTCACAAACATACAATGATGCGATAAGTCAGTTGCCTAAAGTTCCTGAACTAACACCAGGGACTCTCTCTATTTATATGTTAAAATTTTTCTGGAAATTTTCTTTAACAGTTGTAGAACAGAGAACAAAAATAATTTCATCTGATATCAGTACAATAATACTATCTACCTTAACTGAAATCTATATTTTTAAAATACATTCAGTATGTTTTTATGGAATACTTACTTTCCACAAAAGAGTCTTTTAAAATGATGGTTTGAATGCTTTCACTTTTGCCTTTCAAAATAAATTACTTTCAAGGCCCAATATTATTTTCATAATTTAAATAAAGGCAATATAAAAAGGCCTAATGATCTTAAATTTACTGTAAAACACTTCACTCACATTGAATGCTTTTTGCCTTTGCTTTGCTTTTCCCTTCTCCGTATCATTCCAACTTTAGTATATATGCTGCCAAAGTGAGCCCTTACCTTTGCTTTTATTCAGAATAAGAGCCATAGGGTTTTGTGACATCCCAGGAGTTGTTGTCTAATCAAGCAGTTATAATTTCTAATTCCAGGACAACTTTCTCATGTAGGAGAAAACACACAAAGGAATAACATTCTGTGAAGCACTAAAACCCTAAGCATTGATATAGATGAAACTCCTAATTTGATAAAAGGGATAAAAGAACCCACTGGAACAGTTAGCAAAAACTATAACTTGACTAAGTCCAGAGACCAAAGATTATGCTTAGAAACTAAAATGGACATCTATTTCTATAAATAGAAAGGCAAGATGTTAATTAAGCCAGACTTAGCCATGAAAAAAAAAAAAAATTAAATACCCCATAAGAGTGAAACGTGGCTAATTAGCATCTTGGCTAATCAAGGTTATATACACGTGCAACAAAATGAAATCCCAGGGCTGCTAAATGCCATATTGCCATATGGTTAATTTATATATATTTTTTAAAGATTTTATTCACTTGAGAGAGGCAGAGATATGAGAGAGAGAGAGAGCACAAGCAGGGAGGCGAGGGAGAAGCAGATTCCCTGCTGAACAGGGAGCATGACGTGCGGCTCGATCCCAGGACCCTGGGATCATGACCTGAATCACAGGCCAGACACCCAGTCACGCCGTTAATTTACATCTGATACCACGCTACCAGAATGTCCAAAAGCAATTATTCCATTAAATACACATTAAAGATATCAATATTTGTTTTTAATCAATATGTAACTGCAAGAAGTACAAACTGATTAACATATTCTTATGCCTCACCAAGTTCCCCATACTCTGTTATGATTACCCAGTTTATAATATTGATGCTGATATTAAAATTATGTACATAGTAAAAAAACAGATGTGCACTCAGAATTTGCTCATAAATTCCTATGCAATGGCTTGATTGCTGACAGTTACATATCTGCAGCCGAATCAGGATGTCATTTTTAACTCATGCAGTACTTAACTTCACCTAAGCATATATGCATACAAAAAAGATCATAGTTCTCCCTTTAGAATTGTTTAGCAATCAGTCCAATAATTCAACTAAACCAAACGTTACATTTTTTTTTTGTCATAGCTTCCTTTATTTAAATGAACTTCATTCCATTTTGGTTGTCCCCCAAATAATCCAGGAACAATCACCTAAACTCTGGGTTTGTCCTCTAGCATTGTGTCTGTTTTAGTATATGTTTTTGAAGATTTTTAAAAATTAAAGTATAATTAACATACAAAAGTATATTAGTTCCAGGTGTATACTATGATTCAATAATTCTATACATTTAATCAGTGCCATGATAAGTGTACTCTTAACCCCTTTTTTCTATTTTACCCATTCCCCCACCCATCCCATCTGGCAACCAGCACATTGTTCTTTTTATTTAAGAGTCTGGTTTATCGTTTGCCTCTTTTTCCTTTGTTTGTTCATTTGTTTTCTTAATCTCCACCTATGAGTGAAATCATATGGTACTTGCCTTTCTCTGTCTGACTTATTTCAGTTAGCATTACATCTTCCAGATCCATCCATGTTGTTGCAATTGACAAGAGCTCACTTTCTTTTTATGGCTGAGTAATATTCCATGGTGTGTGTGTGTATCTCACATCCTCTTTATCCATTCCTCTATAGATAGACATGGGTTGTTTCCATAGCTTGTCTATTGTTAACAATTCTGCAATAAACAGAGGAGTGCATATATCTTTTCAAATTAGTGTTTTCATTTTCTTTGGGTAAATACCCAGTAGTGGAATTACTGGATCATATGGTAATTCTATTTTTAATTTTTTGAGGAACTTCCATACTGTTTTCCACAGTAGCTGCACAAATCTGCATTCCTACCAATAGTACATGAGGGTTCCTTTTTCTCCACATCCTTGCTAACACTTGTTATTATTTGTCTATTTAATTCTAGCCATTCTGACAGGTGTGAGGTGATATCTCATTGTGGTTTTGATCTGCATTCCCCTGATGATGAGTGACACTGAGGATTTTTTCATTTACCTGCTAGCCATTTTTCTTCTTTGGAAAAATGTTTTGTTATATTTTTATCTGTGAATGTTAAATTTTTTGCCTGATTATAACATTTGAAAAGACAAAAAAACACCTTTTGAGATTTAGATATACAAATATACATGGCTAAAAATAAAAGTCTCAATATTGCCAGAACCCAAGATTTATGAAGTAAGAAATATGGCATATAGCTTATATTCCTCTTTAACCTCTTGATTTTTTCAAAATTAAGTTTTTATTCACATACAAATGTATGCATGCACATACCAAATACACATCTGAAGTTGACTCATTATTTCTATTCTTTCAAAAAAAATTTCGAGCATTTATTATGTGCCAAATTTTGTTCTCTAGGTAGAGCAAACAATGTTTATTTCAAGTAATTACTGGTTATTTGGCTAAACTTAACCACTCTGATATTTAGAATTTGATTTTCAGAACAAGTCTATCTGGGGGATCCTATATCTCTCCTCCCCTAAGTCCCACCACCAAGTAGCTTCCTGAACAAACAATATTCTGCCTAATCAAGTTTGAGTACAAATCATCTCAAGAAAAGCATCCCACCTCAAATTGAAAATATTTCAATACCTCCTTCTGGATTTGAGGCATTCATAATATCCTTTCCTATCAATTTAGGCCATGTGCAAATCAAAATTTATTGTGTTAATTAAGTTTTCCTTCAGTGTGTTCTAAAATTTCAATATCGCTCTTTTCCTTTTAAAAGCGGCTTTTATTCCTGCCTGTGCCCAACCACCTTAAGGTACCTAGACTCCACCTGCCCCCAAGGACAAGCTCTATATTAGAACTATCTTGTATTCTAGATCGAGTTCATGAATCAAACATGCAAAATTATCTCCTTTTTCAAATAACATGAGTGTCTATTGCAGGCCTATTCTGTGTCAGGTCCCACACAAACACCCCTTTGAGACATTTTCTCTGATGAATGCCGGTCAGCTCATCTCATAAGCTGACCTAATGTGTTAGTGAGTCCTACTGGGATAATGGATTACTTTCACAGTAACGTTACATGTTAATAAAAGGTTCCTGCAAATAGTGCCTTGATCTGCAGAAACTATTGCAGTAGTTGAAATTTCAGGAACCAGAATGAGGCAATATTTAAAAAAGTCATTTCAGATCTGGAATGGACTTTCAAGACTATCTAGTCAAAATCCATTTACAGAAACCCGAAAGTATTAAACGATCTCCCTAAAATTTTACATTTGACTCCTAGAAAAAACAACATTTAAGTTTCCTTGCACCCCAGCCTTTCAATTTGTCACTTCTAATTCAGGGTAAACTACCAGGTGTGCAATTCAATTACATATTGAGCAGACCCTGTTCTTATGGAGCAATTCTGATTATGATGACATCCACCAAAAGATGTGAAAGCAGATCACACACGGGCATAAAATAAACTACCCTAGCAAGTCATAAATAGCACTATTCTCTCTCCTACTAAACCCTTAACATATCTAAATGAGGCCCCAGCATTGACACAGGTTTACCATATTTATATGAAGATTTTTCCAAATCAAACCATTATCTATCCATATTATTCCGACAGAAAGACCACTGTAGAAAAATTTAGGAAAATTACTGAACCCTCCATTTATAGACTCCCCGACTCCCCAAAATGTCTACATTCTATTGAAATTAACTCGAGCAGTGTAAATTTAACCTAGGTCTAGTTGTTTTATGGCACAGCACCTACAACCCTGCATTAACAGTGGAGACAGGTCCACGGCATGCTAGAAGGAGGGAGACTCTGTCTGCCTCTCTGCCTACTTGTGATCTCTCTCTCTGTCAAATAAATGAATAAAATCTTAAAAAAAAAAAAAAGAAAGAAAGAAAGAAAGAAAGAAAGAAAAAGGACTCCCCATTGTCTTGAGAAGAATTTTACTTTCTTCCCATTCTAGGCACATCAAAAGCATAGTCTTGAATTTTGGAATACTGTTAGAAAAAAAGTGTCCAACATATAAAATACAATCTATTGCTAAAATCACTGAGACTAAACAAAACATTTGTGAAAACATGACCCCCTATTTGTTTGTTCTTCTTTTTCAGACATATAAAACACAGCAAAAAGCAATTCATCTACTTTACCAGAAAGTTTCTGCCCCCTTTTCTTACTCCAGCTTGCCATACACTATCAAGTCTGATGGCCCTCTATACAGCAGCTCCCACAAATGATAGTTGTACTCCTGTTACCACTAAATCCAGCAGGTAAAATATGGAAGACAAAATGGAGTCTTATGAAATCATTTCAAACAGTAGCAGAAATGCAGTATTATATGAAAAGAGAAAAGAAGAACACTTAAAAGTAATACATTTGCTACATATAAAATTGTGAACGCACAGGTATGTGTAAAGGAATTCTAGGATCCTGGTGTAATTTGAAGCATTTTTAAGAAAGAATCTCCACAGTTCAGGTCTTATAGAAAAGTCTAACAGAGTATAACCAAGGCTAAAACAAATCATTCAGTTAGTCAGACATCCTTGAATATCTGGGGGATCCAATAACCTTATTTTGGAGAAATAATGTTTAATATTAAAATATTGATTCCAGTCACCACTGGTACCTGCTTACTGATGGACTGACTGACATCATGGGCTGCACTTTCTTTATGTATTAGCTTCCTGTCAGCTTTATAGTCAGATTCCTTCATCATGCTTTTTTGGGGGGGTGGGTGGAGGTTTCACAATTATAAGCCAAATCCTAACCTGGGAGTAGATTCTGGATTTCTAATCAATTAGAACTGATCATAATTTAAAAACAACCACAGTATCTTTTTTTTAACAACCACAATATTTTTAACCTAAAAAGTAAAAACAAAAACAAAAACCTAATGGTTATAAAGATAGCCACATGGAAAATGTATATAATTTGATCTTATGTGAAAAAGCCAGACACACAATCGTTTATGAAAAATATAAATGCATAAAAACCTTAAAGAAAATAAACTAGACTGCTAATAAAGATGTTAGGGGCAGTTATAAGTAAAATCTTTTTCTTGCTCCTATTTTTCAATTTTTCTGTGGTACCATTGTTTAACTTCTATAAAGAATATGTTTAATTACAATAGTAGACTTATTAGTATGTTATCAAAACCAAATTTTTCTTTAGTTTACCTTAAAGTGAACATTCTTTTTTCTCAAAACACTGTCCATATAATAAACAGAATATTTTTATTCTGACTTAATAAAGTCACCATATTGTCTTAAGCGCAAATAGACTGTTCACTCTTTCATAAGTGGTACACAGTTCAGAACCTAAAAACAGATTTATTTAATTCAAAAGGTGGAAAATTAGTTTGATTGTGCATTGCTGATCTAATTTAGAATCCTCAGGCAGAGCAAATACTGAATTTCACAAAATACAGCTACTCTTGTATGAAGATTATACACATGATCATGATCAATGTCTGAAAATCTCGAGAACCCATCAAATTTATACCAATAGGATTTAACTTCTTCTCTTAGCAGAGACTAAGGCTGATTCTTCTGTAATCCTCACAAGCTTTGGCCCAGTAAGGTTTATGTGTCACTGAAGCAAAAAGCTACCTGTGGTTTCCCCACGGAGAAATGTATCAGAACTTCTCTCGAGTACTACAACATAGAGAGTGGAATTTGTAGAAGCTAATGTTTGGATTGATTGGACCCGCCAAAGGTTTTATTTTAGAAATTATTTTTAAAAAGCTCAGAATAGGGCATGTTATACCATACAGTCTCATGGCCAGGCCTACTGCTGTGACTCATCAGTGTCCTATGTTGAAATGTGAACATTGAAACAGAAGGCATAAAACAGAACCAGCATCTTGTCTGGGATGGCTGCACTGGCCCTCCAGGTTCTTTCCCTGATGGGAAGGTCTAGCATGCTTGGCCATCCTCATGTGAGGGCTGGAGGTTGGATGAGAGCAATTCCACAGGTATCTCATGAATTTATATTGAATCCTTCAGAATGCTTTAGAAATGCTCCATCACATAAATCACAGATCATTCTACTGTCATTAGAATCTATGATTAAAAATAAATAGATTTTGCTATTGTGGAACTTTAAAATTCTGAATAGTTTGTCTTGAAGGAAAATAAAGGGAAGAAACCTGTTTTATACAGAGTCAGATGCTTTAAATCTGCAACTGGTATTGCTACCAGTCAAAAAAGAAGACTGAGGAGAAGGAGAAGGGGCAGAGGAAGGAGACTGCGATGAAACAGGGCGGCTTGCTTGGGTCTGCAATAGGAAGGCTCAGCTTTGCCCCTTGTATGAACGGTACGAGTTCCGTTTCTCCACTTTTGCTTTTCCTTTATTGTTTCGTGTACTGATTATCTAATGCTCGGCTTTCTTGATTATGTCCTTTTTTGTATACTATGCTTTGTTCAAGCAGTTGGGAATCCTCAAAGCCTGTCACTGGGAAATAAGTTGATGTTTTACATAAAATTTAAAATGTGTGCAATTTTAAAGAAACAGGTCAACGAAGTAAGAAGAGAATATTAATACAATAAAATTCAATGTATATGTGTTAAAAGGGTGCTTATAAAATCAAAGTATAGATATAAAGCACATGGAATGGAAGAGTCTATTCATTTAATAACATAACATTCTGGGGAGGGGGTATCATTTCCAATAGATAATTCAGAAGAAAAATATTACACTTGTATTGCTCTTGTGACTGGAAAATCACAAACAAATTAAACATTTTGAATGCATCACGACTAATAATACTGTGGAAACCTTTCCTTATTAAACTAGGTTAACGTTATCAATTTAAAGCATATTTTTGACAGTTCAAATACAATTTTTGGCCATGTAACAGGTTTGCAAATCTTAAACGGTTTCACATTTCTCTAAACCATAATAAGAGCATAACATGAATATTTAAGCAGCTTAGCTTTGATTTAAATATATTTGCTCAGGATATGCTGGCAGCAACCCAAAATGTAGTGTAATACCCTCAAAGCTGGCAATTCCAAACTCATTTAAGAAAGCAGATAATATGGGCTGGCAGCATTAAAGCAAATAAAGTCAATTAATTTTTTTTCTTAATTTGTTTCTTCTAGCTCGAAATTGCCAAGGATGGATAAATCTGAAGATGAATATAAAAAGAAATTACTGGGAATGGAACAAAAACAAACAAACAAAAAAAGATGAAAAAAACCCAAAGTTGCTATTTCTTATTCTGATCTTAATGGCAGGTTACAGTTGAATAATAATATTATCTATTGGAGGTCACTGAAATGTAGAGAGGGAAATCCATTTTGAAAACTTTCATATGTAGAAAGTCAATATATCATTTTCACAAGCAATACCCTAACCAGGAAAAATCTTTTAGCACTACCATGTTACAAAAACCTGCTTTTTTATAGAATCCAAAGATGTAAACTTACTGCAAAATAAAATTGTTGTTCTCTTTTATTACCATTAATCACATGGATTGAATTTTGATGCCTTGTTGAAGTCAAGACTACAGAGTGGAGAGATATTCCTCCCGACCACATTCAGACAGTGCTCTCAGTGTTTTACTACCCCTTTTTAACCCACATGGTTTACATGGAACTATAATACCACTTTTTTAAAGATGGGAAAGCAGTAAAGGAGCACATTGAAATGGAAACCTAACTTGCTCTCCAATAAAGATACCGTTTGCATTATTTAGTTTTTGCTCCAAGGCACTTCAATTTTTGATGCTTAGAACTGACTCAACCTAAGTGTTGAGCAAACATATCTTTCATACTATCATTGCCACCTTTTTAGGGGAAAAAAAAATCATAGAATGGAGTGGTTTTAAAGGAACTTGAAAGCAGTGTCTTACTTGATATTTCGAGAGCAATACTTTTCAATCTTAACTGAATAATTTTTAAAAAAGAAGAAAAAGCAAGAACAAAAACAAACAAAACCCCTCAAACTTGCATTGCAACCCCAGAGTAATTAAATAACAATGTCTTTGGGTGAGGCCTCAGGCATTAATAGTTTTTAGAAGCCCCCAGCGGATTCTAATATGTGGCCAGACTTGAGAACCACTGCTCTGAGAGTAAGTTATTCTTAAAATGTTAGCAGGGTTTTTCTACTACTAAATGGCCTCTAATCTTTAATTAAACCAGGGCACCATACCATACTGGTTATCAATAGTATAGCCATGTTTCTTGAAGAAAGTGTTTAACATATGGAGATCCATATGCTTCTCTTGCATATCCATATGCTCTGTTTCTATGTATGTTTTTTAAAATACCATTTTAGCCTTTGTGTGACTTTCATAAGAAATGTGCCCTCAAAAAAAAAGTGCCCTCCATATTTTATGAATTGATTACAGAAGAGTATCTAAACTATGTCTATGTATATAAATATACACACACATACACATATATAGTGATTTAAATTAATTACAATAATATTTCAAGCTATAATACACTGAAAACTATTTATTGGGTAAGGTATTCAATATTAGCTGGTATTTCTTTTTGCCCTTTAATAGATAATACTAAATATCAAGAGTGTCTCCTTAGAAAGGGTGAAATAATAGAACAAAATAAGCAGTTCAAAACAAAGTTTCTAATAGTTACTAAAAAAGGTATAAAAAGGAAACTGACATTTAGAGGGCACATCCTCTGGCCAGTTACATTAACTGTATTATTTCATCTATCTTTAAAAAGTAAATAATACTAATACTAATACTAATGCTAATATTAAGCCCTGAGAGGTAGATAGCACCCACCATCAGTGTTAAATAGTTTAATCTTAGAAAAATTAATAAATTGCCCAGGTTCACACAATAATTAAGTTCAAAATGGGATGCAAATCCAGATTTTATTCTGTACTTTTTCTGACCAGTCCATTCTGTGTCCCAAAAAGGGGGATTTTGTATGTGTAATTTATGTAAAACATCATAAACAAGTAGGAAGAAAATGCCACAATTAACCCAAATCTGTTCAAGTAATTTATCAACTGCCTAATATAATCAGGGACTGCTGGTACCTATAAAATTTATAAGAATGCAAACCCAAATGACCCTTGCCTTCAAAGATACTACCATATGAATAATAACTGATGATAAAATATTAAGGACAGTACAAGAGGTATAAACCAAGAAGTACTACATCAATACAGAGGCAGGAGAAATTAATTTCAGGATTGGGAATCAAGGAGGCTATTGGAATGACAACGGAGCTCACCATGAAGATTAAATAGAATTGCCATAAGAGTGTGAGAAAACTGTGCAGTGAATAATCCACAAAAGGGGAAGTATAGTTTTGGACTGGTAAAAAGTAGTAAGATCAGGCTAAAGTATAAAATACATGACAAGATGGAATGGGAAAGGAGACTCAGGCGATCTAATAGCGTCAAACCCAAAGGACCTGAGGCCACCTTAAAGATTACCAAGTAGGATGTTCTCTGATTACACTGAGGAAATTGAGTCCCACTAATAACTGGCAGGGCTTTCCACAAAAAAAAAATAATACTTAATTGCCTTTTTTTGTGTGCACTCCCTACTATTATTCCCCTTCCCTCCCCCCTTCCTACTTCTCTTTTCTTCAGTATTTTATATTTTTCTTTTTTCTTTTTTTTTTATTTTTTCTTTCTTTTTTTTTTTTTTCCCAAAGATTTTATTTATTTGATAGGCAGAGATCACAAGTAGGCAGAGAGGCAAGCAGAGAGAGAGGAGGAAGCAGGTTTCCTGCTGAGCAGAGAGCCCGATGTGGGGCTCGATCCCAGGACCCTGGGATCATGACCTGAGTTGAAGGCAGAGGCTTTAACCCACTGAGCCACCCAGGCGCCCCTTTTTATTTTTTCTTTTTACTTCCATTTCTTTTCTTTTGTGTTTGTATGTTCCTTTGGGGGATATTTTAAACAACATTCTAGATTAAATAAATACCATAATAAAAAGGTTAAACTAATTTATGCAGACAATCATGAAAAATAAGGAGTAGTTTCTGCGACACTCACAGGTGCCATTTACTTAGTAGCAAAATAAATATTTAGTCTTGTATACACCACACCATCAGCCAGTTGGGGTCTGGACAATAAATCCTGACGTTAACTCTGAAGTTGTCTCTGGTCCAGAATCACATCCTTGATGTGGTCTTGAGACAACAAAATCTCTATATTCATTGTTTTCAATCTGTCACATTTCCGAAACTCCACAGAATCAATAATAGTAACAGAGAAGGCAATGTTACCATAATATATTACCATATTGCAATAAGGTTAATCCACCAACTTACTATGAATTCATTTAAACAGACTCTATGATGGTTCTTGTCATGTTTTGCTTTCACTCTCTGAATCTATTATTACTAGAGCTACAAAATGTCATGCCATCTGGATACAACTTGTGATTTCCCAGATTTCTCTGTCATGTATGTGTGTGTGGGTTTAGGTATTTGTTTTGCTTTGTTTTATTTTGGGCTTTTGGGGGGAGGGGGTTGTTGTTGTTTGTTTTTATATTAGAATGCCATGATCCATATACTCATGAAATTATATACTTTATCTGAGCTCTGGAATGGTTTTCAACAGACTCAATAGTATTTTGGAGTCTATTAGTCAATGTACCGAAGAGTAAATTTACAAGAGCAATTTATAAAGAACAAAGAGTAAAAATTTTGTACTTTGGGAAGTCATGATGTTCTTTTACTTTTCTCAGACTCTTCTGAAATTAGAAGATGTTCACATTGTTCAAACTTTTTCCAGTTTTATTTTGTAATAAAATATGTGAAAAAAATCACATCCAATGTCTTCTTATCAGATTGTCTTCCTCCATTATATTTTGAAATATTTACTAAAGGTATCTGAAATATCTTGAAAAAACTATACAACTATATGTTTAAGGTATTCTACTATTGACACTAGCATTGTAAATTTTCAAACAAAAATGCTTTTAGAACCTCTCAGTATAAATAATTTAACTAAAAGAGATGCAATTTTTATAGATTAATTATACTTTTCAGTAAAATTATTACTTTTATTCATTCTAAGAATATTGATTAAATTAACTTATCCTAAATCAAAGTTGCAATTAATGTTGTAATCAATGTTAATGAGTAACATAATTCTTAAAATTTGCTCCCTTTGGCATTGTCAGTATGCCAAACATACAGATAAAAACAGAGAAATTCAACTACCTAAGGAGCTCAAAATACTCAATTGTGAGGTAACATATTGACAAAATATTTCCATGTGTAGTATATCTTTTTTTACTTAAAATCTTTTTTCACTTAAAGGGAAAATTAAGAAATTTTGAATACTGTGTATATAAATAATATACGTATACACATATACATACACATTCAGTACTTAATTTCGAAATTCTTATTAAGTAAATTTTCACCATGTTGTTAAGAAACACATTTGTGTAAGACCGAATACAAATTCATAATGTAGGACTAGACAGATATGTCAGCTTACCTGTAATCATAACGGAATTAAAACGCCCTCATTCTGGGGTGCCTGGGTGCCTCAGTCAGTTAAGCATCTACCTTTGGCTCAGGTCATGAACCCAGGGTCCTGGGATCAAGTCCTGCATTGGGCTCCCCACTCGGTGAGCCTGCTTCTCCAACTCCCTCTGCCTGCTGCTCCCCCCTGCTGTGCTCTCTCTCTCCCTGTCAAATAAATAAATAAAATCTTAAAAAAAAAAAATTCCTCCTCCTGCTCAAGCAAATTGGTCTTCCTTTAATATCAGAATATCTGTATTCCAGGCACACACCAGAAGATTTACCCCTAATTGATTACTATCCAAGCTTTGTCAAAATTGCAGCTGAAACAGTTGGCATGTCAAAGGGGTGGGCAAGTCACCTCTTAATTGATAATTAGCATTATATTGTCAGATAATTAATATTGCTCTCACAGAGGCCCAACCATGTTGCATTTTAGCATAAAGTCCTTGGATTATTAAAGGGAAAGATCTAGAAATAACCAGAAGTGTTCCCAAAAAAGATACTGTTAAGGCCATTATCCATTCTGCTGTTACTGTTTCTTATGTATACCCTTTATATGTACATATATACCAAAAAAGATGTGCTCATTTATCAGATTATTGTGTATAGTGCTAAGTGTTTCATATTACCCTGGCTTCCAGAAAATCTAGAGCTAAGCTGTGTTTTGTGTTCATTTCAAATGTAAAGTAATGTGTGAATGTAAAGTAATTCTGTGTGAAAAACACAGAATAATATAAAATAGAAGGTAAAAATCATTTTGTTCTTTTGAAAACAAAGAATACACTCCTTACCAGTTTGTTCATCTAATAACTATTTTAAATTTTTTATTGCCTTATTCAATTACAGATGAGATTTAAAATATAGTAAATCTATGTCCTTTTTACTTCTTATTTAGAAAATTTACATTTCTTGGTATGTGAATTCTTTTACTTCATGTCCTTTTTCAACTTTTCCATTAATATTTAAAGATTTTTTATAAACTCACAAAAACTCCACATACAATGGTATTTCATGTTTCTTTCAAATATTTTCTCTATTTGTTTTCTATCTAATAGGCATTCGGATATCCCATGAACAATTATTTAATAAACAAGCCTCCTTTTTCCCACTAGATGGATAATACAACTTTCTTATATATTAAATTTTTTTTCTAAAACCAAGATGAGTTTTGATTTTCTATACAGTTATGTTGACTCAGCAGTAAATCAAATGTTATTATTATAACTATGTATTACCATAACTGTGTAAGCATGGGTGATTAAAATACTAAAATATTAAAATAATGCTTATTTCTATTTTTCAAAAGTTATCATAAGAAAGCCAAATTCATATTAAAATATTCTATTAGGATACAAATATTTCAATACATTTGTTACTATTATCATTGCTATTACTATTGTTAAAACTTGGGTGTTTTTTTGCCAATAACTTTACAAAGATTTTTTTTTTTTTAGTTATTTATAAAATTACTCTATCATGTGAGAGTCTTGAGGTTGTGACTACATTAATGGATGAAACACAAATAATAATCTAGAAAGTAAATAATGAAAACAAGCTTATTACTTAGAACTTTCTATTTCTATATATGACCTACTATTTTGGTTTTTTTCCTTCTTATATCACGTATCTAAGTAAGAACTGTAAATTTTCTTTTTCTTTTTTATTTTTTTGAGCAAACTCCAAAACCTATTGCTTTTTTTTATAGTTTATAATTTTTTATTATTATTATGTTCAGTAGCCAATGTATAAGTTTTTGATGTAGTTTTCATTAGTGGTTTTTTTTTTTTAGATTTTTTTTTTATTTATTTATCAGAGAGAGAGGGCGAGAGAGCAAGCACAGGCAGACAGAATGGCAGGCAGAGGCAGAGGGAGAAGCAGGCTCCCTGCCGAGCAAGGAGCCTGATGCAGAACTCGATCCCAGAACGCTGGGATCATGACCTGAGCCGAAGGCAGCTGCTTAACCAACTGAACCACCAAGGCGTCCCATTCATTAGTTTTTGATGTAGTGTGCAACGATTCATTAGTTGTGTATAACACCCAGCGCTCATCACAACATGTGCCCTCCTTAATATCCAGCACTGGGTTAACCCATCCCTCTCCTTAATATCCAACACTTGGTTAACCTAACCCTCCACCCCCTTCCCTCTATAAATCACATTATATGTTCCCTCCCTTTCCCTATGGCCCTCTGTGCTATTCCTTATGTTCCACATATGAGTGAAACCATATGATAATTATCTTTCTACGTTTGAGTTATTTCACTTAGCATAATCTCTAAGTGGGTACTCTGGTAGAATAATTTAAGAAGCAGAATCATTTTTTCTTTAGACTCAGTATTTTCCCCATTCTACCATAAGCCTTTTTGAATTTTATAAAAGAAAAACAAAACTTGACTTCATGTATTAGATTTCTAATGCAATCATTTAAGTTATCAATTTACATATAATTTCTCTGCTGATGTATGAGTTGTGATTGAAGTCACTAATATAAAAACATTATCTTTCTCAATAAATAGGTATGAGTCTCTGCATATCAAAAATGATATTTATTTTAACCAGGTAAAAAATATTCGTGTATCATCAAACTATTCTGGACTAAAGGATATATCAGTTCTGGTTTCTTCAGGTAGACCCTGACTGTCAATGTCATATATATAGTACACAACCACCAGTATGTATCATCAAAAAGTCCAGATGAATTAATATGTAACAGATATGGACATTATGGTCATAAAGTTAAGCATATTATTTAATATATTGGACATCATAGTTTATATATGTGAAATTTATAAAATATAGTCTTTCAGACAAAAAGACACACACATACATACATACACATACACATACACATACACATACACATATAAACTATTTAAAACTGAGAGTTGCTGGAGGGGAGGTGGGCAGGGGGATGGGCTAAATGGGTGATGGGTATTAAGGAGGTTATTTGTGATGAGAACTGGGTGTTATATGTAAGTGAAGAATCACTAAATTCTACTCCTGAAACAAATATCACATTATATGTTAACTAACTTTAAAAAGAATTTAAATAAAACATTGAAACAAAAAAAAATTTTTTTAGTAAAACTCAATTAAAATAAAACAGCAAAGATTGAGAAGAATCCCATCTTATATATATGGAACACAACTTTAAAAACTTACAAATAAGATTTTTAAAAGAACCTAAAATGTGAGAAAAAGCATTGACACATCCTTCTTCATTTGTTAATAGTAAAGATTAATTTCCATTCCCATCATTGCTTGCTGGCACTAGGCTCTCAACTAAGCTACATGTTTCCACTATTTCTCCTTCATTATCTAACCTCCATACAACAAAGAGGGATGTTTTTAAAACAAATCAGTTTATATAACTCTCTGCTCACAACCTTCCACTGACTTTCCGTCTCCCTTCGAATAGTATCCAAAATTCTCTCAGGCCTCTGTATGACCTTGTTCCTGACTACTTTCCCTACCTCTTCTATTAATGTCCTCCTTGCTCAATAAATTTTAGTTACATTAGCTTTCCTACAATTCCTCAAACACCCAAGTTCCTTCTGGGCTCAGTCTTTGCACTTGTTTCCCATGTCAGAAATGTTCTTGCCCAGCGTAGTCATGCAGATCCCTCCCTCTTGCATTCAGGTCTCTGTTCTGAAACCCTAACCTCAGAGAGGCCTGCACTGACATCCCTATAGAAGGGAGCCCAAACCCTTAGCTTTGATCTTATGCTAACTTTTTCCTTCCCCTTTACCTCTTCATTTTTCTTGATAGGATTTAATCAAATTTGACATTACACTTCAGTTATTTTAATTCTATATTCACTAGAAAATAAACTAGAAGAACAGGGGATCAGAACATATCTGACTTGTTTCCTACTATATTCTCAATAGCTAGAATCACGCATGTGGCACAAAACAGATGCTCACTAAGTATTTATTGAATGAATTGTTAGTATTTTGATTTTTATGGAAGTCAGTTTTTTCTCCATAAGAAATATAGTTTAATAAAAAAAATTCATTTCTCTAGTCTGAACCTTGTAAAATTATCATTTTGTATGTCAAAATGACCAAATATTAGTTATCACACATGGTTCAGTCTAATACAAATGAATACTTAAAAACCGATTAAAATTTTTGGTACTCTTTAGGTAAGGAAAAATCTGGTTATTTGTCAGATATTTGGGGGATTAAACATAACTGAAAATCAAATTATTTCAAATCCAGTTTTTTGATTGGTTATTTGTGTTTGCTTTGGGTATGGGTGTGTGTGTGTGTGTGTGTGTGTGTGTGTGTGTGTGTGTTGGACCAATACAGAAGGAAGGAAGGAAGGAGGAAGAGAGAAAGGGAAGGAGGGAAAAAGGGAGAAAGAAACGAAGTTCAATTATCTGCATAAATAAGAAAGCTATATACCTAAGACTACCAAAGTTTTAAAAAGCTTTACTCAGCTTCAAATCTTAGAAAATGAAACTTTAAAATAATAAATAAAATGCATCATTTAAATGATAATCTTTTTATAACGTAGTTTCCACTTTCCATTGCACCTGGATAATCTATTGGCCCCAGCTTACCTTTGTTTATTTGGAGCACTCATGAGGAACTGAAAGGTTGGACCATATCATAACCTTGGTAAATTCTCAGGGCCTCCAGAAATTACAAAGAGATTTCTAATATTAGAGTGCTAGCCAAAGTCCAAGCTATTGAGTGTCATGTCTGGTTTTTGTTTGTTTGTTTGTGTTTGTGTTTGTGTTTGTGTTTTTAGTTTTGTTTTTAGTGTGTGGTTACATGTTTTGGGAAAAGGAAGTATGTATCCTCCCTTTTCTCAGGATGTATCTGTGAATCCTTGCAATCCTTTTGTGGCTGTCTGTAAAACCTGCTTCCTCCCTTCCCTTCCCATAGTTCAAAATGGCTCATAAACCAGAAAAATCAGCTTTATTAGAATTACGTATATATGAGTGAATACATGCTGGAAACATTTAATGTACAAAATTTATGCCTAACTGTATGATTGTGACATAGGTACTGACTAAGTATTTGTTGAGTAAATTTTTGGTTGGGTCAGATTAATTCAAATATATTTATCTAGAAAGAAATCAAATTTATAGTTTATTGTCCTCTACTGGAGATTTGTGTAAAGGTGCACAAGTTCCTAGGAGAACATACTTATAAATCTTAGGGGACGCTTTCAAACAATTTCCTTCCAAGTCTCCAAAATTACGATTCTCCCTCCATTTTCTGCCATGGCAAAATCAAATCTTATAGAAGAAATGGGTTAGACCACATAGATTAATTGAAAGGGGGAAAAAGGTAGAGAAACACTGTGGTATCTGCATAAAGTCCTTTCCATGTTCAATGTCTCTTAGAAGCAACCAGAAAAGGGGATTCAAGTGGCTCTAGCTAGTAATGCAGACGTGGCACTTCCATAAATTCTCTCACAAAAGTACTACCGAAGTCATGAGTGTAGAATGTTTTTTAAAATTGTTCTGATATTTAATCCAGTTGTCCTTCAAGATTCAGAACTTTTAAGAACAATTTTGAAAATATAAGGTTAGTTTGAAAGTAATTCTCCCAAAGAATTTTAAAGTGATCTATCAATCTGTCTTCCTTTCTCAGGGATGTTCTGAAATAACATCTTACTACCAAGAGCCTGATTCGCAAATGTGATTAAGCTTTTACAAAACGACCATCTTATGCAACTAAAACCATAAAGTTAGTATATAAAAAAAAGATATTACCAATAAAGAGGCACCAATGCCACTTTAAATCTGTTTCATTAATGCTGTATGATTTTATTCTACTCAATAAGGATTTTACTCTTTGTTATGGAGAGTAAGCAATGAACTACATAGACACAAAGGATGAACAATTCACAAAAGTCCTATGAATAACCCATAAACTCACTCAAACCTTTGCTATCAGAAACATGCTTCTAAATTTGCAAAGTTTATACTTCTACTGAACTTGGTTCAGCAAACATATATTCTGTACAACTGGATACAGATTGGGTTAACTACTACCAGAGACACTAGGACCACAGAGTCCTATAGGCAGGATTATCAAAAAGATAAAGCTTCTACTCAGCAAAACCAACAGGAACAAACTGAGTGCTGACTATGAAGAGATCACAAAGGAGAGAAAAGCATTTAAGTCTTGAAGTTTAGAGAAGGATATCACAGGCAGAGATCAAGACGAATGACAGAGATGGTAAAGCATGAGCTGTATTCACGGGATGACAATGATGCCAAGCCCTTATAGATGCAAAACTATATGCTTATATACATTATCGCATTAAGTTCTTACAATGTCCATTAATGTAAATAAGGCAAATATCTCAGTTTCACTGATAAGCAATGAGTCATATAGACATAGTTTCTGTGCGGGCCATGACAGGAAAAATCCTGCAGGCCCTGAAATCTGGAGAGGTTTACCACAGCTACATTAGTAAATAAATAAACCAGAGATAGGAAATGTGGCTATGACCACACAGCTATAAAATTGCAAGAATTTGTTGTAGAGTTAGCATTCATTTTGTTCCACAGCCCATATCAACTAAATTTTCTGGCCCATTACAAAAGAGAAAACAGACACAGAAGAGTAAGTAGGGCTATGGAAGAATGGAAGGAAATTGGTAGAAGATCAAAGAAACAATGGATTCTAAAGTGGTATCAAGTATGCTTTTTGAAATGGCTGTCCCTGGAGTACAAGCTGAACATTGAAGCAGATGAACCAGAATGAACAAGATGTAGAAGGCATATGAGAAGGACAGAAGGACTCGGGGGAGGAGATAAGTTCATTATGGGGGTGGAGGGGGGAGTAGAGAATGGAAAAGAGGATGGGATAAGATGTAATGTTCACAGAAAGTATGTTCGGAGTCAGAAATTTTGGAAATAGAATACTCCCAAGTAATGACAGAGAATGTAATCACAATGATAGGGGGCACTCAAACTGGCTGAAACTGAAGAGACAAATGCAACCAGGCTTCAGGAGGTAGAAACAATGAGAGATGGAGTGGTCAAAGGTCATCAACATGAGTACTGTCTCCAAATGCAATGCCAAGAGAAAGCCACCAAGGGAGATCAACCCCAAACTTAAATTATCAAGGAAGAGGAGAATAACATAGTGGAGATCAAGTCATATGCTGAGCCTGTCTCTTGGTTCCAAGATTTTTAGGGAATTGAAAGAGAGTCAATCTATACTGGAAAGGAATCCCAAGGATTGTCACATTTTGGGTAATATAAAGAAGAGAAAGAAAAAATGTCTGAGAGGAAGTTCAAGTCTGAGGATTAGTTTGTTCAAAACTGAATGAAACATGCATATAGCAAAGTAGAGGCAACTAATTAAAAGCAGATGGGCAGAGGGACACTGAGGGTACATAGGGCAGAACTGGTAAGGGTTAAGAAGACAGGGGAATATGGTAGTAAAACAGAGAAGCTTTCATCCAAGAGGAAAAATGCTCATGGCTCAGTAATGATACAGGCAGTCGTGAGTAGACAAAGTGGTTAATAATGAAAGGGTTAGTAACATCAGCCACATGGGTCAAGTTGGTATCATTTTTTTTTTTAATCTAAAAAAGGTACAGATTTTCAATAAGAAAGAAGAACAGTAATTCCCAAATTGGAAATTCTTTCTCAGTGAGTAAATTGTATGGTTCTATAACAAAATGCAATTAAGGTGAATTCAGCATATATATTGAGCAGATTTTGTTAAATTTGGATAATTACCACCCTTAAAAGAAAACTAGAATCAAAAGTCACCACAGACTAATATAAAACAGTGTTTCCTTTTCTAATTCAGAAACATAATGCATTTTACACATAGTATTTTAATAATCATATTGTTGAATTGACAAGACTTAGAGATAAAAACATTTTGACTAAATTGGGTATAATATTTAAAATATATAAAAGATTTCTAAAAATCACTGATGTCACAACTATATAAAAAATAGAAGAAAAAATTCCATCCACACTTTATCTCAACACATAGGACGTATCCTGCCTTGAGAAGGAAAGAAAGTAATTTAAGAATGAATATAATTTCAGACTGAGATATTGCAAATTACACTTAATACAGTGCAAATGATTTCAGGTAGTAATCATATTTCTAGAGTAAGTAATCAAGAAAAAGAGAAAACTATCATCTGGCTTTAGTTTAGAGTCTCCAAAGTATATGCACATATTGAAAATACCCTACTAAAAGTTGCAGAAATAATTTTCACTGATATGTAATAAATGATAATTACTTTTAAAGTGATTTTTAAAAAAAAATATTCCCTTGCACCCAAAATTTACTCACCAAGTTTAACTTTATTGTTGCCTTGGAAGGTAAGGCTGAACAAAACTGAATTCCCTGATTAAAACTTAGAAACATGTATCCACTCATTTGTCTTGAGGGATAATCACAGTACAACCACATAATTTATTTTGATATTTAATGTATTCTGCTTTTTCCATCAGTCACCAGATATTTTCAGTGCTTTTCTACATGGTAGTTCACAGCTGGTCCTGAATAACACAGGTCTGAACTAGCTGTGTGGGTCCACTTACACAAAGATTTTTTCTTTTTTTTTAAGATTTTTTTAAATTTATTCATGAGAGACCAACAGAGAGGCAGAGGGAGAAGCAGTCTCCCTGCAGAACAGGGAGCCCAATGGAGGACTCAATCCCAGGACCCTGAAATCATGACCTGAGCCAAAGGCAGACACTTAACCAACTGAGCCACCCATGCGCCCACAAGGGGTTTTTTATTTTTTTCAATAAATGTATGTCCAGTACTATCAGCGTATTTTCCCTTCTTTATGATTTTCTTTTTTCTAGCTTCCTTAATTATAAGCATACAGTATATATGTAACATATAAAATATGTGTCAGTTGATTAATCGTGTTTTGGTAAGGCTTCCTGTCAACAGTAGGCTATCATTAGTTAAGTTTTTGGGGAGTCAAAATTATATGCCAATTTTCAACAGCATGGGGGTTGGTACCCTTCACTCCCACATTGTTCAAGGGCCAATTGTATTTTCCTATGTAAACTGGAATCCAATTATGTAGTTTTGAGATAATGTATTTTCCACATATAGAGATATTTTCTTCCATTTATTTTCTCTCCAGTGTTCTGTTTGATTCTTGAAAAGAAAAAGCACTTTCTAACTTCCACATAGAATGTTATTAGTTTCCCCATTCCATAAGTATGTATATCTTTACCTTTTCTTGAGGACACCTTTTCTTTTGGATATTTAAAAGAGGGAATCAGCAAACCTTAGCGTGATCACTCTGTGATGCATTCTATTACATTGAAAAAAGTGATGAAAATTAAAGAGTCCAATGCAAAGAGAGGTGGTAGTAGAATTGAAAGTATTCATATCCAATCCTATTGTAAACACTACAAGAAAAAGAGTGAAACCGGAAAAATACCTTGTGTTGTTTCTTTGCTAGTTCACTCATGATTTGCCAACATGATGCACAGTACTAAACTGATTTGTAGAAATCTAGGAAAAGTCTGGACAGGAGATGAAAACTACCATCCTTGGATCAAATCTGTCTACTGCCTGCTTTTATAAATAAAGATTCATTGAAAACTCAGCCATGCCTATTCATTTATATATTGGCTAGTTTCATGGTACAAAGGGTAGGGTTGAGTAGTTACTGCAGATACCAGACGTCTTACAGAATTGAAAATGTTTACTATCTGGCCTCATAGAGAGCAAGCTTGCCAACCCCAGGTGTAGTTCAAAGGGGCTCTTCATTAATTTGTCCTTCTATCACTCTTTGAATCCTATATTCCCTTCTAAACCCACTGTCAACATATAGAAAACAGAAGTTTCTGGTGAGTCTTTCAAGAAATCTGGCAGCACGTAAGACAACTATCAGGCTTCAGGACACATCTGTGGCCAAAGCCAGAACTCCATGCTATTTTTTCCTGCCAGCTAGCAGGCCCTGTAATCTAAGCCAATGTTTCCTCCTTCTTTAAAATTATTATCACCCACTCTTAGCCCTTGAAATCTAATCCCTTATCTCTCTTTCTTAAGAATTAGGAAAACCTGCTCTGCCCATCCTTTTCTTGCATCTCCCAAAAGTGTACAAATCCTTTTCCTACAGAAGTTCCCCAAGCCCTCTTCTTGTACTCTGTGGCTCTGACAACAAAATGAGGCGATATAGATTCTTTACTTCACAAAGCTCTTCCCAGACCTTAGATCAAATCAAGGCAGAATTATTGGAGATCTATCATCACAAGCATGTAGATCACCTTCTAGAGTGGTTAACACCATCTTCTGGGTAGACGAGCATTTCCAGTGTCAAAGCAAAAACTAAATGACCAAACCAACAACAGAAACAGTTCTTTCATTGGAAGAACAACTTTTAGACCTTCTAAGGATAAAGAAAAACTAGAAAACTGGGACTATTTTTTTGTTCTTCATCTTTGGTATGGAAATAATACTTGATTCACCCATATCCTAGGAAGTACAGGCTGGTCTGGCAGGGGCACTCCCCTTAAAAGCAGGAATCCCACAATGGCAGGAGAGAGAAACTAGACTATAAAGAAAGTATCCCTCCGTGAGGAGTGATACATGTAGGAATGCTGGCGTTTGGAAAGGATTGAGGTTAGAGAGAATATAAAGGTTATTAAAGCCTATAAAATGGAAGATAGCTACACAGTCTGACACTCTCCTCTTTGTGAATCTTCAGTAAAATTGAAGTATATATACATATACAAAAGCAAATAAAACATAGCATTTCCTGTGGCATCTGGCAAACAGGAAGAGTCTTTAGGTCTGATCCAGAAGCAGGGGACAGACAACAGGAAGAAGTAATACATTGTCAATCTAAGGAAAGGGGTTTGAGCTGCTCTCCACCCTCAGATGGAAATAAGAATAAATGTGTCCATATACACCAGGGCAGAGAGGGACCCTAAGTTGGAATCTGGTCATAAATTTAAATTTCTTAAGCTGAAAAGAACTAGGTAGGAAATAGAGTTGTTGGACAGCCTGAATGGTTTCAGGTTCTATTACACAGGAAGAAAGATGTACAGCTTTCAGTTCCTCAGTCCAGTTACTTCCAACTGGGCATAATCTTCTTCAAATGATTTTCCTTCAAAGTTGACCAGTCTTAGAATTGGCTGATTAACCAGATCGACAGTGCAAGCATTTGTCCTATGGTTCTTGAGGATCCAAACGATTGGGTAAAAAAATAGAGATTCAAGTGCCTCAGCAGGATTATCTTAATTACTGATTAAGTTAATGCACTGAGTCAAATTGCAACTTTGTTCATTTCTACATAAAATCTAGTATTTCCATCTAGTTTTTGTTGACATCGATCGACCTTTGTGAAAGAATATTTGGTCCATGCTGTGTCTTATACCTATTTCTGTTGGATTTTTTTTCTATCTAACTTTACCTTGATTATTTCCTGGTGTTTTATTATTTTAATAGATTCTTTTTCAAGGACTTTGCCATGGAAAGGTTATTTTTATTTGATATTCCATCTTTTTTCTGCAACTACGTGTAAGAGAGTTTGTATATCTTTCTTGAAAATTATCTTTTCCACTGGCAATCAACTAATATTTGTTTATTCCATAGCATTTTCATAATTTCATTGAGATGGTTATCTGCTAATAGAAATATTATTAATATGATTTCAGCTTTTAATCCCAGATTCTCACTAATTGTCATGAATAATATAAATACTCCCTTAGGAATCTTTTCAAGAGTTTTTTTTTTATTTTCATTAGACTTTAAGGGAAAACATCATTTTTCTTTACAAAATGTCCAGTTCAAGCAATAAGGTATACATATAACCCAAAATTCCAAACCAAATGTTCATCTTAATAGAACCTTACAATAGATAACTACCTATAATGCCTAAATCTCAGAGATATTTTCTTTCTTCTGTTATTTCAGCTACAGTGCATTTCACTTCCACTTTTAAATTAATGTTCAATATACATATTCATATGTATGATAATGAATTTAACAAAGTAAGTGGATTAAAACATGAATGTTTATTGGAATCACTAGAGTATAATGGGGAAAACCCCATATCTTTTGGAAACGGAAAATCCTGAGGTCAAATGTCCATTTGTGCGAACTCAGGCAACTTAGCTATAAAATTCAATTTCTTCATCTAAAATGTGAGGTATGGCTTAATTTTCTTATAGGGTTGTTATGAGGGTTAGATGAGATAATACATGTGTAATAGAGCCTATGAAGCATTAAGTAGCTGCCAGACTTGTGCCTTCCTTCTAAAGCTGAAAGTCCCAAGATTTTTTTTGTGGTTGTTTTGGTTTGGTTTGGGTTTTTTTGCATGAAGTTGTTACTTTGATCCATGGGCTTCCAGTGAAAACATATACCATTACTGCTTTCTAGAACAACATTAACTGGGCAAGTAATTGGTAGCCAAAGTACAAGCAAATATAAATAAGCTTATCTCTGAGATGAGTTCCATGGAATAATGAGCTGAAGGAATAATTCACATAAATATATAATGGACCAAATAAGACCTACTTTCAGAAAGTAAGCAAGCTGAGTGCACCCAACAAAATGGTAACCAAGCTCCAAATATGCTAGGAGAAGCTGAGCAATTGTTTAAGATACATATGAACCTATTTTACATCCCAGGCTTAGAAATTATGAGATAAAATTAGGATTCAAGCTTGGTAAATGAAACCAGGAAGACCTAAAATATGCAAAACTTCATTAGTTCTATATACTCAGCAAAAACTTCAATAGTTGGGACGCCTGGGTGGCTCAGTCGGTTAAGCCGCTGCCTTCGGCTCAGGTCATTATCCCAGGGTCCTGGGATCAAGTCCTGCATCAGGCTCCTTGCTCTGTGGGGAGCCTGCTTCTCTCTCTCTGACCTCTCTCTCTCTCTCTGACAAATAAATAAATAAATAAATATTTTAAAAAACAAACCCCCCAAAAAAACTTCAATAATCATTGCTCCTATTGTCATAAAATCAATAGAGCTTACGAAAGTGCATGTCGTCTTGTAGACATGAATGTGCCCTCTAGACCATCAAATCTACCTGGGATTCAATTGCCATCTATATGGTGATGACTCTTAAAGTCCCTTTATTTGTGACCAAAAAAAAAACCAAAAAAACAAAACAAACAAACAAAAAAAACTAATCCTATTTGACATGTCACTTTTAAATGTTACTTTATATATCTTTACTGGAAAGTAATGATGTCACACATTTATTAATTAAAAATAGGGACTCACTGGAAGAGTGTGCCAGGGACAAAAAAGATGTTGAGCACATGTTTGTTGATGGTGATCTCACAATGAGGCTGCATTATTTTAGTCTTTCCAGAGGACCGTATATTAGAAAGATCTATGTTCCATTCAGGAGTTCCTCACAAACATTTATTTATAAGTGCAATAATGGAGCTATTCACAGGATGCATTATCCTTTGTGATTTTAAATCTCTCAAATACAAGTCATCTAAAGAATTAAAGCAATTAAATTAATGGCCAGTGTCACTTCAGAACAAATTGTTCTGGTCAATTATGTCATTCCATGAAAAATTAAAACATTTCAGCTGGCTGAAATCAAAACAACAACAAATGAGTTCCTTCCCCCGAACTAACCAAATCTTAATCAACCTTTAAAGCCCATTTCATGCCCCCCTTCTTCCATGATATCTTTCTAATCACTTACAATCCATGAGGACCACTAACCTAGTAGAATTACAATAAGCCTATTGCCTATATAACAAAATTGGCATTTAATCAAAGAATACCCACTTAAACTTTCATCTGATGGATAAATGGAGACACAGAAAGACTTTGTGATCAAACCAAGGTTTTAGAGCTGTTTGGTGGCAAAATAAGGACTCCTGGAGCTTAGGGGGTTGCATGCCAAGTTTTGTTTCCACTATATTCTATGTTCTCTGCCCACTGCTTTACATGTTATTTCCTTTGATGAACGTTTCTGTCTGTCAAAATGAAAACATAACCTCTTTGAGGGAAGATGGGTGGAATGTGAAGGGAATGTGATGGTGAGCTGGGAAGGAGATACAGCAGGAATTATCAGGCACCTTCTTAGCTTCTTTACCTACATCATGTATTGTACTCATTTCAGTATTCCTGTAAATATCTCTCCAGATTTCACAGGTGAGGATCTGAGATTCAGAGAAATTTTGTTAGTAGCCCAAGGCCACTCAGATGGCAAGCTGGACAGTTTAGATACTATGGGAAAAATGAGCAGTAGTATACTCTATGTACTACAAGGATATAACTATAGTACTCTTTTTCCTACTCTCTCAGATATTAAGAATGTACCCCCATTTATTTAAAACACCCTGTTTTTCCTAATAAATCTATAAAATTACAAGTTCTTAAAGGCATAATAACAGAAATAACAGAGAAACAGAGTAGGAAATTTTTAATCATAATATTTACTGCATAGCAACAAAAATATAACAAGGGTCTTTGAAATAAATGGAAATAGAACAATCCTTTCTGTCCTAATTGGCACTGTTGTTGGCAGTTGTGAAGTACATTAGATGCTCACTACATTATGTTTCTATTATGTAGCTAGACCATTATCAATAAAAGAAAAAAAAATATTTGCTAAGATTTCCATTAAGTAAATAGGTTTCATGAAGGAATGCAAAGCGACATTTTTGCTAATGCTTTTCTCTTTGTGAGAATTGAAAACTGAAGATTTTTCTGAGTATGGAAATGAGCCAGCAATGTGGTCTGTCAACTGCTTACTAGCATCAAGTGACAGGAGTTTTATGTCTCTCCTTCCGTCCTTGGTAAATTTGAGAATTTGAGGGAATTCTTTGCCAACTACTGGCTGCAAAAGGACACCATGAGGTGTTGTTTTTATTTTGTTTACAAATACTATATATATATATATATATATACAGGTAGTTAAATTTGCAAGTATTTTAGCAATTACATGTAATGTATTACACAATTATGAAGCAAATAAAAATCTCTACTTTAAAACATGTTATAGGACATTTCTAATCTTAATTTAGAAGAAATTTACAATAGAATTTTTTTTAACTTTATATCATTATTGATTTTTACAAAAAAAAAAAAAAGCCCCCACTTACAAACAAACAAAAAACTATGAGATCTTAAGTCTACTGATTTAGTTCTAGGAAAATATTACACATGATGATCCAAAAAGAACCTAAAAATTTGAAGAAAATACCAATTCCCCAAATTACATATTCTTTATCCAGACTAGTACTTGCTCCCACATAAAAATCTTGCTCCAGTAAAAGCAGGGGTAACATAAATCATAGGATCTAAATATGGAAGAAACCTAATTATTCACCACACCCCCACTCTATTCAAGCTTTGCCACAGAACATTTTCTCACAAGGCAAATGCTAAACGTCTCTGTACATAGCCTTGCAGCTGAAAAAAAAAAAAAAAAAAAAGAAAGAAAGAAAGAAAAAGAAAAAAAAAGAAAGTAACAATGTCACTAAGAGTTCAGTACCAAAAAAAGAAATTTAAAAAAAAACTGTCATCATCTCAATCAAGCTTTCTGTTTTGTGGAATACTCTGAGATACTCAAAAAACATACTGTAAGAGTATAATATACATAAACCTCCAAAAACACAGTTTGGAAAAAAAAAAAACTCATTGCCTGTTTTGCTCATAGAACTAATAATTAGCAAAATGCAGGTATATAAATGTTTACATGAAATGAATGAAAACAGACACATAAATGATGCAGGCCACTGGAATCATCCATGTAGAAAAATGAGTACCGAGCTATGAACAGAAAAATAAGCCAGATCCAAATTCTCTGAAACTGAAGAGTCTCCAAGTCTTGGGAAATGTTTAGCCATGAGGGTAAGGAGAGGAAAAAGTCAAAGACAAAGCCAAGATTCTGACTTTAAGTAACTGAAGACTTTCTTTGGTATTAGTAGGAATAAAAGCATGGATTCTGGGAAGAAGAAAATGAGATCTGTTTGGGCACATGATTTTCGAGATGAAAAAGGAAATTTTGATGGCATGAAAAGAGCACAGGATTAGAGACAGAGATTTAAAAACCACGTGTGTAAAGGAAATTGCTTGAGCCATTGGTACAGAGGCAATGGCAGAGGGAGAATGTAGAGAGGCCTAGAGGTGTTACCAGAAAACTGGGAGAGACAGAGTTACAAAAGGAGTAAACTAGAGCTGTGGCTTATTTGGGGAAGGGAAAGCTGAGCCGTAGCTGCATCCTGCTTTAAAATGTCTGTTTTAAACCCTCATTGGTTAAAACAAACAAACAAGTCACTTATGTGTCTTCATAATGGAGTAGCTAATTGGGGAATTGTCTAATTCTTGGCACAGTTCAAATAGGGTAGGCAGAGACTGAGTCCTGAGGGCAATGATCTCTGCTCTGAACAGCAGAACCTGAACCAGTAGAACTGAACCCACATCAGACCAAGGTCAGAGTTATACCATGGCTCACCACAGCTACTGGGAAATGAAGCACAAGACATCATTACTACTGCTGAGTCACACACTACATTAAAAAGAACAGAAAAGTACACTCATGGTACTAGATGGAAGCACTCAAAGATCTGATCTAGAAATTGTTACATAGTAAAGAAAAAAAATGGTGCCAATGAAAAAGAAAAAACAATTTCAACTCTAAGAACTGGGACTACGTGATCTATTATTTTCTTTGAAAATGCAAGCTCGGTTTGAACAACCTAAAATCTCTATGGAAGCAATTTTCTTTTTCTCCTCAGACTCCTCCTCAGGAGCAAAAACAAATTTGCCAAGTACCCAGAGTCCTCACAGGGTAGCTACAAGGAAATAAGATAAAATATTCTTTGTTTCTTGTGGTTTTGTTTTCCCTTCAGGAATTACGGCAACCATCTGGGAAGAGAAGTGTCCCATCTGGAGTGGTGTCTTCACTAACACATCTGAGAGATCCTTGAGAAAAAAGGGCAGCCCTCCATGTAGGATCAGGTATGTGACATATTAGATAACCACAGAAACATTAGGAAATCTTCCCTACCTATATAAAGCTTTATTTTGTTCCAGAAAGTAGTAGGAAAAGTGAACATTTTCAATCTCCTTGTCTAGAAGGTGATATTTCAACCATTAAATTAAACTCAATAGAGCTATAAAACTTTACCCAAGATTCACAAACGTCTCGGGGGGGGGGGGGAGAAATATAAATGGCTCAATATTCTCTTGCCTCTTCCAATAAATTAAAAAAAAAAAAAATAAGATTCAAATTAGTGAGAAAAGTCTACATGTCAGCCCTTCTGTTCACTGAATCATACCCTGAAGTCGGCTGATATTCAAACCCCTTCCATTTCTGAGATTATACTACTTTGACTTTGCCTTTTCTGAGAATCCATTTCTCAGGAGGTGACCTGGGCCGTATCTTCCGGAATCTTCCGTATCTTACGGAAATCTTCCGTCAGGGAGGATCCCAGGACTCGCATATGGCGCATCAGCCTTTTTTCTCCTCCAGGGGGAGCCTCTGGGGCAAGTCTCTAGAATTCTACCACCAGTGGTTCCACCTTACCCCCAGGAACAAATAGCAAGTATGGAAACCCTCTTTGCACTATTTGCCTGTCTTAAAGAAAGACCCATGGCCAGATGTTATTCTATACTTAAGGATGATCTATGAAGCACATATAGACACCTGTACCAATGGGCCACAGTGAAATTTGGGGCCACCATGTGACTGTGACTAGCCATGCACTATTTATTCTAGCATAGTAAATGGGGACTTTGAATCCCTAGTCACTATTTTAAGATCTATTCCTGGTCTGCAAGACTCATAAAGTGTTCCTTAAGATAGTCTTGGGAGTAATTGCACAGGCAACTGATGATCATTAATTGGGTGACTGCAGATGAGGGCAATAGGGGATAAATAAACATAGAGCTTTCTTTTTTCATCACACTGCTCACCTATAGGTTCAGAGCAAAAAAGAAGTTCTTATCCTCATGAACCACCTACTCTGTAGTGGAATACTAAATACAAAACTATATACCTTGCTCTTTAGCACACATTACATGGAGTTAAAACAATAAAAATAAATAAGTACCTGAAGTAGTTATCTTTCAATGATGAAAAAAATTGAGGCTAAGTTTTAGGCACATAAGACTGGAAGAAGGAACAAAAAGTGTAAATCTCTATTGTCAGAGACCTAGTAAATGTTTATTATCCCCTTACCACATGCAAGATATGGGGGTAAACCCATGTAAGAAAATTTATTATTATTTTTTAATGAGCTCTATATGCAACATAGGGCTTGAACTCATGACCCTGATATCAAGACTCGCATGTTCCACCAACTAAGCCAGCCAGATGCCCCATGCATATTTTTATATGATATCTCTTTCAATCCATATAACTGTCCTACAAAGCAGTTACTAATATTATCTTCATTTTATAGATGAGGAGATTGAGGCTAAAAGAGCTTAAGCAATTTTCTCAAGGTCACACAGCTAGAAAAGTATCAAGCCAGGCCAGTTGTTTTTTGAATTGTTTCAAACATTGAGGAAGTTACTTTATTCAGTCCTTCCAGAAAGAAAACTGAAAAGAAATGGAGGCAACTTGTATTTCTCAGGTTTTTCCAGATGCCAAGCACTTTACTGGACATTTTATGTACTTTTTTATTTTCTCTTAAAGTAGGTCCATGCTTGGCATGGAGCCCAATGTAGGGCCTAAATTCATGACCCTGAGATGAAGACCTGAGCCAAAATCGAGTTGGATATTTAACCAACTGAGCCACCCGGGTGCCCCTTCAAATAATTTTTCTGTGTTATCTACACAACAGCTCCCAGACTAGTTATTATCACCTCCAATTTACAGAAAAGATCACATGGGATTCTGCCAGTCCCAAAGCCCTCCACAGCTTCTGTCTTAGGTGACTTCCTCCTGTTGTAAAAGATCCACAGTTCTCACCTCAGTGTCTATGCCTCAGATACTCTACCTTAGAGTCCACTCAGGCCTAGCCACATTATGTCGCCCAGATTTAACCCTCCTCCTCCTTCTTAAATTCATAGTCTGGAAGGGGAGGGGCTCTTTCTCTGTTTCACATCTTTTTTTCCTCTGGCTCTATAAAGCCATAATAGTGGAGAAGGTTTTTCTCTTCCACATGCAATTGTCTTTTGTTGATTTGCCAAAAGGAAAGAAAAAGATATTTAGAAGATCTCTTCTCAAGAAAATAGTCCAGTTTATAAGCACATTATTGTGCTCTTTAATTCTACTTGAGTGACAGAAACTAAATATTATCATGCATGGTCTTTTCTTAAGTAATTCTAATCATCACCCCTGCCTATCCCCAAGCAGATGGGTGCCTTGAGAGACTAGGATAAATTTGTTCCAAAAAGGCAAAAAAGAAGTACACAATTATTTTTAATTATCATCCTTAATACATAGGCATCAATCTCCTTCTCTAGGCTACTAGAATACAGAAGTGAACCTTATTCACCTTTCTATGTCCACCACATTAGGTGTTCAATAAATGTTTACAGAGTAGATTTCTGTTGAGTGTTATCTGGGTAGGAAATATCACTTAATCCAATGTTTAAAACTGATACCACAGTACAAACTAGCTTAGTAGGATAATTACCCCAAGAAAGGTCCAAGGAACTAGGACACTAGAATATAAATTCCATTAGAATGGGGATCTTGTCTTCTTAGTAAGCACCTAGGGAGTAGCCAGTCATAGAGCAGGATCCCAGTAAAGATTAGCTGAATGAATGACTCATAAAGCAATACTTCCTAGGGGAAGCAGAAGAGAAAAATCTAAAATATGATAAACTATTCAAACAAGAACATGATAGGATCACAGGTAGGGAGCTCTAGAAGGAAATTCTGAGAACATGGGGAGAAATATGAGGGCTTGGGGTATCTGAGGAAGAGCACAACAGGATCTAATGAAAAATACAATTACCTAATCACAAGATTCTTAATTGTGGATAAAAGGATTCATTTCTTTCCAGTTGCTCAAGATGGATTATTAGCTTTCTGTATACAAAAAGTAGAAAAGAATAGAGATCCTTGCCTTCTAATAAGGAATTATATTTTTTTAGGAAGCTAGGACATGGAACGTTTACATGATTCCTGCTACCAATTGTCCATGTCTGAAAAAAATTTGCACGTGACTCCACAAAGGAGCACAGTCATGGTCATGTGTAGGAAGCCTCATGCCTCTCAGCCTAATTCAGTGTTGGACATTATTTCTCTGTACAAAGAAATATGGTTATAAAGGTATTCACGGAAGCTCATGTAACAAACCGATAACATGTAGCCTTATTTTTCAAATGGCCAAACTGATGTTAGACACCAATTCTGCTCTGGTAACTAATAAGGTAAGTTTGTTTAAGTCACACATTATCCTTCACACATACATAAACACAACAAGCACACACACAAGGTAAAACCCTCCCTTCCATGTGGAAATCTGTTCTTTTTCTCCCTTCTTATTGGCCTGAGACCTTTTCATGGCTCCTGACCAAGAACTTTTCCAGGTTGCCACTGAGAAGAAAGATGTTAATTATCTACTTAGCACTTTCTTTTTAGGCTCTCAGTAGTAACTGCTCTTCGTTTCTCTGCCAAGATAATTCTTGGTCTATTATCAGAGCTCTGAGTTCCTTATGCCATCATTCTGACTCACAGCTGTGAATTGCCCGGCTCAAAACATAAGGGAAGAAGGACAACGCATATATAGTTAGGGTGTGCACTACATCTCTTTTTAGTTACATGTTAATGAAACATTTAGAAATGACAAGGTTACCATTTGTCCTGGTCTTATGTGAATTCTTTCATCTGCAAAATTGTTCTCCTCTGAACATGCTACTGACAGTATCAAGGTTCTTGTGAATTAGGAATAACAAATAACTACTTTTGAAGCATTTTGACTGAAAAAGATCTGGCCCGGTTCACACGCGTTACTCCCACTAGATGCTGCTGGAAAGACCAAGATCGCCAAGACTCTTACTGTTCTCAAGAGAACTGAAAATGAAATGGCAACACACACACACAGAATAGTATTTTTGACGCAGGCTAAGATGCAAATATAAATATTTTACTTTTTGGTGAATAAGAACCCATTTGGTTTTTCACAAGACTCTATCTTAAAACTCTAATGTAGCAAATTCTACTACAAGAACCCTAAGAATTTGAAAGAAGAGAGAATAATAAAATAAACGTGAAAGAATGACGATGTGATATGGTAGAAGAGCACAGGGCTGGGAGTCAGAAGACGTGGTGGGAGAAAATCCCTACCCCACCAGCAGGCTGTGCTGGTAAATGACTACTCGGACACATTCCTTATGAGAGGGAATGAGGGTATTTAATGTCATCATGTTTAGGTTACTCTCTGCTTTTACATTCTGTGGCTTTATAGATTCTCATTACATTTGCTTTTAAAAAAAAAATACAAGGATTTTCATTCATGTTTGATTCTTTATAAAAGTAGAAGTTTTCAAAATGGCTTAATAATGTTAACAATTTCCTTATGTAACTAAGAAGCCCCTTTGATTCCAATACAGTTTTTTTTGTTTCTTATCAAAGTCACCCTGGATCTTTTAAAACTCAAATAAGAAATAATATAAAGTGATATTCTCATGCTACCAAGAATTTAAAATTCATTTCACGAATGTTAATTTTTTTTTTTAAGGATCAAAGCTTTAAGCTTCTTCTTTTATGTTGACAACAGACCAACCAAACACATTCTCATTTTTGTTCTTCTCATTTAATGCCATAAAAATAGCTACCGTTGGTGAAATGTATTTTCCTCACTAGGATATGGAGGGCAACATAAAAAAGTTGTATGTTAACAAATCAAAGCTGTACTAAAGAATTCTCAGGGGATAACTCGCCAACAGAGTTGACAACAAGGCAATCACCAGGCTCAAGAGAACTCTAGATTTTTTATTTTTAGTGTCTATGATTCATATTCAGAAATTATCATTGGTAGTTGGTTTGGTTCATAGGAAAGAAAAATCACTGACATTTTTGTTTACAAATAAAAAATGTGGACTGAGCATTACTTCCAACAGAAGCACTAATTCCTAATGATATAACTAAGTAAAGGAAAACCTCACAGTAGGATATTTTGAGGAAAAAAAAAAAATTGCTCCAGAACCACTTTCTAAGTTGGTAACTCTGAAGGTTAAATATTAGAAAAGCACTTAAAACTTATTCTTAAAAAAAGGTTACATTTTACCTCTGTGATGCATCAGATTATCCCAGAAATTTTACAAAACCTTAGAGAACACCAATATCTTTTAGTTGTTAATTGTTGGCACTCACTGGATAAATGAATAATGAATAAGTATACAATAGGCAACCTGACAGACTGACAAGCTAAAGGCAGAAAAACCAAAAGACTGATCAATTCAATCAATTTAAATGATTAAATAAATCATTTAATTTTATGAAATATTTCAGATTTTTATTTCCTCCCAAAATTTGCAGGTACAAAATACTACCATAATTCAAACCTGGTCATTTGTAATCAGTACACAAAAGTGCTAGTGAGCCCAGGTATATTCCCTGGCAGGAAAAAAAAAAATAGTGTATTAAACAGTGTTGGTTCAAAGTTATTCATTCAGCAAATACTGACTGATGAGAGCACCAGGGTATGGATGCAGAGATGAAACGCTTAGAGTCTCTGCCTTCAAGCAGGTTTTCTAGCTACTTAAATAATCACACATAATTATATGTGTTCATGTATAAAATAACTACAAAAGAGACAGACAAATGTGTAACTTCCAAAATAGAGTTATTTAGATATGCTCTGGGATTTTAGAAAGGTAAAGCAATCAGAAAGTAGGTGGCATTTCATCTAGGTCTTCTTGAATATGTTGGGATTTCAACAAAAGCTCAGTTAAGCCAGAGCAAGGCACTCAAAAGGTAGGCATCTGGCCTGTTATTTAATTTATCTGCCTCACTTTGCCATAGCAGTTGTTAAAATACTGATATATCTATACCTGAGGATATAGAGGGAACCAGCCTTTGCCCAGTTTTCCCCAGAACCCTCCCACCATTCCAGCAGCAGAGAACCCTCTCACAGGACCTCCTGAAATTGAGAAACCAAAATTTTAATTTGGGGCAGAGCAAGGCTCCCTAAGACCCTGTTTCAGTTTTCAGTCTATGCTTTTGTTTTATATCAACCTTATCCTGGGCATTTTGAGGGGTGAAAAAAAAAGCAAACACAGTTTGGATTGTCTAGCATGCAGGGGACTACTGGATAAGGGATCTTGAAACTGGATTATGTAGGACTGCTTTTTGGGTTTTTTGTTTGTTTGTTTGTTTGTTTTAAGTTTTTGTTTATTAATGAGAGCGAGAGAGCAAGGGGAGGGGCAGAATAAGAGGGAGAGAATTTCAAGCAGACTCCCCACTGAGCTGGGAGCCTGATGTGGGGCTCAACCTCACGACCCTGAAATCATGACCTGAACCGAAATCAAGAGCTGGGATGCTTAATCAACTGAGCCACCAGGCACGCCTATGTAGGACTTTAAATACCAGGCTAAGTAGTTTGGATTTCATTTGGAAAGCATTATGGCGGTGAGGGGGTAAGAGGAAAGAAGGAGGCAATCGGTAGAAGTAAAACTGAATTTTAAGAAAACTGATCTGGAAGTAGTACGTAGGACAGATGAGAGAGGAAGAGGCAGGAATCAAATAGAACAGACACTACACTCTTTTAGTGCTTACCTGCTAATAGGTATTCTGTAATCCTCACCACAACCTTGTACAGTAAGTACTATCATGTCACAGACCGGAGACAAGAAGAGGCATTAAGACCCTTGCCCAAACACATACAGTTACTACACAGCAGAGCTGGGATTGTACCCCAGGCCATCTAGCTGCAGAGCCCATCTCTTTAAGCAGAATGCTACACTATCTCTCAACAGACAAAGCAGAAGATAGTGAGGACTTGAATTAGGAATTAGACTACAGTTGGCCCTTGAACAACACAGGGGGTGGGGTGTTAACTCTCACACAGTCAAAAATCCATGTATATCGAAAATCCCCCCAAATTTAACTAGTAGCCTTTTATTGACCAGCAGCCTTACTGATAACATAAACAGTCAATTAACATGCATTTTTATGTTACATGCATAATATACTATATTCTTACAATAAAGCGAGCTGAAGAAAATGTATTATTAAAATCGTAAGGAAATTACATTTACAGTATTAGACTGTATTTATTTTTTAAAACTCTGTTTATAAGTGGACTTGCACAGCTTATACCCATACTATTCAAAGGTCAAATGTACTTAAAGAAAATATTTTTAATAAGTGCAATATGACATGTGCATAAAAAAAGAGAAAGAGAAATAAAAAATGCCTCTAGGCCTCAAAGTCTGATGGAATGCAAGGTCCATCAGGGAAAAAAAAAAGGAAACTCAGATGTAAAAACTAGCTTGAGAATAACAGGTGATGATTTCAGTGCCAGTGAGATTTTCCCATCAGCGTGTCCTTCAGTGCCCTCCTTGAGAGGGATACTGATGTTCAGAAGATAGGATTATACTCTCTTCTGGAATAATTTTCAAGGAGAGTTAGTAGAAGCCAGGAGAGTGCTGGTCAGAGAGAGAGCAGAATGAAAACTTTGGAAGACAATTAGACTTAAAGGTCTAGAAGAGGAGTGAACAAAGCTTATCTTAAATTTGAATTTGCGTGTGATATATAGGATAGATTGCAGGAAAAGTTAACTATTTATAAATTAGCAAGTATGCTATCTTTAATGTTTTTATCTTATACTTCATGTTAATGAATGCTTTAAATTAATGACACAAACTAAAAAGAAAAGTAGCATAAAATTGTATATAGTTAGGGTAAAAATTTAGGGGAAAAGATGCATATTGGAAAAGAAAAAAAGGAATGGAATGTGCTGAAATTCTTTCCAGTGGTTGTGTGAGGTACTGCTGTTACTATTTTGATCTTCCATGTATATGCAATATGATCACATAAGTTACATAATAAAATACATTTATTAAAACATAGTTGCACTGGCAAAAACCAGCACTGGTCAGCATTAATATAGCTAATTGTTCCACTAATAATATAATCAATCGTATTGATTGCATTTAATATCTGTATTAATTTTTATGCTTGACAAGTAAAATTTGGGTACAGTAAAATTTATAGCACTTGCTATTAATTCTAAATACTTTATGCAAGTTGGAGATCCAGGTTTGTTTATTTTTTGTTTTTTGTTTGTTTGTTTTGTTTTGTTTGTTTCAGGAAATAGTAGAAACCACCATATACATGTATTTTCTGAGGGGGAAACCAACCCCTATGAGTAATCTCTATAATCTTTCCTCAGGCTCTAGACATTTTCCACTCCCACAGTCACCCAAAGCTGTGCTCCAAATTTGGGGAAGCTTCTCATGGAAAGCGACCGAGACTGTCCAAGTGGTCAAAGCTTTAATAAGTGCTTTATTAAAGATAAATAATAGCTTAGTGCTTTCCTATTCTGTAAAGAACCCAATTCCCTAGAAATGTCAAGGATAACATGGATTAGTGAGCCATTCTACAAAAATGGGAATAAGCTATGTAAGGCAGGATTTCTTCAACTTGACTTGGAGCCAGCTCATTTCTGCTCCTAAAGGCGCAATTCTCAATTAAATGCCAAAATAGAGAAAAGGTATCTATTTACTTTCCAGTCTCTTCAGGATTCAAAAGCCCATCCTTCTTCCAAATTCCACTCAATCTACACTCCCTTTCTCTTTCAATGCCCCACCCCTGAAAATCACCTCTCTTTCCTCCTACATCCTCTGTCAAAATCAGAGGAAAACCATCGGATTAAGGTAATATGTATTAAGCTTTGAATAACTGGGAGTTTTTCAGAGAATATTTTAATTTCCACATGTAAGGACACATATATACAGCTGTTCAAACAGGTGCATTAAGTATTTTCATATGTCTTCTTCCTTGTCCTTCATTTATCATTTTTGTTTGATTCCTCCCTTTGGTCTCCCCATTTACACCCACATTTCTCATATATATCTATGCCTCTTCTCTTCCAGTCAGCTATGTAAATAATCAGTGGCTTTTTCTCTGTATTTATGTAACTTCACACAGAGCTACACTTACCAACACATGAGCAAAAATACACACACAGAATACACAGTATACTGATAGATACAACATAAGCATATACATTTATATAGGGATTTTTATCACTATTTTACTGAAAAAAGGAGGAAAATATTATACATGTTATACTTTATTAGATATTGCATGTTATTATACAGCACATTACATATTGTTACATAGGTATGTATTTTGGTTTTGTTTTGTTTATTTATTGCTTTTCTCATCTAACAATATCTTTTGGAAAGCTCTCTAAGTCATCCGGTATAGTACTAATTTGTTCTTTTTAATAGTAGCATAATATTACATAAGAATGACATAACTTATTCCATGATTTTCGTATTAATGGAAATTTACTATATTTCCATTTTTTTTTGTCGTAACAGACAACATTAAAATAAACACCCATTTACTTACATCTTTATACATTGTGCTTTTATTTCTATGGAATAGGATCTTATGAGTATAAAGCTTTCATGTGTATATTTAATTTTAATAGATGCTGCCAGATTGCTTTGCAAACAGGCTGTATGCTTCACATTTCCAGCAGGATTGTATGAAGTACCCTTTCCCCCACATCCCAGTCAGCATTAGATTCTACAACTCTATTCTGGTTCTGTCAGGCTGATGAGTGTGAAGTGATATATCACTTACTTCCAATTTGCCTTTCCCTTACTGCTAGTAAACTGAACATCTTTTCATATGCATATTGGCCAAGTGCCCTGAAAAATAAAGAAGTTTCTTTTTCTTTTTCTTTTTGGGGGATACCTACTAGCGTTTTTTAAAGTATACCTAAGAAAAAGCTTACCTGACCCATCCACAAGAGTAAAACGGGGTTCTGTCTAGAAGGCTGAAACAAAGTCAGTCTGGAAAAGATACTCAGCTGTGCGCTATAGAGAATCATTGAGGAATTCCTTCATTCCAGCCTAAGAGTATTCAAATTGGCCAAGGGTTTGTGTTGTGTGGTTGTGGATTGATAGAGAAAGTAAAGGCACAAAGTCTGAAGTTCATGGGTGGACAGCCAAGTAGTCAACATCGCCTTTTGACTTCTTGTATTTCTACATGTGCTACAATGCACAGGCCCATCTGCTCTCTGGTAGGACACATCCCATTGGGTAATAAATTATAGCGCTGAGGTATTATGGCACCATGAACCTTCCTATGAATTCCCACAAGAGCCATAAGTAGGGAATGTACTATAAATCAAGGAAAATACACAAGATTCCATAAAGAGTTCTAAGAAATGTCTACAAATACATATATATTCACATAATTAGTTTTCCTGGTCATGTTCCAATGTTGAATAATTCAGGGACAAATATAAATATGACATTAAATTCATCCCATTTGATTTTCAATGGTAAGGAAAAATTTGTGAGCAGTAGATTGAATTTATATTCAAAAGTGTCTCTTTGTTTATTTTTTTTCTTTTCCTTTTTTCGTCTTACTTGAGAGTAGTGGTGAAGTAAATATGAAAGTCTGGGATTATTTCCTTCCAAGAATGTACTCGGTGAAATTTTAAACTTGAAGTGTTTCTCCAAAAGGACTGAAGAATAAGGGAGGACTTCATCAGGTAGGTCATAAAACCACTAAACATTGTGAAATCAGAGCTGTAATGATGCTCCAAATTAGCTTCCCTGAGGAGGGGATTCTAGCCGCAGCCTTTGTTAAGTGCTGTAATGTGTAGTGAGTAAAATGAATTATTCATGTCATACTTGAACATACTCTGGGAATTTCTGAACGACTCCAGGAGAAAAATGTGATTTGTCTTTCAGGGAATGAGAAGAATCTGGATCCTGATTTCAAGCAAAGGATACAATCTAAGAGCAGCTTGCATTGATTTCACAACTTTTAGAATTTCTCCCCACTTTGTAAAAGCAGAAGAGGTATAAGTTAATCAACTGGGGTTGACCAAGTCCTACTTCAAACATTCTTAGTTGTCTTGTGGTGAAAAGAGGACTTAGTGTACTCCTCCCACCCCCAACAGGGCCTCAAAATGCAACAGAGCACCCCTAGAAGCAGAGTAAGAAAGAGAGCAGAGAAGGCCCCCAAGCTGTCTAGATTTGATAGTGCTGAGCACAGCCCTACCTTTGTTCCCACACCCTCAACCTGGATCTGTGTTGGTCTTGCTTGACCTTACCTTCCCATGTCATGGGAAGATAACCCTTTTTTCACTTTAATTTTGCCTCTGAAGATTCCAGTCATTTGGCAGAGATCTAGAAATCTAAATAAAAATATAAATATCACTAAAAAGAACAATGTGATATTTATGCTACTCAAAACTTTGTCCTTTTACACTAGAGTATAAATTATCTGAGGGCAAGATATCTGCCCTTAGAGTAGAGTATAAATTATCTGAGGGCATGTCCATTTCTGTTCATGCTATAAACAATGACTAATACAGCACCTGGCATGGAGTAGCTGCTCAATAAATATATTAACTAGTAGTTCTCAAATTTTAGTGGGTATCAGAATCACTGGAAGTGTTGTTAAACCACAGATTACTAAACCCCATCCTCAGTTTCTGATGCAGCAGATCTGAGGTGGGATCTGAGAATTTGTATTTTTTTTTAAGATTTATTTATTTATTTGAGAGAGAGAGAGAGAGAGAGCACAGGTCAGGGGCAGCGGTGAGGGGGGCAGAAGGAGAGGGAGAGAGAAACTCCAAGCAGACAGCACAGAGCCCGAGGTGGGGTTAGATCTCAAAACCCCGAGATTATAACCTGAACTAAACCAGAGTCCGAAGCTCAGCAGACTTCAGACTGGGACACCCAGGCACCCCTGAGAATGTGCATTTCTAACAAGTTCCCAGATGCCATTGCTGCTAGTAGTCCCGAGACCACATTTTAAGAAACGCTGTATTAAACTGCACAAAATTACCATTTTTCTTGGTCCAAAATGGCCAAATATTAGCAATCGTATGTGACTTTACTTAATGTGCTTATGAGTTAATATGTATAAATGAATGAATAAATATAATGTAGGCATTTAAATTCTTTGAGTTTATTCATACCCAGAAGCCATAGCAAGTGCATATGACAAACTAGGGAAATGGGCTCTGGAACCAGAGAGACCCACATTTAAATTCTCACCCTAACACTTAACTAGGTGTGGAGCCCCAGGTAAATCACCTATCTTCTCAGTTTTTTGTCTTTAAAATGGGGGTGATGTACTGGTTCTGAAGACTGAATGAAATAATATATGAAAAAAATAAAAAAGACCTTGCATCGTATCTGGCATGTTGTAGATATTCGGTGAAAAGTAACCAACATCATTATTGTTAGTTTCACCATTATTATTATCATCTGAAATTTGTCCTACTCTAGAAATTAGATTAATTTGTGTTCTACTATGTGATTTCTCTATGTAGTGAGTAAGCCAACATTGGGAAAGGTTACGTAAGAATCATTTCAAAAGACCAATGGTTCTCGCCGCTAAGGAAGATGTTCTTGTTCTAACAGGTAACACCTGCTCTAATTCCAACAGTACACTCGGGGAACCTCATATGCCAATCTAATAATAGCAAAATTCCACTAAATTCTACTAAAAGTCGTTGAGATGAAAGGGTCAGAAAATAGTGTTGGAGGTCTAAAGCAGCTTCAAACTCAACATCTGGGATAGTTGGGGGAAACTACTCAAACTTTCTCTGCCTGTTCTCTCAACTGGGAAAGGAAATCAACAGCACCTACTTCTCCGGCTTATTATGGGGACTAAATACTGTATGCACAGATGCATATAAAATGCAAAACACATATAAGTATTCTTCATGTAATATGTAGTGAACAGTCTCAGTTTCAACCACACTATTCCACTGTCCCTAAAAGTCTACCCCTACATGTCATCCATGTGTGTTAACTAAGAGTTTATAAAATGTGGTCACTGTAGCCGCACAGTCCATGTCAGGACCTCAGCCATCCCTTTACATTACCAGATGGCCCAGATACCTCCACCACCAACGCCCCAGCCTCTCTGCATAGGCCTCCATAAGATTTTGGTTATTTAACAAAGCCACTAGCTACACAGAGAAAGAGACAAACTGAGAATAGGATAATTATGGGCAGAAGGAAATGGAAGTGAATCCTGGAATGGCAGAAGGGTGATGGGAAAAGACCCTATACCCATAAGAAGAAAAGAGCATGTGCTAGAACAAGTAAGAGAAGTAATTAAAGCCAGCCTGCTGCCTAGATTAAGGAAGGGAAAGAAAAAAAAAAAAAAAAAAAGACACGGCATCATAGCTGTTCACGATAGGGAAGGAATGAGTGAAAGAGTCAGGGAAGAGAGGAGAGAAAATAATGTAAGCGGTATAAGAGGCTCTCTTATTCCTATCTTGGGCACAGATAGTTGAGACTTATCTCTGCTCTTAAAGGCAAGGGAAGTCGTGTAAATATGACCATATTAAAATAGCACACTTGATAAGTTCCAGTAAAGGTTTTAAATTCCTTTGGCATGTCAAGGTGACCCAGTTACTGGGGCTATCCAATAAATGAGAAAATGGTAAATTACCTGGGTGTGAGGGCTCATTTTCCTTTAGATTTCATAAATATCATTTTGCAGATGCTGTTTAGAATAGCTATTTCTCGTTCAATTGATGGTGAGCACATCAATGTTCTATTATGAGAATGTGGGGAAAGAGGAACAAGCAGAGTGATTAATGAAAGGGGATTAGCAGAGGGAACACAGGAGCTCCCTCCCACATAACCTCACCTGTCCAACTCTCACCCTCATAGAAAATCCAACCACCCCATCATACCTCTTCGTAAAGATCTAATGTGAGCTGCCTTCTTGACTCATCACCATGAAGAAAGCAAATGAAGAAACAAGAGACAAGCATTTGTAAGGCTTAGAGTCTCAAACTTCTGTAGAGTAGTATTTGTTTCACGGAAACATGCATCTAAGATTTTACAAACGTCAGTGCAAAAACTGTCTTCACTCTACCCTTCCATAGGTAATCTAGCGCCAGTCCCTAAAAGGGCTGTGAAGCTCTGCACAGACCACTTTATCATAATAGGCTCCTTTATCTGCTGCCAGAGAGCAACAAAAGAACACTTGCATGTCTGTAGAGATTCTAGGATTATGTTAGGATGGAAAATAGAAAGACAAATACTTACTAAAATACTGTCTGTTACTCCCAGAATCACTATAGCAATACCCAAGCCAAGCAGCAGAAAAAAGCCTTAACACACTATGCAATTCAGCTACAACTCATCACTGCTGCTATAATTACAGGTGCCTGCCTTCCTCCTCTCTGATCCGGGTATAAAAGCCTAGGGCGGAATTTGTTTCTCAGCTGCAAAGAAGCTGAAGCTAGCAGTCAATAAACACACAGAACTCAGCATTTGACAGACAGGCTCTTGCAGAATATAGAGCTACCCTGTTTATTGCTCAACGGCTCTTCCACACTCAGATTTTCAGGATAACAAAGAGGAGATATTTCTGAATGCTTCCCAAGTACAAGGACCAATTTCATTGTAAGACTCATAAGAATCCTGTAAGTGAGGTGTTATTATCCTCAATTTTTAAATAAGAAAATTGAGACTCAAAGGCTGAGTGAGTTGCCCTAGGTTATATACCTTGTAAGTGATGGACTTGGTTCTGGATTCCCAATCTTTCAGACCCCATTATCCATGCTTTTTCAGATCAGTCTGGAATCAGGCTCCTGGCGAAAGAAGGTTATTGGTAATGGGTTGTGGCTCTCATAACTTGGAAACAACTCTTAAAAGCTAATGTGTGACAATATTCAAAGAAGAATTCTGTACCCGTATCCTTTTATGGGGAGGTGGAGTGATTAGGATATAAGATTCCACTGTGGAAGTATCCATTTATGGGCGAATCAGAAAATATTGAATTTAAAGAACCCTAACTATGATGAGCACTAGGTATTATACTTAACTAATGAATCACTGAACACTGCATCAAGGACTAATTATGTATTATACAGTGGTTAACTGAACACAATAAAAAAATAAAATAAAAATAAATAAAGGCGACTCAAAAGATTAGGAAGAGCACATCAGGGTAACTAGAAAAGACTATAGGAGGCTGAGAATTGAAGTCCTATAGTGTGAAATGTGCACAGCTCCACAGACTATTAAAGGAAGGGGATAGTGTCCACCAGCCACATGAAAATTTGCCTTCTTATGCATTTGGAAGTCACCCTCAGGCACTGCTGCTGTACTGGCAGTGAAACCACTCCCTTCTGAGCAGGCCAACAGATACCTCCTTCCTGTGATATGGAGCCCTCTCAAATATAGAACCCAGATAGTGACCTACAATTTCCCACTCTAGATCACAGCATTATTCTGGCTTAAAGTCTCCAGCCACACATTTTTATACCATTTTACCAGGGATTTATGAAACCTTAATGTGTCCAGTTTTTTAAAATATCATCTCAAATAAATAGAACAAATAAATCTACTATTTAAGAGAATACCCTTTAAAGAAAAATGCTAGGTAAAACTAACCTAGCAACATACCCTGAGGAATTACCCATTTCCAAATGTTAATTGTTATGTGGAAGTGGCTTTTGAAGTTCAATTTAATTTCCTGAAAGCCCCAAACAACTCTATTTCCCTACAGAAAATAATGAAGCATCAGGGATGATAATATCATTAGCAAGTAAAACACATGGAATTTGCTTAGCAAATCAAAAAGCAAAGAGAGGAGTGTTGTGCAACCATCGCTCCTCCTCCCCTGGCCCCAGCTCATCATAGATGCTACAGGGCCTGATCCTTGGAAGCACTGAGAGAGGGCCAGGTCTACAGCTGCAGAGAAACATCATGATATTTATATGTCACCTGTCTAATGGTCTACTGGGTTCCGGTCGACCATCTGGTCCCTCATGTTCCTAAAGGGCAACCCACTGACCTGAGGGACATCCCAGAACTTCTGTGGGGTCCAACCGGCCTTGTGAGGACAGCACAAGATCCACAAGTATCTGATCTAAATGAGCCTGAACCAATTACCAAAATCAAGTACTCTGTGTGGCAAAATCAATATGATTGACAGATTATAACACTTGTTAGGTACTTACATGTCAGGCACATCACTAAGCACTGTATGTGTTTACCTGTTTTAATCCCCAAAATAACCATGTATGGTAGATAATATTAATATTCCCATTTTACAGGTAAGGAAACTTGGGAAGACTCAGCAACACATGCCAGTCATATAACTCACAGAAGCAGAGCCAAGTTCAAACTCAGGTATGTCTAAACCCAAAACCCAAGCTCATGATCCTATAATAGAGGGACTGGTTGATGAATGACAAACATCTCTATGATGGAAAGCCACACACTGTTAAAAATTGTTATAGAAAAATACTTGGTGGGGCGCCTGGGTGGCTCAGTGGGTTCAAGTCTCTGCCTTCGGCTCAGGTCATGATCCCAGGGTCCTGGGATGGAGTCCCAAGTCAGGCTCTCTGCTCAGAGGGGAGCCTGCTCCCTCCTCTCTCTCTCCTGCCTGCCTCTCTGCCTACTTGTGATCTCTATCTGTCAAATAAATAAAATCTTTAAAAAAAAAATCCCAATAAACTGTTGAGTGAATAAAAGTAACAAACATGTACGGTAAGATTCAAGGATAAACCTCAAAATGTCACCTATGGTGAGGTCATAGGTGATATATACTTACATTAAGATTTTCTATATATTTTCAATTTTCTGCAATGGATATGTATTACCCTGATACTCAACCGAAGTATTTTGCTCTAATTTTTTAAAAAGCTAGTAAATAGAAATAAAATGATAATGGTGTTTTTGGCTCAATGTCATAATTATGAGAAGTTTTATTTTCAATTTTATACTTCTCTATATTCTCCAAATGTGCTACAAAGCATTACTTTATGACTACACACACACACACACACACACACACACACACAAACACACACACATTAAAAATTGTAAAAAGTTCCTTCCTAACATGTTTACTTGGTTGCTCAGGACAGAGTATAGCAGCGGTGCTTTAGTATTCACTCTCTGTGACTTCCGTAGGTATAGACCCTAACAATGTACTGAAGAGCTGTGCACATTTCACACTATAGGACTTCAATTCTCAGCCTCCTATTTGCTCAGTTGTAGCCACATGATGTTAGGTAAAAGCTCTGTACAAGATTCAGAAGGTGTCCGTCCATCTTGCTACCAGGAAGATACATGAGATCACTAAAACTCCACTTTAGCCTATGAGAAAGGCCACACCAGATGACAGACCCAGATGCTAGAATAGAAAACTGGAAACACCATGAACCCCAGAAAGCTGTAGAACCAGTACACCACCCCTGCACTACCCACATCTAGACTCGTGTGTAAAGAGAGGTGAATATTTATCTTGTCTTGTTTTCATCTTCCAGGGTGTAGAGGGATATTTTCATGATATGTCACTGAGTCTACATCCTAACTAATATAGTACTCAAATACTTTAAATAATTTAGACTAGTTCCCTTTCTCTCTCTTCACCTGTGTGTGTGTGTGTGTGTGTGTGGTCCATGATGCAGGGACCCTGTTCTTTCTACACTCAAATTCTTAGTGTTCTAGAGCCCACTACAGTATCTGGCATATGGTAATCAATTAAACATTTGTTAAATGGATGTTCAAAAGAATGAATGAATAGATAATGAAATGAAGTAGTAGTTGCTTGCACAGAGATGTAAATATTATAGATATGTATATATTAGAAATATGCAGTATATTATATGGTATATATTAGAGTTAATGTATTTCCTTTAAATATTAGAGCAAAGTTATTTCCAAATATGTACATTTTAAAAATTATATCAAACTAAATGTAAATTCCTTAAAAGTCAATAAGATGAATTTTCATTCTAACAATGTACTGGAATAAAATATTGAAAAAGAACCTGTTGAATGGAATTGAGAGCCACAATCTTGGGCATTTGGGTGGCTCAGTGGGTAAAGTGGCCAAATCTTGATCAGGTCATAATCTCAGGGTTTTGGGATTGAGCCCCAAGTTGGACTCTGTACCCAAGAAGTCTGCTTGAAGGTTCTCTCTCTGTCCCCTCCCTGCTTAGGCTCTCTCTCTCTCTCTCTCTCTCTCTCAAATAAATAAATAATCTTTAAAAAAAGAAAAGAGGAACATACATCTTGCTGCCTGTCAGTTAAAAAACGGCACCATTAGGAATCTTCATATAATGTATTTTTTTTTAATAATCAACCATATTTTCAGGAAACTTTCATATTTACAGAAGCTTTAATTATATCTTGCTTCTCAAATACTGTTTTATGTCAATAATCAAAGAGCTGAGCCAGATACCAATGAGAAGTTATTGAACATGCCCAATACTGAGAGTGTTCAATAATTTCAGCATTGGTATCTGGTAAATTCACCAGTACTTGGTGAATTGAATGGCAATTTAATTTTTAATTAAATGTTTAATTTAAATTAAAAATGGAATCAAAACTGGGAGTTGACAGGACGCTTTCAGCATCCTCCTTACAACCATAGTACAAAGCATTGTTTTATCTTCTGATAAACAATTTAGCTTTATCACTCCTCCTTGAAGAATAATTTTAATAAAAGAGAGGAAAGAGATTACTTACACTAAATAGGGCTTTTTCTTATTAATATGCAGGGATATTTTATATTCAAGTTTAGCGGCCTTATAATAGATACAATATAGAAGAACAATAAACAAATTGGATGGTTAAAATTCTCTTCACAGTTTGCTTATAAACTATGGCACTTTGAAATCCCAGCTAAGATTCTATCCTTCTTTGTATTGAAAATGCTGATGTAGTCTGGCTACCTGCTAGGAAATAAAAGATGTATAAAATTCAATGAACTTAGAGAAATTCACTTCCATTAATATTTACTTGTGGCTAACAAGTTTAAAAAGTCAGAGATTCCAATCTAAAGCCAATAAATGAATACCCTTGAGCAAATGTGAATTTATTAATTTTTCTTCTATTGTGAGCATTTTGTATGTCCTATATATATATAAATTCATCCTACACAAATGGAGAGGTTAAAAACATAGTAATTCTGGAACTACAATTAGATGAATATATGTGAATAAAATGTACTGTGAAATCATGTCATATAAAATAACTTTTCATAATTTATCTTCCAAAGAACTGCACACCAGCAGATACATTTTTCTGAAATTACGTATTTACAAGTTCTCAATTGTTAAATGCCCCCTGAACTGTTTTAATTAAAAGACTTTATAACATTTGAACACAAATTGGTAAATATTGTTTAGCCCAATTAAAAAAAAGAAACTTCTAAGGAATGGTGAACTTAATCTGATGAATTCCTTCAGAATTTGTCTTAAAACTATGATTATCATGTGATTATGATGATTTTAATACATTAGACTATTTAACCAATCTACATGTACTAAAATTGTACCATCAATGAAATGTCTGGTCTATATAATTCTATATAGTCACCCAAATGGCAAGTTAAATTATAGGAATAATCTTAACAAACTAAGGTTTAAACCTAGTAGGCAGCAAATATGACAAATACGTATTTACCAATAATTTGGACAAAAATATTATCAGTTCTAATGTTGAAGTGGCATATGAAATTATTGACAATGTCTACCTTAAACAAATACATAAGAGCATTCTGGTTTCAATTCAAACATCATGTCCAGATTTCAACTCTTGGCACCATAACTTAAGAATGACCCAGAGACTGTAATCAGAGCAATGAAGCAGGGAGTAGGGGTGAGCATACAATCATCCAAGAGGTTTCTAATGAACACAACCTAGGTTAGACTCTATTTTTAGCCTAGATTCCAGGCTATTTACATGTATTCTTGGCAACCAAGTCAGTGTCCTACAGCAACTATCTACCAGAATTATTTTCTGATAGACTTGGGGGAAACTAAATTTTAAATTGATCTATTTGGGACTCCCTAGGTAGGAGGTTAGGAGGGAAAGGTCCCACGACTATACAACATTTTAAACATTATTTGGAAAATAACACCTGCTTAATATCTCTTTGGGCTCTGGGCTCAGTTATATGAGTATGACTATTCAAATGCTTAGGTTTAAAAGAATCAGTCAGCATTCCCAGTGGTATGCTGTGAGACCAACACCATGTATGTTATGAGAAGTAATAAAATATCTAAGCCACGATCTTCACCTATAAAATTTACTCATGGTTATATACAATCTAGTCATGATCATCAACTGCTAATCCAGAAAACTGAACCATCTGCCCATCATAAACAGAGGAAGTGTAAATTATAAGGACAAAACTCTTTGGAGCATCTAGCTCAGTAACTGATTTTCAACCTGCCTTTAGAGTTTGTTTCTTTTATGTATATTACATAGGAGTTAAAAAAAAAAAAAAAAAAAAAAAGCAAAGGTACTACAACCATGCAGCGTAAAAAATGAAACACTTTAAATGGGTTAAAAACAGAGAGGGAGACAACTGTAACGGACTTTGAACTAGAGAGAACAAACTGAGCATTGCTGGAGGGGTGGTGGGTGAGGGTATGAGTTAATTGGGTTATGGGCATTAAGAAGGGCACTTCCTGTAACAAGCACTGGGTGTTATATGCAACTGATGAGTCACTAAATTCTATTTCTGAAACTAATAACATGCTATATGTTAACTAGCTTGAATTTAAATAAAACAAAAAAAATGAAACATCTTTTTCCACAAAATACCTAGGTTTGGGAACCAGGGATTTAAATTATTTAAAGCTCCTTCCATTCTGAGTGAAACAAGGTTTGGGAGCCGTTGGTCTCATCAAAGTCTGTTGGCAATGCTTGAATTTAACCTACAGAATCCCTGTCTAAACACAGACCTTTTAGAAGAAGCAAAACTCGGTCCAGATTGTAAAAGACAATCAATGGATGGAATAGCAAAAGGAAAAGAAGTGTATCTTACAGAACAAGATGATGGTGAGTGACTGGAATATTACCCCTGATCTCCAGGAAGGCTTTGTGAGGGATCAAACTACAATACTCATGGAAAAAAGGACTGAACGGAAAACTGCTCTTTCCTTCATGCCCTGGAGGCAGAATTCAACTGTATTTTCACCTGCTCTAGCATCAGTTCTGCTATGATGGGCAGGCTGTTTCCAGGAAACCCAAAAACTAGACTTAAAATAGGAAAGTGTTTTTCAACGTGTATTTAGTCCATTCCTCCTATAGATTATCATAAAAATCTTGAGGCTGCCTCTCCTTGATCCCACTCTTGATGGTTGAGAATCACTGATCTAAAACCTCATTATCTTCAACATCCAAAAAACTTTCCTAACAAACTTAATATTTTGAAGTTTTGAAAACTTAAAAAGAAATTCCAAACACTAAAGTGTATTATAAGTTGAATACAATTTTCCAAATGGCCCCCTGGATTCTCCAATGTGGCAGGTGGGAGAGAAGGAGGCACCTTCACCTGTCTCTACCCACCTCTATGCTGAGCCCCTTACCACTGGGTAGATCTTGGGAAAAAAGAGCCAAAGGTAAGTCAGAAATACCTTGGGAAAGATAGTGAGATTAATGGTGTGTAAGGATAGCACCAAAGTCTATATTATGCCTTAAACAGTAAGCTCCACAAAAACTGCCTAACACAGCTCCTTGATAAAGATGCCAGTGTAATCATAGAAAAGTCCCACTTATCTATCCCAAACAACTGTATCAAATCTGTTTATGTAGCTTTCCTGAATTAACGCAAATGGATCAAATACAGTCACTTGCATGACTTGAAATACAAAACTTGAATAACAGCTAAAAGTTCACCATGGGCAGATGGATGCAGAATGAAGTATATATGAAATCAGACACAGCTTTCCAGAAAATATTTGTGACCAAAAACTAGAAAAACTATGCAGTTGTGAAAAATCTTAAATGAAAGGACTTAGCATGATGTCTTTGCATATTATTTTTTATGTTAGCTATGGCTTGTTTCCTACTTGTATCTGCATATTTGATAATGCCAATCAAACTCACAATGTTAAAGAAGAAACAGAAATTATGGCCCTGCTCTTCTATAAAACTACCAACTCAGAATAAGTTTGTTCTATTAGACGATAAATGCTTTTCATGTGTTTATAATAGTTTCGAGTGCATTCTGAAGAAGAATATTTGGTGAGTAATTTAGAAAAGACGGACTATTTTAATGTTTATGCACAGTTTAAGAGGTTGAATTAAATGTACATGAAATTAACAAGTACTACGTTGCTTCAAATGTACACAGTAAATAAACAATAATACTTTCAATTCTAAAAGTCATTTTCTGCTATTAAACAGAATGTTCTATACATTTTCTTATTAATTCCAATATTATCCTCACAAGATAGATACAAAGCAAGTAACATCAATTCTATAGGCAAGGAAACCAAGGTCCACTACAATTTAATTATTTTTCCTAATTTATGATTACTAGATGACAAAATCAAGAGTAACATTCATAACTCAAACAGCTAAACTCAAGAGTTCTGGGTTCTGAGTGCATGTAGAATTAGAAAATATTATTAACAATGAACTTTACTAAAATTATTTTTAAATTTAATTTAACTTTATATTCCAATTTAAAATATATATTCCAATTTTATATATATTATTACATAATATATATAAACTGCAATATAGAGATATATAATTATTATATAGATACACATATATAATGCTTCAGGGAATGAAGAGCTCTTCAAGTCAGACAATAAACATTGAGAATTTCTTGAAGGCCATTTATTTTTATTCCTCAAAGAAGCTAAGAGTACTTTTAAATTGTCCTCCAATGCATTTTTCCTTAGATTAACAGGAAACTTTTCTTCACTTAATCATGTCATCTGGCCATGTGTTAAAAGGACATTGCTTTATTTCACTTCAGGGTTTCACTGCAAAGGTATCTGTGATCCCAGACCAAGAACTTCTTAAAGGCTTCAATAATTGAGGACAAGGATGGGTCCTTTGCTTTCATTTCAGTAAGACAGAGAAGGGGGATCCACTTATTCTTCATAAAACACAAGCAGCAGCCTAAGAAACCACTTGACTGCTTGTTGCACACTAAGTAAAGCTCATCCTTTCACTTTCAATGGCTTTCCAGAGGCTACATACAGAAGTTGAAATCCTGTGACATAAATATTAAAGTTCTGAAAAAGCAAGGCCTTCTCTATCTTCCATAGATAGAAAGACAAATAGGAGGACAGAGCTGGTCCGTTCCCTCTTCCAAAGCTCACCTTCTTAATTTCTGACTAAATTTCTTCTCTTGTGCTGAGTCTTTTGTCAGTGATACACTCAGTTCCTCCCCCACCTTCCCTATCACACAATTTTTTATAGGCCCCAGTGAGCGTCACATCTCTTCTATAAAAATTCAAATCCACAATAGTCTCCTTTAAACAACTATTATATATCTTTTTGGCCCCTCTCCCTCTCTATATAAAATATTTTTAATTAGACTACAAACTCCTTAAGGCAGAAACTGGGTCTTAGATTTCTATTGGCCTGACACATAATATGTACTCAATTACTATTTATTGTATGAGTAGAAGGGGTTAAGCTATGGACTCAGGGGAAAGAGGATCTTGGCAGGCACAGAGAAGAAAGGAGAATGACAAAAAAGAAGGAGAAAGAGAGAAAAGGGATAATCTATGAGATAATTTTTTTAATGTTATGTTAGTCACCATACAGTACATCATTAATTTTTGATGTAGTATTCCATGATTCATTGTTAGTATATAATACCCAGTGCTCCATGCAATCCATGCCCTCCTTAATACCCACACTGGGCCAACCCATCCCTCCCAACCCCCTCCCCTATGAGAGAATGTTCTATGAAAGAAAGATGAAAAAAATAAAGTAGACAAATTTTAGGGGAGCTACCTAGAACCAGGGGCTTTTCTTAAAATGGATGGAAAGCACAGAGTGAGAGCCTACACTGGAAAATAACATAATTCACTGAAAAAAAATCACTAGACTAACAGTCAGGATATTCATGTTTGGGTGTAAAATCTGAAACTAATTACCTGAGACCTGAAAAGCTATTTAACTGCTTTTGGCAATTCATCAGCAAACGGAGGATACTAGATTTGATGATCTCTAACGCCCCCTTCGTCTTGAGAGAATATTCATTTCTTCTGGGCAAGGAAGGGCCTCCATTACAAGGTATGATAATCTGAATACAGAAACTTCAGTTGGTAAAAGAAAGGCAATATTAAAAAGACTACATAAAATAGGTCAAATGCCTATGACCATACTGAAGCAGGACATTTCTTTAATATTTGCTTTGCTTGTTTGATCCTTTAAGCTGAGAAATATTCCCATCGTGATCGGTCAAGGACTCAAAGTAGGAAGACTGAGATAGACACTGAAATGGGAATTAGAGGCAACACTTTAGAAATACTTGTTCTAGTTCAGTGATGGAAAAGTCATTTGTTGATTTTTAAAGAGTATGCAAAGTATTTAAAAATCCTTTTGATTGGGTTGGGAAGAGATATGTCAATGTAAGACTATCACTGACATCTTATTTAAAATAATCACATATCCTCAAAGATTTGGACCAATACAAGCAAAACAATCAATTTGCAAAGCACTGAGATGTCTGGCAGTAAATCTAGAAAAGACTGTATGCAGTGGCATTTGGTTTCTCTGTTTTCTCAGTCTCCCCTTCACATCAGTGCTAGTCACTCAGACTCCCTTAGGGATGAGGTAATCTCTTCTATATCTGAGCATCTCTGTCACAGACAGAATCAATCAATATAATAAACTTAGCCTAACTTTACGGTCTAGAGACTATATGTTCTCCCTTCCAGAAAATACTTGTCTTACAACAAGGCTACGGAAGAGGGCAAATGTGTAACCAAAAGGGAAGACTGACAGAATTACATGTGTCCGTGGGGAAAATAACTGAAAGCCACATCCTCCTAGACTCTTTCTTTTTTTTTTTTAAGAAGATTTTATTTATTTATTTGAAAGAGAGAGAGAGACAGAGAAAGCACAGAGGGAGAGGGAGAAGCAGGAAGCTGAGCAGGGAGCCCAATGCAAGGGCTCCATCCCAGGACTGTGAGATCATGATCTGAGCCAAAAGTAGACATAACCAACCGCACTACCCAGAGCCCCTCCCCAGACTTTTTCAGATCTTCACACATAAACCCTGCTGCTGTCTAGTGACCTGGCTTTCCACTAAATCCAGAGAAGAATGTTGAGTTGTTAGTTCAGGAAATAAATGGTTGAAATCAATCTATAAGCAAACACTATATTTGAATGCTGTCATAAATGCAGAGATACATCAAAGGCCAAATACAAAAATAACAAGAAAATTTTTTTAAAATCTTACGGATAGATTTTGATGATCATCTCTAACCTTCTATTCATATTGGTTTTATCAGATTGGTTTTACTAAACCAATGGCTTTTAAACTTATTGCTTTGAAAATACAACAATATGAAATATTGGCCCTAAAATTGTGAGGCGAGAGTTGAAGGAGACTTATTTGTCTGGGGATCAACAGGGAGTGAGAAAAGTCTGTGTTCCTTAGAGAACCTGTGGAATGTGGGGTGGGCTGGAAGGTGAAAACTGGTGACTTCTCGGCTGCTTGCTGCTTTCGATTTTGTCAACTCCGATTTTTTAAAACAGATTTTTAAATTGTGTACAATTAAAATCTTGAAGATTCTCATATGAAAACTTGGGTTTGGGGTTTTTCTTTTTTAATTATCAAAGGAATGGACAGCTTTCAGTAGACAATTCCACAAGGAAAGAAACAGCTGAAAGTGTGTGAATAATCTCATAATAGATGGAGGCTTGACTTTCATGTTGGGACTGATTGTCCGTCAGAGTTTCCAGTGTAAAGCAGGGAAGTATCCTTTTTTGAGGGAGAAGGGACCTAAGTGGGTTAAAATGTGGTAATCCCAATGCCGAATTTTTAGGAAGAGAGAGAGAGAGAGAGAGAGAAAAGGACAGGATTAAAAAGACAACATAAAAGATCAAAACCTAGGACTATACTGAGAACTTTATTACCTCTGTAGTTTTTCTACCACAGATAAGCTTTGTTTATAAGTAAAAAAATAATGAAACTTTAAACAAAAAGTCAAATTTGTTCTTTTCAGTTACAGAAAAGAATTCATTATCAACACTTACCCTCAATACCCTGTATACTCTCAAAGAATTTTAAGTGCCTTTTGTGTTTGAAGTAGGAGACATATAATTCAATTTGTTAGGTCAGTTCTTAAAAATATTTTCTTATTGAAACTTGCTCCTAAACCTAGGTTCACATATATGATGAAGATCTAAGGAAAGCTTATTTAACCTACATTAAATCTTAATAATGCATTAATGAGTCTTTTAAAGGGATAATTTTAATTCCCCAATCTTCAACCATAAAGACTGGATAGTGCTAATCTGCCTTGCCCTTTCGATTAAACTTGTTAAGGGCATTCTATTTAGTCAGCACCCAGAATGGGCCATTAAAATTCTTGTTCGGTAAGAGTTGTGTTCAGTGCTCTGTTGTTTTAAATTCCATTAAATCCAAATGGTCTTTATCACCCCATGACCACCGTGACTTCAATCAGCCAATTTAATTACCTTACAAAATTGTCAGCAGAAGCAGCAAAGAAAAACAGGAAGCCCTATGACGTTATCAGATTGAAATCTTCCTCTTTGGTGTTTAATCTAGGCCAGTCAATAATGATGATATGCACCTACTTCCTTCCCTTTCAGGGGCTTTTGACCTTACCTTTCATGCTAAGATTTAGGGTTTAAGGTTCATTTGAAGCATTTCTAGTACCACTATGAGTCGAATGCCTGTAGAAGATAATGCTACATCATCACCCAAATAGAAGACAATCAACAATTCCATTTCAACACATCAGATCAATCTACTGGGGGAAAACTTAAGATCTCCCACAAACCCTGGGTATGATGGAGGCAGTGGACTGATGATTTCAATACAGTGCAGCTGAAGAACAGTGAACCATGCTTTCTATTCTAAGGTGGAAAAATGGATATTGATAATTTTCAGGGAACAAGTGTAAGTAGACCTACAATAACACAATAAAATCTCAAGAACAGAAAGAGAAAAATGAATTCCTCTCCCTTTAATTTGTACTACAAAAGAGCAAAGCATCTTCTGTATCAGAAATTTTGACAATTAAAGGAAAATCAAAGATTATGTCATCTATATCACAGGCAACACTTTATTTAATGGCGAATAGACTTGAAAGGGCTCTGATAATCAATGATACATCCTGTGTTTGGTCTATGGTATGTTCCTCCTTTGTGTGGGAGCAAGTCACATTAACTTTCCTGTGCTGAGTAAATGTTGAAACAGTGTCACTTGAGAATTCAGGGAATGAACACACTGCAATAATCATTTGAATTAAACTAAAAAGCAGAAGGTGTCTGTCTAAAGAAATGTCTACTGACATATAAACCCCTGTTCACTTCCGAAAGACAACCTCACAAAGCCTGAAAATGTGTTGAGTTCCATGTATCTGGGTGGAGAAGGGGTGCTATTTCTAGAGGACGAAAAGATCATTTTTCAAAGTCATTTTCTGAAATGAGTGTGCCTCTGTTGATGGATCACATAAGAGTTAGTCTTTGAAGCTTTAAGAATAAGTGAGAACTTCAGTGAAAAACAGATATATATAGAGAGATATATTTTAGTGGCCATTGTATTGGCAATTTCTTGGAAAGATTTCCCTCCCCTGCTTTCCAGAGCTCAGCTGAGCAGGTGTTCCCGGCTTTATCTGTTTCAAACAGTAGCCGCTATTACTCCCCCATCCCCGCCTCTCAAGAGCCAGTTTTCCTGCTCCCAGATGTAAGGCCACTCCTCCCTCCCGCCCACCTCACCTCCCAAAAGAAGAAAAATCTCTTTCAAAGAACTTGTAGAGAGTGGCGGCTTCTAAGCTCAGTCAATTCACTCACCCTCCTTGATGCCGTAGTACATCTGCTACTAATTATTATATGTGGGAGCACATGGGATGTCCAGCAAATAGGGGGATTCCCATAGGAACTCTTTCCACTCCTTCTCACGTTGTGGGCTTTATTATCTGAGCAGTCCCTGAGCTAGCTGTCTTCACCTTCGGCATGTGTGCTGGGAGGTGGCTACGTGCTGCGCCACAGTGTTGGCCCGTGCGCAGTAGCAAGGAGGTCTGAGCGCATCTGGGGGAAGACCTCGCCCGCGAAGCCTTTAAAGAAAGCCGTTCTACCCGCAAGCTTAACAGAAAAGCTAGGTCAAAGCAGCTGGAGGAAAGAAATGGCCTATATCACACGCTCAGCTCCTCGGACGCGACTAGTTTGGAGAAGCTGCCCAAGAGTTTGGGAGAAAGTTTGGGTTGATGTCTTCGCTCCTGGCGTTCTAAATGCCAGTTCAGATCAGGACTGAAAAATAACCAGACCTCGAAGATCAGCAACGACCGGCAGCTTGAGGAGTGACTGCTCAAAGGATATGCCCACACCCCCAAACTACAAAAGGGATTTCTAGCCCAGTACCGAACCCCAGGCAGAGCCACTTTCTACACCCACGCTTTCCCAGAAGCAGAGGTCTGAAGGGAACAGGAAGGAAGGGAGGCTCTTGTAACAGAAGCAGTGTTCAAGTACTGAGAGCTGCAGTAGTTCAGCAGGGAGACTGTGGTATTGGGGGCAGCCCCCGAGAACGGAAGGATCCTGCCTTTGCCCTCTCCAACTACCCGCGGGACCAGGACTGCAGCTGCAGAGACACAAAGGTGCCTCATTTACATGGCCCTGGGACCCGCAGAGCCTGGTAGCAGCCAGAGTGGGGGTTACACGGGCACCTGGAAAAGCTGGCTCTGAGAACGTTTGACCTGACCTGGAATGGGGAAACTGACCCTAACTGTCCGGGATCCACTTTGTCCCCTGATATCTTCTCACTAGGTGGGCGCTGTGGAGAAGCCAAGATGTGCACAGCTAGGATCAAAGACAGAAACGGCCCAACCCACGGAGAGGCGCCAGCCCTCTGGCTTCGGAGGAGCTGACTCTTGGCTGACTATACGTCCCTACTGTCCTGGGCTGTCTTAAAGCATAGGGAAACCGCCCTAGGGTCAATGTTCCAGACAAGTTCTCTTGGAGTTGTTTGCTAAGCCATAGGAGGAACAGTCCGGGGTGTGGAGCTCAGGGGGAGCCAGCCAAAGTGGGAGGGGTGTGTGCCAGGAAAGAGGCGCTCCCAGGCATAGCTGCTTACATTTGGGGGCACTAGAGAGGAGTCATTGTACCAAAGTGTCAGACTTGCAGCGCAAGAATGCATTTGCCTGTGTGGGGTGTGTGTGTGTGTGTGTGTGTGTGTGTGTGTGTGTGTGTATAAGACAGAGGAGGGAGAGCAGCGCTGGAGCCAGAGAGAGAGAAAGAGAGGAAGAGGGAGAGAGAAACGAGAGAGCAGGAGCAAGAAAGCCCCAGCGCAAGGGAGTCAACTTTGTACCCAGAAGGGGCAGGGGTGGGGGGGGTGGGGGGTGGAGAATGCAAGGGATGAGGCAAGGGTCAGCACCCAGGGCAGACAGCTCCTCAATCCAGACTTTGAAAGGAGGACACAGGGTCAGGGCCTTGGGTGGGGGGAGGGGACATGGAGGGCAGGGTTTAAAGGACCAGGAGAGTGGGGGTTAGGGGTAGAAAAGACAGCATAGAGCCCTTGAGGGTGGTTTTCCACCACCTGAGGGGAAGACGGGCTGGGGAAGCTTCCTAGCAGGGCTCAGGAGTTGGTATAGCACCAAAATGGAGTTGCTGGGTGGCTGAGCTCCTAGTCAAGCCTAGCCTGTGGGGGAAGGGGAAAAGGACTAATTGCCACCTCTTCCGTGGAGACAGCTTTTCTCACCTGCACCTGGCAGGCCACTGTTTCAGGGGTAGCTGTTTCAGCAGCAAATCCAAACCCTACCCTTACAAGACAAAGACAAGGAGCTAAGTGAGGCTTTGGTTGGTCCTTTGAGTCAAAGTTGAAGTTAACCTTTCTCCAGAATGGCTTATACACTCCCAACCAACCATCCAGTCCACTCAAAACAAGTTTCCCCAGAAGGAAAAAAACAAACAAACAAAACCCCCCAAAATACTCATTGCATCCAAACAGTCCCAACAGGGGAAATGGTCTACTGATTACAATGTACACTATCTTTCCCCATAACCCAGGTCAGAAATCAGAGAAAATAGATCTCCATGTGGAAGATGTTTGAAGTTAATGGAGAAAATAACAGGTTATCTAAAAACTGAGCTGTTGGTTTAGGGTATCAAGACACTGTGAGGGGCGCTTGGGTGGCTCAGTGGGTTAAAGCCTCTGCCTTCAGCTCAGGTCATGATCCCAGGGTCCTGGGATCGAGCCCCACATGGCTCTCTGCTCAGCAGGGAGCCTGCTTCCTCCTTCTCTCTCTCTGCCTGCCTCTCAGCCTACTTGTAATCTCTGCCTGTCAAATAAATAAATAAATAAAATCTTAAAAAAAAAAAGACACTGTGAGAAGGTCTTTGCCTACTCTCCTATTTCTTAAGGACATTCTTAGTAAGCATTGGTCTAGGAACATATATTTTTGTGTGTGTGTCAGCTCTTTTAGAAAGCTGCTACACACTCTGCAACAGTCGCCAAGATTTTTAATATGAAGATATGAAATGATCAGCGAATGTAACAATCTAATGATTCAGCAAATATTGTGCTGCAAGACCAGACCAGCAATAATTAAATCTTTAGATTACTGGTGGCAGTTTTTCTGTTCCAAGTCTTCTTTTTTTCCCCCCACCCAGACCGAAAGCAAACACACTAAGGTACACTCATTCCCAAACACATTTCAGAAGATTCCTCACTATTCCAAATAAGTAGGTTGTACTACTCAAAATATTGGGCAAAACTACCATACTATAACATTTACTATGCTTTAAGGAGGACAGCTGAACGCACACACATTTTCCATGATACAGGGACCTGTTTAATCTCATCCAAAGGAACAGCATTCCTGTGGATGCTTGTTGCTAAGAGCAACGTGCTTAAGTACCATCTAAAGGCATGAAGAAAGAAAAAAAATGCTACAGTAGGAATTTAGATATAACCTGTTGTCTCTCTTTGTCATTATCAGCCTTCTGGACTCCAAGTGTTAACGTGCTGAATGGGGGAGGGGAAGGTAGGGTTCCCTTTTTAATATGTGAAAAACATTCCTACTCTGGTTTCACAAAGCCTGAGAAAGATGATTTTATCATTACAGAAAAAGCACATGGGAAAAAGGAAAGAGAGAAGAGGCTGTGGACATGATAGGAGATGCAGGCAATCACTTCAATTTAAATTTGACTGACTTAATGGATCTGTTTTTACTTCAAAAACACATGCTCAGGATTATATGGTTACTTGCACTCTTTGGTCTAAATCCACTTGATCTGTCAAAGGAGGCACCCACAGTGGGAGCATTTACCTGGTTGGCTTTCTCCTCTCTCCTTCTTATCTACTTAAGGGAACTTTCCCTCACTAGTTCTGCTCCTACTAAAACTCCATTGGCCATCCACAGCAGCTGAGTTTGCCCACGCTTCATTTCCTCCAAGCAAACCTTCTGACCAGCGTTTCCACGGAATCCCACGTTTAGATCTCCCTGCGCGCTCTACATGAACCCTGATACCTTAGGAAAGTGACAGATTCCTCTAGTATATAACTGCCAGTCGACTCTTTTATCATGCCACGATGAAATAAAGATGCATACTTAGATTCCCATACACGACTCCTCTCCGCCCCAATCACCGCTGTTAATCATTCATTAGATCAGGACGCGCGCCGTCAGAAAGCTGTGAGAGGAGGACTCACAAGTTAAAAACAAGACAAAACAAAATAAAAGCCCAAAAAAAAAAAAAAAAAAAAGCCTCCTCTTGCTAAGTAGAGGCTTTTACCTTACAACACTATTTTTAAAAGCGCCGTGTCCCCTTAAGGGCACTAGGGGCTGGGAAAGCGGGTAAATTCACCTAAAAGGCTCTCTGTTCACAAAAGAAATCCAAAGGGTTCGCGCCTTTCACTTGCGGACCTGTCCGGGTCCCAGACCGAAGCGGACAGACGCCAACTTGCCAACTTGCCGAAGAGTTCCCAGGTACTGACTCTCGAGCCCCGCAAACGGAGAGGCGTGGAGCCCCGGCGCGCGCTTCCCGCCCGCCAAGCCCGCCAGGCTCCCGGGGAGACAAGCGGGCGCAAGCGCTGGCTGTGCCCCCAGCGTCATCACCAATCTCGGGCTGCGGTGTGGAGGTAACGCAGCGACCACTACCACACACTGGCACTCATTTCACCCTCCCGGGGCTTTTTTTCTTTTTTTTCTTTTTTCAATAAAAGAAAAAGAAAAGGAAATGAAATGACACGCGGGGCTTCTTTAAAACCCCGGGAGGCTCCGGAACTGCAAACAGGTCGGAATGCCCTGAGCCCACCCGCCTGTCAGAGGGAGCCCGCCTGTTTACATCCGGCTGCCTCGGAGCCGGATACCAGGCAGCAGAGGGAGATGGGGGATCTTACCAAATCTTAATACATGTGTGGTTCCTTGGGAATATCCAATCCACAGTATGCAGAGCAGGAGTTTAATGGTGCGCCTGAAGACTGGATTACTTAAAATCGGGGAAATAATCTTCATGGTGTTTCTGTGTCCACACGCGCGGCACCCACTTCCCCGATCTAGCGTTAGGCTCCCGGTTCGGGTAGGAATGAGGATGCGTCGAGTGGTGGCCGCAGACACGATCACGGCATGGTCACAGAGAGAGGAAGGAGTCTCCGCTTCCCAAACCCATTAGCAATCGCTGCATGTTCCTCACTCACTGCGCCAAGGAGCAACCTTCCACTGCAAGGGATGGTGGGACATCCATGTTAGTCGGGGAGCATCCGGGAGAAATCCAGCACGCACACCCACAACGTCCGGCCGCGCGAGCCTGGGGAAGCAAAGGAGGGGGAAATCAATAGGAAATCCAGCCTTGGAAACCTCCGAGGCGTCGGTAGCGAACCACGGTACCAGCACAAAAGGCGCTTTGCTCGCAAAGGTTTTGCCAGGCCCTATTCTACTGCACTGCTGCACAGCTTCTGACGTGAAGCCAAGATTAAGTGAGAAAAATTGAGATAGCTGCTTGCCTGTTAAGGCTCCCTGCCAGCGAGCTTCCCAATATCTCTTATGCAACCGATCTCATCGCCCGCCTTGAGTTTCAAGAAAGAAGTCGGATTTATTTACGCGGAAGAAACTGCTTTTATTTCCCGTAAGAGTCTTTGCTAAGAGAGTAACTGGTGTATGCAAACGGACTTCTTACAATCGGCTGATGAATTTTAATAAATGACAAGCTAAACCAAAGTCACTTTGCCTAGGAGTTGTAAAAAAGGAAGTGGTCTAAGGCAGAGGAATTTACTACAAATATAACCTGTCTTTAGGTTAAAAGAAAGTCTTTATATTCTGAAATTTTGGTCCAGGAGTGAATATAGATTGGAGTACAGTTGCAGAAGTTAAGATAGTCTTTAAAAACTTGAGTGGACATTCCGTGATTACTACCCAGGGGTAAAAAAAAAAAAAAAAAAAAAAAAAAAAAAAAAGTCTTCAAGTGGTCTTTTAGGAGGAAAAGTGTTGAATTAAAATGAAGGAATCATACTTTTCCACACATTTTTTTTTAGCTCACCTAAAATAATTGTGCCTATGTATAAAGACGATGATGTTTAATTTGGTATAACAAACTCCAAAGGTTTCAATAATTCATGCCCAAATTTCTTCTCATTTTGGTTTTTTGAGTATGTTTTTCTTTCAGAGGCATAATATGGGATCATAGTTTGGGCAACATTGAATGTCACAGTTTTGCCTAAAAATGCCTTATTATTGTCTGGTGTTCTGGTCATAATATTTAGTCTTTAAGCAATGACTGACTTGGCTTTCATCAGGTGCAATTTATTCAAGGAAAAGAAAAGTACACAAGTATATATTCTTTTAACATGAAAATACATTTTGCTGTTGAAATAAGTAATATGCTGTCATGCAGGCATAGAGATTAAAATACCCAGTCCTAATATTTTACATTCATAAATGAAACTGAGATAGTTACTAATAAGTATATTATACATATTAATATTTTAAGTGATCAAGTAGCACAAAAGTAGCAAAAAAGGCTAGATCTGTTTCTTAAAATTAATCTGCTTTTCATAACCAAATAACAGGGCATAGGTTAAACCTTATGAAAAAATTATAAGATTCTACCTTATTTGAGGAATATCTAATCTTTTAATAAGGGGGGATATGAGTACTATTTATTCCAGATAGCAAGAAAATAATGTAATGTTTTCATTCCATCATAGTGATTTTCTTGTTCTATTTTTTCTTAAGGTATTATAAAATGCTGATTTGAAAATAAAGCTACATTTTGCAAGAGCATTAAGTGGGCATTGACTTTTTTGAAAAAAAAAAAGATGGAGGCATAACTGCAGTGTCAAAAATAAGTATCATGAATGACTAGTTCTGCAGTGTAGCAGGCAATTCAATCAAATAATCTGACTATTTGAGCACTTTAAAAGGAACACCTTGTGCTAAAACCAAGGGTTTCTAGCGACTCCTTCAGTCCATGTTTAAAATATCTCTTGTAAGACATGTATAGTCCAATACATTCTGTATTTGTTGTTTCATTTATCCTACTCTATTTGTTCTTTCTCTTTTTGATCCTAGCAGATATAATAATGATAGCCAGAGCAAGAGTAAATATTCTTAGTTTTCTTCATCTGTCAATATGATTGTTATATACTACATGAAAATAGCATGTTCTAATGTGACTAATCAAAATATTGCAGTTTTGCAGTTTAGTTAGCATTTAATAAAACCTGAGAAAACAAAATGCACCGTAAGTCCTTGTTCACATATTCTGTTAACATAATGGAATTTGATGTTACAGTTGTAACTTCTCTACTTAAAACTAGCATTCTAAGCTATTTGGCTTTTGTGGGATTATTTATTGGATATCTAGTTGGAAAAGTGAAAGATAAGCTTCCGGATTCATGAAGTTCTTACTCAGTATATTAAACAGTAAAAAGTCTATCATAAATTTTTCTTACTATTAATTGGTCCCCAAAGAACCCATTTTGCACATATGCTAAAGTAGGTTCATTTACATCTATCAACTAATCTGAAAGACTTCAGCATCACAGACAGCAAGTCCACCTGTCTAATTGAACTTCTGCAAGATAGGAGACGACCTTTCTTCAGGACCGCGGACAGCGCTCCAGGCATTGATTTATTCTGAAGTAGTACATTCAAAGTAGTACATTGAATGGGTAATGTGCCATTTGAAGTGACAAAGTGAATATTTCTACTACACAGAGTCTGGGAATATGAGTTATTGCATTGTTCACATTGTCAAGAGGATTATTTTCCCAACTGTGTTGTGTGTATATTTCAGTGTGACTTACTGGGATTGCTTAGCTTACCCAGGATGTGCTAATAGTCATCCTTTTCAGGGCATACTACTACAAAAGCCATCTACATTAACTGTGAGTTCCCTCATAAGCACTGTTGCTCAGTATTTTTAAAAATGCCTGAAAGACCACCAAGATTTCAGAATACTGAAGAGCATGCTGCCAATGGTCAGTGGCTAAAGACATTTCTAAAATATACAATTAGTTATTGGTTGAATTCTCCACCTTCAGCTTTTCATCTATTACAAGGGTAATCAGATCAATTCTCATTCTTTTTCATTAAACTTTGCTCACTCCTAGGACAAAAACAACAACAACCCTAAAAACAAAACAAACAAACAAAAAAAACCCCGCCAAAATCTAAATCAAAACAACAAAATCCTAAGATTACCACCCCAATAATAGAACAGAAGGACTTGATAATAGAGAAGATACCTCAGAATAGGGCAATTTTGAAGTTATTGCAAGTTTCTCCCCAATTCTGATACCTTCATATAGCCTTAGCTATATGAAGGATTGATAGTCATGATATAGTGGTCACTGACCATATTGAACTCTTTTTAAAATTGTCCCAGTTTTGTAATTTTCTTTTTTCTCAAAGGGAAAAAATATGATTTGGTGTCAGACAATCATATATTTAGCAATAGTGAGATTTACACACCTTATTGCAAAGCTTCATTTGCTTTTTATGTATTTTAACCATATGGCAACCTTGATATCTAAGAGCCAAAGCTCTGTAGGCTCCAAGGTCAAAGCAGAGATGACAAACTGCAAATGCACACATACATGCACACACAGAGATGCTGTATCTAAAGTAAGCCTACACACACACACACACACACACACACAGAAGGCTGACATGAAGAGATATCAAGCCTATGATAAATTAGCAAAGAACAAAATGCACATCATGTTTATGTAAAGCTTGTTCCAACAACAATAACAAAATACCATTAGCTTCATCTTTCACTGTATTTTTATATTTACTGACACTAATGACCTCTTATACTTGGGTACTATTACTTGAGAAGCAATTTTAGTTTTCTATTCTCCCAGTGAAAATGAATCTTATTCTAGTTAGCTGCCACCTGCTGGGGCATGTACAAATGTGTAATAATGCCTACAGCATAACGTTTAAAAAGACAATGCCTATACCTTTCCGTAAGAAACAGCAAATACATATCCCAGGACAACCTGAATTTCAAAGGTGTTTCAAAGGTTCTATATTTAAATTTTTCCACATGGAATTCTTTCTAAGGATTCCACTTGACTTGTCACCAAAGTCCTGCTGCTACATGACATTTGAGAAACCTCATCTTACAGTAATACCTGACCTATTCTTCCATGTGTGTGGCCTGTTGTGTGTAAGCTAAGCTAAAATAAACAAGCTGTTCATCCGTGGCATTAGAGGTGCCAGAGAATAAAGTCAGAGCTGATATCAGTTAAAAACACACTGTTGCATACTTGCACTTCGCTCTTTCTAACTATGAATGCTATGCTATGCAATCCCTTGTGATTCCGAACACATATCAGCTGTTCCACCAACATTCTGCTGCATTGATGATTAATGACACTTAGAGTTTTAATTAATTTTTAGATGCCAAAAATAAGTGTATCTTAATTAAGAAATTGAATTGGAATAGATTTATATGCCCTGGAATCATTTTTTTTCTTTTTAAAAATTTTAGTCTGTGCAATCCCCAGTGGGTTTTAAATAGAAGGAAACAAACAGGTAAGACTTCCAGGCATCACTTATTTCTCAATCACCTTCCTTCTGTGTGTTTCATTTTGCTTGTTTGTTTGTTTAGTAAGTTTCTAAGGCCACTGAAAGCTGTCTTGATGGTCACAGGAATGGTTCCAATAAAAAGTTAGGCAAATCAAAATTGAAATATTATTACCTATCTTCCAGTAACTAAACTACAAGCTAATTAAGATTCAAATGAATCGATCATCTCTTTTGAAATAAAAATAATCATCCATCCATAAGGTAATTTCTGATGACAGAATACTTACAGTATGAAGATGAAGAAATGCTAGAAGGTGGTCTGTGTGTTACCAAAAGGATAGTAGTAGTAAGTTTTCTAACGTCCCCTATTCTCTAAACTGGAAATCATGAGCTAGGGGGTCTCTGCTAGGTCGTGGTGTTTACTAAAGAACTCCCTGAAGGTAAAGATGTCAGGGGATGAGAGTCATTAAAAGTTTTTAGCGTTTCTGATCCACCCTGGTGGGTGACTCCCCCTACCCTAATGGGACACCCTCGATACCGGCGTTGCTTAAAATCAACGTCTGTACTTCAGCGCAGAACTAAAGAGCAGGGTTCATGGAAAATTGGGCGGATGGAAGGAAGGCTGGGGAGTTCTTCAGACCCGCAGGCAGATACACAGATTCTTGCCATCTGGCTCTCTTCGCCCCGCGTGAGTCCCAGTAGCTGAGGCCACTTCCTGACACGTCCACTTATTAAATTATTTTATGAGGAGAACGCGAGCGCCCGCAGCCAACCGAGCCAGTTGTATCCTTGACGGGAATTGGCTGAGGCGAGCGGGACAAAGCCACTCGCAGCGAATCGGTCCAGCGGGTGCCCTGAGCGCACCGGGCTCCGCGGCGCGGCTGTTCGCCTTCTTCCTCTCCAGGCGTTCAAAGCCCCTCGCCCACCCCCGGTCCCTCCGGTGGGAACTTACACCCCGGGAGACAGCCCCGAGCGGAGCCCACCGGGGGTGGTGGTGGGGGGAGTCCTTACCTCTCGCTGCGGGTGAGGTAGGCGGGGAGGGGGAGGGGTGGTCCTCGGGGAGGAGCAGGCGGAGGAGGTCGGGCGGGAAGTCTGCGGCTCCCGGACGGAGGAGCGCAGCCGCGGGCGCCGAGCGCGAGTGACGGCGGCGGCGGAGACGGAGACCGTGGAGCAGCGGCGGCGGCGGCGGCGGAGACAGACACGCCTCCTGGCGGGGGTTCCTCGCCTCTTGCTTTAAAGGCGCCGCGCTCCTTTCCCCGCGGCCGCCGCACACTCCCGGCGGCTGCGGCCACCAGGGCGCAGCGCTCGCCCCTGGACAGCAGGAGGGAAAGTGCGAGAATTCTGGGCGCCTCCAGGCTTGGACGTTAAAAATCCCCTGGCCGGGACTTCATCTCTTGCGCACACCCCCCGCCTGCTCTGGGATGGAAGGACCGGGACTGAGATGTTCGGTCAGAGAGTGATGCAAACCCCCAAGGAATTCGCCGGGCCCTGGGTTGTGACAACACGTACAAGGAGCCCGAGCACGTTTAGTTCTGGGTGGTGGATTTTATACCTCTTCGAAACCATAGCAACGAAACTTCTCTGCCGCCAGGATTTGGGGAGCAGCTGGTAGTCTCCAAAGTGGCCCTTTTAGTCCAACTACGGTCATTTCCCTTTGAGGTTTGCGTAAAGATTTTGACCTGCGATTTACCCCCACCTGCACCTCTTGTGTACACTACTAACGCTCTCCCCCCAGCGCTGCCCTTACCCCCTTAGACGCCTGGAGTCCGTGCACCTCACCTCGCCTCGCCTCCGTTGCTGAAAGCAGAGACTTCCCCCGAGTGTCAAGGGGAGAGGGTTTTGGCGAGAAGTCTCTGTGCGGGTCCCGTGCTTAATGACAAACGGCCACGCGCCACCCGCCCCGCCCAGGTCTTTGAACTATCGACCCAAGCAAATTACAGAAAGAAGTTGGGTTTGCGATCAAACGTTGGAGAAAGGAGCCGGGAGAGCAGTCCCGGCCAGGCGGCCGCCTGTCTGAATTCCCTGGAGCATTTTTTATTGGGCCGGAGGTGGGGAGGAGCACCTAAGACCCGGAGTCTACCCGTGGCTTGGCTTCGGGGAGGAGCCGCTGGCGGCGAGCCCTACAGGCTTCCCCTGCTTCTCAGCAGAAACGATTAGCTTCTGCAAACAATCTCTGATTTCTGCTCCTCTGGGTCGGATAAGTCAACATCCATTCAATACCATTGCTATTTTATCCTCGGCCCTACAGTATTAACTAGAGCAGAGACTTAGCAAGTTGCCGCGGGAGGAAGTTGGCGAGCAGCGATTTGAGAGAAGATTTAAGTGAGGCTGAGCGGGAGCAGGCCGCCCCTGAGCAGGGAGACAATTTGCAAAGGGGCCAGGTGAGGTCCCGCGGCTTGCGGAGTCCCCCAGCAGCCCTGATCCCCGGCGGCACTCAGATCTGTAATTTTGAAGGCCCAGAAGGAGGAAGGCTCTGCGTCTCCAGGCACTGATTGTCTTGGCTGAAGAACAAGAGTTTGTCCTTTGGTTGCATCTTTCTTTGCAACCCCCTTAAAATTAAGCCCCCACCGGAGCTTGGCTCAGCATTGCTACCGCGCACGCCCTGGGGCTAGCGCCTGATTCAGCCTAGTCCTGCAACACACCGAAACAGTCCTGCCAAACCGTACCTGGCTCTCAAGCAAAACCACCGGTCTCTAGCTTCTTGGACACCACTGAGGAATCTCTGTGCCTCCTATCCACCTACTGCGCCCGCCCAGGTTGGGGAGACTCAGGACTCACAGAGGTTAAGGAGAGATTAGTTAGCGGCAATGGAGAGTCTGTTAGTCATTTAAAGATCCAGGGGGTGGCAGGGAGGCTCCCGTAATTAAGTCAACAGCAGCCTTGTTGTATGGAGTAAATAAATAGTCAATGACTCCATTGTGCCTCGTGGAGCGGGCAGCACAGACGCGTGACTGGCTCTGGGCGCCTGGGCTCCAGCTGCTGTGACCTGCAGCCTAATGGGCCCTCGAGGCACAGCCCAGTTTGGGCCAGGCCCGGAAAAAATACCCTATTCAGTCCCATTCCCCCCGCAGGAGGAATGGAGACAACTTGTCTACTGGCCAAAGACACTGTCCTTGTCATCCTACAATCCTGCCTCCCCCTTCCAGGGAGGGAGGAGCTACAAGGCTTCACAGAGTAGATTCCCGAGCAAATCCCTAGGTGAGGGCATCCCGCTCTGTTTTGCCAGGGCTGGGAGACAGTAGAACAGGGAGTGTGTCTCATTTGACTTTAAGCGTTAGGCACAGTGCTTGGCATGCAGTGGGCACTGAATGAAAGAATGAGGGGGATTACTGGATCAACCTTCCACATTCCACACTGTTGTCCCCAACCTCCTTTTGTCTGGGAAAGGAGAGGCTTCAAACAACTTCCTCTAAAGGCCATGTGTATTCTTAGAACCTAGCCATAAATTTCTTTTCCAGAGCAACCAGGACACATTTACAAAGAAAGAAATAGCAGGCACTAGCAAGGGCTTGGAGGGCAGGGGGAAAGAGCTAAGAGAATGAAACCAATCAAAATTATGCATGTTGTGGCAAATTCATTTCCTCAATAACAAAATGTTATCTGAATTCTAATGAGAAAAGTAGAATAACGAGGGAGCATTAGACTACACACACCCATTTAACCCTTCAAAATAAAATTCTTCAACACGATAAAGAATATTTTCCAGAATTTATTCCAGCATTTATGAGGTTATACTTTAAGGAATCAGATGCCACATCTCTTTAGGGGCAACAGGATTTTTTCTTCTCCATTCCCAGTCAACCATCCATAAGAATTCATCTTCTGTCTCTGAGGAGGTCACTGAGTCCCTCAGCTGGAGTCGTAGGCAGAAACCACCTCTCTATCTTCCCTTTCTTACTTACCTCAAAGTACTCTTAGAACTTCAGCAGATCTACAATTCTGCCTCCTGATGGCCCAGCAAGGACCCGTCTGAATTCCCAAGTTGTATACAGGTTTTGTTTGTTTGTTTGTTTGTTTTTGTCAGTTTTGTTTATACTGAATTACAGTCAAAAGACACAACTTTGGATCATTTAGTCCCAACCCTTCATCTTAAAAGTCACATAATACAAAGCAAGAGAAGAGGAGTGACTTGCTCAGGATGTGGTAGAATGAAAACTGCCTTCTACCTGTGTAGAACAGCATCAGGCTGCCTCCTGCCATCCTCTTTCAAAACTTAGAATCATATGAAGTTAAGACGAAAAGAGACTTCAAGGACTTCTACTCTATTTCAGGGTCACATAACTTTCTCTCATCTAGAAAAAAAAAATGTACACGTTTACATGGCCATGAAATTTTTCATACAGCAATAGAAGATGCTCATATCCCCTAAAACTCTTTGTGGGAACATCCACTCCTTAGATCCTAGGCTAAAAACCTCCAATCTAGTCCCAACATCATTTTACAGCTGGTGAAATGTAAGCAACAACGACGACGACAAGAACTTTAGGGTCTGAGTGCGTTAGGGACAATTCCTGGATGCTAGGTGTCCTGATTCCCACCTGTTCCCACTCCCTCAGGTCTTCTTAGCTGTAATTGGACATAAATTACACTGAGGTATGAATAACTCATAATGACTTAATGGATTTTTCTCTCAGAATAATTAATATCTGACCTTGAAGAATGGGATCTATTATTCATTCCTGAAACCTCTCAATATATTTACTGAGTTCATACTATCTGTCAGGCAGTGCTCTACTGCTAGCAAAATGGCAATAAACAAATTAAACAGAACCCCTGCCCTCACTGAAGGCAGTTTAGTGCCAGGAAGATAGATAATAAACAGATAGACAAGCAAATATATAAGACATCAGATGGCAAGGAGTGTTATAGAAAAAACAAAGGCAAAGTGAGCAGAATAGGGCATGTTGGGAACAGAGGCATGGGGGAAGGTGTTATTTTCATAGGGTGGTTAGGGAAAGTCTCCCTGAGTAGGTGATACTGGAGTAGAACTCTGAAGGAAGTAAGGGAAAGATCTATGTCCATAGTTGGAAGACGAGGAAACAGTGTCAAGGACCTATGGTTCAAACAAGTGTAAAGCCCCCAAGGAAAATCAGTGAGGACAATTCCCAGAGATGAGACAGGAGATTGATAGAAAATCCAGTCCGAGAGGTGCAGAGGGTTGGGTCCTAGAGGATTCTGGATTTTCCTCTAAAAACAATACCGAAGCCTTGGGAGGGTTTGACCAGAAGAGAAGTATGATCTGACATAAATCTAAAAGGATATCTCTGGCTGTGCTATTAAGATCGCCTAGACTTAATAAAGGGCAGCATGCAAGCAAGACAACCATCTAGGAGGCTACTATAATAATCTTGAGAAGACCCAACTATGGACAGCACCAGCTCAGTAGTGGTCAAATTATAGATTATTCTTAAGTAAAGCTGAGAGAACCAAGATTTTCCACAAAAGCCTAATGAACAAAGTAATCCTCCAAATGAGTGATTGTTTAGCTCTGCTAAATGCTGCTGAGAGGTGAAATGAGTGAGTACTAAGAATTAGCCATGAGATTTGATGATGTGGAAGCCACTAGTGAGCTTGATGAGAGCATGCTAGCATAGTGGTAGAGATTAAAGTGTGCCTGAAAGAAGTTCAAGAGAGAACAAGAGGAGAGGAATTGAAGATGGAGAATAAAACCATTTTTCCTCCAAGGAATTTTGTTCTAAAGTAGAGAGGAGAAACAGGGCAGTATCTAAAGAACAAGGTGGAGTCAAGAGATTTTATTTTTAAACAGAAGATAATGCAGAATATTAGTATTCTGATGGGAGTAAATCAACTGATGGAGAAGAGAAGATGGATGTCCTTAACTAGTCAAGAGAGGATGCGATTGAGTAGACAAGCAGAGGGGTTAGCCTTGAATTAGAATGGTCCATTAATTCATAACTGATGATGATTGATAATAAAGAAAGTGGTGTGTAAGTGTGGTGTTGAGGACCTACTCTTCCAATGTGAGCTCTAAAGCCCCATGCCAGGCTGCCTTACTCCATAGACACCGTCCTTACTAATCTCTGCCTCCTGCCATCTTAACTCTCATAAAGGTATCTGCTTGCTTGGTCCTAACCCAATAGTTTACATATTGAATTTTTCAGGAAGGGAACAGAAAGGAAAGAGAAAACAGGAAGTGGAAGATGATGTGAGGTCCTCTTCTTATTCTTTGCATTTTCTTTATGAAATTATCATAAAAAAAAAAAACACAAGCCGAGGGTCTTGTAAAGGAGAGAACATATTAGATGTTTAGGGAGAATAGAAAAAGTGTGAAAATTTTTATTTAGGAGAATAGAAGAGTAAAAATATAATGAAATGCTGTTGGATACTTGACCAACACTCAGAGCCCCTTAAAATTAATGATCAAGAATCTAACCAGTGAGCATGATCGTGTACTTTCCTTTTAAAGTTTTATTTTTATTTAACCTCTACACCCAGCATGGGGCTTGAACTCAAGACCCTGAGATCAAGAGTCACATGCTTTTCTGACTGAGACAGCCAAGCTCCTCCTGGTACTTTTCTTTAGGCGTGTTTAAGGTACAAGTGAAGGCTTGGAGTAGGTGAAGAGTTGCAGTTAAAGAGCTGAGATTTTGCCAGACAAGTGTGATGAAGAGATAGGCAGACAATGGAGTTAAACATCTACGTAAGGTAGTTCTTGTGTTGATAAACCCTGGAGACCAAGGGTAAAGTAAGGATACAAAGAAGCAAGATGGGATCAAGAAAGCAGATAGAATTAGTGGGGTCACTCTTTGATAGATGTTTTGCTATTACTGGGGTAGTGAAGAGAGAGAATGAGTTGAAAAGATAGGAGGTAATGGTTTAAAAGTTGTTAGTGATATTTGAATTTAAAATTATAGAGAGGATATAGCTTTGGATAATGATAAATTCTTCTAAAGATAGCAATTAGCCACATGTGACTATTCAAATTTAAATATTGATTCATTAAAATTAGCTATCATGGTGAATTTGTTGAAAAAGACCACTAGCCCTGTGGGACTGGCTATATGTGTGAGTACACACAAAAGGTTAAGAATATTGTATACAAAGATTCTTCTTTTTTAAAAAAAAGTAAGATTTACTTACTTATTTTAGAGAGAAAGAAAGTGTGTGTGTGTGTGTGTGTGTGTGTGTGTGTGTGTGTGAGCACCTGGGGAAGAGCAGACAGAGAGGGAAACAGAGAATCCTGAAGCAGGGCTGAGCAGGAAGCCTGGTGCAGGGCTGATCCCAGGACCCTAAGATTATGACCTCAGCTGAAATCAGGACTTCACTACTTAACTGACTGAACCACCCAGGCGTCCCCGTACACAAAGATTCTTGATAATCTTGAGCAAATTCTTAAAAATTCAGCATATAGAAAGTATACACAACAGATTACAAATGAAAAGCTAATTATGGTTAAAGCAGAACAAGATGCTAAGAAATTAGAAGACTAACTTCAGGGTGGTCACTAGAATAGGTGATTCTTCAGGCTAAATATAACTAGGTCTGGCAATAAAAAATGATACAGAATAAACCATGGAACTCTTAGCAGAAGACCCTCCTGCCAACCAATGGAAAGGGCCAATACAATCTTTATTAAATGAATACTGTGTTGATGGGAAACTGATGTAATTAAATGTTCTGTTACATTAAAAAAAAATACAGTTCCTCAGTCACATCAGCCACTTTTTTAATGGTCGATAGTCACATGTGTCTGATGGCTACCATATTGGGCGGCCAGTAGACACATCAGATACAGAATATTTCCACCATTACAGGAAGTTCTGGTAGGATAGTTATGGAGGAAGTCTGGGAGTCGGTGACGGAGATAGGTAGAGGAGTAATGGTCTAGGGAGAGAGGCCAGGGTATTAGAAGTATCATTGATTTGGATATTGAAATTATCAATAATGATCACAGGAATAGTTCTGGTGAGAGTGACAATCAGATGTCTTCACGGAATGGACTGAGAGTGACATAGGTACAGAAAGGAAGGTTAACAAGTGGTAAAGTCTGTTGGCATAAACTTTAAAGTTCAAGAGTTTTAAGAAGGAAGAGTGAACAGTGATATCTGGAAGCAGCAAGAACACCTACTCTATCTCAAGGCCCAGTGGCAGCAGAGGGGAGGAAGAAAAACAGCCATCACATGAGAGATCTGCAATTCTCTGAAGGAGAAATTCACAGAAGAAGCTGGTAATAGACTAAAAATTCACAGGGTACAGGGTTTTGATTTGGAGATCTACATAGCAATTTGGAGATGAGAAGTGATCTGGGATGATCTCCAAGCCCCAAGCTTCCTTGTAAGGGCTGATATAAATAGAGATGAAGGTCAAGTTGGGTGAAGCCTAATGGTCTCCAAGGCATATTGTTGTGCTGAGATTGCATTCGTGTGGGGTAGATGTGTGGGCTTGTTCCGGGATCCTCTTTTTACTTCTGCCTGTGAAGGTATGGGTCAGGGCAGATAATTGTTGCCAGACCTCAGAACTCGTGAGGCTTTTGCCTGCTATTATTCCTAAAGAAGATATCCATCCACTCTCTGGGGAGGAAGAGGAGGCAGGGAGAGATACGAGCACCTCCTCCAGTGTAATTTCTCCCCCTCACCGTGAATGTAGAACATAGAGTTGCTCTTCTTGAGCTTGGAAAACACCATTTCCAGACTCAACAATTCTATGAGACCTCCAGGCCACCTGAAATGACTAAATCATTAGCTTTATATAGTCAGTCCATTGCTTCATACCTGTTTCCACTCAGTATATTTTTTGCATATTTACTGCATCCCAACTTTATCAGTGTCAGAAAAATTTGGTCACTTAGTAACTTTATTTTTGCCTAGATTCCTGTGATCACACGAAGACTAGAATACTCTTCAAGTACTCTACTTTGATGACTTATAAGTCTTTAAATTTTCCTGTGATTCTCACTCACTCTTTCTACCAGTATAAATTTTAGACTCCTGAGGTTACTTTGTACTGTCTTCCCTCAACCACCTTATTACTACTGTCTCTTCTCTCACTAATACGTATACCTCCAAGTCCTTCTCAAGCCCTAGCTAACTAATTAATTATTTTGTAAGTATTTATTGGTTATATACTGTATTTCAGGGAAATGAGGACAAAACAGTGAGAAAAAAAATGTAGATAATAAACTTTATAAGGTATTTCTAAAGACAAATGGTTACTTCTATTAGCAAGACTAGGACATTCTTGCTTCTCCCTTTGTAGGAAGCACTGATATAAGGGCAGAAATGGGTACCTGAGTGTCTCAATCAGTTAATGTCAGACTCTTGATTTCAGCTCCGGTTATGATCTCAAGGTCATGGGACTGATTCCCGCCCCCCAACCCGCATTGAGCTCCACGCTCAACAAAGAGTCTGCTTGTCCCTCTCCCTCTGCTCCCCTCCCCGTGTCAACTCAAATAAATAAATAAATAAATAAATAAACTCTTTTAAAAATAATAAAGGCAGGAATGTATCAGCAGTATATACCTAAGTGGCACCTTTTAGAGAGGCATTACCAGAAAATATTTCTTACTAGACTCCCCATCCCACCCTTAACAAAGAAGGAGATTAAGCCATACAAAGACAGTGAAGACCATTGTAAGTATGAAAAAAAATGGAGAAAGATGTCCATTCTGGGGGTGGATAAGAAGACATACAGAGACAGAAGCACTTGTTTCCCCAAAGCAAAGGAACTAATTTGCCAGATTGAGAGGGAATTGTCAAATATAAATCCTTAGGATCATACTCCAGCTACCCTGATTGATCGCTATTCTTTCTTGGAGGCTTAATGCCAGGTTTCAGGGGAAGAAAATTCTTTACATAAGTCCTACTCTTAGGAGCATTTTCACATAAAATATCACATTTAATTCTTTGAACAGTCTTATCAAAAGCATAATTCCTATTTTAAGGATGATAAAACTAATACAGAGAGAGGTCATGTAACTTGCCTAGGGGCATACAGATAGCAAACGCAAAACTAGGATTCAAACCTTTGTAGTTTATTGTTCTTGCAAGCACATCAGAGAAAGCAGGTAGAATACAGTGGTATCTGCCCCAGCTCTCTGCCTCCTTCCCCAAAGGGTGTCAGATGTTGCTTAGAAACTGGTAGGGATAAAGCCCTACAGATTAGGTTGAGGATGCCCAGAACTGGAGAATATGGAGCAAGTAGGACTGAGCAGATTTGCTCCCCCAGCAAACCCCTGAGAAGAGGCTTTGTCTGGACCCCAAAAATCAGAAACAACTGCCTCTCAGAGGGGATGCCAGCTTAAAAGCAAGCAGAAGGTTCTTCCTCTTAGACTTTATCAGAGTCCAAGGAAATCCCCAGAACCTGATCTGATCACTTGAGTGTTCTCAAAGAACCCAAAGGATATTTGTTGCCAAAAGCTCATTTCTTGCAATTAGTCAGAACTAAAGACAAAAACTTTTGGTAATGACCCTTGATCCATAATGGTAATATCTTCCTAGTTATTCCTTCCCTGGAAGAATCTATACCTGCTAGCTATATTCTTACTTTCTGACTATATAAATATTTGGTGCATTCCAAAGTGGGAACTGGAGATTATTTCAAAGAACACTGTCTTCATGGGTTGTTTCAATCAATGGTAGGGTGGAGTTCACTTATCTATGTCACAGGATTCAAGCAAACTTGCAAACTGGTTCAGAATGTCAAATAGGGCTTTATAGTTATTTTTTTATTCAGTACTGAAACATTCTGATTGATTCACTTCATCATAAAAGAAGTTGCTGGATACAAAATTAAGGCTGTTTTCTTAATGGGCCCTGCCTGGAGAAGTCATCTGTACTAGAGAAAGCTGCTAGGTAGGAACTTTAGAAACTGACCAGGGTGCCAATAGATTTTCCTCCTTTACTTTAAAGTGGGGATTCTAATTAGCAAAGTTTTCAAATTTCTTATTACAGGTGAGCCCAGCTTCAAGGGCTGACATTCATTAAGGATATGGACACTGCTGACCACCTACCTTTCATATTCCTTCCCACGGATCACATGGGCTACTGGAGCTGGGCTGTCCTGGCCTTGTTTGGATGTGCACGGTTGGAAAGCACACAACAGAGGTAAGAGAATTCAGTTATGGTTTTTAATTCTGTAAATTAATGGATGAGACAGTAAGTTTAAAATGAAGAGGAAAGGAAACTATATGTTAACTTTCCTAAAGTTAACATATACAGAATATAGGCCCATATTCTGTACACTAAAGGAAAGTGTGAAAAGCAGAAAATAAACTTTTATTTTGCAACCTATTGTCCTGACAAACTTTTAATATATAACTGTTTTAATCTGCTGACAGATCAGTGTCCCTTTGTAAACATATGTTAAATTTGAGTGCAAAGAGATGAACAGTAGCAATGCATCACTTAATCGCATCACAATTTTATGTAATTGATCATGTAAAAATCAGAAGCCGATTTAGCCTTTTCTGTGGACTGTAGGGACTAAGGGTCTGTTGACCACATTTCCACTTCGCAAACAGAGCTACCCAACCAAGACCTGTTTACAAACTGCAAATGTGGTCAAACACACTGTCCTTGATATTTTATTTGCTCTTCTAGACTGACAAATTGATAACTTTGGAGTTATTGCTACAAAACTAGATACATACATAATTAGGAAGATAGAAGGAAAGGATGCATGATATGGAAATGAAAGATGTCTCAGATTTAGAAATTGTTGTTTTGGTGAGTAAAACAGAAGGAATGTAATAATTTCCACATTTTCCCATATTTACTCACTTTAAAGCAAGACATAGGTTTCATATTTACATGTACTTCATTATACTTATAATGTTACAATAAGGGAATTAGGAATTAAGATCCAATTGTCAGAAGCCAGAATTGTGGAAATTGGTCTCCATTACAATAGGGTGAATACAGGATTTGCAGATCTTGTTTCACTTATTTCTCCTCATTCTATACTTATAATAACCATTACGCAGAGTCAAGGGATATATTCTCCTCACTTTATAAATGAAGAACAAAAGGTTCGGAACAATTTTTATGGCACAGCAATAATAACACCACACTAAGAGTTCCACCAACTGAATTTCTATTTAAATATAATGCCTTTGGTAATTCAGTTAACACCTATATGCTTCAGTTTTCTCCTTTGTAAAATCAGGAGCAGGAATTCATTTTGAAATCGATGAGGTCCTTGCAATTAAAACAAACAAAAAAGAACCGGATCTCATTAAAGTCAGGCCTCCAGACTGACTCTTATCCAGATAATAAAACATCTCTGAAATCAAAAGCTAAGCTTCAGAAGATGTATAGTTCTCAGCTTTTTCCCCCTTCATTTAAGGTCATCAGAAATACACAAAACTTACAATCTAATTTAAAAATATATCTTCCTACCAAAGAAAGACACATTTTGTTCACTTGGCAAAAACCATGATCAATACTAATCTGATAAGTTTTTGCCTAAAGTTAACATATACAGGAAATGACAACATAAACATTTTTATAAACATCACCCTGATTAAACTCACTCATTTTTTTTTTAAAGATTTAATTTATTTATTTGACAGGGAACGATCACAAACAGGCAGAGAGGCAGGCAGAGAGAGAGAGAAGGAAGCAGGCTCCCGGCTGAGCAGAGAGCCCAGGGGCTTGATCCCAGGACCCTGCAATCATGACCTGAGCCGAAAGCAGCGTCTTAACCCACTGAGCCACCCAGGCGCCCCAAACTCACTCATTATTTTGACCCAAGCAGCTAAACATATCTAAAGAACGTTTACAGCTGAAGGTGCTGGGTTGAAATTCATGTCCACTTAAAATTCGTGTCCACCTAGAATCTGAGTGTGACCTTATTTGGAAAGAAAACATTTGTAGGTATAATCAAATTAAGATGAGGTCACACTGAGGGCACCTGGGTGACTCAGGGGGTTAAAACCTCTGCCTTCGGCTCAGGTCATGATCCGAGGGATCATGGGATCCAGACCCGCATCAGGCTCTCTGCTCAGCAGGGAACCTGCTTCCTCCTCTCTCTCTGCCTGCCTCTCTGCCTACTTGTGATCTCTGTCAAATAAATAAATAAAATCTTAAAAAAAAAAAAAAAAGATGAGGTCACACTGGATTAGGGTGGGCCCTAAATCCAATATGGCTGGTAACTTAGAAGAAAGGAGGAGGTAGGCCGTGAGAAAATGGAGGCAGAGATTGGAGCGCTACATCTACATACCAAGGAATATCAAGGATTGCCAGCAGCCACCAGTAGCTAAGGGTGAGGCATGGAATAATTTTCTCCCTCAGAAATCCCAGAACGAACCAACACTGCCAAAACCTCCATTTTGGATTTCTGACCTCCAGGACTGCAAGAGAATAAATTGCTGTTGTTTTAAGTCACTCATGTTGTGGTACTTTGTCATGGCAGACCCAGAAAACTTATACATGGACAGTCTGACCAAGCAATATTACTAACTACTCATTTCAATTGAGCTCTCAACAGAGACCTGTAATTTTGCTCTTCAACTGTTCTATAAAATTATTTCACATCTCTTGCTTTCTCCCTCCAAACTCTCATCTCAGCTTATAACATGTTTCGTTTCTACTCAAGACAAAAGCCACGATCGGACAGGAATTCTCTCCTCACGTACCAGCAAGTATACTCTGCTGTTGTCACCAGTTTCCATATCATGGCATATACTTGACCTTCCAAAAAATGGCATGATCCCACTTTATCTTTTGAAGGTCATCCTGTGATTGTGTCCTGGATTCTGGCCATTCGCATATTTCCATCCTGTCATTATTCCATCCCATGTCTCTTTCAGCTACATTCCTGTTTCTTTCCTTATCTTCGAAGCAGAAGTTTTGAGTCATCTGAGCCTGTTTCTATTTCCCTACATCACCTTCTTCACATACTCCATTTGATCATCTCTCCCCTGAATTCCATTAGAATTGCTCCTAACAAGATCACCAGCCAGTTCCATGTTGCTCCGTCCCATGTTCTTGTTTTTCTCTTTATCTTCCTGAATTTTCGAGAGCATTTCACACTTGTAGACCAGTATCACTTTCTTCAAATGGTTTTATTATGATGACTTAAAATGCTTTTATTAATGTCTTTGCTGGTATAATTATTTTAATATTGGTTGTACCATGTTTTTCTGCTTTTCTTTCTCAGTCTCCTTAATGGGATCTCTCTTGTGCTGCTGACTTCTAAATGTTTGAGTGATCCAGTTTTAGATCTTCTCTTATGTTTTCAAGAGAATTAATCCAGTGCCATAGCTTTAAAACACCATCTATAGGCTAAAGACCTAAAATATTTTATCTTTAATTCTTACTTCTCTCGTAAGCTCTAGACTTATACTCAATTCCATTTGAATGTCTAATAGGACCATGTCCCAAACAGAACTCCAGATCCACCTGAAATCTTTTACTTTTAGTCTCACCCTATTTTAAAGAGCAGAAACATCTACTCCATTGTTTGAGTCAAAAGTATGAGTCACTCATGAATCTCCTCTTTCTCTTACTAAGCACCACCCCCATTGCAAATTCATCACCAAGTCCTATTAGTTCTCCCTTCAAAATCTTTCAAAAATCCATCTACCTTTTCATGTTCATTTCCATGACCTTGACCCAAGCCACCATCATGTCTCATCTAGCCCACTGCCATAACAAGTTAAATTATATCCTTACTTTCTGCTCTTGTTCCCTAAAATCCATTCCCCACATAGCACCAGTTGTTGTACATGACATCTCCATGCTTGAAACTCTCTGATACCTGCTCCATTCAATTAAGTTTATAATACTCAACTCCTTACCATGGTCATACAAAACCTACTCACTCTCTAAATTAATTTCCTATCAAGTTCACCCTCTGTCATAATGGCCCCAGCCACACTCTTTGTTTTCCCCTTTTCTCTGAACAAAGACCGCATGGTCTTTATGCTCATTTGCTCGCTTTGCCACACTTCCTGTTCCTTCTGCCTAGAGTTCTCTTGTCGTAGATCTTCATGTGGTTGAATTTTTCTCATCTTTCAGGTCTTAGTTTAGTAGTTACCATCTCCAAGATGGCTTCCCTAACCATTCAACCCCACCTGCTATAGTCCATTCTGTTTCCTTTTCTTCTAGTGTGTATCACTATCTGCTTCTCTGTAATATAAGCCTCATAAAAATAATGATCATGGTTTCTTTATTTATCACTCTCTCCCCAGGACCTGACATAGATTAAGTAGACAACAAATATTTATTGATGATATCTTATTATCTCACAAGTACTATGCCAAATACAGCTGACTTAGATACAGAGATGTTATAATTTCTTACATGTGAGACACCACATTATATTTATCTCATATTTTTTGTATCATATGTGATTTAAATTAAGAATTATGTCCATTCATAATTACTAGTTAAAATATTATAATAATTATTTTCTAAACTTATAAACTTCAGAACTTTTTTTTCTCTCAAAAAAAAATAGAATTTCACAATTAAATACAAGGAATAAAGTGATCATGGCAGATGACGAATTTACAGAGTAACCCTCTGTTGTTTTTCTGGTCATTGGACAGCAGTTCCAGAAGACAGCAATTCCATCTATGCTCAAAAGGACTGGGGCTTTTAGGGCATATCCTAGCAGTGCCTTGGCCTTTTACTATCACCAAGACAAAATTATTGGGAATGTTCCTTATATTCTAAGTATTTCTTCTTTTCCCAAAATTACTTGTTTGTGATTGTTTAAGGCTCTGTCAGGTGATCTATACTCAACTTTCTCCTGTACTATCTGATGAATGCATAGGAAAGAGAAAACTATGTGTTGTTTTTTCTGGGTCCTTAGACCACATTGAGAATTGAAGAAGGAACACATTTTCATTGAAAATTGTTATATGCAGACAGTCTTTTTGGTGTTTTACATATTTTATTTCATTAAATTCTGTTAAAACAATCCTTCAAGGAAGGTGTGGAGATTAATTAACCCTGAGTGGTCTTCAGATGTTAGGTCTACTCAGTGAGTGTTGAGCCTAGTTCTGCTTAGTTCCTAAGTTCATGCTCTTTCCATCCACTCTCTGAGAACGACATTCATAACAAACAAATAGCATTTTTAAAGTGATATGTATTAGGTCAGATAGGAGGCCTTCTCCAGGCAGAATCTATTCTTTGATAATATGCTTGGTTTCACATCAGTACCGTCAAGGAAATTTTAAAATAGTATTCCCTATTTTTTATAAGGGTGGTTTTATTCCAGAAGGACAACTCTGAAACATTTTGAAACTAAACTAATTTTCTGGGCCTTATCTCAGCATATTGTTGAAATATCTCATTTATATGTCAGTTTTCTTATACTGTTTCATACAGACAACAACAACAATTTAAAAAAAAAATTTGTTTTTTTTTTTTCCTGGTTGAAATACATTTTAAACAGAAAAGAATCCTAACTTCCAACTCCATTGACCCTATATAAACTCTTCAAGTTCAAAACTGATTTTAAGTCTGGCAGTTCTATTGCCTACAATATAAAGGTGAAGGAAATCTAAGATTAGACCTTCAAATGTGGGAAAGAAAGATGTAATTGGTAGAAAACAGGAAAAGATGTGTGCCCCAGCTCACTTCAACTGCAAAATGAGGACTACCCCACCTTGGGTAAAAATGTTTTTGAAGATTGGAAAATAATTATGAAAAAACATTCTCAGACTATGGTAAAATCTTCTTATATAGTAATTATATTAATTAATTTCTATACATCTTATATACTCCTTAATGCAGGTTTGGAACACATGGTCTGAATATAGAACAAAATAATTGAAATCAGAAACTTTTAAGAATATTTTACTTATATTTACAGTTGAATGCATGTTTTCTAATTAAAAAACATGCATACACATGAAAATATAACATGGATACTTATTTACAATTACAGAACTTCTGCCTTTACTTTTTAACCTCCTCTATCTCCCTGAGGACTACACAGACATACAGTGATTTTTGTCTTTGTCAAAGAAAGTGCTACATTTTCTAAAGCTGCCCATTGAGTGTTTCTGAGCCATAGCCAAGAGCTATTTCAAAATGAGGACAGATTTCTTTTCTCTCTGGGGACAGACAGCATGATGCTTCTTCAGCCCTGCATTCTAAACCTTTTTTCCCTCAGATCTTGTCCAATCCCAGGCACAAAAAGACACTTCTTCCACTATTAAAATGCTGACAGCAATCAAGGTGGGAGTAAGCCCATTTTTTATTCATTTCATGTTAAATTAAATCATCTGTAATTCTGTAACCAAGAATTTAGCCATTCACTTAAAGAGAAACAAAAGAGATTTCAACCACTCCATTGGAAAAGAAACAACTACCAAATTGTTCTCACATATGGGGTCAAGAACAGGTCATTGTGAATGAAGTTAAGCATAATTATGACATACATTCATAATTCATGGTATTGTTTCCATTCTTTTCAAAGACCATGCAAAGAGGGTGCTTTCGATACCAGTGGTAACAGCCATCTTCTCTGTCTGACCCATTGTTGTGTTTTCTCAAGCCTGGCTTCCTCTCCTCCAACTTATTTGCATCTACTATTGTAAAACAACCATGCATTTTGTTAATGTTGCATTGTTTTTCCAATATAGTGGCTTTTTCATATTTTCACAGGGCTTGAACAACCTGCATATAAATTCTCACAACATCGCTTCAGACTTCCCACATGGATTCAAACACAATATGCAATTATGCCATTTATATCAGTACAGAGAAACCTAGAAAGGTTAATGTTCCAATGCTTTTAACAAAGTTCTTTCTGCATCATACCATTTTATTTCTCTGTGAGAAAAAAAAAAATGCAGTTATAGATGGTGATAAAAGAGTTGAACCAAATAAGTCAGTATTACATTAGTGATACTGAGTCAAACCCTGGCTCTCAGATTCTAACTTGCTACAATACCAGCACACATGAAACTACCAACATCCTTCTCCACTATTTGGATTTTTCTACCTGTTTAACATCAGGATGGGAGGGGGAATGGGAGAAGGGAAAGTAATACATTTTGCATGTGAATCATTTGCTTCATAAAGAACGGGGAAAGAAAAATAAAATAAGATAAAAATAGAGAAGGAGGCAAACCGTGAGAGACTCTTAACTATAGGAAACAAACTGAGGGTTACTGAAGGGTAGGCAGGTAGGCGGATGAAGTAAGTGGGGGATGGGCGTGAAGGAAGGCACTTGATGGAATGAGCACTGGGTGTGATATGCACCTGATGAATCACTACATTCTACTCCTGAAACTAATATTACACTATATGTTAGTTAAATTACATTTAAATAAAAACAACAGCAACAACACAAAAATGCTTCTATCTTCATAAAAAAAATAGTGTTAATTGGTAAGTTTCAAAAAAAAAATCCCTAATATCAATCTCAGTTAGAAATGACAAGAAAAAAGATATTTTAATAACTCATCTCGACTACTATTTCAGTGTTTTTGTTAGTTTGGTGGGGAGGAGGCATGCACGTGCGTGAATTTTTTACTGAATCCATGTGACCACTGCAGAATTCTCTCATCAGGACCAAAATTCTAGTTTGTTGCTCAGAACGGACTTACTTTTAACCAGGAAGAAGTGCACAAACATTTTTATAGCATTACTCTTGTCCCCTACCTATCAACTGCCATACCAGGAGGGTTCCAGCAAAAATGGGACTTCGCACAAGAGAAGGCTAAACAAATTTTGGGTTGAACAGAAAGCCAGGGACTTCTCTCAAAGAACATTTGCCAGTGAACTACCAGGCTATGCTCATGAAGAAACATGGATCTAAGATGAGAGATGAATGAAACAAAGGAGTATAGCAAATAGAACTTGGGTTCCACACGCTGAGGATCAAGATCTAAGCAGCAGAGTTGGAGACTCAGGCTCCTGGTGGAAGCACAAGGGCCCAAATCTAGGTGCCAAGAGACTTGAAGTCAAGGGCAGGAATCCAGACAATTAAAGACAGTGCCATCTTCATCCAAAAAATAAAATAAAATAAATTAAAAAATAAAGAAAATAAATGAACTATCTAACCATAAGAAGACACGGAAGAATCTTAAATGTCTATTAGTAAATGAGTGAAGTAATCTGGAAAGGCTACACATTTCATGATTCCAACTAAATGACAAGCTGGACAAAGCAAAACTATGGATACAGTAAAAACATCAGGTCACCAGGGCTTAGAAGGGAGAAATGAATAAACGGGGTACAGAGGATTTTTAGGACAGTGAAACTATTCGGTATGATATTACAATGGTGGATATATGTCATTATGCATCTGTCAAAACCCACAGGATGTACAACAGCAAGATTGAACTCTAGTGTAAACTATGAGCTTTGGGTGATAATGATATGTCAGTGTAGGTTCATCAGTTGTGACAAATGTACCACTCCGGTGCAGGTTGTGGATACTGGGAAAAGCTGTGTGTGTTGTGTGTGTGTGGAGGAGAGTGGTGGTGTACCAAGGCATATGGGAACTTAACTTTCCTCTCCATTTTTCTATGAACATGGAATGGTTCCAAAAAATAAAATCTTAAAAAAAAAAAAAAAGATGATACCATTAAGTTCAGAGTACGACCACTAATAAAACAGCTTTAGCACTGATCCAGAACCTCAGGCGGAAAGAATCCCAAGCATCTTGCTGTCCAGAGCCAGGCCCAACATTAGGAATTAAAAAAACAACAACAACAACAACAACAACAAAACACCCAACAAGATTGAACCTATAGTTAGATGAAGCTGTAAACTGAATTGTGTACCCCCCACCAAATTCATATTTTGAAGCCCTAACTCTCAATATGATGGTATTTGGAGATGGGACCTCCAGGAGATAATTAATTTAGATGAGGTCATGAGGGTAGACCCTCATGATAAAATTAGTGTCTTTATAAGAAAAGATACCAGAACACACACACACACACACACACACACAGACACACACATATGCATGCGCGTACACATTCTCATTCTCTCTCTCTCTCTCTGCCATGTGAGGACACAGTGAGAAGCTGGCCACGTGAAACCTGGGATGAGAGCTCTCAGCAGAACCCAACCTTGCGGGCACCCTGATCTCAGAATTCCAGCCTTCAGAACTATGAGAAAGCAATCTTCTGTTGCAGGTTAAGCCACCAACTCTACGGTATTTTGTTATGGTAGCCTGAGCAGACTAAGACAGCTGTTATCTGCCAAGCCTAAAGCCCAACCTAAAAGTCTTGATGTGGCAGATAATGACTGTAGGGTTCCATACCTGCAAACTTCAGACCTTTCTGTCTTTGTTTAGTAGCCAGATGCATTTAAATCTTTCACTAGGTGCACAAAAAAAAAAAAAAAAAAAAAAAAAAAAATTCCTGAAGGCTAGAAAAAGTATTTAGATACCTACAATCCAATTTGCTTTGCAAAGGAAGGCTATGTTACTCTAGATGAATACCTATTCTTCACTATAAAAATTTGAAAAAAGATTTAAGAATATAAAAGTTAAGTAGGGTGGTAAAGATACCCACAAGATCTGTTAGCCTTTCTGTGTGAAATGTAAAAGAAAAAAAAAAGGAAGAACTATGAATAAATATGCTTTATTTTATTGTTTTTAAGAACCTGTCATTAAGAGCACTTCAAAGGAGTTACTCTCTTTTTCTTTTCCTTATTTGTGAATTTGTTGAATAATTCCATATTCAGCAGAGCCATTCCCTACTTATTCTGACTCTTATTTCCAGAGTAACACAGCCTATCACTTCAATCTATATTCAGAATTTTCCCTGGTGTTTTTTGTTTTCTTATTTTTGCTCATCCCTCAAGGGACAATGATCAGAATCTGGTGATATGCCCCAGGCAGTGGCACACTGAGGCTTTGTGAAGGGTCACTGATAGGAGTTGTCTGTACCCCTCATGACTGTGGTCAGAGACTGATGGTGGGGTTGTGGGTTCAAGACCCTGCTTCTGTGAAGCCATCCATATGTACAGAAATCTACATATAAGGTAATCACACCCTGTGCTTTCATCGGCCACAGTAAAAAAATAAAATTAAAAATTCATTTTTATTTGATGTCTGAGAGACCATAACAATAGTGGAAACTAAAAATGACTCAATCTCAACTAAAGAATTGCAACATTTCCATAGACATTAAAAGAAGGAAGTCTAAGGACTTTTTCCTAAAGAAGGGGGAGGGGGAGAAATCACATTCAGGGGCAAAGGCAGCATCAGTGGTCACCAGTCCCCCTCAGTAGCCAATTACGATATGATATGATACGATGTTACTAAAGTGCCAGGCGTAAATGTGTGGCTATCACAGCTCTTCCTGGCTCTACATTTGCTCCCTCCTAGGAAAGGCTATGGTTCCACATGCTTGGTCTCCATAGGCCCTCTGCCCTCTCAAGACACTGTCTTCTGGATGCATCTACTTCTCTCCAGTCCTACAATTCATTAAAATGACAAAAAAAAAAAAAAAAAAAAAAAAAAAAACCACTACCATGTATTGAAGGCCTACTAAGGGCACAGTCTCTCATTTAATACTTAGAGCAAATTCTTTTCTTTTCTCTTCACATTCTACACAGGACACAGAGATTCAGAGCTGGGAAGTAACTTGATGAAGGCCATAATGCCAGCAAGGATGAGAGACATAAACTTAATCCATGCTTCTCAAACTATAGCCCATTTAGCCAGAGTATGTGGTGCTGTATTAGGGTTTTAATTAGAAAGAAATTTGACACATCATTATATTAAAATAAGGATGCATGGCTTTTTATATAACACACTGTCAATTTTACAAGGATTTTAGGAAGGCATGAGACATCAAAGAGAATCAAAGATTCTCTAGGTGTATTAGGCTATGCTGGGCCACATCCCAAATCCTCCTCCAGTTTTATTCTCCTGTGTTATTAGATGTTTGGGGGTTAAAACGTGGGAAGTATGCTTCTTCCATGCAACTACTTTTACAGCAGGCAGAATTTCAGCTTTTATAAATAAATTTTCTGAGAACAAATGGAAGAAAGCATGCACTACAAAACCACAGGAGTTTTGACATACAATAAATAAAATTTAGAATCCAGTGTGTTTGGGTTGACATGAACTTTAAGTTCCCACTTCACTCCTATCTCACTGGGTGCTAGACCAAACTATGAGGACAGCCAGCCGGATGTGCACTTGAGTTACCACTGTGCTTAGATTTGCACAGTCTATGGCTCTCCCCACAGCCTCAGCCCTCACCCCTCTCAGGGACACTTGCCACAACTGGTCCTGACTCTGTTCCACTTCAGCTCCATAGCCATCCTGACCTGAGGGAACACCGCCCTATCTGGCTCCAAATATCCATCCAGCAACCCATTTTACACTAAGTCTAAAGATGACTTCTCCATCTGAGAGCCAGGGACATGTGCTTATGGATTCCTCCCCAACTGTGCTTCCTTATTGTGGTATTTCTGGAACAGGACCTGCCTACCCCTATCCACCTTCTTCATTCCTTTGAACCCTAACAATTCTCCCCACTACTATTTTAAGATGGGCTCACCTTCCAGTCTACATGAGTACAAGAACCTACTCTCCTGAGCATTCAAATGGCCTCAATATCAGCTGATACCATCCAAGCAGAATCTCCATCTCATGATACGTCCAACCAGGTTGAGGTCATCACTACCTGAGAGTGTTTTCCCAAGGTGGGGAAATTTGGCAATGACAGCTTAGAAATCCTGGAGTCTTACCCTAGGTTTCTGTAATCCAAAACTAAGTGAAAGCCTATTATATACAGTAGACATGGGGTTTTAAAAATGGAGGCCAGACCTTGGGACGCATATCTGAACTCCATGTCTCCAGAGGCACCATCTCATTTACTTCATTTTCTTTTCTACCCACTTTGCTCCCATCACAATGTCCAATCACTGGAACAGATCCTCCGGCAGTTTTATAGGAAGTGGTAAATGAACAACAGTAAGCCTAAACTTCCCTCCCCAAATGAGAACTTCCTGACTCAAATGAATCTCCCCTCTAGTGGGTGCGAGAATTCCTGCTGCAGACAGGTGGTCCTTGCTGTTTCCATCACCACCTTACAAACTAGGAGAGCTGGCAGCCAAATTCATGAAATCACATGGCCTAATGCCATTCCCCTGCTGTCCTTTTACCTTTGAAACAGCTCATTCCCCCTTAGTAAAACAGTAAAAACAGTCTTTCAATTGCAAAGAATATATTTTAGAAGCGTATGGTGGAAAGTATCCAAATATAGAGATTTCCTATCCTGCTTTTCCTATTTTTGCTTTGCAGCAAATTCTATAATGAAAAACTGGAAAGAAATAACTCTTCATTGTCCCATCCCTTTCTAAATGAATTTGCAAATCTTCTGGTTTGCCCTTCCATCAAAAAATTACGAGTTTTGAAAGCCTGCAAGATATGACCCAAATTCACCCCATTCTGCCTCCAATCACAAAAGCATAATAGTCTTTCATTTTTTAACAGAACATGACTTTGGTGTAGAAGTTCTTTATTTTGATACAAATCTCATTCTGGAAGAAAACATGAATAGTCAATATTTCCTCATGTATCATGCTGTTCATCTACAACAACCAATTTATTCAAAGAGATTTATTACCTTGCCCCAGCCCACTGCTTAGCACGACAAAGCTGATAAGAAATCCACTATATTTATGAAACTACAACATTTTTGCTTAGGTATAAAGGAGGTACACATAAAGATGTGTAATGAGTATGCTCTTACATAACTAGAGATAGAATCACAGGGTGTTGAAACCAACAGAGCTATCTTAAAGAGCCAAGTGCTGGCAAAACCGGCTGAGGGTCCCCTGGGCTCCCACTTAGAAGCACTTCTATTAAGCAGAAACCATATGTACGAAAATGCCAACTCCTCCATATCTTGATAAGTATGTGTCAGTGTTAAGTTTCCATTAAATGCAAATTTGATCTTTTATAAAATCATGTTTAAAACTAATATCACAGAGCATCAATTAGACTTCTGTATGCTTTTAGAAGGCTGAATAATTGCATTCATTTAGAAGCTACCTTGTTATATGTATAAAACCAAAATTTCATCAAGTTTAACTAAGTACAAAGTTAAGTCAAATTCCATGCTCAAATGTAAATAAAGTCATCTTACTGTTTGTGTACTTACTAGGTTTCTTTTTTCCTTTGAAGAATTCTGGTCCTTGAAATCAATAGTAACTGATTTATTCTGCAGTGATGTTTTCTTTATCAGGCATGAGATTTTGGAAAACGGAGGATTGTAGCTCCTTTAGACAATATTTTTAAACATTAAAAATTTTAATCACAATAACATAATCTTATGTATTTTATATATTTAAATTACCCAAAGAACATACATCTATCCAGTTAGATCTTAATACTTTTTTTTTACTCTGCAAGGCATGGAAAACAAGTGCTTTTACTGAACAGAGGGAAAAAACTGAAACTCAGAGAAGCTAAATGACTTTTTTCAAAGTCATTTAGTGAAAGAACACAATATCGAAATCTTCAGACTCAACAAAAGTGCTCTTTTTGTCAATAAAGACTTTTGAAAGTATATTTAGTTCTCTGCTTTATAAAATAGAAGTTTCTCAAAATATTTCAAAATTTTCTTGATGAATCAAAATTTTTTATGAATAACTGACAAATTGAACCATGCAGTAATATATTGCTATTTTCTGCTCTTTGGAGTATGAAAGATTGCTTTCCCCAACACTGTATAATTCCAGAATGCTGTGCTGTTCTAATTGGTGAGCTTTGGTCTTAAATTGGCACTAAGAATCCCGAGAGGGTTACTGGGTTGTGTAGAACTTGCCCTTATATTAAATGTCCTCGGAAAGCTATAGTGCTCTAACGGATATTTCTCTCCTGCTCTCCATTGTCATCTGCAGATACTCCCACCATTGTTCAGGTGTCAGCAAGTTGTCCCACCGCCATTTTTAATCCCCAAAGGTACTTCCAATATCACTTTTGCTCTTCCTATTTTTCCCTGTCTCTGTCTTCTTTAGTCTTGCTAAGATTTGCGTTATCACATTCAATGAGACTGTTACCACATTTTTATGTTTGTATCTGTTTCTTTTTGGCAATTTTTTTGCTGTTTTCTTTATCTATCATCTATCTATCTATCTATCTATCTATCTATCTATCTATCATCTATCTATCTACCTATTTGAATTTGTGGTTGCTTAAAACCGATTATAAATAAGTGACAACATGGCTGTTCTAAATAGAATAAATTATTCAGAATATGTAATACTTATCATTGAATTGCTAAAAGGAGAGAAAATGTTAACTCCCAGTGTAGTAGATGAAGTAACTCAAAGAATATTATGGATCTTTTTGGTTCCTGATACAGAGAATGAGGGATATCTTAAAATGGAAAAAATGGGAACACGCAATATCATGGAGTAGAGAGCCTAGTGACCATGTGAATTAAGCCCTGGAGTTCTCAACCTCTTTTTCTGAATCCACATATAAAATGATTCTCACAAGCATGTACTACTTTCTGGGTTTATTCCTGATACACAAACGACAAATCTATCCTTTTCCTCCCACTCAAAATTACATATAGGAATAAAAATTAGTGTGAATGATATTATTCTAGGGAAAGCCGCCCTAAAATAAAATGTAAATCTTCTTGGCAAATTTGGCACTTTATCTATCAGTAGAAACAAATTAACCACAAAACATAAACTACAGACTGCTATAGCAAAGTGTCAGAGTGAGAGTCCAAGTCTTTACACAGAAACTGAGTTCCAGACAGGCAGAGGGACTTACCTAAGATCACATTGTCAGTGGTGGTAGTGCCAAGGTTGCAGACTGCATCTTTAAGTCTACTGATATTCAGAGCATATCGTGCAGCCTCAAAATTAAAATTTAAGACCAATATGTCAATTATATGATGATAACAAAAATTTAAAAATAGGAAAAAATGTAATAAAATGGTACAATATAAAATAAAATGATTTTATATTAAATATAAAATATTAAATGTAAATTTCAAATATAAAATAAAATGATACTAAAACACCAGAGAAAGGCAGCACAATGATTTTCAAACTACATTATAATATTAGGGCAGAATATTATTTTTTAATAATGTAAGCCATTATAATTATTAAAAGTCTTAGCAATGATAATTAGATAGCCAATGAGAAATTTCTGGTATGTAAAAAATACCTAAAGGACAAAAAAAAAAAAAAATGTCCACACAATCTTTTAAAATGAAACTAGTTAGCCCATTGGTTATCACAAATATCCTATTTCTATGCCATATTAGTAAAATAAAAGTTCCAAAGCAACAGCACCATATAATCAATGAATATGTCTGTGATACAAGATGCAATTTTGATACTGAACAAAGTAGTTTCTAGTAAGCTTGTATCTACATGTCCAAAGTAGCAGGTGGAAAAGTAAAACTGTCACCCAATTATTTCATGTATCTGACTTAATTCATTTTTTTTAGATTTTATTTTATTTTTTCAGTGTTCCAAGATTCATTGTTTATGCACCACACAATTTATGCACCACAAAATTTAATGAGTTTTAATTCATTAAAAATGAATTAAGTGACTTAATTCATTTTTAACCATATTGGCTGACGGAGTTGGAATCAGGTGGAGTCCTTGCCCTTTCAGCATTTATAGTCGAAAGGAGACAACATCTTTGTTGGTACTGACGATAACCTGTGAACTAAAGATTGTACCTCAATCACAATCACATAGTTACAAAAGTTAGTACACATTTTATCACAAAGTGATGTAAAACTAATCTAAAGGGAACATGTGCAAAGGAACTATGGCTCTATCTTAGTTCAGGATGCTATAACAAAATACCATACACTGAGTGGCTTAAATCACAGATATTTATGTCTCACACTTCTGGAGGCCTGCCTGGTCAGCTTCTGATGATCATCCTCTTGCTGCCTGATAGACTAGGGCTTTCTTGCTGTATGTACCCTCACGTGGCAGAAAGAGAAAATGCTCTCTGCATCTCTTCTTTAAGGGCACTAATCCCAGCATGAGGACTTCCCACCCTCATGACTTCCTCTAAACTTAAGTACCTCCCAAAGGCCCCGTCTCCTAATACCATCATGTTGAGGGTTCGAGCTTCAACATGAAAATTCCCTAACAAGATCAAAGTGTTAGGCTTTCTGATTTAATAGCAGAAGTAGATTTTTTCATTGTCCAATAAGTAGCATATATATAGTATCTTTTTAAAAAATTTATACATTCCAAACCACTACTTGTGATTTAATAGCCAATGTCTTGCTGACATAGTGATTTTAATTCCATTAGGCTAACTGTGGACAATCTGCTTGTCAGATACATGAAATATCCCATCTATTTCACACACAGTTCACTTATCTGCAGTGATAAAACTGCATTCCACATATTCTTTGGGAGTGAAAAAGTTCACATCTTACTCTTTGCTTGATCCTGAACCACCTCTCCTATGCTCTGTCATTGCCTATTGCCCTTTATGGGTGATAATGCAAATTCTACAGAACAAGATGCCCTTGACTTAAAACCATTCTGGCATCAAAGCAGCTTAATGCTGCCGACTTCTCTGCTTTTTTGACACAGTATAAAAAAAAAATCCTCTACCTAAGTTTAGCACCCTTTTAAAGTTTAGCAAACCAACAGACCAACGGAAAACAATCAGGACAGATCGGCGAAATTGGCCGTTGTCAATCAGAAGGTTATGATTTGTCTTGAACAAAGATCCTGGAAAACAAAAACAAAAACCAAATTGAAAGAACCACAGATTAATGGTTGCTTGAATTGTACTCTCACATTGCAAGAATAAAACAGTCTTTAGTCATACAACAAAAATTTTCTCCAGAAGTGAAAACCAAATCTTGTAAAGATAGTTAAATAGTTAAATAATTTTTGTAAAACCTGGGAAACAGATTCATTTTTGAGCAATCTTTTTCTCCCATTGCACATTAGGGAATTCAGAATGTGCTTAGTATAAATAGATTTAAATGTGGAATGATTTCAAGTCACAAATATGCATCTAAAGTATTTAATGCCTCACAGACTATATATGTCAAGTGCTTTGAACTTACAGACAACCATGGACAAACAATCATGAGCCATCCAGGGTGGGAAGGGGGAAGAGAGGGAGGGGGGAGGGAAAAAAATATCTAGGCTGTTCAACTTCTTAAAGACACAAATCTATTTTAGGAAGAGTTGAGGCTAATTGAGGACATTAAATAAGTGGTAAGAAAAAAAAAATGACTCTCAGTTAAATCATTTTGTTCCAAAGTTTAGTAGAATAGGTTTTATTCTTCAACTATCAGCTTAATACCAATAAACTTGTGTTAATTTAATTATGAAAAGAAAATTTAAAAAAAAATCTCTACATAGAAACATGAGAAATTCAGTTATAGTTACATAAAGTAATTTGAAGAATATGAACAAAATGGATATGTTAGAAAATAAATAAAACTCCATTCTAAATACCTTTGAATTCTAAATCCCAGCCTTAATATAAAAACTCAATACATTAAGGAAATTTGAGGAGTAATGAATCAAAACTATTTTAAAGTACTTTAAAGGTATTCATTTCATAATTAATTTCATATACATGCAACAGACTTAACATGTCAGTTAACCCTATACAGATTCTACTTTTAATCATCAGACTCATTTCCTATATATTACACTTAGGCTCATAAATTGTTTATGAATGTGCATTTCTAAAACATTTAAGAAACTAATTCCAGAGTAGTTCAAACTTCACTCAAGCCCAGTTAATTAACTTGCATCTTTATTAGGAAGATATTTCTAAGCAAAACAGGACAAACCTAGCCCCTGTCCAATTGTCTTAAACTAAAATTAATCTAGATTTTAGGAATCGGTATTGATGTGTTTTTATTTCCAAGAGTGTAAACTCCAAGATGGTATCTTTGTCTGTTTTGTTCAGAACTTGATATCTCAGGCACCTAGAAAAATGTTGAGCATATGATGAGTACTAAAGTCTTTGCTGAACGTTAAATGAACACATTGTATTCCTTTTCCCAATCTTACTCTGGGAGAGTTTCTCTTATTCCTTTTTCTGATACAGCAAGGTTTTCAGGAAAGAGGCTCTACAATTGGACTCTTTCATGTGGTCCAGACTTGTCTCAGTCCCAGAGTTAATATTTTCTCCAATAATTCTGTGCTGTTATTTTTAGAAATAAGATTTTATTATATGATGTTACTTTTAATCATATTGAATTGCAGTATCTTTTAGAATGTATAAAGTCACTTGGGTATACTTAAGGAAAAAAAGCTCCTTGCTAAGCTTCCTCCTCAAAGAAGTTAACTGGCTAAGTGCAAATGTTCCAGTTTATTCACTGTAACCAGGAGACTGATGTGAGCTGGAAATTTTTAAATGTTCGAAGGATTAGCATTTCCAAAAGACATATTACTAAATCCCTTTCTTAAAACTCCTCATACTCAATTTACTCTGAGAACATTTCTCAAACATTAGTAGAAATGTTTCAATGATGTTTCAAAAGATAAAATAAGGAAAATCACAAAGATTGGGAAAAGATTCCTTTTTTCTTTCTTTTTTTTTTTTTTTTAACATACTCATTGTCAAACCTTAATAAGTAAAACACTGCATGGAGTTCATCTCCTTTAAGGCAATATATTTCAGAACTCATATAAGAGAGATCAGATTGAATATTTTGCCATCTATTACCTAGAAATAATCCATCATTTTTTTTTTTTTTCCTCAGAAACTATGTTTAGAGATACTGTATACATCCTTCGGCTTGACTTGTAGTCTTAGATCTGTTAGATGAAGCAAAGACCCAAAACATGTTTCAGAGATGTCTTTACATTTACTGCTTCCTTTTAGTATTTTCAAAGCTCTCTTATTACTTATGTTTTAAAAAACACACTCACTAAAAAAATGCAAACATTAGCAAAACGCGTGCCTTAAGAACTGAAAATATCCAAGCCCAAAACTATTAGTTTTGAACTATTAGTTCATTACCTATTAGTAGGCAATGAACGTATTTCCTATTTTTTTCACTCTGTGTACTCAAATGTGTGTGGTGTATCAGATAACTATGCTTATATGCTTTTACAAAAATGTAATCATACAAAATATAGTCTATATTATATCTCTTTTTGGCTAAAAACATATCTTGTAAACTCTCCTGTTAGTAAAAGTAGATAAACCCATTTTATAAAACAGCATCACTTTATGTCTCTACCATAAAATGTTTATCTAATATCAGACTTGTGGACATGTAATCTTTTTCTTTTTTCCCTTTTACAAGTAAATTCTATTGCACTCAGATCTTTCTTGTGCATTTCTGTAAGATGAATTTTCTAGAAGTAGAATTTCTGGATCAAAGTGTATATATATTAAAAATTTTAATAGTTAAATTTCTCTAGAAAAAGATTATATCAATTTACCTTTTCACCAATATGAATTAGAACAGCTTTACTACACTTTTGCCAACACTAAGTACTAATGTTTTTAATAGCTGAAAATATTTAGATAATAAATATTTTAATTTACATTTTAATTATTGCTAAAGTTACTGGGTAGTTTATATAGTTTATTTCTTTGTGGATTACTCAAGAACTCTTTTAATATTAGGAATATTTGCCTTTAACCAGTCTTATTGTTGCAAATTTTTCCCATGTTTCTGTTCATTTTTTAGTTTGATCATGACATTTATGTTTTTGACATAAAGATGGCTTGTATCATGCTTAGTAAGATCTTCCCTAAATATAAATATATCCAACATAAGTATATTCGAAGGTGGGAGAATAGCTTCAAAATATTTAACACTATCCCAACTTGAGTTTAGATTTATACACTCAAAAGGTAGAGATAAATACTTAGATAGACATGTATATATCCTATGCTATTAGTATGCTTGTACTGGTTTGTGCAAACTGAATTATCAGTCCTGCTTCTATGTTTTCCTTTATTTCTTTTAAAATTCAAATTTTTACATTTAAGGCTTTCATTCACATGGTATTAATTTAGCATTAAAAATGAGTGGGAAATATAACCCAATCCCCCAAAAAGCTAAATAATTATTATATTGTCATCTGTTGGATAATTCATTTTACTCCTGTGAGGTGAAATGCAATCTTTATTTTGTATACATTGTACCAACACTTCAGGGGAAGGGCATTCCAGGAAGAAAAAGTAGCTATTGCAAAGGCTCTAGCAGAGGAGGCCTGGAGTGTTCAGAAAAGAGCTAGGAAGCCTGGGACTGGAGAGGATCGAGCTGGAGTGAAATAAGCAGGAAATGAAGGGTTACAGAGGAAGGGGGTAGGACTCATATCACGTGGGGCCTCCTAACCCACTCTGCATCTGAAGGATTTTTACTGGTTTCCTTTGCTTAGACTAGCTAATTGGTTTGATTGTTGGTAATTAGGGATGGGAATAGATTTCTTTTTAAATCTTATTATTTATCTTTTTTTTCAGTTAAATTCTTTCCTTTTCAGATCAAATTTGATTGTTTATTTTCTTCAATAACATGTTTTATCTAAGATCTTCCCCAAATTCATTAACATGGAAAGGTGCAAAGAAATTTTTTAACATTTAAATCATATATTTTCCCTCAATTCATAAGTAAGGTGTTTTCTTTCTTTCCCTATTTATGCTTCCCTTTCCTTTCTTTTTTCATTAAGCTATCTCATAGCTTACTTTTTTTCATGAACTAGCTCTCACATTTATCTATGTTGCTATTTTACATTTCTTTAATTCTTTTTTTTTTAAGATTTTATTTAATTTATTTGACAGACAGAGATCACAAGTAGGGAGAGAGGCAGGCAGAGAGAGAGACGGAGAAGCAGGCTCCCTGCCGAGCAGAGAGCCTGATGTGGGGCTAGATCCCAGGGTCCTGGGATCATGACCTGAGCTGAAGGCAGAGGCTTTAACCCACTGAGCCACCCAGGCGCCCCCCCATTTCTTTAATTCTTAATAATTTATGCTTTTACTGTTTTCTATCTTTGAGTTAATTTTTTTAAAAATTTCTTGAATTTGATATTCAAGTGATTCATTTTTATTCTTTTATGTTCAATAAATTAAATGTTTAATGCTTAGAATTTTTTTCTGGATAAATTCTAACCATATCTTATAGCTTTTGATTTATAATGTGGCATCTTTATGTCCTGGAAATTCTATAATTTGTTTTGATCTTTTCTTCGATCAGCTGAATTGTATAGGAGAGAGGTTTGTGTGTGTGTGTCTGTGTGTGTATTTACCAGCTTCAATATTTTCATTTCCTATTTTTGCTATAACTTCTTATTTTATTGTTTTATTTAAAAAATATTGTTTCTACCGCTTTTATGCCTTAAGACCTTTAAGTTTGTAGTCAGTGTGAGATTTTTCAAAAAAAATTGATAGGTACATTTATACTTACTAGTAAGGCTGAATTCAGCATTTGAATTCTATTCAAAATATTTTTCACTTTTTTTCTGACCTGAAAAGAATCATAGAATAAATTGAAATCACTTTAGTATTCAAAGAATAACCTGAAATTACTACTTGGCATTAATACATTGATCCTATCAATTCAATCAAATCCATTCAACCAATCCAACCAATCCAATAATGTGTTAGGCTCTGTACTAATATGTGGGATAGAATCATAAATGAGCCACAGCTCTTTCTCTCTGACTGGAAATGATTTAGCCATTAAGAAAATGGTGGGCAATTACCAAAAAAAAAAAAAAAAAAAAAAAAAAAAAGAAAGAAAGAAAAAAGACAAAAGGTCATACACAAAGACTGGTAAAGGAACACAATAGGGGGAAAGTAATTCTAAAGAGAATCAATGAAGGCAATAATGAATCATTTCCTTCCTCTACCAGGGTCTCTAATTTGTATTACTCAGCACACCCTATGACAGAGATCAGAAAAGACAGATTGTCATAATACATGAATTTGGTCTCAAAATACCATGAAGTCTGTGCTATAGATGTCATGGTTTGGATCATAAACCTAAAGTCAGAAATATTTCATTACATATCTTCAAATGCAGATTTTCTGGCAAGACTTACCAAACTATTTCTCAGATTAGAGCAACCCCCTACCCTGCTTCAACCCACACAATTGAAAAATATATGTCTTAAGGGAATTTATATTTGAAAGCATGAATCTCTGAGGCCATATTCAAAGCTAGTAAGAAAAAGACTGTCAGAAAGGGAAAACAAGGTTTTATAAAACAAAACGGGACATTTCTCTTATTATTAAAAGATGCCAAAGAGCTCTAGGGATTGTGGAGCTCAGGTGCAGAATAATGAGCCTTGATTTGGCAATGGAAAATTCCGTGAAGGGTCCAACATGTTACTATAAAAATTTTTACATTTATATTGTGATTTTCATCCTTCATTATCCCAAAATGCTTTATAACAGAAGCTACTATGAAGAAAACCCCACCACTAGCTTGGGAGAAAATTTCTAGTGATATATTTTTAAATTAAAATATCAAAAACAATTTTGTTTAAGGAACAGAGAACAAAATGATACCTAAATGGAAATTCCAGAAATAAGCAAAAGTTAGCAAATATTAGCACCATCATATTTTTAGTTTAGATTCTTACTTTTTGCCCTGGAAGTAAGGCCAAAGGACTGGTCTGAGATGATAGTCCATCCATGAGTGACAATCTCTGGAACACTTGTGTTCACAGAACTTGTGACAAGAAATTCTGTAGTCTGTCCAATCCCCTGCCCCTGAGAAATATGATTTAATCCTCACCTGACCCTTTCACTTCTACCTAAGGCTTTCTCTGATGCTCTTAACAGAAGAAATGTGGAGAGATAACACAGGTAGAAGTGGAGGTCTTTCCCTAGACTAGCTAGTAAAGGGGAGCTCTCCCACCCGCCGCAAAAACACACATTCCCTGGACAGGAATTGGCATTTCTTCTTCTAGTTTGGAGCAGTCAGAGTCAGGGAGTCATACTAGAGTGCTTGGTTCAGGATTCATTGAGGAGTGCATGGGCTACTTCCAAAGCACCCTCCCCAGGATAGAACCAGCAGCCTCATCCCTAGGAAATTGTCAGGGAATAGCCAATACTCCGTAGTGACAGGGGAAAGTGGTTAGAAGGAACAAATTGAGTCTCTCTTCCGTGACAATGTTCCCACGATCATGTCACCTCTGTAGGCTTCTGCTTTGAAGAAGGATAATACATGAAATAATTTTTCAACAAAACCAATGTACATTTTCATGCATCAGAAAAACAGAAGATTAGACTTGATCTCTGAAAGCCTTCTACTGTCAAAAAATTCTAATTCAGACCTTGGGTCTGCTCTGCCCAATATGTAATCTTTAATGCTTACTGCCTCAGAGCTTAAAACTATTTCCTATGTTGACTCCCCCCCCCACACCCGGTAGTATAGAAGCATGGACTCTTGAGCTTGGGATTTGGGTGACCTCGGGAAAATCACTGAGTCATTACTTGCCTACATATCCCCACATATAAAATAGGAAAAATAATTCTACTTAATATCATAGGTTAACAAGGAAAGCACTTAGAGTAATACTTAACATTAGAATCTACTTTATTCAAACTGTTATTGTTAATGGTCAGGTTATACAAGGTATAATCAAATACAAAATTTTGAAAATACAGAACAACAAACTACATAAAAATTAGAAATCAAATTAACGACCAAACGAAACCTTTACACATTTACATATTTTTTAAAGATTTTATTTATTTATTTGACAAAGAGAGAGAAAGAGAGAGAGAGATCACAAGTAGGCAGAGAGGCAGGCAGAGAGAAAGGGGGAAGCAGGCTCCCTGCTGAGGAGAGAGCCTAATGCAGGCTTTGATCCCATGACCCTGAGAACATGACCTGGGCTGAAGGCAGAGACTTAACCCACTGAGCCACCCAAGTGCCCCAAACATCTACATATTTAAAGGCAGAATGTTTCACATTTTATCGTGTTCCTCATTTCCCTTAACATTATAATGGGAGCATTTCTCCTGTCATTAATAATGTCAATACTTGTTTTAATGGTTTTATTATAGTATCTCATATGAAGATTTATTGTGATAAATTTACATTTCTTTAAAAAACAGACTGTTTCCAATCTTTACTATTTGAAAATGCTACAATAAATATTCTTGCCTGCAAACATTAGACTAAATAATTGATTTTTATTTCCTTAGGATGTATTCTACGAATGGGATTTCTTGGTCAATAAAGAATTAATATCCTCAGGGCTCTCTATATGTAGCTCTCAATTGCTTTCCCAACTATCTTAATTGTCACTGTAACTTCTGGAGTTTGAGTGTCCTTGTTGAATTATACCTTACTCAGTATTAACTGTTACCTTTAAGTAATCTTTGACAATTTGATAGATAAAAATTGTATGTTAATTAATATGCTCCTTTGAATGTCTGTTGTATTTTTTCTGTCAATTGTTTATTCACATCTTTTTCTTTTCTTTTCTTTTTTTAAGATTTATTTGAGAGAGTGAGAGTGTGTGAGTATGTGGAAGGGCAGAGGGAGAAGGAGACAAGCAGACTCACAACAGAGCAGGGAGCCTGCTATGGGGCTCCACCCCAGGACCCTGAGATCATGGCCTGAGCTGAAAGCAAGAAAGCAAGAGTCAGATGTTTAACCTACTGAGCCAGCCAGATGGCCCTGCTCACATCTTTTAACCATCATTTTATTATACTATTTGTGTTTTAATATATAACATTTTGTCATATTTCACAGTTTTTTTCTTCACAGTTCCTATTTATGTCTTACTTCTGTTTCCAGTGATATTTTATTCGTACAACAATTATTTATTGAGCACCAACTATGTGTCGGGGCCTGTTCCAGGCTCTGGAAATATAAGACAGTGTACTCCGCAAAGTAAAGACAGAGAAGTCCTTGATTTCATGGAACTTACAGTTTAGTTAGGGAAATAGATATTAAATAAGAAAATAAACAATTAAATAATATAATAAACAATGTAATAAAATTGATCTTCGAATGGTGTTGATCATTTCCGGTCTGCTGGAAGGCTGCAATATATGTGTCATTCATTGATTATAAAGTTAAAGGAGTATTTCCCAGAGCACAAAAACTGGAGGGTTTTTTCCCATGACAGGTGACAGGGTAATAAAAGCTTTCCTTCACTTCCCAAAAGAGGATTCTCAACTCTAACTGCACACTAGAAGCACCAGCTTTTTAAATATCCATGCCTATCTACCCCTCTTACCCCATGAATTTGTTTTGGATAAGGGTTGGGCATAGATATTTCTTTAAAGCTTGAGGAGATGATTCTAATCAGCTTGAATACAAAAAGACTAAGAACCCGCTTTTACGTTGAAACAAAAGATACCAATCTGGGTCACCTTGGGATCTGATGAGAGATACAAATATCCTTACTCCTGGGAGAAATCCAGATGATTGGAAACCAGATCTTAAATCATCTGCTAATAGTTAAAGGGAAGGAGTTTGGGAATGTAACTAATACTATAAATGAAGATAAAACTAAGAGAAACACATTATATGAAAGGAAAATTGAATAGCAGTAAAACATATACACCATGGAAGTCTGTATTAGGATAGGATCACGCTACAGCATTCATGATAATTTTTAGTGGTTAAAAACCACAGAAGTTTATTTCTTGTTCAGGGTAAATATCCTGCAAGAGTTGGCAGGGAGCTCTGCTTCATAGTTACACTCAGAATTGTAGGCCTAACGCATGACTTTAAACACAAAGAAATGAAAGAAAATGAAAATCAAAGTACTGTATCTTTCTAAGTTGCTGTGCCATAAAAATACTGCTTTTTGCCCTACATTCTCAAAAAGAATGGCAGCTGGGAGCTACTCCATACCTGGTGTGGAGTGTTCCATAGACATTTATTATTATTAATGGCCAGATTATCCCTCAAGGCAAAACAGGGCTTAAAATTCTCTATTCAAAGCTGAACTCAGCATCATGCAGGAAGAAAATAAATGTGAGTTAATGAATTTGTAACACATGTTGCCCGTGTCCACCAAGGGTATGGTTTAAAGATGTGACCAGCTAGATGAGTAACTCCTCCTCATATCTGGATGGGTGTAAGGGTGGCTGGTGGATGGAGCTAAGGAAGAGGGTAGACCCACCAACCTGTTCACTCACTGCTCCTATATGGTGCTTTACCATTATGAATAACAAAGTGAGTGGAATGTATGCTGTTTTTCTAAACTGCTATAGCATAGTGAAGTAGGTGAAAAAGAATCCCAAGACCTGACAAAGTCAAGAAACAAAGGGCATCCTTCCTCCAAAAGAAAACATCAAGGAACACTGACACAATGTATTTTTTAATATCATCATCTGACACATGCTGACTCAAGTGAATGTTGTTGTATGGGGCATTACTTCAGTCGGCTGGACACCATGTTCCTGAAAAATCAATCAACAGTGTGATCCAAGGAAACCTCCTCTCTAGATCCCTATGTGACCATTCACCTCTTAGAAATATGAAAGGATAATATGAAAAAAGTTTAGATGGATCAGTTTAACTATTTCCCCATAGTCAGGGAAAGAAGTCAGAGTGTGGGTATGGGTCTCTTTAAATCTTAAATACTATACTCCAGGAGTGAACCAGTAGTCCTTCCCCAGCTTCTGCTATGTTCTTAGAATATTCTGCTGTAAAAAAAAAAAATCATTACTGAGGAATTTAGGATGAGGTGGAAATGGGTTTAGGGAATTGATGACATAAGGAGACCTGTGAAAACCCTATAGATATTTTTACATTAACCACAATAAAAGGAAAATATAGTAGATTAAGTAGAATAGCAGGTATGTATTAAATATCCTTACATGAATAACTAATAGTTTCTATTTTATGTTCCTTCTTTACTGGGGCTACTTCAGATTCTTCTTCAGTCATTTTTTTAGTAAATGACTTTATAAGTCTTTGTTTTGTTACACCTTATAAATTTACTGAAGAAGAGACTGATATCTTATAAAATTTTTGATCTCCTTCTGCTCTTATGACCTAAATGGGTGCGTTCTGCTTCCAGAGATCCAAGAAAACCAAAATAATTTGTATACTTGTTACATGAGATTAAGGGGGAAAAGGTGATGACAACAACAAAATTGGGGTAATCTTGTAACTTTTTCAGTGTATTACAGAAAAGTAGATCTTATCAAGGCCTAACTCCCACACCTTGAATATGCCCCCAAACCCCAAGACAATGTTATTTAAGACTAGCTTCATCTGTGAACCTAATCAAAGCCAGGATAAATTAGAACACAGCAAAAGATTTAGACCAGGCTCAGTGAAAACCTCAGACACTTTTTAACAGCTTCCTACCTAACAGAGAAGGTTTAGAGTTACTCTTTATTTGCTTTCTCTCTTACGTTAGCACTGCAAAACCCTCAGTCACACACTGTGGACCACCGTTGTTTTATCTATCATTATATCCCCTTCCTGGAGTGTGGTGTTAGGTGCATCCTCCATTTGATGGACTAGTCAACCTCTGTTTTTATCTTCTCCCTTGACCAAAAATAAACAAACAAACAAACAAACAACAAAGGAAAAAAGGCCAAAAAAAAAAAAAAAAGAAGCAGCAGCAGCAGCAGTAGCTCACCCTGCTGTTATGGACTGTAATGTGTCACTCCCACCCCCAAATTCGTATATCAAGTCTTACTCCCTTGTGTGATGGTATTTGAAGATGGGGTCTTTGGGAGGTAATTAGGTCATGAGGGTGGAGCCCGTACAATGGAATTAGTGCTTTTATAAGGAAAGACATAAATTTTATTCAGTCATCCTTTCCCTCTCCCTCTTCCCCTCTTCTCCACTCTCTATCTCTCTGCACTTGCCATGTGAGCATACAGCAATAAGACGGACTTCTGACAGCCAGGAAGGAAGTCTTCATCGGGAACTTAATTGGCTGACATCTTGATCTTGTATAACCCAACCTCCAGAACTGGGAGAAATAAATTTCTATTGTTTAAGCCCCCCAGTCTATGGAATTTTGTTATTACATCCAGAGTAGACTAGGACACTGTTTCAGATGATTTATTTTTCATAGTTGAAGGTACTGTGGATAATTCTAATATGTTTCTAAGAGTTAGACCATTTTTTCTTATTCAGAACCTGGGACACTATACTGTGATACTGGGGAGAGGCAATAAGACTATCTTCCACCCCTGATCTCCCTCTCCTAAGTGTCACTCCCTCCCTAATTCCCCACCACAGAATCGCTTCAAGATCTACATCTACTAAAACTGAAATTCTCTGTGTTGATGAAGTACTTTTTGAACCAAATTTTCAAGAGAAAGAAACATATATGAGGACAGACTAAATTAAGAAGTTGCAACTTGAAAATCTGTTATTGTGTTTTTTGCATTACACATATGGTACTGTACATTAATAAGGTAAATTTTAATTTAACAGATTAGCCTCAAATGGAAGCATTTGTTCTTCCCTAGCTTTAAGCAGACTTTAAAATTATGACTGATTCCTTGTCAATGTTATCTGTAAAAGAGTGAGGATATAAAAATAACCCGACATTTTGATTTTAGGAGAAAAAAATATTATTTTGTGTATAAAGCCCTGTAGCTATGATGTTCAAGGCCTTCTTAGACACAATTTGGTGAACACAAGTATGTTAGAGATGTGATCTCTTTTGGGGCTGGACCTCATTACTGACCCTAGGGAGAGGTGGACTATTTTAGGATACCCTTATGTGGTTCTGATCTATGCTGCTACACTAACCTTGGTGCCTTAGTTCTTTCTCTTCAAAGGACAGTCTAGGTCTCAAAGGACTTCAGTGTTGTCCTCATGTTTTATGGGTTCTTTGGACTATAATATCCAAGGTGGACTTATAATGGAATTCCTAGAGGGGTTTAAAGATAGTCTAAAGCATGTGTGGGAAACTCAAAAAATTAGTATACATTTATTGAAGACCTACTCTGTTTCACTCACATTTTTTTCTTTCCTTCTCTATTTGCAGGTAAAGGTTCAGTTTACCAACTCATAGCTGCATTTCTCTTCAAAGGGAAATGTTTTCATGAAATCACCTTTGTATTCTTCCACTTCTAATAAAATAAGGCAGCATGATTTGGAACCTCTAAACCCATTGCAAGAGTTTCAGAAGATACTAAACTTATAAATAACCACTATTACTAATCATTTCAAACTCTAAGGACTACCATGATATTTCATCTGCGTTTTCCTTTATGTTTGTTTTCCATGTGTTTAAAGTGCTAATGACATTCATTGCTTTTGAGATTTATCATATTAACACCACTGTAACAGTTTATGGTGTTACATTTTACAAGTTTCACTTAATATAATTTTAATTATCACTGAAAAATGGCTTTTAGTCATAAAAGTACTTTAAAAATTACAAGTTAAACCCACCCTAAATTAAAAGTCAGGGCTTGTGCTTTTACTAATAATTTTATTAAATGATGAAATCACATGACATGGTAGCTCAAAATTAAAATACCCATATTTTAAAGAACAAAAATACATTTTTGAAATATAAAACTGCCAGATAAAATGGTTTCTTTGTGGTCATATTTTATAGTATTGTAGAAAATTATTAGTATGATAATTACAGATTAACAATGCATATTATTTAGAAAAAACAAGATTTAGTTTGAAATCTTAGTATTTTATCACCATATGGTGGCTACAAAATATTATAATGTGATGGCGAAAACAGTATAAGAAGCCATTGGACACTAAGCACCATGAAGGTTATTCTTGCATAAAAGATACACCTAGTTTTGAATCATCTTCAAATAGAAACTCAATAAAATTTGTAAATAATGATTCAGAAAAACCAACATTGCCAAGGAGCTCTAATGATTTTGCAAAATTTTTAAAATCTAGAAGTTCCATTTTAGAAGATACTATAAACAAAAGTATCAAAACTATCCATTAAAAAGCCACTATTTAAATTCGGACATTTATTATTTCACATAATTACTTCTTCCTCCCTAAACTTGCTAGAGGAGTTCAACGTCTCTACTTTGGCTTAAATTAGTTTCTTACCTCTTACTAGGAGGTTTTCTCTATTTCTCAGTAATTCCCTACTACCCATCTTAATTTGTATTAGGTCTTTTAAGACTTTGCTCAAATTTGAGAGCTATAAGAAAATTCAAGATTATACATAATTCCTGTCAAGGGTTAGGCAAATGTTGGGTCCTGAAAGTTTGGACAACAATGGCAGGAATTAAGGATATTAGTAACTTAAAAGCAAGAGATCGTGGGTCTGAGGACAGTTATGAAATTTGGAGATGAGTTAATCAGGTACAAAAACACATAGGATCAAAACATGACTTGTCTAAGATTCTCTCCCTGTCTGAAATTCAAGGCATCCATTAAGTCAGGACATTTAGTGATAGCAAAAAAAGAGCAGAGAGATAAATAACTAGCATTTGGAAATCTTGCAACAGATAATGGAAAACCAGTTCTGAGAAGTTGGTTCAAAGACAGAATATTAATTCTCTCCGAGTTCTGGAGCCACAGGTAGGGACTCAACCACCGTAGCCCACTGGAGGCTTGATTACCAGGAACTTGAGACACAAGACAAGAATTTATTTACAGTTTCACGATACAAGAACTCAGATAATGGGGTGCTGAGGTCAGAGTGGAAGCAAAACACCTAAGAACCAGACTGGCCAAAGGTTTTAGGCAGAAGACAGATGGCTGGAAGTCAGGAGCCTCAGCCATGATAAGGAAAAAAGCTGACTCCCCCGTGAAAAATAAGGACATAAAAACAGAACTTCTAATGCCATTTCATATGAATTCCATCTGTGCTCCTTTGGTGGTACATAGATCACTCCACAAACAACTGGGTCTCAAAATATGGGATTGAAACATTCAAGACCATTGCCCTACTCAATGGAACTTCCTACCTGCCCCAACTTTGACTTTTGAACTCCTGTAGGAAATATTATTTCCCTTATTTATCTGACATTTAGGATATCCTACCAGTGTATGGTTTTAAGATATATATTCATATTTATAATCTTTCTTTCCCCTAAAGTCTGAGATAATATTTTTAATCTCTTTGCCATTTATTTCCCAGGAGGCTGACATACTCCGTACCTATAAAAGTTTGTAGTTGATGGTGAGTTTATAAGACAGGATGAGAAGAGCCGGAAAAGGCATTGATTTGGGATATTGAAGATGTCTAACAATTTTGAGGGAAAGGGGTAAATTTATTTACCTTGAAAACTGGATATGCTCCAGTGAGCTTCCAAATATCAGATAAACAGCTGTTCAGATTAGCCAAATAAACTTCACATCCTTGCCAGGGGAATCTCACACTACTTAATATTATGAGAAAAGGAGGGAGGGTAAGGAAAGACAGGGAGGGGGGATGGGAGAGAGAAAGGGTGCAGTATGATTAACTTAAAATTATTGAAATGAGTAGAATTTTTATGATTATCTTTCAAACACTTAAGAAAAAAATTGATTAAATACATAGAAAAGAGAAAATGTTAAGAGGATTTACAAGTATATGATTAAGATGAAATGAACGGAAAGAAGCAAAAGAAAATGAGGCTCAAAATCAGGAAAGATTTGGGGGGCAGAGCCATTATCCTAAAGTATCCAGAAGCGCATAGTAGGATTAAAGATACTGTGAACAGACAAAACTTCTCATCACCATAGAGAACAGACTAGATTTCTGAGCTAATCTTTTCCCATCAAGTAGTGAGATGCTTTGTGAGTTAATTGGTACTATTGTTGTTCTGAAAATTGTGCTCTCATTTTGCTTATAAGAGTGTTTGTGTTTATGAAAGGACTGACAGTTTTCTATCTCAGGATCATATCTTGTTTTGTGCTGGTGAAGGCTCATATATACACATTCGTTCAATAATTACACACACACACACACACACACACACACACACACACACACAGCAATTACAGAGAAATCTGTGTTCCATAAGCTTTGAGAGATGAACATAGAGATTTCTTATTTGAATCTTCTTGAGTACTATCATGACTTACGAGTCCTACCTAAGTCAGTTCTCCAGTACAGGAGGGACAGAATTGTGGCAATGGTAAGTTATTAAGAGCAAAAGGGAGCTGGAGACATACCTTTAAAATGCACTGAAGTGTTAGATTGCCACATACTATAGGCTGCAAGCAGCAGTCAAGGTAGATCTTAGACTGTAAATGCATAGGTTATTACTTTGGAAGGTACCAATAAGCTGTCCCAGAACAGCCTAACACGTGGTCCTTAGATGAAGACATTCACGCATGATGAAGCATTGGTTATTTGTCTTAGGTCCTATGCCTGGTTAGCGATGGCAAATCAACCAACATTTCAGACTTTGGGAGCCAAAGCTTTGGCAGTTTGCTAGCCAATGCCTGCAAAAGATTTTCATTTAGAAAACAAGGGCAAGTCTCTATGTATAAATAATGGAAAAATGCATTGGCTGTCATAATTTTAAAAACTCCTTCCAATTATATAGATATCCATTCCTATTAATAGTGACATCTTCAAAGAAGAAAGCATCAAGTAACCATCCATAAACATAATAAGCAGTATCATCTTCACTCAAATCTCTCACTTAGCAACAGTAGCCTTAACAATGGAATTCAGTAATTTTGCTCTACTCAGGGAAAGCCCCTACAAATGTAGTATGTTTTCTGGCTAAAAAAAAAATGTATGCTCATTTTATTTCTCTAGACTCCTAAGCACACATTCATTCCTTCATTCACTCTGTCATTCAATAAACACTTGTGTGTGCCTGCTATGTTCCAGACACCCCTCTAGGTTACAGAAATAAGTACCGTGACAAAATAGAAAAGTCCCTTTTATCGTTGAACTTAAATTCTGGTGGATACAATAAAATAGAACAGACAAAAATACTATGTGATTTCTATGAGGATGCACATTTGTAATTTAAACTATCTCTTACAAAAGGAAAGAGAGTTTTACCTAAATAATTCTCTACTGTCTTTTTCAGCTTTACCATTTTAGACCTGTCACAGTACACAGTAATTGCTAGATATTAGGAGTGCAGTAACAACTGAGAATTACAAACTCCCATTCAAAGTACAAAACCGCAATGTCCAAATATGTTGCCTGTTCTCTCTCTCTCTCCATCTCTCTCTTTCTCTCTTTTCCCAAATGGGCAGTCCCATTTATAATATTCTGTGGATAATCACCAGTCCTGTCCCTCACTTCAGAGTAATAAATTATACCAGGGAAAAGTTTAAAAATTCTTACCTAGTTATCTAGGAACCCGAAAATCTGAGCCAAGTTCAAGGCAACCCCAGCTCCCTTTTAACCCTCCTCTGTCACTTCCTCTTGCCCTTCCTCCCAGCACTGGTGTGATACCCAGGGCTCCATAAATGGAGCACTCGTTGTGATGAAGACAAGAAGTCACTTTCCCCTTGATCCCTTCTGTGGAGCCCAGCAGAGAGAAAATGTACCAGCTCTGTTTTCTAAAGTTAATCAATGTAGATCCATACGCTCAATGTAATTCAGATCAAGTACATGTGGGGAAAAATGAGAAAATAAAATGCCATAACCTCAAATATGCTATTCCTTTCCATTTTGATATAAGTGCTCTGATGTACAAAAGATTTAACGTAGAAAAAAACTAAAATAAAACCTTGTGATATAATCAGCAAATAGTTTGCTCTGCATTTATTAGCTTTGTTCTTAAAAAATACAATTACTAGCATTTCTATGTTCTCTAATTCCACTCTCCTCAACTTGATTTCCTGAGGAATATTAATATTAAATCACTGTGAAGTGGTATATTATTCATAGGAAATGTAGTTGCCAACTAAACAATGTATCAAAATTCAAGTTTGATTTTTTAAATTTCATGTTTTTATTTATTGCTCCTGAGAAATGCTTGTGTGCCTCTGAAACCCTAGGAGAGTGTAGGGTCCTTGCTTTTCTTAATCAACAAATATTTATGTGGTAAATAGAATGCCTTTGGCCAAGAATTCGCATGTCGACTTGCATCCTGATGAAAATTTAAATAGCTGATTAAACTTCTCAAACACAGGCTTTATAATGGATGCCACTATCATTTTGCAAAGTAATTTAATGCATATTTAGTGCAATTATTATGTGCTCTCTTTTCATAAGGAGACCCAGCTGTGATTCTGCAAGTGCAAGAAAGAGAGCAATTGGTTTAAGGACAGCAGTTTGTTGAGATTAGTGTGAAGAAGGTCTCCTGAGCCTCACTTCACTGGAGATACACAATCATAACTTTAAAAAAAAAAAAGAACTTCATGATATTGCTAGTATGTATTGTACGCATTTTGAGTGAAGGAGATAAACAATGTAATATTCAACACAAGGATTGGAAAAAAATCTATTTGGAAGTTCCTATCGCTAATCAGCGCATAGGAGCGCACTCCTATGGTATATCCCTTCTTAGATCGTGGAGGACCAAGTGAGCTCAAGACTCAGGCAGGTTAGCAGAGTAATGCCTTATAATGTGTGCGCGCACGTGCACACACACACACACACACACACACACACACAGAACAAAGACAACTAACATCTGTCGGGGACTGCCTCCAGCCGGGAAAGTCCCCGCCATTACAAGAAGGTGCTTGGCTCACTGCTAGCAAAATACGCTGCAAGTATACAATGAACTTTCTGGTGAAGCCCGCCTAAAGGAGGACATAGTTATTGGCTGTATCAAATTTAATCAGCATAGTAACAGGACTCTCATTGGCTCTCCCCATTGCTTGACCCCTTATTGGTCACCCTGCTGTATATAAGCTAAGGAAGTTGATTAAATAAACGGAAATGAAGCATTAACACCATACCAGGCTCATTGTTGTCCTTGCGGGCTGAGGGCGACAAATGGTGCTGAGACCCGGGAAATATTAAGAAAAATAGAAAAACCTTGCAAGGGAGAAGTCCACAGGTAAGCAGGGAAGGGACCACGATCAAAGTGGTGGGAATCTTGTACAAGACCGCAATAAGAAGCGGGGCGGCCTTAGAGCCGGAATTTAGCGGTGAGTCTTTAACATCCGCGTCTGTTGTCTGTGTGTTCATAATGGGATCTGAAGTATCTAAAGTGTGGTTGGAAGGGTCTTTTTAGAAGACCTGCTGAAAGCCAATGGAACTCCACTAAAAGCAAAAACTGCTCGGGCCTTTTTGAATACAGTGGAAAAGTCGGCTCCATGGTTCCTAGATAAAGGCTTGCTAAACATACCTCAATGGGAGAATTTGAAGAAACAGGATGCTTTTAATTCTTCGCCTCAAATTTAACATAACAAAAGCACAGGCACAGGACATAGTAGTCTCCTGCAGAAATTGCGTGATCTTACTACCTGCACCGTCCTTGGGGGTTAATCCTAAGGGTTTGTTACCTAATCACATATGGCATATGTCTCTGTAGATACCTGCTCTGGAATAATTTTCGCCTCAGTGCATGGGGGGGGGGGGAATCCAGAGATGTTATCGCCCATTGCCTACAGGCTTTCACAGCATGGGGAAAGCCACGCCAATTAAAGACAGATAATGATCCAGGCTACACCTCACAACCCTTTAAAGCCTTCCTACAACAACTTGACATTCACTTGATACATGGAATACCCTATAACCCACAAGGACAGGGTGTTGTGGAGTGTGCGCATCTTACAATAAAAAATGCGCTTTATAAACAAAAAGGGGGAATAGGGGACACGTTCCGGTCCCCTAAAGACAAACTAAATACAATTCTATTTATTTTAAATTTTTTGACGCTCGATAAAAACGGTCAAGCAGCAGCTGAAAGACATTCAGCCTGTATGGATTCTTCCCCCAAGCCCTTAGTTCTTTGGAAGGATATCCTTACGGGACAATGGAAAGGCCCGGATCCTGTATTAATCTGGAGCAGAGGCTCCGTTTGTGTTTTCCCACAGGACAAAGAAGTGCCGATTTGGATTCCAGAGAGATTGGTCCGAAAGGCCCCTGAGAACGAGGATGAGGACAGAGGAAGCCATGATCCTCCTACTGTCGTGGGGGACTCTGATATTCCTAATTCCCCCGACGGCGACACGTGAATTATGGGCTATTCTGAAGGCTTGGCCCTATCCTTTACCTTTAACTAATTCTTCCTTTATCTTCCCCCCCATTCTTCACTAGCTGATGTACTGAGTGTTGGTTCTATTGTTCCTTTTTCTGCGCTTTGTGTTACCCCTGTAAAATTCTCTCAATTTAATAAGGCCAGCAATTCCTCCCAACAGCTCTCTTAGTATTTGCAGGGTACTTGGTCTGACGATTTTCAAAATTTCACATGAATCCTTCTGGCTGAGATAACTTGAGTAAATAGTACGCGTGTGCAACCAGCTTCCCTTCCAGAGCTATTTCCAACATTCAGCAATATGTTCCAGTTCACCAAAAATGGGCTGATACAATTGGTCATCTTGTCCTCCTCCTTATTGGCATTCTGCTTCTATTCAGAAACGTTCACCAGTGGAGAACATAGCAGCGAGAGCAGAGCCGAGCCCCTATGTCAATAGAGGCTGGGACATCTCCCCAGATATGGCTAAGCATGCTAGATCAGTAGTCAAAGACGGGTAAGGTCAGTAGAGAAACATACCAACCTAAGACAGGACAGAGATCATCGATATCTTGTGTCTAATGACGGGTAAGGATGTTTTCTGCTACTGACAACCTAAGACAGGCACGATCTCTGCCATAAAACAAAAAAGGGGGAGATGTTGGGGACTGCCTCCGGCCGGGAAAGTCCCCACCATTACAAGAAGGTGCTTGGCTCACTGCTAGCAAAATACGCTGCAAGTATACAATGAACTTTCTGGTGAAGCCCGCCTAAAGGAGGACATAGTTATTGGCTGTATCAAATTTAATCAGCATAGTAACAGGACTCTCATTGGCTCTCCCCATTGCTTGACCCCTTATTGGTCACCCTGCTGTATATAAGCTAAGGAAGTTGATTAAATAAACGGAAATGAAGCATTAACACCATACCAGGCTCATTGTCGTCCTTGCGGGCCGAGGGCGACAACATCAATCCTTTATCTCTATGTGAATGAACCATAAACAGGAAACTCTATCTTAATTAAGCCAAACAAAAATTCCTCTCCCAGTTTTCAAAGATTTTACTGTACCCAGAAATTGCCCCTGGATTTCCTCTCAAATTGAGTACTGATTTATTAAAATTATTATTATTATGAACTCCTCATGTCCTTTTAGAGTCATAGAATGTTCTTTGGAGAGAGACTATTGAACCAGTTTTTGCAAAGAAACCAGAGAAAACATGGTGCTTCACAGATAAAGAAAAGAAGAGAGAGAAGCCCAAGAAATGATGGGAAGTAAATTTTCAGATGAGAGTTAAAATGAACCTAACCATGTAGTTCCATAATTTATTTCTAAGTTGTCTGGAGTCTTCCCATTAATGTATTCTCATTTTATACCCTTTTATGAGAAGGGAAAAAAGGCTTCTTCAGTGTACCACATTTTGCATGTTTTCTTCCCGTTGCTTTTAATAAAAATGTTATCAAATCTTTCCAGTGCATTTTGGCACCGCTGACTCACAATATTCGACCTGTATGTGCAGGCCTGATGCAGCCTTCTTCCTGTAAGCACCTGAAATCTGTTATCAGCTCCCTTTTTCCACCCAAGAAGCATAATAAATACCTTGGTTCTCTGAACCTCACTTAAATTGACATGTTTAGACTATTAACTAAAAATATGTCAATTTTCACCTCTCTTTAAGTTAAATCCAGGTTTAGCTATAGAACCCGAAAATAACCGGGAAAACTGGTCTAGAAAATAATATTCTTTAATACAAAATAATATTCTTTAAGAAACATGATGAGTATTTTCCTGTAAGGAAATGTAATAAAGGTGCCATTTACCATTCCTTCAATGGGATGCTCTTGGTGGGGGATACAGTTGGGAGGGAGGAGAGTCCTTCTACATTTTAAAATAGGAGAATAAGCAATAGACAGTATATACATATAATATATATGTTACATATATATATATATATATATATATATATATATTCAAGTTGGGTTTACACTAATATAAGGGAATGCACTAGGGCCTTGGGAGCCTCCACAACATTTAATCAGTTCAGTTGTTTGGATTTCTATGAATCCATCCTCTCAATTTAGTGTTTAAAACCAAAATGTTAATGAGGGGGAACCCGGGAAAAGACACTCAACCAGAGGTTTTTAAGCTCTCTTAACTAAAATCTCAAGGGAGTTCCAGTTTTAATAATTTTGAGTCTATATCTAATAACCACTGTTGAATTTTTCAGTAAATATTTATGTTCTTGTTTATGCTTTTGAGAAACATCTGGAAAGGAAGGAAAACATTCTTTCAATAAAATAGCTTAGCTCTAATGGGAAGGAGATGGGGAGTAGTAGGGAGTAAAGAGGAGAGACAGACTTTACTGACTTTTCTTCTAGAGAACTCAATAAACTGAGACAGAATTTAGAGGGTTCAAAGTACGTCAACTTTTAGAGATCTGAACTCAGCACTGATGGGGAAGGAAAGAGGTTAAAGGCTTTTCAAAGCGCTGGGGTAAGAAACTGAAGGTTTGTGGGTTGTTTTTTTTTTTCCCCAACTCCCTCTGCATTATGTTTTCACAGAATAAATATGCTCTTAAAATGTATATATTACAGAAGTGTCAGATACAGTCATATGCAAAACCAAAAATAACATTAAATTATTTGGCAGTCAATATTTGCAATCTTGCATTACAAGCTTCACTGCTCCGTTTCACCAGCCAACTTCAACCCACAGTTTAACAAGTCTATCTTAAAGCTCTATTGTACACGTAGCCTTGAGCTACAAATGTAGGGGAGGAATTAAGAACAAAAGGAAAGACAACAAACAAGCAAACAACCTGGGACCTGCGCTGTGGTCTCAGCCCTAGAGAAACCTACAGTTTAGCTGAGGTGTCTGCATGCATGGCTTTGCTACTGACTGCAAGAAGGTTTGTCCCCTGGTCTGGGTGCACTAGAAAGAAAGCTTAGTTGAGGGATTTGGGATGAAGGGTGCAATTCACTGGCAGGCTGGATCCGTTCAATTGACTTTTCTAGTTTTGAATTCATGTTAATAAAAAGGGCTTTTATAGTTCTTTAGAACTAGCGTGACAGATTGTTCTGTGCTCTCTCGAGCTGCAGATTCAGCCAGTGAATTTCCTACAGCCTATCCTAAACTGACTGAGTTCTCCAACCTACACTATTTTCCTCTGCTGTTACCCCTGCTCCTGTCATTTACTTTGTTCCCTGGCAAAGGATTTTGACTGATAAGGCAGTTAATGGGTGTGTAAGTTACAGTGCTGGAACTGCTGCGCCAACACGAGGGAGGTTTGTCAAACCAGAACTTGTGACATAAGTTTTGGAGCAGCTTGAGAAATCTTGAGAAACAGGTAGTGAAGATCAACAGGCATTTAGGACTTAACATACGAAGGGTGCCATGTAATTACTGCAACTGGGGGGGCCCCACCCACAAGAGCACCGATAAAGCTGGAAGAGGGTGTGATGGGCTAGCCAGCTGATGGGCATCAAGGTGGGCACGTGTTGTGACGAGCACTAGGTGTTACATGCAACTAATGAATCATTGAGCACTACATTAAAAGCTCATGACGTACGACATGCAGGCTCGCTGAACATAATTGAAAAAAAAGTAAGAAAATGTGGTCAGAGTGTTATTGTGACTGACATTAGGGATTTGAAAAGAGGAGTGATTCCTAACATGAGCTTCTAGGACAAGAGTCCGCCCAGCTACAATATGATGATCCTGTAGAGAAATGATCGAATTATGTTCCCACTGATCTTAAGTCCAATCTGTTTGAATACATGACTTTATTTGTAATCTTAATTGAAAAGATAGCTGGAAAATATACCGAGTTTCAAACAGAAGTATGTCACTAGCTATGCCTACAAAATCAGGAAACTCGTGTTGCAGTCCCATCGACCAATTATTCAAAATTTTTTGCGAAAATTCAGATAGCAAATTTCCATCTTCTCTGACATTAATCAGATGTTCTTTTTTTTTTTTTTCCTTAAACTTTATTTATTTATTTGACAGAGAGAGAGAGAGAGAGAGATCACAAGCAGGCAGGCAGATTGAGAGGGGGAAGCAGACTCCTAGCTGAGCAGAGAGCCTGATGCGGGGCTCGATCCCAGGACCCTGAGATCATGACCTGAGCTGAAGGCAAAGGCTTAACCCTCTGAGCCACCCAGGTGCCCCCAGCTGTTCTTAACACATACATTGTAAGGCAGTTTTTCTGATTTCCTCCCCATCTCTGCCCCAATTTTTCTGATTTTTAAAATAAACTAGCTCAAAATTCACTAACTTCAGATTCTTAAAAAACAGTTTAAAAACTTTAGTTTCTGAGTTTTTTAAGTATGTAGAGTTTATAAGCACAAGACTATTTATAGGTGACACATTATTTTCAGCAATAAAATTACACAGCAATGGAAACATTTCCAAATATTCACTTTTGAAATGCTCTCTCTGTAGAAGAGATTTTTTTAAAAAAATGTAGCATTTATTTTCTCACTTATTGCTTAAATGTCACCTTTGCCTTTGAAAGAGACAGACTTAGGGGAAATTTTTAAAAAACATCTTCTAGATAGCTTACTGTTGAATCTATTTCCCTCACAAAAGTATTTAGTAAATTTAAAATATTTGTCTTTTATGAAATAAAAACACATAACTTTGAAATTTCAGCAATTATTTTAAATATTTTGTCACAAGACAAATGGCAAACCTCTATGTGGAACAGATTGTCAAAGTCATTCTACCTCTTATTACAAAGCATTTAAAAATTATAGTATTTCCAGGATGCGTCTTTAACCACCTCTCACACAGCTTCTGCAGTGGAGGATGGGAATGTCCCACTGGCCTGTCCCATTCACCCACATGTATATATGACAAGAAAGACCTAGAGAGGGACGCCTGGGTGGCTCAGTTGGTTAAGCAGCTGCCTTTGGCTCAGGTCATGATCCCAGCGTCCTGGGATCGAGTCCCACATCGGGCTCCTTGCTCGGCAGGGAGCCTGCTTCTCCCTCTGCCTCTGCCTGCCATTCTGTCTGCCTGTGCTCGCTCTCCCCCCATCCCTCTCTGATAAATAAATAAAAAAAAAAAAAAGAAAGAAAAAAAGAAAGACCTAGAGAACCGTCTCCTAAGAACTTAGGCATCAAGAAGAACACAGACAGCTTGCTTCTACCCATGGCCACAGAGACTGACAACCTTTTGTAGAGACACCAGTGAGTCCCCTGAACTTTGACCAAAATATCACGCTCTTTCTTGGGTAGAACGACCAAAAGGAGAAGTAATGAAGGGAAAATAATCCCACTGACACTTCCAAATTGAAAATAGTAAAGGGGCAAAACCTTCCCTGGGGGTTAGTTTCCACAACCCTTCTCAGCAGTTAGGAGAATTCATCTTTGAGCCTTTGTGTTCCCCCTCCTCTGCAAAACAAAGACTAGAATTCCTGCTTCCGGGGTTAAATGAATGTGTTTAATAAAGTATAAAATACTAAAAATGTGAGATGGATCAGTTACAGAGGAACAGCAGAGTACCCTCACTGTCCTCACTAGTTTCAGAAGCTGAAAACATCCAGTTTCTACAGCTAACGGGTAGGTGAGGGAGGAAGAGAATACTTTCTAAGACAATTTGAAAGACATTGGTTTTTAATTCACAGCTTGGATGGGTACAACTCTTCCACCCACAGCCAGCTGTGCCCAGAGAAAACCTAGTCCTATATTGGTGGCACCTGTCTGCTTAGAAAGTTTGAGAAATGGTTCTATTTCTGGCCATCCCCATACTTCCAAGCACTCCTCCACAGCATGCAATTTAATCAGTGGTTTCCCTGGACAGCCTATTCTCTCTTTATTCAGATGACGTATTATAAGCCCTTGGAGACTCAAAGAACTCTCTCATCAACACCTCTCTTTGTCTTCCTAAAAGAATTAATCCAAAACATGACTCCCTTTCCTCAAGGTTTCTTGTGGAAACCTCATTCAGCAAAGAAAAACAAACAAACAAAAAATGATACCCTTGTCTAAAAACGCTGTGTTTTTTGTTTTACAAATCCCTGAGTTTCACTCTTATAGAATTGCTTATGAAAGCTTCTTTCAATCCAGTATTGGGTATAAATGATAAATGAAATGAATAGCATAATTCATAATGAGATATTTCACTGGTCTCTTGCCTTTGCTAAAAGTCAGAAGCCTGCCATGCTTCCCTTTTTTAAAGGCTCCGAAATAACCCAACTTATCATGTGATGCTCTTATGTTATATATCTGAAAGGCATATATTATATAATAGATTAGAAAATAAACTTAAGATACAATTATGAATCTGTTTTCTTTCTTCCAAAGCTACTGTCCCAAGTTTCTCTTTCTCTTTGCCATGATACTTCTACAATGAGCTCTCAGTCTCATTCCGTCATCACGGAACATGTCTTCTCACCCCATCACTAGACTAGAGCTAGAGCTGCTCTTGGAGATTATCAGCTGGAACCTCATCTAAAGGTCAGGAAATATTTGACACTAACATCCTCTCCTACATTGATTTCAACTTTGTTCCTCAATTGCCTCTCACCTCTCCCGTGGCTGGTACACAGTTGCCTTTGCGCGCGCTTCTCCCTCGGCTCCTGGCCTTAGATGATCTCGCCTTGTTCGCTTTTGGTTGACTTCATAAATGCATCTGTTGCACAGCCCTCTTCATCTCTGACTCACAGGAAGTGAGTTAGGTTAGGTTAGGACTGTCTTGTAGGTTAGAGGTAGTTCTTCATCTCTAAATGCGTCCTTCTGACTTGTCAGCTTTCAGGTTGTATTTTACCCTAACTCCTTTTTTTTTTTTTTCCAGAACTATCTACCCCCATACAGGCTACATCATATCATTCACCTCCTTAGAAAACTCCGTGGTTTCCCATTACTTTTACAATATTATGTAAGCTCCTTAGTGCTGATGGCTGATAGCATTTAGCACTCTGCCAAGATGTGATGCCAGTCATGCTTCGAGCTCACTTCGCAGACACCCCTGTGAGAATTCTTCTCTCAGGGGAGGCCAGATGTTTTATTGCTCTCTGAGTGCACTGAGCAGTTTTCATATCTCTGCTCCCTGGATGTTCTACTTGAAGAATGAATGGGATTTCAATAAAGCCCAGCACAAGTGGCCCCACCTCTGAGAAGCCTGCCAGAAGACCGATGCGATTCCATCTCTCCTTTCTTTGGCCCTGCTCCCTCCTCCCTCTACATCCACAGCATGGAGCCTGTTGCTTCTGCTAGAGCATTACGAGGATTCTAGTTTGTTAGTTGTCTACACACACATTTAGCAAAGGAGATTGGAAGATAGACAGAAGATGCCCAGTTAATATCTAAGCAGAATTTGAAGACTTATTAGAAATCTTTATTTTTAAAAGATTTTATTTATTTGTTTGAGATAGTGAGCGCAAGCCAGAGAGGAGAAGCAGAGGGAGAGGGAGAAGCAGATTCACTGCTGAACAGAGAGCCTGGCGCCAGGCTGGATCCCAGGATCCCTGGGATCATGACCTGAGGTGAAGGCAGACACTAAACTGAATGAGCCACCCAGGTGCTCCGGGACTTATTTGAAATCTTATATTGAATTGCTCTAGGTGAGTGGGGGAGAGGAGCAAATTTTTAAAAAAATTATATAAAATTCGAAAATAAAGGGCAGAAAATATTATAACAATATGGACCATCCAGAAATAATAAATAAGAAATGTTGACATTTTGTTTTATTTGCTACAATTTTTTTTAATTTAACAAAGCATTCCTGATACAGCTGTGGCTGTATCAATCTTAGTATTCAATCTGTAGGTGCACTTTCTTCTCTCACTACAGGCAACTTCTCATGGAGTTTTTCTATATCCTATCCATTCGAATTTTTATTTTTCTTTAATTTAAATTCAATTAGCCAACATACCGTACATCATTAATTTCAGATATAGTGTTCATTGATTCGTCAGTTGTGCATAATGCCCAGCGCTCATCACATCACGTGCCCTCCTTCATGCCCGTCACCCAGTTACCCCATCTCCCACTCACCTCCCCTCCAAGAACCCTCAGTTTCTTTCCCATAGTAAAAAATCTCTCATGGTTTGTGAATTTTTAAATTCACATTCAATAACCTAATGTTAGTATTGTTTTGTGCATTAAAAAGTTTAAGTAAATGGCACCATTGTGTAATTGCTTTTTCCACTCAATTATTATGCTCTTGAGATCTGACCATATTAGTACATGAGGATCTAGTTCATTCATTTGAACTGACTGCTATATATGTCACGTTATAAGTAGACCACAATTTATTTATTCATTCTCTTATTAATGGTTATTAAAAAGTTCCCCCAGCTTTTTGGTGGGGAAATAGTGAGCACTCTTGTATCTATCTCCTCTGCACCTGTTCTAGTGTTTCTCTAGAGTATGCGTATAAAGCAGTATTGTTGGTTCATGGGTGTTTTTTGTTCTTTTGCATTTTCAACTGTAATAGATACTGCCAAGTTGACCCCCAAAATGGTGGGTAAGGATAGAGAAGTTTTAATGAAATTTGAATGTGACTGACCAAACAAAGCCTTACTTGTGTCATCAATGATGTTCTGAGCTAACTAAAATGCCAGGAGGTTAAGGAATACATTTTATGAATTGACGATTCACTTATTGCCAGCTGATAATCAAGTAGGCCTAATTCATAAAGATACTAGTGTCAGCAGTTTCTATGCTCATTTCTAGTATATAAATTTTACCATTCTTTGGCAGATATGAATCTTGACGAAGAGCTCAAGTATGCAAAAACTGGAACATTCCTCCTCTTTTTTCCTTAAATCAACTAAATTTTGACCAATAGCTCTACTCTTTGTTGTTGTTGTTGTTCCTCCTCCCACCACACAGGCAGGCAATGTTTCCAGCAACTCACATAGGACCAGGGCTTCCCCCAGCCCTCTTCAGGGACTGCTCCTGGCTTATCTTTGAAGCCTCTTATTCCCAGCGGCTGTGGCCCATCCTGATCTGGCAGTTCTCCTTTTCATTTGTCGTAGGTAGAACCCCTGAGTCCCTGTGCTCAGAGTCTGGCAGACTCAGAATGCTATCTGGACTTTGGAGGTCTTTGCCCCCTCTCTGGACCACTCTTAGGGACTAAGAATCACTGAATCTTGAGAATTTCCTACTTTTGTTCTTTTGTCCAGTCTCCTGGGATCCAGTCTCTCTGTCTGCCCTCTCCCCCACCTCTCTCTCTCTCTCTGTCTCTCTCTCTCTCTCTCTCTCTCTCACACACACACACACACACACACACAATCTTTTTCCCTTTCCATTATCTTCACCAGTCTCCCTCTCTCTTTCCTCTCTACTCAAAAATAATTAGGAAAAATACTCGTGTTTTTCAAGCACAAAGAACTTATATCCTGTGATCTGTGGGATTCTATCAATTTAAAAGTAAAGTCCAGGGTATTTCGGGGACAACTGCCACTTTTCATTGATTAACAAAAAAGGTAATTAGGGATACCAATTAGCCAGAAGTATTGCTTTAATTAGTTGAAATAATTATTTTCTGCAGGACTTAGAAGGAACATGAATAACCAGTTCTTAAACTACTAAAGAGTTTTAGAGGACAGATCTGAAATTACCAGTTCCAATTTCTTCCCAACTTTTCTTAAATATGTTGCGCACAGAGTGTTCAAGTACAGAATGAGCATCAGTGCTGGAAAGTTACCAGCTAACATCAGTAGGCAATAACTTGCCAATTATAAAGGAATAAAAATTATTGGAAGCTTAGCAGTAAGTAACCTTAGCTCTGTGAAGAACTGTTCCCAGAGAGTTCTTGGGTGGCTCAGTAAGTTAAGTGTCTGCCTTTGGCTCAGGCATGATCTGAGTCTTGAGATCAAGCCCCATTTGGGGCTCCCTGATCAGCAGGGTGTCTGCTTCTCTCCTTTCCTCTCTCCCTCTCCCTGTTCCTCCTATGCCTCCCTCCCTCCCCCTCCTTCCCTTGTGCTTTCGCTCTCTGTCAAGTAAATACATAAAGTCTTAAAAAAAAAAAAAGAAAAAAGAAAAAAAAAACTGTTCCTAGATTACTGAACTGCTTAATACTCTCTCTCTTTTTTCTTTTTTTCTTTTTTTAAAGATATTATGTATTTATTTGACAGAGAGAGATACAGAGAGACAGGGAACACAAGCAGGGGGAGAGGGAGAGGGAGAAGCAGGCTCCCCAGCAAGCAGGGAGCCTGATTGGGGGCTCAATCCCATGATCCCAGGACAATGACCTGAGTGGAAGGCAGACACTTAACCAACTGAGCCACCCAGGCACCCCAAACTGCTTAATAATCTAACTCTATTTTATAAATGTGTAGTTGAAGAAAGTCAGGAAAATCAGGAAAAACTCATTCGATGATTGGATTCCCAGCCAACTCATCCTCAGACTTCCGTGAGCTCTTGGTGGACGCTGAACAGATTGTAAGAACTTGAAAATGGTCTAATGTGAGCTTCAGCTTAGCCTTTGCTGACCGTGCTCTGTAATTCCTTATTCATCTAGGTCCTAACTTTGAGGGTTTAGAGATTGAGCTATATTAAGACAAAGAACATGGAATAAATGTCAAAAGCTTCTGTGAACCTCTTTGACTGGAAGTTAAAAATCTGTATTCTACTCCCAGATTAGGACCTATGTGTTAAATGTAGTTGTCACTAATAAGGAATAGACATTTGGCTGACCAGAATCCGCTCGCAACCTGCACAGTAAAGCCTAATTCTAGATACCAAGTAGCAGTAATGGGTGACCAGACCAAATAACTATAGTTTCACTGTTCATCTCATGTTAAGTTTTAGTAACAAAGATGCAGATACACTTTCCAGTTGTTTTGTTTGCAAACCATTGAAAGTATACTCCTAGAGGGAGTTGATGGAATTTGGTATGGAATAGAGCTGAATTATGACCCAGAATTGGCTTCACCTCTCTTGCCTGGGTGATTACCTTGCGTAACCATACACACATGACAGTAGAGGTATTGATTGACAGAGGAGATATTGATTTGTCAAACTCCTCTGTTGGTGAGGAAGTTTGGAAGGAAGCCCAATAGGCTAATACTGAACCAAAGGAACGTCTCACAATCCTTGTTCTGTGAGTTATTTTTTAGCATATGGTCTTTAATTAGGAGTTAAATTTAAAACCTTGTGGCAGCAGAATTATTTGAGCTTGCTGGAGTAAAGTAATCAAGGACTAGCCTTTTATTTATTTATTTTTTCCCAAGATGATCATTCAAATAGATATAACTAAATTCTGTTAAATGTGATAGGGAAACATACCTGCGAACAGAAGACACAATGAATCTAATATATGCCTTTTTTAGGACTTGATGAATATAAACATCAAATGCCCTTAAATATTAAATACTTTGAAGAATGGAAAAGGAGTCAAGAACAGGGATCACTGTTCAGCCTTCCACTAAGTATTTAGCTAAGACAAAGGAAAAAAAGTAAGGGAGTCACTGTTGTTTCTCACTCTATAGGCTAGAATAAGCAACAGTATGAGGCCAGTTAAGATGTCTACCAGAGCAGAGGTGGGTGGGTGAAATAGGTGATGGGGATTAAAAAGTGCACTTGTGATCAGCACTGGATATTATATGCGAGTGCTGAATCACTAAATTGCATACCTGAAACTAATATTATACTGTATGTTAACTAATTAGAATTTAAATCAAAACTTAAAAAAGAAGATGATAAGAGCTGGTTTTTTTTTGTTTGTTTGTTTGTTTGTTTGACACAGAGAGAGAGAGAGATCACAAGGAGGCAGATAAAAAGCCAGAGAGAGAGGAAGGGAAGCAGGCTCCCTGCCTAGCAGAGAGCCTGATGTGGGGCTCGATCCCAGGACCCTGGGATCATGCCCCGAGCTGAAGGCAGAGGCTTTAACCCACTGAGCCACCCAGGTGCCCCTGATAAGAGCTGTTTAAAGAGAAATCCAAAGAACTAGAAAATTCCTGGAAAGTGGACAGTAGCTGACCTAGGACAAGGCAATCTCCTATCTATTAGTAGAGTATCCTAGGATTGTTCATTGGTATAAAGGGAAGACGAAGAATGGGGCTGAGATGAGACGTAGAGCAGTCGGAAGAAATAGACTTCATGGAGTAAGAGCAGAAATGTTGGAAGCCAGTAGCCAAAGAGATTGGAGTGAAGAGAGGAAATCACTGAGGCACAGTGGAAGATAAGAAAGTGTACGTGGACACAGGTTTCAACACCTGTGCAAAACTAGTTAAACTGGAGAAATTACAAAGATGACTAGGAGACTGATGGGTACAGAAGAAGTAGGAGATCTAATTCTGTAGGGAGGAGAAACTCTCACAGGAGGCATGAACTTGGAAGAATGAGGGAATAACAAGTATCAGATGAGCAAGATACTGTAAATTAAAAAATAATGACAATCTCACATAATTTGTGAACAAAAAAGGAAAGAAATTAGACTGGAAATTAGACAATATCTGAAAAAGAATGATAATAAACTTACAACATAGCAAAAACATAGTACAGAATATAAGTGTTCCTTAAGGGGTTACTGATCACCTAACTACTTAGAAAAACAAATCAGAATGAAAATTATGGAGTTAAGGGTTATAGTTCTTAAAGTTAGAAAAATCACAATAGACAAAATCCAAAGAACAATACAAAATGAAATATGATGCTAAACACCTTAAAATAGAAAAATAAAGATGAAATAGAATCAATGGACCCAAAATATGGCTTTTTTTTAAAAAAGCCTAAAGAAATGGATAAGTTTATAATAAGATTTATTAAGAAAAGACAATATTAATGATAGAACTATCATAACTACAGATAAAGCAAAAAAACCTAAGTATAAACAATACTATTAACGACTTAATGTTGATAAATGTGAAACTGTGAACAAGTTTTCCACAAAAAGACCTTACTAAAACTGAATCAAAATGAAGGAGAAACATGAATAAAACAAACCATTAAATCAGTCATTAATAACATACAAACTTGTGCTTTGAGAGAAATAGGGACCGACTTTACAGTATTTCCTAAAGTAAATCACAAAATGAAAAGAATGATAAGGTAATAAAATGAGCAATTGTATTCCAAAGTTTAGATGATCTAGATAAGATGGACAAATTCTTAGAAAGACACAGCTATCAATATGACTCAAAAAGGAATACAGAATATGAATAGACCTGTAACCAAAAGAGGAGTTGGAATTATGACCAAGATGGTCTTAACATTTCCCTCAGCGTACTAAATTTTAGACAAACTTCTGCATCCCTGTAGTGTCCTCACATCCCTTACCTAGCAACATTTTTAACTATATTTCATTCAGTGTATTCTAACTTCAGAATCTATCCCTAACCCTGTCCATACCTCTGGCCCTATTGTCCCAGGTACAGATTTATTTCTATTATCCCTTGCTCCCAGACTTAACTGCGATAGCTACTTTCTAACTGGTGCCAATAATTTGATCTATTTCAGTTACTGACTTGCTCATTAACCTTTGGGACCTGAGTCTTCAGGTCCCAAAGTCCACTATGAAATGTACATTTTAGTCCCTCTCCAGAATATACTCTCTTTTGGCCTTCAGCTTTATTTAAATTTGTCTGACCATAGCTGATTACTTATTACATAAAATAATACTCTAGGCTTGAGTTAAGACACAGAAGCATATTATAAAATGAACCAAAAGATATTACTTTTTCAAATTATTGTTATTTCAGAAAAAATATACTGCATCATCTTTCGGGTGACTGATTTGCTAATTATAAAAGTAAATAAAAGTTTTATTAAACATTTCCTAAAATTAAGACCTAATCAATGGGAAGAAATTGAATATTGATATTATATTACATTTCCTCACTTAATACATGAACTTTTCTTACCTAATTCATCATACTTCCTAGATTGCAAATGTGCAGTGTTTTCACCGTCTTCAATTTACATTGCAGTTTGAAGAATTGTATTGAATATTTAGAAATATAATTAAATGTTTCCTGTTGATTGAAAGATTAGCCATGAAAGAAAGAATCGGAATTCTCATTCAAGGGGATAGCCATCTTTGTTTAAAATGCTAGTATTGCTTTCATGAGTCAGAGAGCCAAGAAATTCTATGGTAGATATTTGATACCAATTTTAGAGATCTGTTCTGGGCTAAAGAGAGTTAACAATAAAATGATTTTTTTTTTGAGAACAGTCCATTAATCAATTCATATATTAATCCACATATTGTTATTTTCATCTTTGTAAGTAAGAACCTAGTCTTTGACAGCCAAAGTACCTACTCTTTCTTTCTTTCTTTCTTTCTTTCTTTCTTTCTTTCTTTCTTTCTTTCTTTTTTCAATCAGAGTGAGAGTGAGTGAACACAAGCAGGGAGAGCAGCAGGCAGAGGGAGAAGTATTCTCCCCACTGAACAAGGAGCCTGATGTGGGGCTCAATTCCAGGACCTTAGGATCATGACCTGAGCTGAAGGCAACTGCTTAACCAGCTGAGCCACTCAGGTGCCCCCTACACTTTCATTTTTAACATGAAGAAAATTTTGCATTTCTAAATGGTAAACTGAGACCTAAGTGGACATATCAAGATGTTATATTTATTCTCATTTGTCTCTAAGTATTCCTAGTTTTCCTTATGATTTCTTTTTTTGACTTTTTGGTCTAAATTTTCTTACCGTTTTTTGACCTTTTTTTCTTGATTAAGAGTGCATTTTTAATTCCATACCTTTGTGACTTTCCTGTTTCCCATTACTTATTGATTTCTAACTATTTTATTTGTGGTCAGAAAAGATACTTTGTCTAATTTCAATCTTTTAAAATTTATTAAGACTTTTTTGTTGTCTAATATATGGTCTATCCTAGAGAATGTTTCATGTATACTTAAGAATGTCTATTCTGTGGGAGAAGAGATTTGCAAATGATATATAAGATAAAGGGTTAGTATCCAAAATCTATAAAGAACTTATCAAACTCAACACCCAGAGAACAAATAATCCAATCAAGAAATGGGCAGGTGACATGAACAGACATTTCTGCAAAGAAGACCTCCAAATAGCCAACAGACTCATGAAAAAGTGCTCTATATCATTCAGCATCAGGGATATACAAATCAAAACCACAGTAAGATATTACATCACACCAGTCAGAATGGCTAAAATTAACAAGTCAGGAAATGACAGATGTTGCAAGGATGCGAAGAAGGGGAACCCTCTTACACTGTTGATGGGAATGCAAGCTGGTGCAGCCAGGCACTCTGGAAAACAGTATGGAGGTTCCTCAAAAAATTGAAAATAGAGTTACCCTATGACCCAGCATCGCACTACTGGGTATTTACCCTAAAGATACAAATGTTGTGATCCAAAGGGGCACATGCACCTGAATGATTATAGCAGCAATGTCTATAAAAGTCAAACTGTGGAAAGAGCCTAGATGTCCATCAACAGAAGAATGGATAAAGAAGATGTGGCATACACACACACACACACACACACACACACTGGAATACTACATAACAATGAAAATAATTGAATTCATGCCATTTGCAACAATGTGGATGGAACTAGAGGATATTACATTGAGCTAAATAAGTCAGTCAGAGAAAGACAATTATCATATGATCTCTCTGATATGAGGAATTTGAGAGGCAGGGTAGTGGGGGTTGAAGGGAAAGGGAGGGAGGAAAAGAAACAAGATGGGACCAGGGAGTGAAACAAACCATAAGAGATTCTTAAACTCAGGAAACAAACTGAGGGTTGCTGGAAGGGACAAGGGTGGAATGGATGAGGTGGCTGAGTTATGGACATATGTGCTATGGTGAGTGCTGTGAATTATGTAAGACTGATGATTCAGAGACCTGTACCCTGAAGCAAATAATACATTACATGTTAATTAAAACACACACACACACACACAACAACAACAACAACAACAACAACAACAACAACAACAAAGTCTATTCTGGTTTTCCTGGGTGGCTCAGTTGGTTGAGCATTGGACGCTTGGTTTCAGCTCAGGTCATGAGCTCAGGATCTTGACGTTGAGGCCAGTGGTGGGCTCTGTGCTCAGTACAGAGTCTGCTTGAGATTCTTTCCTTTTTCCTACCTCTCTGCCCCTCTCCCTACTTGTGTGAACACACACTCTTTCTCAAATAAATAAATAAAATCTTAAAAAAAAAAAAAAGAAAGCATGTCTCTTCTGTTGTTGGTGTTTAAAGTGTCCATATATATGTCTGTTTAATCTGTCTAGTGGTTTTATTTTGTTGCTGTTGTTCAAGTCACCTATTTCTTTACTTCTCTCTAGTTGATCTATCCATTATTGAGAGTGGGGTTGGATACTTTTCTTAAAACTTTGTCAGGTGGTTCTTATGTGATTCCAGGTTTGAGAACAGCAATAGTATATGAGCGATTTGAAATTATGGTTAGAGACAAAAACCTTCTTATGCAGCAATCGTTGTTGAGTGTTTCAAGTCATTTATTTTTGTCCAGAATGGGATTTTTCCTCATTTAGTTGAAAGAGTTTCTAACTGATGTATTTACATGATAGTACAATCCATTGCTGTTAATTTTTAGTGGGTAATATCTCACTAGAACCTCCTCAATAGGCAAATGGATTAATTGATGTATTTTCTTAGAAACAGATTTATGGATAAAAATGATCATCAAATTCACATGGAATTGGAAAGAATTCCAAATATCCAATACAATCTTGAAAAAGAAAAGTAAAATTTGGAGTTAGAGGATTCACATTTCCCAATTTTGAAACTTACCTACAATACCATCGTAATCAATGCACTGGCATATGGATAGACATATGAACAAACAGAACTGAATAGAGAGCCCAAAAGTAACATATATGGTCAGTTGGTTTTTGACAAGAGTGCCAAGACCATTCAATGGGAAAAGGACAATCTTTTCAACATATGGTGGTAATAAAACTGGATATCTCTGGACAAAAGAAAGAAATTTCTTAACTAACCCTTAACTAACACCGTCACAAAATTTACCTCAAACTAAAATGACCTGAATTTAGGAGGTAAAACCATAAATTTCTTACAGGAAAACACTGGAAGAAATCTTCATGGTGTCAGTTTGAAAACGACTTTAAGGATATGACAAAAAATTCAGGCAACAAAAGAAAAAATAAACTGGACTTTATGAAAATTAAGAATTTTTGTGGTTCAAAGAATACTGTCAAGAAGATAAAAGACAATTTACTGAGTGGGAGAAAGTATTTGTAAACTCTATACCTGATAAGGAGTTGATATCCACAATATGTAAACAAGTCTTAAAAACAATAAAAACAAGCAACTCAATTTAAAAATGGGCAAAGAACTTGAATAGACATTTTGCAAAGCATATGGCCACTAAGTACCTGAAAAGACGTTCAATGTCATTAGTTTTTAGGGGAATACAAATCAAAACCACAATCAGAAACCACTTCATATCTATTAGGATGGTTATAATTAAACAGAAAATAACAAATATTGGTGAGCATATAGAGAAATTGGAACTCTAGTGCCCTGTTGGTGAGAATGTAATATCATGCATCCACTGTCAAAAACAGTAGTTTTTCAAAAGGTAAAATAGAGAATACCATATGACTTAGCAATTCTATTCTTATACACTCCAAAGAACTGAAATAGGGATCTTGAACAGATATTTGTACACAAATACTTATAGTAGCATTATTCAAAATAGCCAAAATATGCAAACACCTCAAGTGTCCATCAACAGATAATGGGAAACAAAATGTGTTCTTATGTACTGTATAATGAAATATTGAAAAATTAAATATTATTCAGCCATAAAAGAATGACTTTTTGATATATACCTTAACATGGATTGACTTAGAAAACATTATGCCCAGGAAAATTAGGCAGAACAAGTAGTGTATGTAAAATGATAGAATACACAGGTAAGGTACCAAGAACACAGTTATAGAGACACAGAGTAGAATAGAGGTTGCCAGGGTTGGTGAGAGGAAGGAGGGGAGTACTACTGCTTAATGAGTACCGAAATATTTTTCAGGGATGATGAAAAGTTTTTACAGATACTGGTGATAGTATACAGTATTATGAATATATTTAATTTCACTGAAATGTACACTTTAACAGTTAATGTGATCAATATTCTGTTTTTGTTTTTTAAAGATTTTATTTATTTATTTGACAGATAGAGATCACAAGTAGGCAGAGAGGCAGGCAGAGAGAGAGGAAGGGAAGCAGGCTCCCTGCTGAGCAGAGAGCCCGATGCGGGGCTAGATCCCAGGACCCTGGGATCATGACCTGAGCCGAAGGCAAAGGCTTAAACCACTGAGCCACCCAGGGGCCCCTATCAATATTCTGTTATGCATATTTCGTCACAATAAAATATATATTAATGCAAAACCAGAACTAAAACCAAAAACATTGCCAAAAAGAATAACTATAACCAAATATCTCTTATGAACAAAGATACAAAAATCCTCAACAGCATAAACAACATATTAAAATCCAATCACTAATTATAATGACAACCAGGTGAGATTTATTCCAGCTTTGTAAGGCTGGTTCAACATTAGAAAATCAATGAATGTATTTACCACACCGACGGTAAATCGGAAAAATCACATAATCATAACAATTGATATAGAAGGAGTATTTGATGAAATCCAAAACTATCTGTGATAAAAAACAACAACAAAACTCTCAGCAAGCTAGGAATAAAGCAAAATTTCCTCAGCTTGATAGAGAATATTTACCAAAAATACCTAAAATTAACATCATACCTAATTGTGAGAAACTGGATGTTTTTCCCTTTGAGGTTGGGGAAAAAGCAAAAATGTCCCCTCTCACTACTTCTATTAGGTATCAGATTATAAATCATAAACAGTGAAGTAAGACAACAAAATAAAATGTGTAAAGACTGGGAAGAAAAAAAAATCTATCTTTGCAGATGGCATGACAATCTATGTAGAAAATTCTAAAGAATCAACCAAAAAAACCCCTGAAATTAATAAGCAACTCTGTTGTCAAATAATACAAAGTAGATACATAGAAATCAATTGTTTTCCTTTATGGCAGTAAAGAATATTTAAACTCTTAAAGATTTTATTTATTTATTTACTTATTTGGGAAAGAGTGAGAGAACAAGAGAGAGGGTAGAGAAGAGGGAGAGAGAATTTCAGACAGATTCTGTGCTGTCCACAGATTCTGAGGTGGGGGCTTGATCCCACGACCCCGAGAGCATGACTTGAGCTGAAATCAAGAGTTGAACACTCAACCGACCGAGCCATCCAAGTGCCCCAATAATGAGAATTTTAAGTTTAAAAAATACCATTTAACTTAACACCAAAAAGATTAAATAGTTCCATATAAATCTAAAAAGAAAATATGTTCAGGATCTATATGCAGAAAACCACACAACTCTGGTGAAAAAATTCAGAGGAAGACTAAACAAGTGGAGATATATTCTATGTTCATGGATTAGAAGACTCCGAACCATTAAAATGTCATTCCTTCTAACTTGATCAATAGATCCAGTGCAATCCAATCAAAATCCCAGCAAGTGATTTTGTAGAGATTGCTAAAGTTATTACAAAGTTTATATGAAAGGCACAAAATGCAGAATAGTCAACACCATACTGAAGGAGTAAAAATTGAAGAACTGATATTACCAGATCTCAAAACATATGGTAAAGCTACAAGGTTCAAGACAATATGGTACTGACAAAGTAAAAAAAAAAAACAAAAAAAAAAAAACCACAAAAAACGTAAACAATGGAAGACAGTATAAAGCCCATAAACAGATCCACAAAAATACAGTCAGCTAATTCATGACAAAGGAGCAAAGGAAATTCAGTGGAGAAAAGATAGTCTTCTCAATAAACGGTGATGGGACAATTTAATTGGACATCTAAATGCAAAAAGAATCTGAACATAGCCCTTACACTTTACATATAAATTAACTCAAAATGTAAATGTAAAAAGAGTCCCACACATAACATAAAAACTATAAAACATCTAGAGAAAAAATAGGAGGTGACTTTGGGTTTGGTGATAAGTTTATAAATACAACACGAAAAGTAGGATCCATGAAAGAAAAACTGATATTGGACTTTATTAAAATAAAAGCTTCTGCTCTGCAAAAGACATCAATTAAGAGAATAAAAGGACAAGTCACAGACTAGGAGAAATTATTTGCAAAACACATTATCTGCTAAAGGATTTCTATTTCAAAAATACAAAAACTCTTAACTACCCACCCGAAATTAAAAATGGTGAAATATTTGTATAGACACCTCAACAAAGAAGAAACACTAGTAGAAAATAAGCATTTGAAAAGATGATCAACGCCATTTGTCATTAGAGAAATGCAAATCAAAACAACAATAAGACGTCATTACACACCTATTAAAGTGGCTAAAATCCAAAGAAACTGAAATACCATATCCTAGCAAGGACTCAGAGCCATAGAAACTTTTATTTATTCCTGGTGGGAATATGAATTTGTACAACCAGTTTGGAGGACAGATTGACAAAGTTAATGGGTCATACGACCCAATGATCATGCTTCTGGGTATTTACACAATTGAGTTGAACACTACGTCCAAAATAAAACAAAACAAAGCAAAATCTGTGCACGAGTGTCTATAGCAGCTGTATTTATAATGACCAAAAACTGGAAGCAGTCAAGATGTCCTTAAAGAGGTGCATGAATAAAGGAAGAGTGATTCAGTTCTACAGTGGAATATTACTCAGCAATAAAAAAACCCATGGACTGTCAAGCAGTTAAAAGATAGGGAGAAAACTTGAGTGTTTATTGTTAAGTGAAATGTCTATGTATCATGTGATTCCAACTATATGACATTTTGGAAAAGGCAAAACTGCAGAGAGTAGAAAGACTGGTGGTTGTTAATGGTTCAGGGTAAAGGGGTCGGGATAAATAGGTGAAGCACAGAGATGAAACTAAAGATGTACTTTAATAGTGGAGACGATGTGCAATTGTCAAAACCAATAAACTTCACAACACGAAGAATGAACTTTAGTGTATGCAAATCTTGGAAAGTCAGTTATATAATTTTCACGAGAGTCTAGTTATTGACAAGATTTTTAGAATTCCATGCTTTCAGCAGTACTAATTATGGCTCATTATTAATTTTGCTAATTATTCATGATGACTCAGAAATTTAAAATGGTTGGTCAGAATTCCTTATGAAAATTCTGATTTGGAGACTGTGGTAGGCAGAATGATCCCCTAAAGATGTCCCTGTCTTGATCCTGGAACACAGGGGAATGCTACACTCTGTGGCAAAATAAATTTTTTTAATATATTTTTTTATTCATGTGAGAAAGAGAGGATGAGTTGGAGGGAAGAGCAGAGGGAGAGGGAACACCAGGCTCTCCACCAAGCAGGGAGTTGGACGCAGGGCTCAACAGGGCTCAGAGGTAATTAAGGTACAGACTTTAAAATAGATTATTCTGGGTTATCTAAGTGGGTTCAATCTAATTATATAAGTTAGTAAACACAGAAAATTTTCTCTGGCTGAGGCAGAAGAGAAGTCAGAAATTCAAACTGTGAGCAGGACTGGGCATGCAGCGGCCAGCTTGAAGACGGAAGGGTGACAAGGAATTCAGACAGCCTGACGCAGGTTTAGAAGGCTCCAGCTGGCATTGTTCGAAGAAACAGGTACCTCACTTCTACAGTCGCACAGACCTGAATGCCACCGATAAGCTGAGCGAACCTGAAAGCAGATACTCCCTGAGAGCATCTCAGTAAGAATTCAAGGGCCAACACCTTGGCTTCAGCTTTGCGAGACCCAGAGCAAAGGACTAAGCTGAACCCACTGGGTCATCTGACTTCCAGCACTGTGAGATAGTGAATTTGTGTCATTTTAAGCCACTAATTTTGTGGCTTACAGAAGCAATTTGTGATTCTGCCAAACTTAAAATCAGCTTTTAGTTTAACAAATGTTAAGAAATAGTCATCGTATACCCTTCAATCAATGTCAAACTGAACACATCTAAGAAAATACCAGCCCAAAGAGCATTATATCCATATTCCTAGACACCGCACTACCACTGCTGTCCTGCTGTCATTCCATTCCGTTCATTCATTCACTCGGCAGGTATTTTGAAATGGAAGAGCTAAAAAGTCTTGAAAGAGAAAAACATGAAGAGAAAACAGAAATATGAATGGAAGTGAAATAAGAAATAATCAGCCTCAGTGGGTTAAAGAAGAAAAGAACAAAAGCATAGAGAAGAAACAATAAGAAAAGCTAAAACTCATGGAAGTAGAGATATGAAATTAACCATTAGTCACCTGACAGGTGGCCTAATGAGGAGAGTGGCAGAGGTCTGTGCTGCAGGGTCAGCTCTGTCTCGGGCTGGAACCAGAACCTCATTACCTCATTAACGTCACTGGACCCTCAATGAGTTGATAGAAATTTTCTAGGCCCTTCCAGATTGCAAACTAATTTGGGGAGGGGAAAGTGGGGGAGCTGTTCAGGAAGAATGTGTTTATATTCATGAAACCTTCCCCTCTGACATCATTACTGTGGACTCTAAAGTATTTCAGATCCCTAAATGGTGTCATGACTTCTCTAGTGGAGGAATGTACTTTGAGAAGGCATTTAAGGAAAAGCCAGAGAATAGTAAGCTGGTAGGAAAACAGAAAGGGACTGTTTAAAACAAAGTTCTCTTAACGGACTGAAGTGGTAAATGAAAACGAACTACACAATCATGAATATATATATATATATTTTTTCTAAGCCAAGCTGATATAGCTCTGAAGACTTAAGGACTTGGCAGACTATTGAAAATTGAGTTTAAATAGAAAGTTTCACCAGTTTGTTCTTCTGTACTGACATCTCATTCAATTACACTTCTAATTTAGCTGTTATTGAGATAATCTTATGCTAGCAAGTTGACAATTTAGTGGGGTATTAAGGGAAATTCATTTTGGCCATTAACTATTCCCTAAAGGTTTCCATCGGAATGTGCATCTCATTGAAGCAGAAACTAAGGTTGTACAAAAAAAAAAAAATTCCCGTAAGTGTAAATTGCAGATTCTCTGTTTCTCCTCTTCTGTGAGAATTTGGTTAAGGTAACATTGACAATGATAGGGAAACTATTACAATAAAGACATTTTTACCTAATTGCTACCATTACAAGCTTTAAATGAGAAACTTGAGTGGTTAACAGGATGTTGAAAGCAAGGTTGTGTGAGTTGTTTGAAGACCTGAGGACTCCCAGGCTGGGGGGTAAAAGGGGTGAGTTTTCTGCAACCACCTGGGTGGGAAGGGGTGACAGGGTCTTCACAGAATCCCTTATGTTAATATAAACTGTGGCTGAATAAGATTGTAAATTGTATGCACGATATAAATTAAGAATGTCTGGTTTCCTTCATATCATTTGGGTGTTTGAGGAAAAAGGGAATAAGAGATTGAGGGAAAGCCTGGGTCAAGGAAACTGACTAGAGAAAAGGAGGGGGTCAAGGGGAAGCAACTGAAGTTATTTCATAGAATTTCCAATTATCCTGATTTCTCTGACTTGGCAATTTTCTAAGATATAGCTTTGGTTTACATTTGAATGGTGTCACCCAGGGTCAAGAGAATCTGTTCACATAAGGAAAAAAAATCTTTTAAATGCTCAATCTCATGAAAAACAGGACGATCAAATAAGTAACTAATATTCATGATGAAATTCCTTATAAAATATCCAATACTTGGGTCACATGTATACCATAAAAATATTTTTAAAGATCTTAATTTCAGTCTTAAGAGCTTTCTTTCTTTTTTTTTTCCCCCAGCCAAGAAGACACAGTGAAACCAGTTTGAATATCTTGAATATCTGTCACCACCCTCAGTGTTACAGGGCTCAGCTCCCTGACGCTACACAATCTTTCAATCTTCTCTTGGCACAGCTTTTTTTTTTTAATGTTATTTATTTATTTGACAGACAGAGATCACGAGTAGGCAGAGAGGCAGAGAGGAGGAAGCAGACTCCCTGCTGAGCAGAGAGCCAGACTCGGGACTTGATCCCAGGACCCTGAGATCATGACCCAAGCCGAAGGCAGCGACTTAACCCACTGAGCCACTGAGGCGCCCTTGGCACAGCCTTTTTAAATGGAGCCCTCCTCAGACACAGTGGAAGTACTGAACACTAGATTTAGGAATGTTAGTAGAGAAATCAGCTCCTCCCACCCCCAGCTTTACTTGACGTATAACTAGCAAATAAAATTATAAGATATTTAAAAGGTACAATGTGATGATTTAACATGTATAATATATTGGGAAAGATCCCCTCCATTGAGTTCATGAACACATCCATCACCTCACATATTGACCTTTTTTCTTCTCCTTCTTCTTCTCTTTCTTCTTTTGAGATTTTATTTATTTGACAAAGAGAGAGCAGAAGCAGGGACAGCAGCAGAGGGAGAGGGAGAAGCAGGTTGTCTGCTGAGCAGGGAGTCTGATGAGGGACTTGATCTGAGCTGCAGGCAGACTCTTAATCGACTGAGCCACCCAGGTGCCCCTGACTTTTTTTCTTAAGTTCTACCGCTTAGCAAATTTCAATTATATGATATAGTGTTATCAACTGCAGTCACCATGTTACACATTAGGTCCTCAGAACTTATTCATCTTACAATTGAAAGTTGTATCCTTTTACCAACCCCTAGCCCCCAGTCCCCGACAACCACATTTTTACTCTGTTTCAATGAATTTGACTTTTTTTTTTTTTTTTTAAGATCTCACATGTAAGTGATACCATCAAGCAGTATGATTTATTTCACTTAACATAATGCCCTCTGGGATCACCCATATTACAATTAACAGTATTTTTCTTTTAGGCTGAATAATATTCCATTCATACCACATGTTCTGTATCCATTCATCTGCTGACACACACTCAGGTTGTTTTCATACCTTGGCTACTGTGATTAATGCTGCTATGAACACAGAAGTGCAGATATCTTGGGGCGCCTGGGTGGCTCAGTGGGTTAAAGCCTCTGCCTTCGGCTCAGGTCATGATCTCAGGGTCCTGGGATCGAGCCCCGCATTGGGCTTTCTGCTCAGCAGGGAGCCTGCCTTCCCCTCTCTCTGCCTGCCTCTCTGCCTACTTGTGATTTCTGTCTGTCAAATAAATAAATAAATCCAGATTCCTTTAAACAAAAAAAGTGCAGATATCTCTTTGAGATCCTGGTATCCTTTCCTTTGGATACATACCCAGAAGTAGGATTGCTGGATCATATATTAGTTCTATTTTTAATTTCTTAAAGTAACTCCATACTGTTTTCCACAATGCCTGTAGCAGTTTACGTTCTCATAAGCAATATATAAGGCTCCCCTTTACTCCACATCCTCACCAACATTTGCTATCCCTTACTGTTTAAAATGGACATCCTAACAAGTGTGAGGCAATATTTTATTGTGGTCTTGATTCCCCTGATGATTAGTGATGCTGAGCTTCCTGTCACATACTGTTGGCTATTGTGTGTCTTTTTCAAAAAAAAAAAAAAAAAAAGTCTATTCAGGTCCTTGGCCTTTTTAAAATCGGGTTACTTTTTAATTATTAAACTGTAAGTCCCTTATATAACCTGGATATTAACCCTTATTATATGTGTGGATTGCAAATATTTTCTTCCATTCCAAAGGCTGCTTTTCATTTTGTTGATGGTTTCCTTTGCAATGCAGAAGTTTTTTACTTCGATGTAATCTTCTTGGATGTTTTTGCTTGTTTTGCCTTTGCTTTTTTGTATAGAATCCAAAAAAATCACTGCCAAGACCAATGTTAAATTCCTTACCCTCTATGTTTTCTTCTGGGAGTTTTATGGTTTCAGGTCTTATATTTGAGTCTTTCATCCATTTTGAGTTAATTTGTGTGTGTGATGTAATATAGTGGTCCAATCGTTTTCTTATGCAAATGGCTGTCCAAGCTTCCCAATACTATCTATTAAAGAGACTGTCCTTTCCCCATTGTTGTTGGCTCCCTTGTCAAAAGTCAACTGAGGATTTTGGCAGGGTTTATATCTGGGATTTCTATACTGCTCCACTGATTTGTCTCTGTTTTTATGACAATATCATACTGTTTTGACATATTATAGCTTTGCATCATGGTTTGAAATCAAGAAGTATGATGCCTCTAGCTTTGCTCTTCTTTCTCAACATGGCTTTGACTATCTAGTCTTTGGTGATTCCATACAAAAATTGGGATTTTTTTTCTATTTCTGTGAAAAATTCCATTAGACTTTTCTTGATTGCATTGAATATTACATATAAGTTTAATATTCTTTTTTAAAATTTTTAAAATTTATTTTCAGCGTAATAGTATTCATTGCTTTTGCACCACACCCAGTGCTCCATGTAATCCGTGCCCTCTCCAACACCCACCACCTGGTTCCCCCAACCTCCCACCCTAAGTTTAATATTCTTTAGAGCCCTACATTCAATAATATTAGCATGCAAATCAGCAACAATAAACACTATAAAAATTTTTCATGTACAATATATTATTTCATCTTCACAGTAAACTTGGGAGCTATTGTAATGCCCACTTAACTAGTGGCCCATTATTAGCCATCTCAATTACTGAGAGCATGATCGAGCATTGGAGTGAAGCAAAACAATAAAAACATTTCCTTTTTTTTTTTTTTTTAAGATTTTATTTATTTATTTGAGTGAGAGGACATAGGGAGAGAGACCAAAAGCTGGAGGGAGGGTCAGGGGGAGAGTGAGAAGCCTACTCCCCACTCAGGGGGGAGCTATACTTGGTGGCCCCACCTCATGGGCCTGGGATCATGAACTGAGCTGCAGGCAGATGCTTAACAACCCAGGCCACCTCCAAAACAAAACATTTCAATCAACTCAAATCAAGGTTTAGAACAGCCATAAAATAAAATGTATTTGGGGTGCCTGGGTGGTTCAGTGGGTTAATCTTCTGCCTTCAGCTCAGGTCATGATCCCAGAGTCCTGGGATCAAGCCCCACGTCCAGGCTCTCTGCTGCTTGGGGAACCTGCTTTCTCTTCTCTCTCTGCCTGCCTCTCTGCCTACTTTTGATCTCTTTTTATCAAATAAATAAATAAAATCTTAAAAAAAAGAAAATGTATTCATTTTACTATTAAGATAACACCTCAGTTTTATGCTGAGCCAACTTATTTTTTATATTAGCACAACTTCTAGAAAACAACTAGAAGAGGTGTGGGGAAAAGAGATGGACACATTAAAGATAGTACAAGAGGTATCTGATCTTTGAAATACTGATACATGGTTTTTATTTTAAAGCAGTCTTAGGAACTCAAAATGGGATCATTTATTGGAGGCACAGATGCCTCTGAGTTATTTTACCAAGTATAATATATTTATTATAGTTATTCACACATATTGACTCATAGTATTTAAGTTAGTTTTTTTTTTTAAGATTTTATTTATTTATTTGGCAGAGAAAGAGGCAGTGAGAGAGGGAACACAAGCAGGGGGAGTGGGAGAGGGAGAAGAGGCTTCCCGCCGAGCAGGGAGCCTGATGCAGGGCTGGATCCCAGGACCTTGGGATCATGAACTGAGCTGAAGGCAGACATTTAAGGACTGAGCCACCCAGGCATCCCTACTTAAATTATTTTAAATATATATTAGCATGCAATGCTCACCATAACACTATGATGGGGAACTGTTAATATTCCCATTTTTAAGATAAGGACCCTGAGGCACAGAGAATTTAAGTGACTCATCCAAGGTCTCACAGCTAAGCAAGGATTCCAATCCAGGTCCGTTAGCTTCAGAGCCTATGTTTTTAACTGCTCTATTCCAATTCATATGATAGCCCTGCATAACAAAAGAGCAAATGTTTATAGACATTATAGTGTACATGTTTTTAGAAAATGGGGAAATGGAAACTTTTTTTAAGAAACATGTTCTTCAAAACTATTTCCACATTTTTTTAGTTTGTTTTTAAGTTCATACATTTGTTATATGAAAAAAAAAGTAACACTTAAAAATTCCATTCCTCCATAATATGAGCACTTTTTGTTGTGGTGGTGGTTTGTTTTTGTCTTGTACTATATTTAAACATTCGGGCTACCTATAGCCAATTATCTGTCTGGTGAAATTAACTAGCTAGAAAAACCAAAATGAGAGACCATCTTTGATCACTTCATTAGAAGCAGAAAGGGAAAAAGATCATAGGCAGTTCAGACTAATTTGAATTGATTGTCTTCTCTAGGCCCAGATTTTACTTTGTCACTCTGCAGAGAGGAGTTTCCCTAAGCCCATAGACAGGCTGGAAATGTGCAGGGTCGACCGAGGATAGAAATCCCATCGCAAGTCCTCCATGGCACCAGGGACCTGAAGACTAGAGGACGAAGCGTCTGTGTGAGGATGACTGTCCTCCCCCCAGCTTGCCTGGGCAGACCCATTTCAGGCCAGTTGGGTCAGTGTGGACCCTGTTCACTGCCAAAATATGTTGATTTGGATTATAAATGTGTAGCTGGGAAAGCTGAATGTTAGGCACCAAGCTCCTGTCCAGCCTTCCAGGTCTCTAGCAACAGAGGCAAAATGGGGCATTTTTTTTTTTTTTTTTTGCTTTGCTTTTATTTTATTTTACTTTATTTTTTTATTTTTTATAAACATATAATATATTTTTATCCCCAGGGGTACAGGTCTGTGAATCGCCAGGTTTACACACTTCACAGCACTCACCAAAGCACATACCCTCCTCAATGTCCATAACCCCACCACCTTCTCCCAGTCCCCCTTCCCCCAGCAACCCTCAGTTTGTTTTGTGAGATTAAGAATCACTTATGGTTTGTCTTGGGGCATTTTTATGGCAACCAGAGCAGACAAAGACCAGGAGCCCTCGGTATTTATCAGGCCTCAGACCTCTAAGACAGGAGGCTTAAAAATGGGAACATGTGGGGCGCCTGGGTGGCTCAGTGGGTTAAGCTGCTGCCTTCGGCTCAGGTTATGATCTCAGGGTCCTGGGATCAAGTCCAGCATCGGGCTCTCTGCTCAGCAGGGAGCCTGCTTCCCTCTCTCTCTCTGCCTGCCTCTCCGACTACTTGTGATTTCTCTCTGTCAAATAAATAAATAAAATCTTTAAAAAAAAAATGGGAACATGTCTGTCAGTGTAGTAGAATAGGATTTAGATAGTCATTTTAATTTAAAAAGTAGCAGTAACATAATGTGGGATTTCTACACTCGATGCTTGCGAGCAGGGCTGGCTTCACAAGCACGCAGCTGGACAGCCGCACAGGGACTCAAGGTCAGAAAGGCCTTGTGCTTGGCTTAACGTCTGCTGTGGCCATACTGAAATTCTTAGTTTTTGTGCAAAAGACTCCACACTGTCATTTTGTACCAGGTCCTGCAAATTATATAAGCAGTCTCTGTTTATGAACATGCAGAATTAAACTCACACTTACTATATAGAATTGGGGATACTTTTTATATCTCCAGACCACCTGACTTGAAACCCAGAGTAAGTCATTAAGTCTTAGGGCTGAGTTAAAATTGCACACCAAATGCAAATACACATAAAATCTCAAACCAAAGATAATTTTTCTTTGTTTCACAATTTAGTAATCTTGTTATCAAATTAAATTTTAGAACACAAAACCTCTCAGGCAAAGGAGGTTAAAAAAAAAAAAATCCTTGTAGAAATGTATATTTTAAAGCCAAGTAATAATTGAATCCCTGCAGACTAAACAATATCACTTAGCAGCCTGCACAATGTGAAAGACTAAAAGCTTTTAATTAGACTTTTACTCAATAGGGGAGGAAAAAATAATTTAAAAGACTCAGGGCTAAAGCTGAATTGTTAGTTTTAACTTTGAACACAATGAAGGAACGATTTGACTAAATTAGTTTAGCTGTGTATTCATTAGCCTTTAATAGAAATGTGAATGCAAACTGACTCCAGGTTATTGTACTGAGAGCCAGCTTTTTAATTAGTGATTGGCAAAATGTTTATCTAGTTTGTTGTTGGAATGTTGAACCGTTTACACAACAGGACTGTTGTAAACCTTTATGTAATCTTAATTGGATCTTTCAAAAGAACAAGATTTCATGTACATAAAATCACAAACTATAGTAATAAAGTTAGCTAATTTATATCAAACTTGGCACTTAAAAAGAAAAAGTTGTGCTATGTGACTTAATGAGGTAGAGAAATGGTTAACATCTATTTAAACTTAGTTAAATGTGATGCTCAGTTGAACTTGGCCAAACCTTGGTTATCTCTGGCTTTGAAGTTAGACACACCTGATTTCCAGATTGTAAGTGAGTTATTAATTCTATAATATTGAGCACATTAATTAGCCTCTCTGAGCCTCTGTTTCTGTCGGAGGCAGGCCCCTGGCCAGGGCGGCCTCCGCCATTAAAAGATGGCGCCTGGCTAGTTGCCAGGTTAGGATTGCCTCGTGAGACTAAGCAGAACGCCCAAAAAGGAAGTAAACAGCATTGGTTGCTAGCGAAGTTGTTCGTTTAGGTGCACAGCCTGATTCGCTCCCTCCTGTACCCTGCTCGCTGATTGGTCATGTAAGCGTATATAAGTGTGTAGACTTGCGGAAATAAGGAGAGAGAAGATGCATCCGAACCAGGGTTCTTGTCGTCCTTGCGGGGCGAGGGTGATATGTTTCCTTATCTTTAAAATGGGAATTATATAGTAGGTCTTAAATAATGAGACCTATGGCATTGATAACATAAAAGAAAATATGGGGGTGCCTATGTGGCTCAGTTGGTGAGCATCTGACTCTTGATTTCAGCTGAGGTATGGTCTCAGGGTCAGGGTCCTGAGACTGAGCCGCCTAGGGCTCTGCCTCAAGCTCCAAGCTCAGTGGAGTTGGCGTTTCTCCGTTGCCCCCCCCCCCCACCCCACCTAGAGGGTGTGAGTGCTTTCCCTCTCAAATAAATATAAATCTCTGTGAGAATATGTAAAAGCCCTTATTTGAGGAATTCAATATATGGTAGCTATCATCAATATCATCATCATCAGGATTTTTTATTTTTAATACATTTAAGTTAAATAATTTTGAATAGATATAATTAATCACATGTTGCAGAATCCAAATGCTACAAAATTCAGAATGGGAAAAATGTCACAGAGAAAGTGTCTTTCATTCACCATGAATAAACATGGCATTATTTGCACAGATTAAGAGGTTTCTATTTTGTTATAGTATTACATGATTATGTAATATAATTGTAACTTCTAGAGATCATTCTATACAATATAAAAATTCCTCATCTTTTTTAAAGGCCACATGGATATGCATAATTAAATTAAGTAGTGCCTTATTGTTGGAAAATTAGTTTATTTCCACACTTTTTGCAGGTGTAAATATCAATAAAGTAAATATCCTTATGCATAGATTATTTTACACCTGTGTGAGTAGCCTTTTAGGATGAATTCCAAGAAGTAATATCATAGCGAAAGCATATGTGTATTTTTTTCATTTTGATAGATACTACAAATTGCCCTCCACAGAATTATAACAATTTACATTTCCACCAATACCTCTGAGTGCTTATTTTCCATCACCTTCACCAGGAGTGCATCAACTTTTAAGTATCTCTGACAATCTTACATGTGAACATTTTCTTTGTAGTTTCAATTTTCTTATCTTTTATTGTGAAGTTGAGACTCTTTATACATTTCAGAGTAATTTGTATTTTCCCTTCTATGTATTATTTCTTCATGGTCTCATCTCACATTTGTTGGATTACTGGTCTTTTTCTAAAATTTATTTTTGGGAAAGCTATGTATAATCCGAACACCCATCCTTTGTCAATTGTATTTATTTCCCCCCATTTTATCTTCTCATATTTCTTTTATTTTTCTGTAAAGTTGTACATCTTTTGTTTTATAGCTTAAGTGTTTTATATTATCTCTAGAAAACTATTTATCTCCAAGAACAATTTCTTACGTCTTTCATAATTTCTTCTAGTATATTTAGTTTCACTTTTTACATTTAAATCTTTGAATTTGTTTTAGTACCCATTTAGCTGTTTTATCCTTATTTGCTGAATAATTCATCTGCTCACCATTAGGATATAATATAATTTTCATCAGATGCCAAAATTCTTTATTAATAAATTGTTATCTTTTTCTGGATTCTCTATTTAGTTCCATTGATCTACTTGCCTGTCCAAGCAGTTGCTGTTTTAAATTCTGTAGTATATTTTTAAAGATTTTTAAAAATTATTTATTTGACAGACAGAGATCACAAATAGGCAGAGAGGCAGGTAGAGAGAGAGGGGGAAGCAGGCTCCCTGCTGAACAGAGAGCCTGACGTGGGGCTGATTCCAGGACCGTGGGATCATGACCTGAGCCAAAGGCAGAGGCTTTAACCGCTGAGCCACCCAGGTGCCCCTAAATTCTGTAGTGTTTACACTGTTCCAATATCTGTAACTTAAGCAATTTATTGCTACTCTTTTTATCCACATAAAACTTAGAATCAGATTATTTAGTTCTAGAAAACACTTAATAGTATTTTTATTGAGACTGAATTAAGTTTTCAGATTTAGAGAAAATTATGTTTTATGATATTACATCTTCCCACTCAAGAATAGAATATGCTTTTTCTTTTTTCAGAAAGAAAGAAAGGCCCAGCAGGCAAATTTCAGAGGAGAGCAGGAGACAAGAGAAAACTTGCTTTGTGATTGAACCTCCAATCACAACTTTCCCTTCCAGGCTGAGGAAGAGTCTGTAGCATTTCAAAGTATTTTTGTTGGTGTGCCTAGGTGTTCCATCAGTTAAGCATCTGCATTCAGCTCAGGTCCTGGTCTCAGTGTCCTGGGATTAAGCCAGACATCTGTCTCCCTGCTGAGTAGGAAGTCTGCTTCTCCCTCCCTCTCTATCTGCCACTTCCCTTACTTGTGCTCTCTCTCTGTCAAAAAAATAAATAAAATCTTTTAAAAATGGTGTTTTTATTTAGTGATCCAATAGAAGTCACTTGTTAATATATCTTATCCTCATACATTTTGTCATAATGTTCTTCAATTACTTTCTTTCTATTACGGCAATTGGTTTGTTTAGGATGTCCTTTTAAATTAATTTTTTTTAAATTTATACTTATAAATTATATTCATATTTTCCTCGATTTATATTTTCATACAGTCTCATGTTCATCATAGTCTCTATGACTCTAATTGCCTCCAGAGCTCTGGTTATTCTTTTATTCTTATTTATTGACTGATTAGTTAAACGTTATCTCGTTTATTGTTTTTTTGTTTGTTTGTTTTGTTTTTTTCAGGACTGTGATGAGGCAGTTTATTACCCCGGCATGTGTTCTAATGCTTTTTGTTGGCAACTGCTACCTGTCCAGTGATTCTGTCCAGATTCCTGTCTCTAAACTGTCAGTTTGCAGCCCCCATCTTGGTCCTTTTCCACAATTTTCAGCCTTGGTAGGGCTTGGAGAACCCTGTGCGCCATGCTGTTGGAGCCTTGCTGAAGTTGCTGGGCAGGCCCCCCTTTCTCTGATGTTCTCTGCTGGTCTTGGCCTTGAAGGCAACCTTGGGCTGCGCTTCCCTAGAGGTTCCAGTAATGTGCTCTGGTAGCAGGTCCTGCGTAGAGCCAGTTCTCATCACAATGAGCAAGCTCTTTGTGCTTGGCCGACTTGAACAATGCCCACACTTCAGGGAACTTCCCACTTCCCAGACTTTTTGAGGAAGGCTGCCAGAGTCCTCATGGACTCCCGCTACTTCAAGTCATCCACAGGAACTCCATGCCTCCTGCAGCCTCCAAGCTGCCCCTCAGGGGACCTTTTCTTTGTCTTCTTTCCATGACAGTGACAGGGTTGTTTTTATTAAAACAGCTCTTGGGTTTGTTTACTTATGGAATTTTTTGTTATCCAGTTTTCAGTCTTTTTTGTCAATTTCTTTCTTCTGCTTTCATTTAACCAATTCTTTCTTGTTTTCATAATTGAGTTGGGTGTTTAGTTTTATCCTTACTGGTTTACTTATACAGGTCCTTAAGTATATGTATATTCCATGAGTACCATTTTAGCTGGATACAATTGGTTCTGCTAGGTAGAGATACAATTACAATTTTCTAAATATTCTTAATTTTTTGGTTAGGAGTTCCTCCAATCATAAGTTTGTTGTTTTTTAAAGATTATTTATTTATTTATGTGTGTGTTTGTGAGAGAGAGAGAGAGAGAGAGCATGAGCAGGGGGAGAGCAGAAGGAGAAGCATCAGGGAGTTGAAAGCCAGGCTCCATCTCAAGCTGAGTAGGGAGTTGAAAGCCGGGCTCCATCTCAAGACCCTGGGATCATGACCTGAGCCGAAGGCAGACACTCAACCCACTGAGTCACCTAGATGAGCCCCTCCCCTTTCTTTTAATCATACTTTTTTAAATGAGTTTTTAATTTTCAGGTAACAGGATTTTTATTCTCTAGTTTTATTTACCTCTGAGCAGAAAATATTACCATCACACTTTCTATATTTAAATATTTGGTTAGTTTTTGATGTGTGTAATATGTACCCATTTTTCTTATGTACTATGAGCACCTTAAAAGAAAGTATATGCTGTTTTCTTTAAAGAGTTTGATATTTATCTATTCATATCCAATTAAATATATAAACTATTATCTATTTATAGCCAATTAAATATAACACTATTATTTAGTTCTATACTTCTCCTTATTTTTCATCCTTTGTAATTTTGAGAAATAAAGCTTCCTTCTCCCAATACAATTCTGTCTATATTATATTATTTTTGAATATTTTGAATCTTGTATTTAATGAAATAAAAAATAAATAAAAGGGAAAAATCATAACATCAAAAGCTGTTTAAAAAAAGGATAAAATTGAATTAATCAACTCTCAATATATTAAGACACACTGAGAGACATCTAAAGACAGACAGAGACAGAGAGTACAAAGTTACCTATCTCAAGTATGAAACAGGGATTATCACTTTAGGTGCTAGAGGTAATAAAAGAATAATAAATACCAGGAGTATATTTACGCCAATAGATTTGGCAGCTCAGATCAAGTAGACAAACTACTTGAAAGACAAAAAATTATTTAAAGTGATTCAGGAGAAAAAGAGAAAATCTGAGAACCTCTGAAAGTATTCAAGATTTCAATTTATAGTATAATAAAGAAAATCCCAGGCCCGAATAGCTTTAATAGTGAATTCCATCAATCATTAGAAGAAGAAATAATACAAAAACTACATAAATTCCTTTAGGAAATAGAAGTATGGACATGTCTGAACTTCTTTTATAAAACTAGTGTTGCCCTAGTACCAAAATAAGACACAGACATTATAAGAATCTCCTATGAATAGAGATGCAAAGACCCTCAGCAAAATATTATCAATTCAAATCCAACAATCTCTAAAAAAGGTTTTTACATCATGACCATCTACATTTTTCCCCCTCAGGAATCAATGGTTGGTTCAAGATTTGAAAATCAGTCAAATATAAGTTTAACATATTAACAAAGGAGGAAAACCACAAAATTATCTCAATAGATGTAAAGGAAAGCATTTAACAAAATTTGACTTTCACTTATAATTTAGTAATAGAAATGAGCTTCTTCAATCTAATAAATAGTATGCACAAAATACCTACAGCTAACATCATCTTCAATGATTAAAGATTAAAAACCTTTTCCCTGAGATTGGGGGAAAAAAAGAGAATGTTCGCTCAGAGCTGTTCTATTTCACAATGCAAAGGAAGTTGTAGCCAGTGCAATAACACAAACAAGGAAATAAGGAAAGGAACAAAAGGCAGGGAGAGATCACAGGAAGAATGGAAAAAACTGTTCTCACTCTAAGACAATGTTATCATGATCATGTACAATGAAAATCCTAAGGAATCTACAACGACTCTTATCATTTGTAAGCAAATTAGCAAGTCCACAGGATATAAAGAGTATAAAAAATCAATTGGCATTTGTACTCTGACATTGAAAAATTAGAACTTGAAATTATAATTACTACCACTTTAATTGTATTCTAACATGAGATAATCATGGATAAATTTAATAAAATACATGCCAGATCTGTACACTATAAATTACCAAATATTGCTGAGAGAAACTAATGATCCAAATTGATAGAAAGCTTATGTCATATTCATGGGTCAAGACATAATATTGTTAAGGTGTAATTTCTACCCAAATTGGCCTATATATCAACATAAAATCTATCAGAACCTCAGAAACATCATTGTAGAACTTGACAGTCTGACTCTATAATCTGTACTGAAAAGAAAGGACCTCGAAAGGCCCAAACACTGGAGTGTCCTGATCAAAGTTAATGCTGTTACATCATCAAGAAGGGGATACACTGAAGGTGGTAGGTCCATACACAGAGAGTTGTTAATGAGTTATATAACAAGTTCAAAATTGAGGATTTAAGTATAAAAGCAGAATAATTAAGATAATATGGTATTGGCATAAGAATAAATATATAGAATAATATAACAATAGAGAAATACATTCATCAACACCAAATGATTTTGAATAAAAGGAGCAAAGATAACCTAATGGAGAATGGATGCTATTTAACAAACAGTAAGGAAAACCAGATAACCATATAGAAAGATAGGAACCTCAACCTTTATGTCACAATATACAGGAAAATTAACTAAAATAGCTATAAACATAAAAACTAAGCGTTTAAAAATTCTACAAGAAAGATGGGGCTCCTGGGTGGCTCAGTGGGTTAAAGCCTCTGCCTCCAGCTCGGGTCATGATCTTAGGGTCCTGGGATTGAGCCCCACATCAGGCTCTCTGCTCAGCAGGGAGCCTGCTTCCCTTCCTCTCTCTCTGCCTACCTCTCTGCCTACTTGTGATCTCTCTCTGTCAAATAAAAAAAAAAATTCTACAAAAAAGAGAGAAGAAAATATTTGTGGCCTTGGTGTAGGCAAATATTTCTTACATCACAAAGGAAAAATCAATACTTGGATTTCATTGAAATTAAAAACTGGCTTTTCAAAAGTCACCATTAAGATAATAAGAAGGTTAATTACAGATTGGCCAATTTAATTTTTTAAGTTTTTACTTAAGTTCCAGTTAGTTAAAATACAGTGTAGTATTACTTTCAGATGTACAATATAGTGAAGATTGGTATATTTAAATGCACACATGCATGGATGTGCACACACACACTATGTATATATATAATATATATATGTGTAAAGATTTGTACCCATAATATATATCAATAACTCTTATAAATTGTCAATTAATAGGATACACACACACACACACACACACACACACACACATATATTTGTCTTTTCCCCAAGTTCCTGCTAATATTTGGTTTTCAACCCCAGTTCCTGATGCAGAGCTCCGAAATCCTTTGGAATTTCCTGGGTTATAGGACCATCTTTTGTTCTAATAAGGTAACTCTTGGTGGCCTTCATAAATATTCCAAAAGTACAGAACAAGTTGGTGAACATGACCATGCACCAGGAAGGTGGAGCGCCCCAACTCCGCAGAGACAGAAGCTCCTGTATTCAGGACACATCCAGACCTCGCCCTCTCTATCTCTTCAATTGGCTATTCATTTGTTTCTTTTAAAACTTCCTTTGTTACTGTATGATGACTAACATAACATAATGTAAATAAATTAATAAATAAATAAATTAATAAACAAAACATCCTTTGTATTAAATCAGCAATAGTAAGTAAACTATTTTTCTGGGTCCTGTGAGCTAATCTACCAAATTATGAAACCTAAAAACGGGGCCACGGGAACTTTGAATTTACAGCCAAATCAGACAGAAATTGTGGGTAACCTGGGGACCCACTACTTGTAATTGGCATCTGCAGTGGGAGGCAGTCTTGTGGGATTGAACCCTCAATCTATTGGTCTACACAAACTCTGTTAGTGTCAGAATTGGACTTACTTCTTAGGACACCCAGTGTCAGAGAATTTGTCAGTGTGGGAAGAACACCCATACAACCCGGTGTCAGAAGGGTTATGAGTAAAGGAAATGAGTGTTTTTTTTTAATATAATGTAATAAGAAAACAACCTAATAAAACATAAGTGAATGGTCAATAAGCACACAAAGATGCTTAACATCGGGGCGCCTGTGTGGCTCAGTGGGTTAAAGCCACTGCCTTCAGCTCAGGTCATGATCCGAGGCTCCAGGGATGGAGCCCCGTGTCGGGCTCTCTGCTCAGTGGGGAGCCTGCTTCCTCCTCTCTCTCTGCCTGCCTCTCTGCCTACTTGTGATCTGTCAAATAAATAAATAAAATCTTTAAAATAAAAAGATGCTTAACATCATTAATCATCAGGGAAATACAAATTAAAGCTACAATGAAATCCAATACACACCCACCAAGATGGCTAAAATAAAAAAAGACTGACTCTACCAACTTTTGGGGAAGATGTGGATTAACTGGAACTCATATATTGTTACTATAAATGTAAAATGTTAACAACCATTTTAGAAAAGAGTTGGGAAATTTCTCAAAAAGTTAAACAGAACATAAAATACAATAAATCCATCCCTAGATATTTACCCAAGAGAGATGAAAATATATGCTCATACAAAATCTTGTTCAAGGATATTCATGCAGCTTTATTCATAATAACCAAAATGTTGGAATAACATAAATGTCCATCAATAGGTGAATGGGTAAGCGTATTGTAGTAATACCTACAATGGATGTATTCAACAAGAAAAACTAGCTGATTATCATGCCACAACATAACTGAATCCTAAAAAGCAGTATGTTGAGCAAAAAAACCATATATAAGAGAATAAATACTATATGATTCCATTTATATGAAAGCGTGAATATAAAAAATTTAATCTACAGAAATTAGGTTAGTTGTTGTCAGGGGCAGGGTGGGGGTGGGGACTGACAGGAAAGGGGCAGAAGAAAACCTCTTGAGACGATGAAAATCTTCTATATTGTGAAAATGGTTATGTTTGTCAAAATTCATGAATGCTTATAATGGAAGTTTTTCACACAAAATATTTGATTTTTTTAAAAGTGAAAGTGGGTTTTTTGTATTGGAATTGGTGGTGATTCTGTATGTGAGTGATGGGTTTTATATAAGGCACTTGATTTGCAATGGGAGATTTTATCAAGGAAGTTCTATAAGGTGATAGATTCTGCACTTTGGATTCGGATGTTTGAGTGTAGAGTACTCAGCTGGTCCTGATGAGGTTCACTGATTTCCTCTCCCCACACATAATGGTGAAGGTGAGCACAAGAGGGCCAAGCTTTGGGGAGCCTAGGTGGTGTAGTCGTTTATGCATCTGACCCATGGTTTTACTCAGGTGGTGATCTCAGGGTCATGAGATTGAGCCCTGTACCAGGCTCCACGCTCAGCGTGGAGTCTGCTTAAGATTCTTTCTCCCTCTTCCACTGCCCCTCCCCACCTTCTCTCTTTTCCTTTCTCAAATAAATAAAATCTTTAAATAAAAAATAAAAGAGGGCCAAGCATTAACATAAGCCAGAGAGATTGTTCTGAGGCATTCTCTCTCAGAGATCTTTAAATAGTGCCTTATTTCTCTTAAAGATTGTGATGGTTAAGATTGTGATTGGGGTAAGCGATGCCCAGAGTGCTCGCAAAATACTATTTCTGGGTGTGCCCATGAGGGTGTGTCCATGAGTGAAGAAGAGTGCCTTTACCAGTGCAGGTGGGCTGTACCTAAGCCGTTGAGGGCTGACAGAACAAAAAGGAGAGGAAGGGTATTTGCTCGCTTGCTCAAGCTGAACAAAAAAAGGCAGATGGATGGTGAATTTGTGCTCTTGCTTGAACTGGGACACTCATCTTCTGCCCCTAGAAACTGGTGCTCCTGATTCTCAGGCTTTTGAGTTTGCACTATAACTACAACATCACTTTCCTGGGCCTCCAGCTTACAGAGGGCAAACCATGGGCTTCTCAGTCCCCATAATCATTTGAGCTAATCCTTCATAATAAATTTATTTCTGTATATATCTGTATGTATACTATTGTTTCTGCTTCTCTGGAGAACCCTGATGAATACAGACATATGGGAAACTCACTGTTTGTTTCAATTCAAAGGGTCCTATTTATTCCTATGGAAAAATGGAGTTGTACATTGTATAATGTTATCCTTTGTACAGGTTTATATGTATATATCCATATATAATTTCACACTTTCATTATGTTTTCATTTTATCCTTTCAGTATGTTCTTTAATTTTTATTTTACTTTTTAACTAGCCAAGCCTATTGTGGGCAACATTGTTGAATGTAATTTTCTATACTATGTAGATAAGAATGGTGTGGTGTCTGGATATGTAAAATACCTTAAGTCTGGGAGTTCTAAGTTCTCCTCCTGACAAATGATAAGTCACCCAGTTGAAAATAGAATATCTTAGGTTATTTCACTATAAGTGGATATGGAGGTTAAATAAAGTTATTTCTAGGTTTCTACTTCCATAACTAAAGAGCAGAGCCTTGAACTTTTCTTCCTAGTTGTTCTCCACAGCATTTTCCTTACAATTCATGCATAACTAAATGTATTATTTCAAGTAAGCCAGATCTGGGTTCAGATTCTGACTTTTCCCTTGTCCTGGCCCTTGAGTGACAACTCTCTAATCTCTCAACTCTCTTTTATTAGATGGAAATGATAATGTTACCTTTCATGAGTGAGAGAGAATCCATAGAGGTCGGGCATATCAGTAAGGCTTCATGGAGTTAATGACATTTAAAATTCCCTAATTCATAGGTAAGTTATCAAGAAATGGGATGAAGAATGTAGCATTCTGAAGTGGAACACTGTTCTCAGCAAAGGAACTGAGGTAAGAAATTACAGGGTATATTTGACAGCTATACTGGTTTGTACATGGAGTGAGAAAAATTTTCAAAGATTATTTATTTATTTTGAGAGATGGGGTGGGGAGAGCAGCAGAGGGACAGAGAAAGAGAGAGAGACTCAGAGAGACTCTCAAGCAGACTCCCTGCTGAGCACAGAGACTGATGTGGGGCTCCACGCGATGACCCTAAGCTAAAATCAAGAGTCAGACGTGCAACCAACTGAGCCACCCTGGTGCCCCTGGAATGGGAAATTTTTAGGAGAGTTGCGAGAGATAAAACTATAGGAAGGCATTGAATGCTAAATCACAGAATTTGGATTTATATAACCACTAATGGGGATCAACAAACGTTCTTGCCCAAGACAAGGATTGACCAGAATTCTTTTTTAAGAAAAATATTCTCGTAATGATGAAAGGAGTACCTGGATCTTGAGAAAGCAATTATCAAAATCAAAGAGTGTGGCAGGTAGGAGTTTACATAAAGCAGAACATCAAATGTAAGACACCATCAGTTGTAAGATGCATCATTAGTCTACTTAGTTAAATGAAAGAATGGGTAGGGCTGCTAATTAAACTGTGACACAATCCTAATACATCACTGATTGTGAAACATATTCCAGTTTCAGAGATGCTACTATTGGAACAAATATGTAGGTTAGAATTGATAAAATATGGTATAATGGTTGTAATGAAAAGGAAGAAGAGATGAAAAGTTTTGACAGAATCTACTAACTGAATTACCAAAAAAAAAAAAAAAAGAGTGGGCATAGAAGGAATCAAACGTGGGACTGAGATTTTTAGTTTTACTTCTTAAAGCTAGTATCAAAAAATGGGGATGATGTTATTGTGGTACCATTAGAACCTCTGGGATGTTGTGGATCAAAGGGCTGGGAATGTGAAACAGAACTTGTAGGCATGGTCGTTATTTGAGAGTGATATTTGAAAATCACATACTTAGGAATAATCATTGAAGTCATGTGACTATGTGAGCTCACTAAAGAACAGAGAGTAAAGAATAGAACTAAGGACACAAAGGTACATTTTTGCAGGAGAAAAAAAGAACAAAGAAAACATAAAGAAAAATAATTAAAGAATAGAAAAATAGTCATTCTAGGATAGGAAACCCTATCTTAGTTAGGGAAGAAAAACATTTCCAGAAGAATGTGTGTTGTCATTAGAGGCTGTAGAGTGGTTAAGGACGAAGGAAGCCAACCATTGGGAACAAAAAAAAACATGGTTCTGTTTCAAAGTTAATTAAGTGAAGTTAAGATTTTACGTGCTGAAAAATATTCTCAAAGAAGCATGCTGAACAGATTTTATGTTCTTTTCTTTCTTGAGAACTTTCCAGCATTTAAGAGGGACACATTTTGTTTTAAAAGCTAGTATATAGGTGTTTAGAATCTGCCCCACATTTTAAAAAGCTAATGCATGCAATTTACCAGTAATCTTAACCAAATCTGAAACATAGCTGTCATAATAACTTCTCCACTTCCCAGTATTGCAGATGGTCATTAGAATTTTCAAAGAGAAAAAATAAATGTAGCATCCAGAAATATAAAAACAGAGAGCAAAACATTTCTCCAAATGAATAAATAAATATTAATATGACTCATATTAAAAATACTTCTTAGCAGAGGATAAAGATATATGGCAAATATTCTTCCAGAGCCACAAGCTCTACTTTATCACACCTTCTCATAGGGAACATATTTTCACTGGAAGGAAATCCCTCATCTCGTGCCCAACTCCTCATTTATCCCCCCAAAAACCTGTTAGATCACATGAAAGAAGATTGGAACTTTCTGGGTCCCCACGTGCATGGACCTCTCTTCCTCCATGCCAGTTTTTTGTTTGTTTTTGCTTGTTTGTTGTTGTTGTTGTTGGTTTGTTTCACAGCTTGTGTTGTATTTCTCAGTGAGAAGAATAATCCAGCATCCAACTCATCTATTGTTGGACATCATGGCCTCTGAGGAAATTGTCAAACTAAATGCATTTCTAGGACCATGCCTGGGAAAAGGGAAGGGGCTAAGAAGAAACAAATCACTGTATTCAATGACTTCTACTCTGAACATTTTTATGCTAGCAAAATCATAGTAAAATAAGCAATAAGGAAAGCCTCGGTGTAGAAAATTCAGGCTCAAAAAGTAGGGATGAAAACTAATATTTGTTGAACCTTTAAATATGAGGCAAAACCTCTACTAAGTGTCCTAGAGATATTCTTTTATTTTATTCTCAAAACTACATTATGAGATGTATCTTATTGGTCCCATTTTCCAGGTTCTGATACTGAAGATGCAAGACATTATTTGTCTACTGTGTGACAAATCAGGATTCAAATCCAGGTCTCACTCCAAAATTCATGACTTTTCTACAACACAGTGTCACCTGCTTGAATAATGGGGAGGAAGTGAGGACTGAGACTCAAAGCTGTGTTTGGAACACATTAACAATCAGTTTTTCTGAGCTGATTATGTATGGAGCGCTCAGTTTTCATTTATTTTTTTTGCCATCAGTTTAAACAAATATCACCTTCCCACCATGCTTTTCTGTGTCAGCACTCCTCTCTCTGCAGTAGGGAGACACCAAAGTAGCCAGCCTAGGATTTAAAGCTAGTCCACCCTTTTTATTTATTTTTTATTTTATTTATTTTTTATTTTATTTTTATTTATTATTTTAAAAGATTTTATTTATTAAAAAAAATTTATTTATTTGTCAACGAGAGAGAGAGAAAACACAAGCAGGGGGAGCAGCAGTTTCCCCGCTGATCATCAGGAGCCTGATGCAGGACTTGATCGCAGGACCCGAAGACCATGACCTGAGCTGAGCTGAAGACAGACACTTAACCTACTGAGCCACCCAGGCACTTTTAAATAGTATAAGCTTTTATCCACACTTTTAAAAAGTATAAGCTGCTTCTGTAAGTTAGATAAAAGTGGTTTATAGTTAGCTATTTCTATTTGCACATAAATAATAGCCTAAAGCTTCTTCAAATTTTATATATATATATATATATATATATATATATTTAAATATTTTATTTATTTATCCATTTGACAGACAGAGATCACAAGTAGGCAGAGAGGCAGACAGAGAGAGCGGGGAGGAAGCAAGCTCCCTGCGGAGCAGAGAGCCAGATGCGGGGCTCGATTTTAGGACCCCAGGACAATGACCCGAGCCAAAGGCAGAGGTTTTAACCCATTGAGCCACCCAGGCGCCCTCAAATTATATTTTTAATGGGGGCAGATGTGCCCTAGCGCACAGTTTTTCTTACAAGAACTCTCCGACTTTTTCTGTTCTATATACTGCACATTAACTTTTGACAAAGAACTATTAAAATACAGCTATTGTATCTCAAATGCCCACCAAAAATAATATGGGAAAGTGGCCCCAAATCGGTGACACAAAGGCAACAAAATCTACCTCCTAATATTATTGTGAATATTAAAGATGATTTATTCATTCAAAAATGGCTTGTCGGGTACCTGCGATGTGCCAAGAACAGCTCTAGTTAGGTAAATTGCCCAGCAACATGCACGGCGCAGACCTGGTGCCGAGGAAATAAGGGAACAGTCTTCCCCTCACAGGACCCCAAGAGAATATCCACACAACTGTTAAAGGGACTGCGCATGACTCCTGAGAGGTGTCCTTTCTCCTTTGGCCCCTGGCAGCACAGTGACCACTGAAGGGCAATGGCTCTCTCATCAACAGAGGCCCTGCCCCGTCTCCTTGCCCTGTAGCGACTCGGCTGGGTCACACAGTGCTGTGTGAAGGAGCAGCATATTGGCTTTTATGTTATTTACTTCTTCACAGCAGGCTAGGATTTTTATGCCAAAGCCCACCAAACTTAAGTTCTTACACATGCAGTGGCTTTAAATATAACCCAAACAAGAATATTTTTAGCCATTTAGAGCCTGCCTGCTTTGCTTACCCCGGGAAACCGTACCCAACATCTGCTAATCATAGATAAGTCAAACTAAGTACGCACAAACAACAACAAAAAAAACACTCTTAAGAAACTAGAAAGTTGCTGTTCAAGGAGTATGAAGTTTCAATTATACAAGAGGGAAGGTTTGAGGGTATTATTTACATGCAAATAGAAATACCTAATAATCAACTGTGTTTATCTAGTTTATAGTAGCAGTATTTTATATTGTATTTAAAAGTGCGAACTGGGTTTAAATCCCAGATGGCCACTTAGTAACTAAGGACTTGGCCAAGTTATTTACCTTCTCTAGGCCTCAGTGTTTTGATCTGTGAAATAGAATAACATTTAGGATAACCCATGTAAAATTGCTGATATTTGACAGTTTTTGAACTAGAAAGAGGGCAATTTCATGTGGTTTCATCTAAAAACTAACTCTAATATGTATGCCAAAGGGATTATAGAAATAATATGCGGAGAGCATCTAGCACACTTCCTGGAATATATTCAAAGCACGATAATGTTCTCTCATATTTCCCCTCAATTCTCCGTGGAGGATGCTGACCTTTACGTATAATCTGGTCTTAATTTTCTGTGTTAGTGAAGATAGCCAGGGGATGGAAAACCAAATACTGCAAGTGATAATCATAATCTCTAAGAGCTAAATTGGACGTTGGGTGTGAATTACTCCAGCCTACTAATTTTTTAGGTGAAGACTATGAACTTGGACACTAACAGAGAACTCCTTCACCATCCTAGATTGGGATCATGATCTATAAACCCCTAATTTTTCTTACAGAACCAGTCTATCTGCTTGTCACAGAATAACTCTTAACTCAAAATTTAAATGCCAAAACATGTAAGAGGGACTTTTGGTGATCATTTTAAAGTTTGAAATAGAATTTAACATCATTGGCAGTTTAGACTAATATGAAGATGCTGAACATTATGAACTGAAACCATTTCACAAGGTTTAAGTCATCAAGAACATTTATTAAAACAGAGGAAAAAATCCCTACAATAGAGCTAAAACATTAAATTAGCTCTAATTAAACAATATAGACCTTCATAGATTGTCCATGCTAGTTCCTCTAAATTTCTTCCCCTCTGTCAACTATTGTTGATAGAAGGGGACTGTTCTGTCAACTATACCTTTTGGACCTCCTAGGTAAACTTATTCCACGTAAACTTTAAAATGATAATATAATATTATTCACAAAATTTTTAAAATCCCTTTTTGATTGTAGGCATGCTATTGGTTTATACTCTGCTACAGTGTATATACAGGCTATATCTAAAATAAGAATACCAGCTGCAGGAAATAGCAGAGTGTCATGACCACTTCAATTAAGAAGTATAGTCATTTGTTAGCTTAATTAAAACTCTAGGCTTTGATTCAGAAAAGTGTTGACTAAAATTCAGCCTCAACTAGACTCCAAATTGGCAAAAAAGCAAACATGTTTATATATGGTCAGTAATGGCAGACAGCCTTGGAAAAATTGAGTTGAAAAACAAGGAATTATTTACTGGGTATGAAATGTAAGCATACTATAATCCATTTTTCCTCCGCTTATACCCATCCCTGGTATTATTATATAGCCTATGGAATTCAAATTGCATTGCAATCTGTTTTTTGCTAATGTACTGTGTCAAATAGGCCAACAACTCAGAAACATCAAACTACAACTATAGCCCATTTTTAATAAAGAGTAAAGTTATTGCCTAGGTATTTATCTACAGTAGTAGTGCTGATGTTCATAGACAAGGGACAAGTTAAATGGAACAAATTAAGAGAGAAGAAAACAAGTAAAAGATTGTCTCAGAGATGACTGAATAAGGCCACCAAAGATTCACGAGCATAGCACTACTCTGTCATTTATTTCTCTGCAGTATATTCAAAGGTGGTTCCTAAGCAATCCTGGCAGTAGTCATCTTTGCTTCCACTACACTGGACTCACTGCCTTGCCTAGCTGGGGATCAGTTCATTTTTTTCTGATTAAATTTACAAGAATCATGCAAAAACAATTGCACTGTGAGTTTTGCCTCTGATACTCCAGTCAACCAAATGTAAAAGTGGCATATGGCACAAAAGCAAGCTGCAGATGGCCCAACAGCAGCCGTGCACATCTGGCACGGGGCTGTTTGAGTTTGTATTTGCCAACTTGCCAGATGACTCTTTCTGGAGAAGAGCCCAATAAGAAATATTCACTCATCTTCCTTCTTCTACGGACTCAATGCTTTAGCCACTCTTCTCAGCCTCATCTGTATAGCCCAAATAATCACAGATTCTCAGCCCTTCTAAAAGAGAAAGAGAAAGGGGGCAAAAAGAGAGAGAGAGAGAGAGAGATAGAAAGAAAAACCCACAACCAACAACTCCATTTCAGTTTTCTTCTAAATGGTATCCAGGTTTTCTGATTTTACAACCTCTGTGTAACCACTTCAGAGCTTTATCTTTGGGAGCTAGTTAGACGGCCTATAAAATGGAAGAACATTTAGTGCAAATGATTATGCAGTGGTAAGAATACGTTGATAGAAATTCAGGAATATCGATCTCCCTCCAAAAGCTTTGCAGCTAGATATTGGAATCAAGCTGTCAAGATATTTTCAATCTAACCCAATTTGATATCAGGGGTCCAACTGGAATAGATTATAAAGAAATCACTCTTTTGCTACAAAAATTAGTTTATCTTGTAGGTAATTTACATGTTCTAGAGAAAGTGTACATGCTCTCTTTAAGTATGAACTATCTGTATAAAATGTCAGCAGGAGTCATTTTTGCTAATCTCCTCACATTTCTAACTCTCTCAAATAATTTGCATTTACCTAAACATACCATGACGTAGCCCATTTTCCTACAGTTGCATATACTTTTCACTCTATCTGAAATATTCTTCTACTTTTTGACTTAGCACTGTCTTATTCATCAATCAAAATTCAAAATGTTACCATTTCTAAAAAGATTTCGCTTCTTTTTCCTTTTCAGCAGCTCCCCAAAATACCTCCTTTGTGTTTTCATAGTGTTTTGAATATGACTTTTTTTTTTTTTTAATGTACTCTCCTGGTTTATCTCCTTGATTAGTGTGTTGGTTTGTGAATGCTGCCATAACAGAGTCTCACAGACTAGGTGGTTTAAACAACGAAAATTAATTTTCTTATAGTTCTGGAGGCTAGAAGTCAGAGGTCAAGATGTCATCATGGTTGTTTTAATGAGGTCTTTCTCTTTGGGTTTTAGATGGCCCTCTTCTCCCTGTGCCTTCACACAGTTTTCCCTCCATACATGATAACATCCTAATTTTTTCTTCTTAAAAGTACACCAATCATATTGGATGAGGGCCTACCCTAATTACCTCATTTAAATTTAATTAACTCTTTAAAGACACTCTCCCCAAATATAGTCACTTTTTAGGGTTGGGACTTCAATATATGAATTTAGGGAATACACAGTTCAGCATGTAACAAGTAGGTTATGAATACTTTGAAAGTAATATTGTTTTAGTTACTTATACATTTCCAGTTTCTAGCACAACCTTCATTGGGTACCTTGAGAGTAAGATCTCAGATAATTTCTTTTAGGAACAATGGAAGAAATGGAACTTGAAGGTAGGTCCAAATCCATAGGGAGGATAGGTCTTAGGGTGGACATGTAAATAGCATTAGTGTACAAGATTCAATTAATGACCTAGGAGGCCTGTTCACTCGTGCTGTTAGCTGGGCAAAGGATAATCATAAAAGGTAAATGTGAAGAAATTATGGTCACTGGGGGGTAGGGTGGGTTCAGCCACAACAACTGGGAAACCAGGACACAAACTAGCAAATGCAGTTCTTGAAAGAAAAGAAGAATGAGTCAGGAATCCTCACACTGAAATGTAACAGTATCATTGGTGCCAATGTCTCAGGACACGTGGTCCTCATCAGTCAGCTATTACCATAGGATGCTGTGTAACAAATCACTCAAAATTCATGGGCTTAAAACAGCAATAATTTGTTCTTACTCAGGTATCTGGGGTTCAACTAGGGTTTTGATGATCTACTGGGGCTAAATTGACTATACTGTGGCTATATTTGCTTCAACTTATTATTGTGTCTAGACTTATTTCCCCATTGTGGGAAGGATCAGGTCAGCTCTGGATATGTGGAGCTCAGGCTGTACAGGCAGCATTTACCCAGTAGAAGTTCTTCTCATGGTGATAGCAAAAGTACAAGAATGCAAGCTCAATCATTTCGTTCACATCTCATTGGCCTAAGCAAGTCACACAGTTGGGCACAAAGTCAAGATAAGGAGGGAGTTCTCTCCACCTTTAGTGGGAAAGATAACAATGTCACATGGAAAAAACCACAGATAGGAGGGTGGTAAACAATTGGGGCCAAAATGCGATCTACCATAAGCCCTTTGAGGTCCTGAGTACAACTTTACAGAAGAAAATGGAGAAGTTGACTCTCATTCACTTTGTAGTTGTTTTACCTTTACCTAAATAACCCTCATTTTAAAAAAGGAGAAAAAACACAATTTTCAGATAATATACAAAGAGATTTATATAGTCATTAACACAGAATTTTACAATCTCTCCTCAATTTTAGCTCCTTCCCAAAACAATAGTTTGCACGTGGCTAAATCCTTTGCCACATACAGATCTCAGAATAGTTATACTGTCTATGTTGGATATGCTACTGTGTGCTCTCACAGCACTCTGAACTTTCCTGGTCTTTGAAAATCTCTTGCTTGCTTCACTGAAGAGACAACCAGGTCTGTGGCTAGGTTGTTAAGTGCTTTGACCTGAACATCTAACAGTATCTGGCACAGAGCATGTATCAGGTACATTTGTGTTGAATGAGAAGGAGTGATGTTCTTGACTTAGAGATAGGCTTCTCAGAGTTAAGGAGTAACTAATTCTGGAGGACCAAGGTGAAAAACTTGAATATAGATTCAGAAATTTTGACGAGAAGGAATATTACTGTATCTTAGAAGGGCCCAAGCTTAAGTCCTGCATCTCAGTCAAAAGGACTCCTAAAGGGTAGATCACAAGGCCTCTGGATACAAAGTGAATGCAGTGACTTTTAAGTTCACATTTTAAGTTCACATTTGGGCCCTTCTGCTCTACAGAATAATGCTTTTTTTCATCATTATACTTCTTTACTATGGCATGTAAGTGTTCCTTTAGGATGAATTTTTGGATCTGGATTCTTGGGATCAGAACATATAGGTTAAACTCGCTTTGGGGAGGTCAGGAGAATGTCTGAAATCGAATTCAGGTATCTTGTTAATGACAGAAATCCTTCTGGCACTAGGAGCTAACTGAGGTCTATGTCTGCCACTTGAGTGAAAACCCCAGATGATGTGTGTGTATGATGAACCAGCAGAGGCAGCAGCCAGTTTCAAAGGTGCAGAGGCTGAGGCATTGAGCCCCTTGGGAGAGATCAATAGGGATTCTGGAAAACTAGTAATGCTTCTAAATTCATTACCTTTTAATATAATAGGTTGTTGAAAAGCACTAAAATAAAATAATGAAGGTCATATGCTAAAACAACAATGGTATTCCAGTTTTTACCCCCCAAAATATGCTTAAAGGCTTGTTTAAAGATAATGCCCAGTTTGAGTTGCTTTGGAAGTGACCAGGCAGCAGTGTTAATTGGGCAACTGAACAGAAACCAACAAGACAGAGGATCATAGGGGAAGGGAGGGAAAATGAAACAAGATGAAACCAGAGAGGAAGACAAACCATAAGAGCCTCTTAATCTCAGGAAAGAAACAGGGTTGCTGGGGGAGCGGGGGTGGGAGGGATGGGCTGGCTTGGGGATGGACATTGGGGAGGGTTTGTGCTATGGTGAGCACTGGGAATTGTGTAAGACTGATGAATCACAGACTTGTACTCCTGAAACAAATAATACGAAAGAAAGAAAGAAAGAAAGAAAGAAAGAAAGAAAGAAAGAAAGAAAGAAAGAAAGAAAGAAAGAAGGAAAGAAAGAAAGAAAGAAAGAAAGAAAGAAAGAAAGAAAGAAAGAAAGAAAGGAAGAAAGAAAGAAACCATCCAAACCTCTCACCACAGCTTTTCAGGGCCAAATGCCACCTGCTGAGAAAGGCCTTCCCTGACCACACTACCTGCACAGTTTCTCTATCGCAGCCACCCTTGGTTCCTTCACCGGATTTTTCTTCACAGTACCCATTGTTCTCCAAAGTTCTCTTGTTTATTGATATATTTCTTGTTTATTATAATATCCCCTACTAGAATAGAAGTCCCTTGAGGGCAGCAAGCCAGTAAATATCTGTTGCATGAATATATGCCTGAATGAACAGAATGACGTAAAGCAGACTCTGCTATAATACTGACACTTGAGATCATGGGTAGAAGGTCCCATATCAGACTATTGCCATACCCTGTTACAGGATTGATCTCAAAGTTTAGAAGAATTAGTTAGAATGATTGTTAATAAAATATTGATCCACATATACAGAACATTTACATGGGTCAAGTACTATATGAAGCACTTTACATACATTAACATTTAATCTTCAGATAAACCTATAAGTTAAGGTACCATTTTTACCTCTATTTTATTTTTTTACCTCTATTTTATAGGTAAAAAAACACTGGTGGTTCCAGTGATGAACCTACTTGCTGAAAGACTTTTGGTAAGTAAAGCGTGCAAAGATAGGATCCAGAGATATTTTATTTAAACTATAAGCCCAATATAGGGCTGCCTGACTACCCACAGGTAGCCCCTCTCGGTATGTTGCTTTTCTAACAGCTATTCCATTAGAGGATGTAAGTAATTACCTCATATTTTCCTTTTGCTTCCTTACCACTCTTCCTTTTCCTCATGCTGCAGAGGACTTGCAATCTAGAATAAATCTTACTTCATATTTCCCTTTCTGTCCTGGCTCATTATGACCTTGAAGGCCCATGGAGTTTCTGCAGATCTCTCCTTATAGGTCCCTAAATCCTTGCAACATACATTTCCTTTTCTGTCTGTCTATTTTGGTTACTTCTTGGCAGTCATGCTTTCCTTGCCCATTACTCATCTTCTGCTGTCACCGACTATTGCATTTCATAGAACATTCTAACTAAATTTATAATCTCTTTAGTACATAAAACTAGATTGTCCATATACAAATTGAAAATTCCAATTTACTAGTGGATTTACTTTCTGTTTTGAAGACTTTAATATTCCCATCAGAGTTAGAGCAGTTCAAATAACAAGAAACATCTCCCAGGTAACCTCCAAGTTTCTAATTTTCTGTTGTGATTATTACACTTGGCTTATCCTCGGACATTTCAAATTCCTAAAGTCTACATGAAACAAGCATGTCTGTGATGACAGGTTTGGGGCTCAAATAGTTTCTTCTTTTCAGTGTGTCCACAGAAACATAATGATGAGCAAAGCAGTAACTAGCATACCAATTATCTAACCAGACATAGGAATTAGGCTTAGAGTCAACAGCTATAGTAAAACAGCTGGATCTGCTCACAACTAGGCTATATTCCTAGAAACTATGAATCGTGGCCTTGGAAAATGGTACCATGGAATAGTTTTTTTGTTTGTTTCTTTTCCTCTAGGAGTTTACTTTTTTTTTCTTCATTTTAGAAAGAGAGAGAGAGAGAAAGCATGAGAGAGTACACAAGCAGAGAGCAAGGGGGAGGGGCAGGGGGAGAGGGAGAGAGAGAATCTCAAGCAGGCTCGACGCAGGGCAGAGAGGTGAGGCAGGGCTCAATCTCACAACCCTGAGATCATGACCTGAACCAAAATCAAGAGTCAGATGCTCAACCAACTAAGCCACCCAGGCTGCCCCCCAAGAGTTCAGTTGTCTAGTGCAGTGTTCTTTATACTCAGCACATCCTAGTTTACGCAATAAAAATACATTGTTTGCCAGGCAATACAATTGAGATTCAGCTACATGTTAGTGCGTTTGTTCAGCAACTGGTCCCTCATTATGACAGAAGTTAAAATAAATACTAGCTCCAGTCTACATATTCTTGAATTCACAACACTAAAAGCGTGCCTATTCCTTTACTTTTGGCATATTTTCACATGGTTGCTTTGGCTTGTGTTTTTTACATGTGGCTGGTTAAATATAAAGCGGCATGAAACTCAGAGTGAAATAAATAACAATCGAAAGGGCAAACCAAAAACAGTTCACAACAACAGGGCTTTGTAAAGCGGCGGCTTAGTGGTAATTGAGACATGGGTTAGAGAACTGCTTCAGCAACCACTGCCTCTGGAGACCTATCTATGTTCTAATCAGATTTGATCTTAATACAAAACGCCAAACACGAAATACCATGTGTAGGAAGGTCTAAGTTCATGACTTTGGTATTAATCCCATACTAAACCCACGCATCAAACTCCATGAACTTTAACTGAAATGGGGAAAGACAATTTCAGAACCTGCCTGTAGGTGGATAATTTATGATGTAGTGAGAAATAGACGACTTTCTCTACCTGAGCAACACAAAGGGCCACCTTTACTGTCATCAGTTACTTTTGTACAACACTGGGGTCAGTCTCTGCCCCCAATTACTCAAGTGCAAGAACAGAACTGGTAGCAAGAAAATCAACAGATCCTCAGAAGTTGTAAAGCAAACCTGGAAGGGTTAAGCTGTTAACACTGGTCTCTCTATCCTCTGCCCTGCATACCAGGAAAGCTTTGCAACATTAAGAAACTTGCAGTCAGACTCTAGAATTCTGATCCTAACAGAAGGCTCTGAGTTCAGTTCTGCCTATAGTATGCATAAGTCTGGGGAGCAAGCAGCAGCCTACTTGGAGTATCGCACACCTCTCTTTTTTTCCTTCACCTGAAGCAGGACTGAGGCAGGCCAGAAGTGTCCGACTACCAAGGAAGCTGCTGAATGAAGAAATTCTTTTCAGAGGGGAGAAGTTTCCCTCCCCAGCTCAATAGGACTTAGCTTTTCTGTACAGTGAGAGCGGCAGCTTGTGAGTAAAACAAAGTGAGTAAGACAAAAGTTAGTTATGACTCTGCCAAAGCACAAGCCCAGTGTTTTGTCCATCGCCATGGCTGGTTTTCTATCTGCATTGTAAGGGCTTGGTCCTGGATCAGGAGACACTGACCACATCTTCTAACCCCCAAGTCATTTGTTGCTCACAGTGCTCCAACATCTAGGGTGTCTCTTACTCCTCGATTCAACCCGAGAATCTTTGAACTTATTAGATTTACATAAACAGGATCCCCGGTAAACTTTTATTAGAATCGAAGTTGTATGGCTTAAGATTTTGAAAATCATTGCAGAAGTGGGAGCTCAAATTTTTCTTTACTCCTCACACACGTTCCTCTTGAAGAAATGGCCAAATATGGTTCTAAGGAGGCAGTGAAGCCAGTTTGTAGGGAAGTGTAGCTGGTAGTAAATGGAATTATACATTGAACTTGAATGAAACCACTGGTTTGGGGGAACAGCTCTCCCTTTTATATTTAAAATGGAGTTGAGGAGGTTATAAAGGAAGATGAGATAAGGGTACCTCCTACTGAAGAAGCCTTAAGGGACCAGGGTGGGGTTAAAGGCAGGAGACACAATGAGGGTACTCCAACCTATGTGACATGAAGGTCCCTTGTCTTCTTTCCCATTTTTTTCTTCCTGATTTTAGGGTGAAAACTAAAGGCAAAATCATATGCATATTTAGTGGACAAAGGAAAGGTTTTTTCTGCCTTTAGGCTGGGCCATTATGTAATGGAGGTAAAAGTGCGGTTGAGGCTCACTTGTGATTCAGTCCAGCTTCATTGGATAAAAGATAAGATAGGGATTGGAGTGCAATGCTCTAGCTAGTGAAAAGTGAATGCACATTGCTGGAGTGTCTCCTGAGGATATATAGCTCATGGATAACAGCAGCTATGATAAGTTCAAGATTCAGACTGCGGTTTCACACCCCCAGGGATCTTTCCTTCTAAGAAATATGAATAATAGAGTGTTTTAAGAGGCAGAGATCAGGATTTTACAGAAGTGAATTACACTCTTTCTGAAATGCCCACAATGGTTAAAGACCTTCCTAAGGGACAAACCTAAGAGGGTAGTCCCCAAGCAGATGTATTTTTAGGAAGGATAGATATCTAAATATGTTTTCTTGCCTTCAGCAATTTCTTCTGCACCTCATAAAAGATTTAAATGCATCTGGCTGTGTAACAAAGATAGAAAAGCCTGGAAGTCTGCAAGGATTGAAGACTATGGTCGACATCTACCATATCCAAATTTTAGGTTGGGCTTTTAGGGACCTTGTTTGAGGAGACGTAGGACCTGGCAGAGATCACTGCCGTAGTCTACTCAGGCCACCATAACAAAATAGCAGAGACTAGGTGGTATAAACAACAGAAATTAATTTTCTCACATTTCTGGAGGCTGGAAGTCTGAGATCAGTGTGCCACCACCATTGGGTTCTGGTGAGAGCTTTCATCCGGGCTTATAGAGAGCCACCTTCTCAGTGTGACCTCTCAAAGCAGGGCCGAGGGCGGGGGTGAGAGGGAGAGAAAGAAGTAGGTGAGAGAGCAGCCACAGCAGGAGCAGAGGGAGATAGAGAGAACTCTGTCTGGTATCTCTTCTTAGAGGACACCAGTTTTATCATGAGGATCCTGCCCTTGTGACCTCATCTAAACCTAACAGTGTCCCCAGGTGCCCCATTTCTAAATATGATCATCTCGAGACTTAGGGCTTCAACATATAAATTTGGGAGAGAGACAATTCAGTCCACAGCGGAGGGTTTCTGAATATAATATTGCTCTGTATCTATAAGCACAAAAATGCCAAATTTATTATAATGAGGCACTAGGAAGGTCCTTAGAAACAGGATTACACCTTTAAGAGATGCAGCATAATGCAGTGAATTAAACATGGGTACTTGGAGCAAGATAGATTTGTCTTGAAATCCTATTCCGGCACTTGTAATCTCTGGGATGGCAGAACTCTGGACTAGGGTAATACTAATTCCTACTTAACAGAATTATTGTGAAGATTAGTGAAATAAAATACAAAACCTCTAGCACCATGGCAGGTACTGTTACTACTCATAAATATTAATTCACCCTTCCTCCTTACGTCAATTAGAAATGTTTGAACACAAATAACAGTAGCCTTGTCACTAAACACACTTTAATTGTCTCTCAAAATTAACAAAAAGTCTGCAAGTAAAAAGATCTTAGCTTAGAACAGTACCTCAATAATGCCCTCGAGGACTTTTTATATTTTCTTCACCCACCTTAATGTTGTTTTATCAGACAAGAGCATCATCAACTGCCCCAACAGGAATGTGTATGTGCTTGTTCCCAGGTGGCTTGGTATACTGTTTGTCACCTCTTGGTCACCAGATGGCCAGTGCAACCCCAAACACGATACCTATATTCCATAAAAGAAGGAAAAACGGCAGGACTACCTGTTTATTTTATTAGTAAAGCAAAAGTATCTCAGGAACCTTCCAGTGAATTTCCTCTTAATGCTTCCTTTGTCAATTAGTCACCCTCCCTGGAAAGGAGCCCGAAAAGCAGTAATGTAGCTCTGCAGCTTCTGTACTGGACATGGTATAGAAGGAAATTAACAGTGGCTGATAGGTTAGTTCTCTGTGGTAGGCAGAATTTGAAGATGCCTCTCACCCCCAGTTCTGGTATACAGCCTCTAGCGTATACAAACCTCTCAGTTATACTATCAAACTCTAATATAAGTACTGCTAGGAAGGGATTTTTACAGATGAAATTAAGGACCCAAGTCATCTGACGTTAACAAAGGGAAATTACCTGGGTGATTTTTTATTTAATCACATTGCCCTTTAAATAGGAGTCTAGATGTCAGGGATAAAGAAACCGAGGAGAATGCAAGGCACCTTTGCTTGTGGGATGAAAGAGGAGGCCACGTGACAAGGAATGTGGCAACCTCTAGGAGTTGAGAATCGCCCCAGCTAACAGCAAGCAAGAAAATGGAGACCTCAGGCTATAAACACAGGAAGTGAATTTTGCCAGTAACAAGAATGAGTTTAGAAGAAGATTGTTTTTCCCCCAGAGCCTCCAGGCAGGAATTCAATTCATCTGCTGTCTTGATCTCAGCCTTGAGAGACCCTGAGAACAGCCAAGCTGTGTTGTACTTCTGACCTACAGAACTAGGAGCTAATAAATGGGTGCTAGTTCCAAAGCCACCAAGTTTGTGGTAATTTGTGACACAGTTTTAAAAAACAAACACACCATCCAACACTGCCCACTGCATCTCCTGATTTTATTTTTAAAGTATTCTCATAAAACATATAACAAGTTATATTTATTCAATCGAAGTCATTATGAAAATAGTGTGTGGTGGAGAGATGAGAAATACTTTGAGGAAAAAGATTTATTTAAATCAGCATAATGAAAAGAGGCAGAAGTAAGCTGTAGTGAGTTTTGACTGAAGTCTCTAGTTTGGAACAGTTTGAGCCTTAAACTTGAAAGTGACAGGAAAATTATGTACTTAGCAATTAAATTAAATTTTCCCAGAAATAAGGAAGTTCTAAAACTTAATCCAAAGATGGCATTGTTTTCTAAAGCAACTACACCATCATTTGTCCCAAGAGACACTCAGACATTAAACAAAGATATGAACTTGGCCATTCTGGCTTCACTAAAAAGGCCTTCTCCATGCCTGCATCTTGAAAGGCACTTTTATTAATTAAATTCGCTTAGATTTTGAACAAAAAAGAGCTTCAAAAGTCATAACTGATTACCTGAGGCATCCTCTTCCTGATATTATATCTACACAAAATAAAATACTGAGTGAGAAAGTTGTTGAATAGCTACCAAGACAAACAGGTAGTACCTATATCTATGTCAGATAAGTAGATCACCATGGGAGTCTTCAACGTTTATTCAGAAATGGAAAGTTACACCTTGATTCGATAGGGTCAATGAGAACCCTGACCCCATAACACCCGGGGCAGGTGAGAGTTAGGTAAGCCTATCCTTTCATTGAAAAAGAGAAAATAAGCCAGATGTGCCCATCACCCAAACCCTGACATCTTAGAGAAGACATGGTCATTTGTCAGAATGACATCAGGATACTTTGAGGAGAGTGTGAAGCCTAAATATCATCCAGCACATTAGGATTCTGGAAGAGAAAAGTAAAAATCACCCTGTCACTTTGGTGGAACTGAAGGCTAGAAAAATTAGACTTCCTGATGATTAATGTTAGAACCTTCAGCTTCCACTCTGTCACCTACTTCTGTGGAATCTGGGTTTACACCGTGGGCAGGAAGAAGCAGTTAAAGCATGCATCAAGGCAAAAACAGAACCAGCTTTTAAAGAAAGATTGCTTTAACTCTTCAAAGAACCTCCCCTTTCACATACATCATGTCTCTTTCTGTGGCTGGCTCAGATCAGCGAGTATAATTAGACTGAATCTCTGGTGGCAGGGCAGGTGGCAGCTGAATGGCTAGAAAATTACACACTTTGCCTTTACACTGCCAGAAGCTCCCTTTTCCCTGTTTCTGACTTTGTTCTTTGAAAAAAAAAACAAAAGTTTTCTTCAAAAAACAAATTTAAGTAGAGCTGCTTTCAAAACATTATAAAATAGCTAATATTGTGGGAAGGGGGTCCACAATATAAAGTCTTGTGGAATATGATCAGTGACTTAATAAAATGTAATATTAATACCAGCTAGACAGGGTAAGGAGGAAAAGTAGTGATATCAATTATACATGAATTATTTCAAGTTCATTTAAAAGTCTAATCACCCTTCTTCCTTGTATAAGTTGAAGGTAAGATCTTGATTCTTAGGCCTTTACGTAAGCATGTTTATTTTTATCTTGGGGAACTTTAAGAATTAGCTAAAATTATGTATCCTCTCCAGAAGAAAAATGCACACACTTATGGTATATAGTATCAGGACCTAGAGAATTCTGGAAACATTGGTTTCAAATCTTTCTCAATTTGACTTATATTCATTATAGATTAATAGATTTTAGGAATTTAAAAATATAGGAAAGATATAACTATGAAAGAACAATCCCTTCCTTTAGGAAGTGTATATCACAAGGTGGACAGATGTTCAAATGTGATGGTTCCCTTCTCAGAAGTAAAATCTAAGGTTGTTGAAGGTGGGCGATGAGATAAGTTAAGGAAGGACTTTTTTTTTTTTTTTTTAAAGCAAGCTTTAAATTTAAAAAGTATTGAGAGACCAGGAAATTACTTAAGCAAAGGGTTAGATAAGGCTTTATTAAATGAAGCGAGCAAACAGAGAGGATGGTTATTTGGATGGAGCCAGGGGAAAGAACAAAGGATATATAAAGATATACAAAAGGGCACTAAAAGGGTACTCTGAAACCAGGAAAGGAATTTATTGCAAAGAGCAACAGATGGACATGTGAAAACTATAAAGGGTGAGGATCATTTTCAAAGTGTTGTCCAAAGAAAAAAGCAGAGGAGTTAGAAGAAATGAAGTTGATGGAAAGAAACTTTATGTCTTGACTAAACCAAATTAAGAAACATGAGGCATGGAATTCAAAAGCACACAACAAAGCTAAAAAATAGTAAGAAATAAGTGTCAGAGGCCTGAGGGTATGATGGATTAATAGCTCTCATGATGATTTTTACAACTGCAGTCATTATACTTCTTGACTCAGGGATGCAAGACCATGGTCCAGACATGACCCAGGAGTTGGGGGATGGGAGTTGGAGAGTCCCTTCACTGATTGTTCCTGCTTACCTGGAAAGCTTACCTTTCAACAGAACACTTTCAGGGGTTTCCAGAACACCTGTGTTGCCATAAATATTCCCTAATATCCATGAGATAGCCTCAGGTCTCTCAGTTCTTTCCCAAACAAGGATCCATGTACCACACCAAAGGAAAAATTCTTGTCCCTGAACCTATTAAGTTCTCCTCTTAATCTACTGGCTCACTCTCTGGTCGAAGTTAGTTTCAGTGGTCTGTGATCTCTCCCAAACCCATGTCTTCAGCTCTGTCTTCCTCCCAGACTCTAGCCCTGTATTTGCAATATCTTCCATTTGTCTGTAAGAAGTGAAGATTCCTCATCTGCATAGGGAAGATCTTTTAGATGGCCCTGTTGATTTCTCTAGCTTCATCACCCTCACCTCTGGCTCTGTATTCCGTTTACTGTCAAAACCGAGCTTCCTCAAACACATGAACAGTGTGCTCCTTTAGCCTGACCAGGAAAATCCCACTGACTTTACACAAAACCTCAAATATTACTTCTCAAAAGTTCCTGCCCTCCCTATACATAGCCATTCATTTGCCCCTCCCAGGATACTCTGAGTGCCTAGAGACATATATGATGATATTCTCATCTCTGGTTCTAGTACAGTGTCTGCTATGTCTTGTTTCTAAAAAATACATTTCAGAAATTACTATAAATATTGTGGCTTTATGTTGTTATTTCAACATACAGTTCTCCTTAAATATACTGAATATCTTTTTCCAAGGTACAGGGCATATCTACACCACTGGAAAAAAATGACTTAGAATATGATAGGAAAGAATATTTTCCCAGGTGCTTAGAAGTAGCTAGGTGAGGAATTAATGCACGGATATAGCTTTGCCATATTGTTTTCAGGGCCAGATATCCAAATGTAATAGTTTGGATATAGCATAATACAAATATAAATACAAATCTTATGTAAACAATTGGTGATTATCACAGACATTAAAGAATATGAGGAAAATTAGAGCCATTGGGATTTTCTTCCAATGAGTAAATTAAGAGAGCAAACAGTAGATATAAAGAAACTCTTTGGCTAGCAAGAATTGACCATAACCTAATCAACATTATTGATATAACTAAGAATATGTCATTCAAAGGAAAGATTGTGTGACTGTTAAAAACAACAACAGCAAAAACAGAAACAAAAAACTGACACAGAGGCAGACACCCACAATGATAATACAGGTATTACCTAGGATAGAAAACACCTTTTTCAGGCAGGCACAGGCCTAAACCTGATTTGGTTGGAATATCTCTGTTATATGGCTGGATACAGTAAGATAGCTGCTATTAGGCATCGAACACATTTAACTAAGACACCTGATTCTAATTATATCGTCACTAATCCCAAGTAGTTTGTCTACAGAGAGAGAGGGGCAGGTCAGGCAAAGAGAAATACCTGACCTTTCTAATAGTTACATTTCTCATTATAAATTAATAAACTGCATTCTTGTTTTATATGCTGATCTTTTGTGAGATCTGTTTGCATGATTCAACATGCCAACATCTTATCGATCTGGAATACAGATGCAATTAGATTTCTGACTTTAGAAAGCTGAGCACCAGATTCACCAGTCATCCCTATGAGACACACTTTATAATTATATACTTTCTCTCAACACAAGTTTTCCCAATACAAAGAGAGGAAATATAGAACAATTGGTTTCAACCTTAAGAAAACACTCTCCCAGAAAATGCTGGTAATTGAGATAAGCAAAAGGAAAAAAAAATAAGTAAATAAACAGAAAAAAAAAAAAAAAAAAAACTTGTCACAAAGGCCAAAGATCCATCTAAAATAAAGAACTAGAATGGAGGGGAAAAATTATACATCTGGATCCCGAAGTGTGATTTCAAGGAGGAAACAGAAAGAAAGGCAATGATGAACTCCAGAAGGATAAGTAATGAGATCATACACTTAGAATTGGTAATAAGGACGTGATTTTAATGGACCAGAAACTAGACTGCTGAGAGTCAAGGAGAAAGCAAGAGGAAGAAAAGTAAAGGCAGTAATATAAATCTTGTACTGCACAAGGAAAAGTGACACAGTAAGATTTACACCTACACAAATCTGAGAGCTCTGGAGTTTTGCTCTCAGACCTCCAGCAAACTATTCTGCTCATGTAACTGCAGAAGTGTCTGGAAGCAGGAGATTTCAGAAAGGCAGTCACTAAGAAAAGAAGACGGTGATCAACACCGATTACATAAAATAAAAATGGAAGTGGCTCTGCAATGCTTGCTTCTCATATCAAACCAGACCCAAGAGGAAAGGATCAAAGTTCGCGTGGCAATACAGAAGACATCCTATCCAGTATACATGCCAACATTAGGCTCCTGTTCTTTTACAACAAAATCAAGAGCATTGTGGCCTGTTTGGTGCTCAAGCACAGACATTGCCACCAATTTACAGGAAACTGAGAGGAGGCTCTCAAAGCCCAATTTTATAAAGTCAAGAAGATTTTATTTTACCGTAAACACAAGTGAACTCCTCTGACACAGAGGGATAAATTTTCACTATTTTTTGAAATGGAAACTTGAAGAGTAGAGGATTAGTAACATGTACTTGTCAGACCTCATCTAAACCACTGCCTTTTATCAGGATTTATGTAGCTTTCAGTGCTTAGAATGCTTTATATTTAAATCTGAACCTAGAACAGGATAAGCCCAAGCAGTTATTATTATTTTTTTTTTCTGAAATGGTCTCCTACTGCAAGTAGTTCATGTTCAATAACTGCAAATTTCTAAAGTTAAACTGAAAATTACATGCAGGGTTATTGAGAAGGTAATCCTTCACTGGCACAGGACCAGGCCACCAAATGGGTCTTTCCATCTCTACTTTCTGCATGGAGAGTAAAAATTCTAAGACCTTTCAACTCTCATGGGATCAGACAAACAGTAAGCTTTCTCAATTTGATGAAACCACCCTTAGAGCAAGGCTTTCTGTTCTAACACATTATAGCAGCTGAGCAAAACTTAAGCTTTGGAGCAAATTGTGTGATACTGAGCTGGATCAGTGTTTTTCTTGAGTTCTGCAGGGAGCTGGGATGATGAGAAAGGAAGAGCATGAAATACAACAAATGTGTTGTATTTATTTGAATTCTTACAAATATTAATAAATTGCTCATGTAATACTATAAATCTATGTAGAAAAATTTGGAAACAGTATTCCCAGGTACCATTTATATACCTAATTATTTCTTCCTGTAGATTATGGATCACTTTTAGAATTTCATGGCTCTTTCTACAGTGAAAATTGCATACACACACACTCATACGTAGATATACAACCACATAAACTGACACACCTCACAATACTGCGAAGAATTTCATAGGCTTCACAGATCCTTTGAAGCAAGAACCACTGTGTGTATCCTGACCCACCCCCTTTCGTGATAAAATTTTGTTCTCTGTTCTCATTATGTGCCAGGCCATCAAGGGCTTAGAAAACCTAACCAATTGTAGTTTGCAGAGGTAAAAACCCTATGAATTTTGCAAATTTATGAAAAAAAAATGTTTGTTTAGTGAAACCTGATGGTATACTAAATGAGATAACACTTCAAAACTAAAATTGAAAATCCTAATAATACAAAATGTTGGCAAGGATGTGAAATAACTGGAACTCTCCCACAATGCTGTGGGATTGTATATACTACAGCAACTTTAGAAAACTTCTAGGCAGTTTCCTACATTAAAGAGGCTCTCACACAATGACCCAATAAATTCCTTGCTTGATCTTTACTCTAGAGGAATGAAAATAAATGTCCACACAAAGACTTGTTTTAGAAATGTCCATAATAGCTTTATTTTCAATATCCAAAAAGAAGAAAACAACCCCAAAATTCATCATTTGGAGAATGGATAAACTAAATGTGTTATGGAAACAAAATGGAATATTACTAAGCAATTAAAAATGGATCTCTAAAAAAACTACACTGGGTCAAAAGATACAAAAGAATGTGTCTTGTGTAAATACCTTTATATGAAGAATAGAATAATCCATGAATAAAAATTAGGACCATGGTTACTTCTGAGGAAAGAAAATGAATGGAAAAGGATCCAAGGGAACTTCCTTAAGTATCGGAAATGTTTTAGATCACGAGTGGGGTATGGGTTAAATGGGTGCATTCATCTTTCAAAATTCATTGAGGTTTAGGTTTAAAATCTGTTCATTTCAGTGTGTATAAATTGCATGTCAATTTAAATACTTAAAAAAGACCTTTAGGAAAAGGATAGACATGAAGTTTATCTCCAAAGAAAGAGAAATAGTAGGAAATAGGAAGGGCCGAATGAAACCAGAAGCAAAGTTCTAGAATGAGGATAGCTAGGGATCCTACTACAGGGATGTTCTCTGGACAAATATAGTCATAAACCATAGAATCTGCAAGTTGGACTCCACCACACATATCAACTAGCCATTACCTCTTTAGACATAATATTTCTTAGCATTTGCCTCTCTGGAATTTAATTCCTGACTCTTTGGTTCTGCCCTATAATAGTCACAGATTAAAACAAACCCTTTCTCAATGTGATAGCATTTAAACTATTTACTGAGAGTAATTATGCCTCCAGAGTTCATCTGTACCCAACATGAGATTGGAGACCCTTCTCCACACTGATTGCACCCTTCTTAACAGATCTTCATTTGTTAATGGGCTGCGCTTTTATTAATCTATCAAAGTTTACATTAGCATTTTAAAACTTTTTAATTTAAATTCTAGTCAGTTAAAATACAGTGCAGTATTGGCTTCAGGAGTAGAATTCAGTGATTCATCATTTACATACAACACCCAGTGCTCGTCAGAACCAGTGCCCTTCTTACTACCCATTGCCCGTCTACCCATCCACCCACAGTTTGTTCTCTATCTTGAAGAGTCTCTTATGGTTTACTTAGTCTCTCCTTTTCTATTTTTCTTTTTCCTCTCCTCCCATATATTCCTCTATTTTGTTTCTTAAATTCCACATACGAGTGAAATCATATGGTATTTTTCTTTCTCTGACTGACATATTTTGCTTAGCATAATACACTCTAGTTCCCTCTGCATCACTACAAATGGCAAGACTTCATTCTTTTTGATGGCTGAGTAATATTCCTGTGTGTGTGTGTGTGTGTGTGTGTGTGTGTGTGTGTAGGCACATGCATGCGCATGTACACGCATATGTGTACATCTTCTTTTTCCACACATCAGTCAATGGACATTTGGGCTTGCATTAGCATTTCTGAAAGTCATGTCACTTGTTCAAATGAACTGCTGTTAAGTCAAATTTCTCCTATCCTATACAAGAACAGTGGAGTAAAATTACAGAATGTTAAAGTAAGAAGGCATCTCAAGAATTGCCTGGTCAAAACCATTCCTTCTATGCCTGAAGAAATTGAGACTCAGAGATTGATCAACTCAAATCCTTCAGCAAGATTATGAGAAAATTAGATCAACGTCCTGTTGTTGTATCCCTATACCAGAACATTTACTACTACTGCATTTGGAGTCTTAGGTCTCTGAGACCAAAAAGGATCTCTGAGTTCTAAGGCTCAAGTGAAAACCTAAACTGAAACTTCACATTAAAAATATTAACAGGAACCAGGTAGATAGGAACCAAATTATTATATTAATAAATATTACCTGTTTCTCATCAACATAATCATCATCACCACCATAACAGTATGCTGAGTGGGTACAATAAGCCTAGAGAGTCACTAGAGTCAAAGTGTGCATTCAATTTCTAGCTGCGTGCTGAAAACTTGATTTATAATTTTATTTAATTTTCCAAAGTGCTTTAACAGGTAGATGTCATTTTATCCTTATTTATTGGATGAATTTGAAAAAACTGAGGTCCAAAGAAAGTTAAATATTTTTAAAAACTTAAATGTTCTCATCAAAAAAAAAAGAGAGGGGGATAAATACATGAGATGATGATTAATTAACTCAATGGGGGTAGGGGTAAAAGAAAAAGAAAAACAATTAAGGTCATATAAGTAACAAAACCTGACTTGTACCTTTCTGACCATATCTACTTAATTCCAAAGTATAAATCACAGTCCTACTCTGAGGCACAAGAACACTGTATCCTTGTTATATGGTTTGAGGAGAAGCAAGGATTATTCTTTTTTCCATACCATATGGGCAGGTGAATTTTTTTTTAAGGCATTACATTTTTTTAAAGATTTTATTTATTTATTTGACAGATGGAGATCACAAGTAGGCAGAGAAGCAGGCAGAGAGAGAGGAAGCAGGCTCCCTGCTGAGCAGATAGCCCTATGTGGGGCTTGATCCCAGGACCTTGGGATCATGACCTGAGCCAAAGGCAGAGGCTTTAACCCACTGAGCCACCCACGCACCCTGGGCAGGTGAATTTCTAAATAACTTATTTTTCTTAGTATTCTTTTTTTTTTTAAAGATTTTATTTATTTTATTTGACAGGCAGAGATTAAAAGTAGGCAGAGAGGCAGGCAGAGAGAGAGAAAGGAGGAAGCAGGCTCTCTGCTGAGCAGAGGGGCCCGATCCCAGGACCCTGGGATCATGACCTGAGCCGAAGGCAGAGGCTTTAACCCACTGAGCCACCCAGATGCCCCTTTATTAGTATTCTTAACATTGTGTTAACATTTGGCAACTGCCATAAATCTCTGTATGCTTGTCATTAATAGTACAGCTCCCAAATAGGATATCAGATATTGGCCATTTTATAAATCATACGGGCTTGTCTGCTTCCTTCAAGTATACTATAATCTTTTCAAAGGTGGAGAGTATGTCCTCAACATCCATCACAGTGCCTGTAACCTGTGCACAACGCCAGTAGCCTATAAAGGATACACAGTTAATACTGTGCCCCATTACATATGTGATTGTTTAGTGTACATCAGATGGTAACCACAATAATTTAAACATCTGTTAAGCAGCAGAACTTACAGATACTTTGAGTTGTTTCATACTGAACTGTGGTTTGATTTAGTGAGTCCATACAAAAGATTATACTTTGTAAAATGAATTTTCTTTCTGGAGTTTTCTTTCTGGAGTTTTGTTCTAAGGAACAAGGATACATGGGAAACCAACAGATATTTTAGTTGCTAATTAATATTAACTGAAGGTTGAGTATGGGAGATAGGAAACACAAGAGACAGAGAGAAAGGAAAAATCAAAGGGAAGTCTGGGTCGGCGGGGAGGAGTTCATGGTAGAGCAGTCCAACCGCTAAATAGCTGCTGGACGTGGACAGAGCAGAAAACAAGGCCTATTATGTGGGAGGGATAAACTGACTAAAAGCAAAGATGGCAGGCTGGGTCAGTGTAGTGAAGGAAGAGGTGGAAATACATGTGGAAGAAATAAGAAACTAAATACAGAAAACCTCATAGCATGCCATTTGATGCTAGCCCATACACATGTTCCTGAATGAAGATCTGAGAGAACAGAAGGGTTGTCTGGGTTGGAAAAACAAACAGAAGGGACTCAAAAGGTCCTGCCAGAAGGAAGAAAGCACAACAGTAGCTCAAAACTAAGAAAGGTCGAAAGCCAGATGGCCTCGCATCTTGTTAGTTATCAGAGCTCAGGTTGATACGAGTCCTGAGAGTAGGTCTGGGCTCAGGAGACTAGACCTCGGGTGACAGGTGAGAAAGGGCTCTCCGGTGTGTGGAGAGAGTGGTCAGAGAAGAGAGCTAAGCCAACGTGAGGCAACGGAACATTTTGTACCAAGAAAGAAGCTAGACTGGTCTCAGCACCAAGAAGCTCTTTAGTAAGACTCAGCAATGAAATGGTCTAACTTGCTCTTCCCCGGCATAAAACCGGGGCCTAGACAAATCTAAACAAGGATGTCCTTACAATTAGGATTCATCAATACAGAAGATTTCTGACTGAACTGAGAGTCATACCTGGGCAGATTGTTTCTCAAATTTCCACTGGGACAGACTGTGGGAGGAGCGGAAGGAATCTTGAAAAGCAGGCTCATGTCTCTTCAGCATCTAATTCTCTTTCTTATTGTCCTGTGTCTGTTACCATGGCAAGTATCCAGAAAGTAGGGTAACTAGATCTTGACAGTGTGGAAGAAAGGTTAGTTTGGCATTACTTAGCAGGATAAAGCACAGAAACTCAGTTGCTGGTCTCCTACAAAATATTAGCTCTCGGGTGATAAAGCCAGGGATCAGAGTAATTAAATATATAAACAAGCAAACAAACCAATGGCAATAAGAGATCGATGCAAAAAAGGAACTCAAAGAAATGTGTATCTACCTCAGGCTGGGGAACGAGTACAAGGAGTAATGAAGATTATCTCCTTGGTTTTGAAGATGAGAATTTAAAAAGTGGGATAATTACAAGAGGACTTGGTTTAGTAAAATCTGAGTTTTGTTTGGGACATGTTAATGTACGAAGGAAGTCCCTAGGGTAGTGAGTTAAAGGTATTAGACTTGCTTTCCGACTTGTCACGAAGGCCAAAGATCTGGATTTAGGAGTAAGTATAATGTGGAACCTTGGGGAAACAGAAAATACAGAGCCCAACCAGAGAGTGGAGATGAAATGGAAATATCCACAGAAACGTCAGTCAAAGTGCCAGGTACGCTTCAGTCTTCTGACAAGCTGCCCATTCAAGTAGAATCTCCTCTAGAGCAAAACTGCTGTGTCTCATTTATCTTTATGTGCCAAGCTCCTGACACAGTGCCTGGTCTATAGGAGATCATCAACAAGGTGTATTGCACTTAAATCAACAACAACAACAAAAAAGGGATGTGAGGTTGTATTGTGTTCCATCTCACAAAACTCCTTTTCAGGGTTCAATCCTCATCCCAGCACACAAAGAATGTCCTCTTCTCTGCCTTCACCTGCCACTGCTCCCTAAGGCCCATGTTATGCTGTGGCTACACAAGTTCATACAGATAAATCACTTTGTTTCAAACTGCATGTTATCTATATGGTGTTTCTGCTAACAGAATCTATGTCCCTGCCCATTCCTTTATGTAGCTAACTCCTATTTTTCCATCAGTTTCATCTCAAATGTGGATTTCTTCAGGAAGACTTCCTTATTGCACACCTAGTCTGACTTAAAAGTGTTATGCTGGAGCTGCTTCATATAGGCTGTGCCAGCCAATTGTGCATGTTTCTTTCCAGGTCTATGTTCAGTGGTGTCAGGCTGACAGACTGAAATCATCCATGGTAGAAGTATTTGCACCATAGGAATAATCAACTGCTACAAATTGGGGTTAGGGGGTTAGGGTTTTTCCTCCACAGAACTAATTGTTAAACATTTACCAGCACATGCTGCTTAAAATCCCTTTTATTATCTTAACTTCCTATAAATTATCTTGCCATAAATATTATCCCAATGTCCTAAAATGATTTATTTACTTCTCTTTCTAAACCTTAAGTTTCTTATAGATGTTGTATCCTCAGCTTCCATCACATATACTAAGCACTCAAAAATGTCTATTAAATAAATCATAAGAATATGATTGGTTCTATTTTATTGATGATATGGAATTTTTTAGCTCTGAGTTATATCCTAATTCTGATTAAGCTTACTATAGAGCCTCAGGATAAAGAGACCAAGTGGCTTTGTCCATTTTCCTACAGGTAAGAGTTACAGCTATGAGAGTAAATGAGTTATTTTCAGAAAAATCATATATTGAGAATAGCAAAAAAATCCAAGGATTGAACATTAGAAAACATCCAGATCAGGAGGCATTGGTGGGGTGAAGAAAAATAGAGATGGGGAAAGCAGAAATCAGGGAACAGAGAAGGCAATAAAAAGTATATTCAGAGACATCAGTATGACACATCTGGTGGGAGAGAAAAGATTCAGGAAGATGGGGTTAGTCAATTATTAAATACTACCAGCTGTAACTGACAACCCTCAACAAGGAATAACTTACCCAATTTTCAGCACCAACACTGAAGACAGACCAGGATCACATGATCACAAACAGGTTTTAAGATTATACACAGTGGTTTTCATTATTTTATTAAATAGAAATGAAGGACTTAAAAACTGTTCCTGAGAAACAGTTTTAATCTTAAATAAGTAGCACAGATACTGGTGGGATTATAAAATGAGTACATGCATATACACACAGATACATTCGCATATTCACACATATACTCACATATATACATGGAAAGTTTGCTTCATTGGGAAAATCATTAATCTTCTCATGCTATTTTAGTGATGGAAAGAAATTTAACATTGATATTTATTTTAAAATGTCATAAAATATCAAAGTAATAAACTAATTTAACTTTCAAATGATTTTTCTTCATTTTTAATTGTGGTAAAATACACATAACAAATTTACCCTCTTATAATTTTTAAGTGTACAGATTAGTAGCATTAAGTGTATTTATATTGTTGAGCAACAAATCTTTAGAATTTTTTGATCTTGCACAACTGAAATCCTTACCCATTAAATGACAATTGCCCATTTCCCCTCCCCTGGCAACCACTATTCTACTTTGTTTCTATGAGTTTCACTTCTCTTGGTCCCTCATGTAAGTGGAATTAGACAGTATTTTTTTTGTGGGCTATCTATTTCACTTAGCATACTGTCCTCAAGTTTCAGCCGTGTTATAGCATGTATCAAAATTTCCTTCCCTTTTAAGACTGAAGAATATTCCGTGTTATGTTTATATACTACATTTTGTTTATCTGTTCATCTGTTGAGGGACTCTTGGGTTGTTTCCACTTTTTGGCTATTGTGAATAATGCTGCTATGAACATGGGTATGCTCAAATGGAAATTTTAAATTATTTTTCTTAGTAGTTATAAGTGATAATTATAAGTCGGCAAAACCAGAAACCAATAAATCAGACATTATGCTCTTGGCAATAGACTAATAAAAGTTTCTATATAAAGTAAAAACAGTTTAAGAGTCTTTACCAAGTTCAGTATGAAATACTATGTACTTGCCAGAAATATAATTAGAAGAAACTTTTGGAAAATGAAAATAATATGCGTTGGTTTTACATACATTATATTTGTAGAGACTCTAAATTTCACTAAATTAGTTGAATAATTAAAAGCTAAAAGCAGATATAACGCCACTGCTTTAAAATTACTCAGTGTAACACAAGGAGATATTTCCTATTGATCACTATAACTAAATTGCCTCAAAATAAATGACCTGAAAATACCTTAAGAAGCATTCTGTAGGGTTTTTGGACAATAGAAGCTAAAGACTTTTTTTTTTTTTTAAACTGTATATATTGAATAATAGAAATGATTTAAACATATGGTTAGTTCTGCAGCTTATAAGTTCTATAACTTAGCAGATGGTTAATACTAGGTTTGAAAAACTGAAATGACATTTCTCAACAGCTTAAGATATCATGTGATCTTATTTACCTGTTCAACGACTGCTGCATCTTTCTAGAATGTAAAGTACATGTCATGGCTATAAGAGGCAAGACTATGGAAAATACTTATTAAATATAAGAAAAGGGAGTGAAACAACCATAATTATTTACCACAAGAATAATAAACACTGGTTACCATAAGGTCTTTAAATGTAAGTATAGTAATGCACGAGTCTAATTACCTTACAGATCCTATTAACTCTTGTCCCTCCTGCCCTTGTGTGTGTGTAAGTCTTCCTCTAAGGCAAGGAGACTCAACACTAATGTTCATTACTCTGGTTCTCCCAAACCCACATGTATGATAAAGTTCTATGCCTCTAAAAACAATGAAATATCTAAGAAGACAAATACCCTGCCCTAAGCCCGGCTCATGTGCTTACTAGAAAATTATCTGGCTGGATTTTGATATGGCCACAGAGAAAAAAATATTTTAAAATCTTAACCACCCATAGTCTGCATATTTTAATTTTTTAAGCATAGAGTCTTAAGTGTAGATTTTTTTTCAAGGAATAGACAAGAGGTATACAAAAATCAATTGCATTGTTCAGAGAAATGAGTAATAGTTATAAAAAGGATTACTCACTGATATAAATTAGCAAAGAAATTCAATTTGATAGAGGAAAAAAATCAAGATTATTAAATATGTAAGTCTATTCTCCCCATCCGGAGTAGTTATGTTCTGTAAAATTGTTATGAATTCCGAACTATTGCTCTTAGGAAAAAGACGAGGCTTCTGTGAGCCTATGCCACAAAATTTTCTTCAACCAAAATGCCCCTTGCTTTATATAGGTTCGTTTGCCAATGTCTCATCAGTATTGAAAACCTGTTCTTCTACATAACTCTTTTCCCATATACCACTTTGCAGGTAGCTTTTAAATTCTTCTGCAGCATCCTCATCTGCAAGTTTAACGTTTTCCCCATCCTGTCGTCTTTTGAAATGTGGGAGACAGTCAGCATTAGGCAAGAATGGCTAAACATTTTCCTGACCCTGAGTAATGGGACCATAAATGTCTTTGGCTTTCAGCCTCACAACAATACTATCCACTACATTTTTTAACTCAGTTGTCATCTCGTGAATCCACAAAGACAGCCACTTTGCATGGTTTCTTCACATTCCGTAGATGTTACTTTAGCGCTTTCTGGAGCAGCCTAGCATCAGATTGGATAATTTCTTCTTCCTTTTTCTGACTATAAACTGTTGTCGATCCATTAATATTGAACTCCTGCCTAAACACAGGTTATCTAACACCCAGATTATCTCCATAAGGCACACCACTGTCTACTTGCATGAGACAGTCTTTGGCACTACATCTGGGGACCGTTTAAAACAATGAAATCATCACCGAAAAGTGTAAAATACAAAACCAAAATGCAACATCCTGTTCAATAGGCTACCGGAAGGATACCTATTTACAGGGAGAATGGGAAAAAGAAGGAAGAACATCCTCATTTTCAACACCTGCTGGAAAGTGTAAGTCAGGTGGGCCATTCGGATTTCCTGCAGCTCTGCACATGTCTGAGGATGATGGTGAAAGCCCTGGAGTATTCATTTTGGGACTACAAGTAAAGCTTAACGTGTAGGTGAGTTCAAAAATATGGAATTAACAAATAACAAGAAATCGACTGCATCTCATAAAGAAAAATTGTAAGCCTGCCTTTGCAAGCAGGGCTGACAGAATTACATCAATGTGGCAGAAAATCCTAAAGCAAAATAGAGCACTTAAAGAGATGAGACTATCTAGATGTGGTTCTAAGACACTCTTCACTTACCACAAGGATCTGCCTTCTTTAGTGTTTTTTTTTTATTGTGATTACCTATAAGTTAATTAATTTAATGTCAATTGAAAAATCAAAGTCAGTCACAGTGTCCTGATATATGGACAGAATAGCGGCACAAAACTAATGCTCATTCCAATTCTAGCTCTCTTGCAGTAAATTCACCTGAAAATAGAGTGATAAACACTAGTACACTTTGGCAAAAGCTCTTGGAAATGAACAACACCACACAAGAAACAGAAGAGAAGCAGAAAAAGAAAAATGTATGTATTTGCCATTTGTCAGAGCTGAGAATCTAAGAGAAAGGGGAAAGGAGCGCTCACGTTTAACAAATCCTGTCTTAGCTGTCAGGGATTTCAGTATTCCCATTTTACAAAGAAAGAAAGTTAAAGTCGGGGAATAGCGTCCTCAAGCCCACAGTCATAACCACGATTCGAACCTGTAGTTACATGAGTCGAACACAAGGGGAAATTCTTTCCAAACGATAGCTTAAGACTGATCTAATTTAAGAGACAAATTAGCTTCTGTTCGGGAGTATGTAGAAGGATCTAGGAGTATAAGGAGGAGTTGGAAATGGACTTATTCGCTGGCCCCACCTTTATTCCATCCTTCCTCTACCTTTATTTTTTGTGAGCCCTGACTCCCTGATTCGTGGAAGCTACATTATCAGGACTCTTTGCCCTATGCCTGCCGCGTGGGTTTAGCCTATGGGAGGTACCAGCAGAAGAGGCCAAGGCGATCCTCGTAAATATTAAGTCGTCTAAATTGTTCATAGTTCAAAGAGGTGGGCACAGTGAGCAGTCTGCAGCTGAATGAATAAACGGGAACAAAGATACCTTGCAGCATTGTTCTGAGGGTTAAATATAAAAATACTGTATATAAAATGGACTGTGGAAATCATCAAAACTAAGTAATTGCATAGTAATTATTTTATTTTTATTTAAAAATTCAGACAAAAATAAAAAATGTTACAGTAGGAAAAGCGAAATGACATAAGATCAACAACAAATCGCAGAATTGTGAGTGAACTGGAAACTTCTCCTGTCTACTTTTTTTTCACTATACGAAGTTAGTAGAGTCTCATCAAAAATGACAGTTCAGTCAGTCCTGTGAAGTCTTCCCACCCCAGGTTCTGCCAGACCCCAGGCCGAGGTCACTTTAGTCGAGCTACAGACCCCAGGTTAAGTGTGAGTCTGAGGAACTTGAGCTCTGTGGCCTTTAATCTCCCTGACAGGAGGAGAAGCTCTTCTTGCTCTTTTCTCTCCCCATGTATCTATAATCCAGAAACTCAAAGAAATAATTTTTAAAGTCTAGAGGGGCTTTTTCTGGGTATTTTTTTCTTTTCTTTTTAAACAGCAGTGTCATGGTAAAACTGATGTCAAATAAACTGGACATACTTGGGTGTACAATTTGCTAGGTTTTGACATATGTATAAGCCCATGAAACCATCAACACAATCAAGATAATGAGTATACACACAGAGAAGTTTCCTTGTACCAAAAAAAAAAAAAAAAAAAAAGCTTCCTTGTACACTTTTATCCTTTCCTCCTACCAACCCCCATCCTTCCCGCCATGCAAAACTGATCTGCTGCTTTTTGTTACTAAAAATTAACTTGCGTTTTCTAGAATTTTATATAAATGAAATCATCCAGTATGGTTTTGTTTTTCCTGCATTTCTCATTCAGTACGATTTTTTGAGATTCATCCATGTGGTTGTGTATTTCATTAGTGCATTACTTTTTATTGCTGGGTGCTATTCAATTGCATGGACTTAACACGATTGTCTGTTCATTATATTTCATATTAGGATCGTATTTGTGTTGTGACCATTTTTGGGCATGAGCACATTCATATACAGGTTTTGTATGGACATTGTTGGGAAATGATGATCTACAGATATTTTTGCTGTTCTGCCTGGTCAGGGTTTTCTGAGCAAAGAATACTAGCTTTTGGGTTTGGAGATAACTAAGTAGCAAGCCTAAAGATAGAGACAACCAGAGAGATAGGAAGTCTTATCTCTCCCTTAGACCATCGTTCATTTCTGTTTCAAAGGGTAATGTACCTAGAGGCTTTCTTTCCCCTTCCTGGAGAGAATTTGCTTACATTTCTATACACTCCAGAGAAAAGCTTGCTCTCTCTCCAGAGGAGAAAAATGGGTATATTTGCCCACTGTTTTATGTAAAATCTGAGATTCATAACTTCCAAGTTCCTCTCCTGCGGTGCAAATCCCTGTCCATGCACAGAAACTTTTAAGTCTTCATTTTGTTAGTTCATGAAATATTGGGGTATGGAGAAACGGCACTGAGATGCTCTGTGAGTAAATCATTGTTTTGTCTTTTGACTCAGCAACTTTGTATTTCCCACCAGCATAAATAAATATCAATATAAAAATTTAATTGGCATGTGCATTTATTTCTCTTGGGTAAACAGCTGGAAGTGGAATAGCTCTACCACATGGTACGTACATATTAGATTTTTAAAGAAATTAAAGTGTCTTTAAAGTGTCTTACCAAATGAATATAACATTTTACATTCTCACCAGCAAGCAGTGTATCAGGCTTCTCGTTTCTTCTCATCTTCTCCAACACTTGATACTGTCAATCTCTTACTTCACTCTCTCTAGTAGATGGGTAGTATCATCTTGTTGTGATTTGCATTTCCCTAATGGTTAATGATATGAAGTATCTTTTCATGTGCTTACTTGTCATCTGTAAATCTTTTTGATGATATGTCTGTTCAAGTGCTTAGCGCTTTTCAAAATTTAATTGGGTGGTTTGCCTTCTTATTTTTGTACATACTCTAAGATACAAGTCCCTTGTTAGATGTGTATTTTGCAAATATTTTCTCATTAAGGGGTTTGTTCATAACAGAGTCTTTTGGAAAGTTAAACAAAAAATTAATTTGGAGTCCAATTTATTGGCTTTTCTTTTATAGTTTGAGTTTTGGCCCTGTTTAAAAAATCTTTGCCAAACTCAAGATCACGATTTTCTACTATATCTTCTTCTAGAAGTTTTACAGAATTATATTTTAAATTTAGGCATATGATTAATGATGAGCTAATTTTTATGTACGTGCAATGTATTTATGTCTAACATATGGATCCCCAAGTTATTTTTTTTTACTATTTTGCAAATGCATATCCAATTATTCCAGCACCATTTATTGAAAAGACTACTTTTCCTGTATTGCATTTTTGTTAAACATAAGTTATCCATACATGTGGGACCTGTTTGTTAACTCTATTTTCTTTCATTAATCTAGTTGTCCATCTTTATATCCCAATGCTACATTATCTTGATAATAGTAACTTTACAATAAGTCTCCAAACTAGTTAGTTAGCTCATTAACGTGCGTGTGTGTGTGTGTGTGTGTGTGTGTATGCGTTTGTGTGTGTATAACTTGTTTTGCTTATTCTGGATCTTGGCAACCATAGGAACTTTAGAATTAGCTTGCATTATTTATTTAAAAAAAGACATTATATTTTGACTGGGACTACATTGGAACTATACACCAATTTGTGAAGAACTGACATCTTAACAATATTAAGTCTTCTGACCCATCAACACATTGTGTCTCTACAATGTTTAAGTCTTATGCTTTCTCTCAATAGTGTTTTCAGTTTTCAGTATATAGGCCTACACAACTTTTATTAGCTTTATCTCTAAGTAATTTGTATTCTGGTGCTGTTATATTGTCTTCCAATTTTAATTTTTTGTTGCTGGTATATAGAAACAAAAGTGATATTTGTATATCAATCACATATCCTATAATCTAAACATATTCCTTTTTGACTAGTTACATTTTTATAACTTCTTAGTTACTTCTTTATAGATTTCATAGCTCACTGATGCCCCCCCTTTTTTTCCCTATTTCCTCCTCATTTTCATTTTGGGTAGTTTCTACGGTGAAGTCTTCAACTCATTCATCTCATCTTCCTCAACGTTTAACCTGTGCATATTTATTTCAGTGTATTAATCACACGGTGTATTTTTTATTTCAGACACTGTAGTTTTCATCTCTGGATATTCAATTTGGATCTTTTTGATATCTTCATGTTTCTACTTAAACTTTTGAAGATAAGGCATACAGTTATAATTGGCCAATGTGCTTGTCTGTTAATTCTAATACCTGTGTTATTTCTGAGTCAGTTGTTATTGTTTAATTTTCCTCACTATGAGTTGCATTTTCTTGCTTCTTTGCTTGCCTGCTAGTTTTTAATTGGAGAACATAGATGGTGAATTTTACCTTGTTGGATGCAGGATATTTTTGTACTCATATAAATATTCTTGAGTTTTTTTTTTGGGGGGGGGATACAGTTAAGTTGTTGGGCAACAGTTTGATTCTTGCAGGTCTTCCTTTTTTGAGATTTGTAAGGCAGGGCCAGAGTCATATTTTGTTTAAAATCAGTTCCCTCTACTGAGTCAAGACTATTCTGGGTACTCTATCCATTCTATCCACTACCCATTCTGGGTACTCTGCCCACTTTATCTCTGTGAATTGTGAAATCTAGTCTGGTTTGTAGGTCTGTTCCTACTCCTATAGTGAGCATTTGTACTATTCCCTTTAATGGCTGATTATTCTACAGCTATGACACATGTATGTATTTTCTTGCATGTATGTACTTATCATTATGCCACTGAATACTGAAGAGATACACAGATGATCTCTGGAGCTATCTGTACACATCTCAGAGATTTGGCATTCTCTCCTACAAACAAATTTTCTTGGTGTCCTTCAATCAACAGCCTGCCAGCCTCTGTGGGTTTTTGTTTTTCCTTCTCTGTGAGTCCCAGTCTGGAAATCATTATAAGACAATAGCCTAGAACAATTGCAGAACACCTCGTTTTTTTCCCCCCTATCTCAGGAATCATTTTACTTTTTGCCTGATGTCCTGTATCTTGAAAAAAAAAAAAATCATTGTTTCACATAATGTATCCAGTTTTCTGTTGTTATGGTTTCTCCTAAGAAGGTCAGTCTGGTCCTTTTCCCTTGTCCTCTCAGTTCTGTTTGTTTTGCTGGGGGAATTAAGTAACATTGCCAGAAAGCGCCTTCCTTTAATTTTATGAGAATTTTCAGCAGTTTTAGACTTACGTCTTCATAGATTTAAACCTAAAAGAAAAGATTCAACTCCTTTCCTAGTGACTGAAATAAGGATAGCTTGAGTAGCTACTATCCCCAGTAGATTGAACTTAAATTGAACTTGGCATCAGTCAGGTAACTATCTTGAAGCAATCACTGTGACTTAGGGGTTGCTGTATTCTGCGTGGGACAGCCTGCATCCCTGTCAACTCTGGGTTCAGGGTGCACATAATAGCACCTCACCACATGGGTTGACAGGCAGGTAGAAATTCCTCCCCAGGAGATAATCAGATAATTGCAAGAAGGGCAGATGGATGGCTATGTGGAGAAAAGCAAAATACAACAACAACAAAAATGGTGTCTATTATATGGTTCTTACACTTATTATGAGACGGTAAATAGAGAAAGCTTACTTTAGTCATTTGAATAAAAAGTTCTAGGTCTTTGTTTTATTTTTTGTTTTGCTTTTGAGTCATTTTGTTAACAGTTATAGCTTCATAATAATTCAACTGACCTAAATTAATTCTCTGGTTCAACATTATAAATGCTCTCTGTTCAAGACCATAAATTAAGTAAACTTTTATTAATAAAATATTCTTAGTGCAGGGGCGCCTGGGTGGCTCAGTTATGTTAAGTGTCTGTGTTTGGCTCAGGTAATGATCTCAGGGTCTGGGATAGAGCCCTGCGTTGGGCTTCCTGCTCGGCGGGAAGCCTGCTTCTCCCTCTCCCACTCCCCTGCTTGTCTTCCCTCTCTTATTGTGTCTTCCTCTGTCAAATACATAGGTGAAATCTTAAAAAAAAAAATCCTAATTAGGTGAAAGCTTTAAAAAAATATTCTTGGGGCACCTGGGTGGCTCAGTGGGTTAAAGCCTCGGCCTTCAGCTCAGGTCATGATCTTAGGGTCATGGGATCGAGCCCCGCACCAGGCTCTCTGCTCAGCAGTGAGCCTGCTTCCCTTTCTCTCTCTCTACTTGTAATCTTTGTCTGTCAAATAAATAAATAAAATCTTAAGGAAAAAAAAAAAGGCAAAGCCTTCCTTTTAAAAAAAAAAATTCTTAGTGCTGTGAAAATAATACTGAAAACAATGAGTCCTTGCCTTTATGTTTAGTCTATACTACATGTTTGCATCATTAAAAAATTACTTAACTTCTCAAGATTTCTGTTTTCACTTCCATAAAATAAAAACTCGTGATTTGCTTTATATTAAAGACCAAAAATACTCAAACATATAGTCATTGCTAGTAAGGATTTTGAACATTTATCTTCTCTTAAATTAAAGTCACCTGTCCTTTGTAGACTAATGGATTTCACACCGCTTCTTGTGATTAAAGCAAATAAGGTAAAAATGCATATACTCCATCCCTAATTTGTATTTCTAAGGAACATATGAGTAGGTAGATATATCCTATGGAAAATATCATTATCATCCAAGTATATATTACTTATTTTTCAATGATCTTTTCTACATTTTCTAGAGTTGCTTTAAAAGCATGATCACCATTAAAATACAGCTTAAAAAGTGTTATTCAATACATTTTTTCTTTTTTTCTTTTTTTACCATGAATGAGTAACAAGTAATCAAGCAGCTTATATTAGAATCTTTTCCATCTTCCAACTCCAGCTGTTTAAAGTGGCATGGAATTCATTTGGAAACTTTCAGAAGTATAGGACTAAGTGTTCTCTAAATCAAAATTTTGCGACATAAATAAAGGTATCTCTGCCTGGCCTTCCAAACAAAGCAATACCCACCTACTGGGTTGTGCTAGCTGGGAGTTACCACACTGGATGCACTTAATTTACACCTGGACTGCTTCGCCTCACAAACCATCCCTGATTGCACGCAGGTATAGTTACATAAAGTTTGAATGACTTTTTTTTTTTTTTTGATGCATCAGTGCATCATTTCACATATGCTTAAGCTTTCTGGTTGTCCTCTATTATTTTCCTAAAATGTTAGTTCTTTGAAGAAAATGATATGGTAGCTCATCAAGTTAAATTGAATAATCCTTTTCATACTGATGACTACATCAATGCAATCTAAATGATTTTATTATTTCTCATTTTAATTGGATAGTGTTGATTTGCCTCTACTTAAATTTTAAAACTACCTAAAACTCTTTTCAAAGTTTTATAAAAGAGTTCTTAATTATAGGACTATTACCGACTCAATTTACAAAGACAATGAGTCAGAATGATGGTTGGTAAAACAATTAGTACTATTTTCTGGTTTCTCTTAGCTAGCTACATGATGTGATTTTATTTTTCAAGATATTGTTGCAAACTTTCCTTATTTACTTCATCTGACCACAGTGTCAGTTGAGCTGAGTAGTTGCAATTCAGGGACTAACAGATAACCTTAAAAAGAGTGTGTTTATTTGTTATACAAACTTACTACTTGGCATATTTTAAATAACCAGTCATTAAAATATTAATAGGTTATTATTTAGTAAATTCACTTAAAATTAAAAATTAAGCACTCAGAGTTGACATTAGAGACCCCAAACTTCCTTCTCAATAGATTAAATCTATACTTTGTTAAAAAGCAATCATAGATATGACCAGGAGTTCCAATTATGGCCATGGTGAAAACTCAAAGATCAGATTTACACTGACATTTGAAATAGTTAAAAAACAGATCTCAGCCAAAGAAGGAAAGTGATGCCTAAGAGTCAGGAAACAAATAAGGTAAGCCCTACTACTGCTCCAAACCATTGCCTTGAGAACATTTCTAGACTGTGATCATAGAAGGGGAACACAGGCAGAGTCTAGAAGAGTCTGTAATTGAAGAGATGGAACTGAGAATCTTTGGAGACCAAGGAAGCTAGAGTTCTAAGGACAGAGAACCAGAGATGAGAGAGCTCTAAAACAAAGAAACAAGAGTTCTGAAGAGAAGGCTTCCCTCTAGTACTCAAAAACTAAAAAAGAAAAGTGATACGATCATTATTTCTTTATGCATAAAAAAATCATTCGACAATACTCACCACCATTCACCATTAAAAAAAAATCCTCCAACAAACTAACAGAGAAGGGGGGGGGGGGTTCCTTACCATTGACAAAGGGCATCTATAAATAATTTTATAAGTAGCATCATGCTTATAGGTGAAAGACTAAATGCTTCCTCTCGAATATTAAAAACAAGACAAGGAAGTCCGCTCTCTCAGGAAAAAGAAAGACACAGTATCCATATTTGAAAACAAAGATAAGTAAAGCTGTCTTCACACAGAGATGCCATTGTTATGTATGTAAAAATTCCATAGAGTCTATCAAAAAACAAAACAAACAAACAAAACAAAACAAAAAGAATTAATAGGTGAGTTTATCAAGGTTGGAAGATAAAAAAATAAACAGAAAGTACCATGTTGTATGTCTATATACTAGCAATGAACAAAAATTGAAAGTGGAAGGGATACAAGAAAGACAACTGTTACGTTCCTCAGAAAATGTATGAGCTTCAAAATAATAAGCATTACTGTTTTTATAGTTCATAATAAAAGAGATGCATATTGGAAAAAGCTCTGAAATTAGAAATCAATACCATAGCATCAAATGTGAAATAATTAGGGATGAATCTAACAAACAGTATGATAAAGTCTATATCCTGAAAACTAAAACACACAGCTTTGGGAGTTCAGAGAAGACGCAAGTAAATGTAATGATACAGCATGTTGGTGGATCATCAGACCCACTATTGTTAAGACGTCAGTTTTCTACAAATTGACAAGTAGATTTGATGCCATACCAATTAAAATCTCTGCAAGCTTTGTTTTAGAACTTGACAACCTAAATTTACAATCACATAGAAATACAAAGAACTTAAAATGAACAAAACCAACCTTGATAAAGAAAAACAAAGTTGGAGGACCAACACTATCTAATTTCAAGACTTAGTTTAAAGCTATAATAATCAAGACAATCAAATAATTAAGATTTGGTATACATATAGAGAAATAGATGAATAGAACAGAATAGAGAATGTGGCAATAGACTCACATATATATGGACACCTGATTTTGGACAAATATTCATAGTCAATCATTAGAGAAAATATAGTGATTTCAACAAATGGTGTTGAGCAAGTGGATATCCCTATGTAAAAAACAAACAAACAAACAAACTTTGATCCATAACTTGCACCATATACAGAAGTTAGCTTAAAATGGACCATACTGCTAATACATTAAACCATAAACCTCTAGAATAAAACATAAAAGAATACTTTTGTGACTTTAGGCAAAGATTAGATTAGATACAACATCGAAAGCATGACCCATTAAAAAAAAACTTGATAAATTGGACTTTCTAAAATTAAAATCCCCTGCTCGGGACGCCTGGGTGGCTCAGTTGGTTGGGCGGCTGCCTTCGGCTCAGGTCATGATCCCAGCGTCCTGGGATCAAGTCCCACATCGGGCTCCTTGCTCCGCAGGGAGCCTGCTTCTCCCTCTGACCCTTCCTTCCACTCTGTCTGCCTGTGCTTGCTCTCTCTGACAAATAAATAAATAAAATCTTTAAAAAAAAATAAAATAAAATCCACTGCTCTTTGAAAGACACTGGGAATAAGAATGTAAAAACAGGGTATGTGCTATTGTGAGTGCTGTGAAGTGTGTAAGCCTGCTGATTCACAGACCTGTACCCCTGGGGCAAATAATACATTATATGTTAATAAAATTTTTTTTTAAAAAGAATGTAAAAACAAATCACAGGGGCACCTGGGTGGTTCAGTCACTTAAACAACTGACTCAAGGTTTCAGCTCTGGTCATCATCTCAGGGTCATGAGATCAAGCCCCACCTCGGCTTCTGAGATCAGTGTGGAGTCTGCTGGAGATTCTCTCGGTCCCCCTCCCTCAGCCCCTTCCCTGGCTCATGTGTGTGCTCTCTCTCTTAAACAAGTAAATAAATAAATAAATACAATCTTTTAAAAAGTAAAAAATAAAAACAAATCACAGACAAAAGAACATATTTAAAAATTACATATCTGATGGAAAAAACCTGCAACTATAATATATAAGACCTCTCAAAATTCAATAATAAGAAAATACCTCATCAATAATCAGTAAGAAAGTACCACATCAAGGGTGCCAGGTACACTGTTGGTGAAAATGTACAATAATACAACCATTTGGGAAAATAGTTTGGCAATTTATTAAGAAGATAAAAATATATCTATCTCACGATCCAGTTAGTCTACTAATAAGTATTTTCTTAAGACAAACGAAAGCATATGACCATACAAAGGCATGCATATAAATGCTCATAGTGGCTTTTTTTCCCCCCTGCAATAATCTGAAACTGGTTACCACCGTAGGATCCAACAATTAAATGGATAAACAAACTGTGGTGTATCTGTTCAATGGGATACTTAGAGCAATAACAAAGAATTAACAATTGATACACATATACTGTGGGTGAATTTCAAAATAACTATACTGAGTAAAAGAATCTAGACAAAAAAAAAGAGTACACAGTTCTTTTTAATGCCCAATTAAGGAATGTTCAATTCCTTTTAAACAAAATCAAGAAAATAGAAACTAACCTCAGTGACAAAAAGAAGAATAGTGGTTGTCTGCAAATAGAGAGGGAGGTACAGGGCTGCAAAGAAGCAAAAAGAAAATTGGGGGATGAAATACGTGTTTACTAGTTATATACATACATCAAAAATATCAAATTACACAGTTATGATATGTGCTTTTTATGTTATGTCAGTTTTACCTTAATAAACTGTTTTTAAAATTAAATAAAATGAACAAATGAAAAAACAGGTAGAGACAGGAAATTACCAGGTCCAGATAACATGTTGGAGTTAGCTGAGCCTGAAGCTAGATCTACCCAGCACTTTTCTTTTTTCATTTCATTTTATTTTATTTTTTATTATTATTTTTATTTCTTTTCAGCGTAACAGATTTCATTGTTTTTGTACCACACCCAGCGCTCCATGCAATATGTGCCCTCCCCAATACCCACCACCTGGTTCCCCCATCCTCCAGCCCCATTTTTAACTGCTTACAGTGTCCTCGACACACTGTATTCTCACATTGTGTTCCTTCAAACACTCCTCTAACCCATTACAGATAACATCCATGCTTATGACCTTTTCTTTGTAAGCACTCCTGTCCCTGCTTTGACATCACCATCTAGGCCATACCTGCAGGTATGGAAGGGACATGCTTGCCATTTTGTACATAACTTGTGTTCAATTATGATTTGTTGGCTAAATTGGTGACTGAATAAGTGAGTCCATTTTCAGACCAGAACTGAATGCAGTAAAGTTTGCATAGTTTAGTAGTTTCTTAAGTTTATGCATTCCTTTCCTCCTGTACTTACTCAACACATGAGAGACTTCCCTTGTTTTTCAGTATTATTGGTGAAATTCTGGCTAGGGAGAAAGGCAGAATCCTTTCGGCAAAGTGACTCTGAATTATTGTTAGGAAGTTTTTTCGTGCAGCAAAATACCCCACGAACTCATGTATCTGATGTAGAAATGCCACATTTTTTGGCATTCTCATGGTATTACTTCATTGTTTACTCAAGGAGAGATTCAAGTCATACAGATTCAAGTGATACCCAGCACTTTTTACTTAAGTGTGTGAACAATCTTAATCTTTGGGCAGGTTGTTTTAGATTGGACCTCTTGTCAACAGAAAAAAAAAAAACTTAATTGATGTAAAATGTCCTTTTTTCTTATGTTCTGGGGTGAATCATCAGTAGTTGAAAATTATATCAATTACATTGAAAATTGACATAACCAATGCCACTTGGTATCCCAAAGCCTTGCCTTTGTATCTACTTCATTGCTAGCAACCACAGGGATTCATTTCCCCTGTATCCCTGAGCTGGCAGTATCTACTTGTGATGAATCATTACCACTTTTGTCCTAACTAGGTTTGATTAGGGTTGACAGATTTAGCAAATAAAAATACAAATACTGCATGGGATGTACTTATGCTAAAATATTATTCATTCTTTATCTGAAATTCAAAATAACTGAGCCCTCTATTATTTATCTGGGATCTGTGGGTGAGATAAATAATCCCAGATGTGTATCTTTGACAGTCTATATTCTGCAACCATTTTAGATACCAAACAAATAATTTTAGGTAGTTCAATAGGAAGGAGACTAAATAAAGATAATTCTATACACACAAATATGTTGACAGGTGGAACAATAAAGTTCAGGAACAGCCCCTTCTGTATCTCAACTGTTCCACTAGATTTCAGGAAAACTAGTCCTCAGGTCTGCAACTGCAGGCAACAAATTGCACTGGTCATGGGTACCTAAAGGCAACTAATGGATTAGGAGAAAATATTTGCAAACCACCTATCTGATAAGGAGTTAATATCCAAAACATACAAGGAATTTATTCAACTGAGTAGCCAAAAAATAAATATACAAATTTTAAAAAATGGGCAGAGGACACGAATAGAAATTTTTCCAAAGAAGACATACAAATTGCCAACAGATGCATGTTCGTCACTTATCATCAGGGAAATGAAAATCAAAACCGGAATTAGCTATCACCTCATACCCGTTAAACTGTTTACTCTAAAAAAAAAAAAAAAAAAAAGGAGATAGCAAGTACTGGTAAGGATGTCAAGAAAAGGGAAACTTCATGCAATATTGGTGGGAATGTAAACCAGAAGATCCCTATGGAGAACAGTATGGTGTTTCCTCAAGGGGTTAAAAATAGAACTACTACTATATGAACCAACATCTCACTTCTGGGTATATATCCAAAGGATGTAAAACCAGAATCTTGAAGAGATACCTGCACTCCCATGTTTACTGCAGCTCTGCTTCATCTTCTGATTAGGACCCTCCTTTCTAATGGCTTCCTGTGCCCCAGCCATACTCAGTTATTCCCTACCTCCTGGAAACATCATTGACTCTGTCTCTGCATTAGTGTATGCTTTCTCACCACTGGACTGTCTTTTCTCATCCTTCTTCCCTAACTCTTCCAACAGCATTCATTATTCACACTAGTCAAGGTATAGAAACAACTTGAGTGTCCATCGATGGGTGAATGGGTAAAGAAAATGTGGTGTGTGTGTGACACATATACACAATGGAACGTCATTCACTTTTTTTTTTTAGTTTGATTTTTAAATTTTTTTGATTATAGTTGACACACAATGTTACAGGTTGACAACTTAGTGATTTGACAGGTTTATATATTATACTATGTTCACCATAGGAGTATCATTCACTCTTAAGAAAGAAGGAAATCCTATCATCTGCCGCAACATGGATGAAACTGGAGGCTAAGTGAAATAAGTCAAATAGAGAAAGAAATAGGCTGCCTGAACTCACTTACAGGTAGAATCTACAGAAAAGTTGAACTAAATAGAAACAGTAGAAAAGTGGTTGCCAGGGGTTCGCAGGTGAGGCAAATAGGGGGAAGTTGGTAAAAAGGTACAAAATTTCAGTTGTAATAAAAATAAGGTCTGAGGAGCTAATATTTAACTTGGCGACTATAGTTTATGATACTGTATTATACAATTGAAATTTCCTGTAAGAGTAGAAGATATATGTTTTCACCAAGAAAAAAGGGGCAAATATATGAGATGATCGATGTATTAATTACCTCAATGGGAGGGGGATATTCTTTTCACAATATATACATACATCAGATCATGCTGTACACTTTAAATATATTACAGTTTTGTCAGTTGTACGTCAATAAAGCTAAGGGGGAGCAAAGCGCATGCTTATGAATTGCAAAAACAAGCAGAGCAGATCTAAGGTGCTAGAAGTCAGAAGAGGGGTTACCTCTGAGGCTGGAGGATCAGAATTGATTAACACTTGATAGGAAACAGTGTTCTTCGGTGCTGAAAATATTGTGTCTTTATCAGGATGTTGGTTACATAGATGCACAGATAAATATTCATCAAGTTGTGAACCTAATATTATGGCGTATTTTATAGGATACATGTTATATCTTAATAGAAAGGGTTTTCAAAACTCGTGTTTGCGGAAGCCTACATTCATATTCACCACCACTGGAGGAAGAACAATATTCCCTTCTTTCCTGACCACTTTCAAAGTTCATGAAGTACATCTTACTTGTGAAAATTTGAATCATACCCAGCAACAGACGCTGGGAAATTCAGTTCCTAGAATTCTGACCCCACAGAACAGGGGATGGTGTAAAAGGTAAATGCTGAGTACTCCTCGCAGTGTTTTTGTCTTGGGGAAAGTTAATAAAAAGCAAAGAATAAAAAGTGTTATAGAATATGGTACAACAGATGATATTTTAAAAATATTCCCTTTGGAATATCCTAGGATCCATAATTCAGATCAAAGAGAGGTAGGTGTGTGTGTGTGTGTGTGTGTGTGTGTGTGTGTGTGTATTTTAATCAGGATTAGCAATGTGAAGGAAACATTATAACACATGGTTAGCTAGGGACTAGGATACTAAAATTATGAGTCCCTATACAATTGCATGATTAAAATTTAAATATTCTTAGACTGTGGGAACAACAATTCTAATTATACTTTAACTGAGCAAAACACTAGTGTTGATTCTCTAACAAGATTTTTATCGAAATGATAGAAAACAAAATGAAATAAAAATAACACATTTCAACAACTTTCTTATCATGACCCATGATATAAAATATATATACCAGATTTTTTTTTACTTTGCTTGTTTTGTTTACTCTGCTCAGAAATGTGAATGTACCATGTTTAGTTTTAAGCCTATCAATCTAGTTTTATGACATTTTAATTAGCATGTTTTACTAGAGTGGAATATTTTGCATATTATAAAGTGTATTACCTTTAATGATATACTTGCAGGCTTTTCTTTAATTAAAAAAAAAATCTGTGATTATATATGCCACAAACCAATAGTTCAATGTTCTATCACACCATATTACAATTATAAACTATATTCTATCACATAGAATCATAAGTGTTACAAGCCTTACAAAGTATAGTGAGAGTATTTTTTAAAGAGCTGTGGCTACTCCCCTGTTAATTTTCATCTTTCCTAGACCACCCCTACCGTTGCAATTTGTCATGTGTTCTCTGTCATCCTCCTATTATGGCCTAGACAACATTATCTGACAATCAAAGGCCATCTAGCTCTTTTTCATTCAGAAGCCTCCTCTTATGGTCTTAACTTGGTACAAATTTAGCATGTCTCCTTATGAGGAGGGACGTAGGATTACTCTTATAATAAAGACACTGTAATTCACCCCACCTGTCATTTCATCTTTCCCCACCTCGCCTGAGTGTGGGCACACGTTCATGCGAATGCTGCGTTTTTACAGATCTCAGCATGGTCCTGAAGAGAAGAACACAGTCTCTCTAATCTAAACAAAGGCATCCTCCCCACCTTCCTCAAATAGCATATTTTGTGATTTCAAGTTCGCTGGTCATTTCCTTCTGATTTACAGTATACCACTGTGCTGTATGTGTCATTCAATAAACTCTTCATGAGAACATTTGCAGCAAGATTATAGGGGGGAAGAAAAGGCAAACTGAAAATTGCATTTACCAACATCAAGGTCCTCTCTCTATCTTCTTAAAGACACAAACAAGAAAGTGGGCACGACCTACACATCACTAGCACCTTATTATAATACTGCAGTCATCTGACATTTTCCATACATCACTAAGGACTTTTTTCTGAGTTCAATGAGAGCATTTTCAAACACCTTCTAGAATGCAGCACTGCATGTCTCAGAGCTACTTCAATAATATCTGTAACTTTCCTAGCTAAGCTTTTGCTTCTGCATCCTTTCTTGGGCCATGTGATACTTGGCATTCTTTCCCTAATTCTGTTTCTTTAGCAATCTCTAAATTCCTTCTGCAAAATATCCCTAATTCTACCCCTCTTCTCTGACCCAGTTCTCTTAAAACATTCAACACATGCTCCTTGAATGTATTAGTATGTGCAGGTCATACCCACTTTCTTATTTGTGTGTTCTTTTTATCCTTTTCTTGCTTACCTGACCATATTCTTTCTTTTGTGGGAAGGATGGAAGAGGGAAGAAATCTAGGGTTAATTCTGGCCTATTAAGTCTTTTTTTGACCCTGGACTAACCACTGTACCTCTCTGGGCCTCAACTTCCTCACCTGTAAGTAAGAAAGGTAATCGGGTTGTCCTGTGATGTTACTGCTAGTTCTAGAAATTCTATAATTGCAAGAATCAGTAACTATATCCATACCATATGTCTATATCTATACATATTTACCTATTGCATTCTATTTCTTAGACTAAACTAGTATCAAACTTTTTTTCCTCCAGCTGTAAATTCTATATTATATTGCTTATTTTGCTTATTTTTCTTTTACTTATACTTTTCAAATCTATTTTCTGTTTGTCTGAACTCCAGAGAAATCATATTGTATAATTTGTAAATAGCCTGCTTTGTAAGTCTGAAACCTGGGACTTCATTAACCTCCTCATTTTGTGAGCACATACGCATACATACATATATACACATGCATATTTTGATATATATACTCACTTTGGTGTCTCTGGAATCATAGTTGTCTATGTTCAAAGCCTAACCATATACTTCCCTCTCTGAACCATGGTTTCATCAAATGTGAAAATAGTGTTCCTACCTTAGAGCTGTGTTCTGAGGAATAAATCAAATAATTATGTACAGTGTTCAATGGAGTCCGAGTACGTAGTAGCTCTTAAACTGCCCCCTTTCCCCTCCTACTCATTATTTAAATACTATTTCAAATGGAACATGTAACCAAGCTCCTGTGGCAAGCTGACTTCCTTTGTCTTCCACACTGGGCACTAGATCTGTGAGTCTGGTGGAAAGATGGCATCCTTCAAATCCCTGGATCTATTTTTAATAACACCTGGAAGAGTTCTTTATTTGAAGATTTTCTGACAATGATAAAAGGATTTGTGGCAATGAGTAAATCTACTCTCTGTAAAGACAACTACATAAAGTTTATTATTTGGTGGGTACGTCAGTTCCAGCTCACTTCCTGTTCAGTGAGGAACTGGCACATCACATAGTCAGGGTAATTGAGGGGATAATACTTGTTTTGGCTCTGCATGGAACCTCTTCTTGATTTTGTCTCATGCAGATTCCCCCTTCTTTGCCGAGACAGGACTCCTTCATCTTCTCACCATGAAGCTGATAAACCTATCTCTTTATTTTTAAATTTTATCCTCTCTTCTGTTATAATGGCAGACATGCCCTGCTAGCCCACCATTTCCCCCCTGTCTCATCAATCCCTTCTCTGCCTTGTTAATCCATCTTCTATTGACATGTTCTAGGATATACTCTTCTTAAAATAGAAATCTCCTGTCTCCATCCTAAATCCTCCTAGAGTTAATATTCCATCTCTGATCCTTTTCACAGCAAAATGTCTCAAAAATCTGTTCTCATGGTCCTCGTGTTTTCACTTCCCATTCATTCTTCAATCGCACTGCCTTTTTTCACTTTTGAAACAAAACTGTTCTCTGTATGGCAACCAATAAATTATCACCAGGTCAAATCCATGCTTAATTCATTGGTCTTCTCTGCCTTGGCTTCTGACCAGCATTCACAGTGCACTCACGTTTTTTAAAATTATTTCTACTTTCACTTCCATGATAATCACACAATCTTGGTTTTCCTTTTATTCTATCTCCTATGTCCTTTGCAGGATCATCCTCCTCTCCAGCTTCTAAATATTGGAAAACCCTAAGACTTAATCTGTTTCTAATGTCTCCATCTGCAATCTCTTCCAGTTCCATGGATAGAATTGCTATTTCTGAAATGACTTCCAAAATCTTATCTCTAGCACCCAAGCTCTGCTCTAATATATCCTGCATCTATCCCTAGATATCCAATAGGCATCTCACACTTGACAAACTCTAAATCAATCTCTTAATATAACCCCTTTGTTCTTCTAATCTGCCCCATCTCATTAAGTGGCACCATCATCTTTCTTGTTATACAAGTTAAATACATCTTACGCTTGAGTCCCCTATCTTCTCCCTCCCCACTCAAATTTAATCTACTTGAGTTCTACATGTTACCTATACCTATTAAGCCATCATCAGCCTTTCATATTACTGGAGGAGAGAACTTGGAGTAAAAAGGGATTAAGTCATGTGCTGATGTGTTTATATGGCAAAGAGTTCCCCATTCTTCAGCCTGGCTTTTCAAGAAGGAATTTTAATGATAATAGAATGATAAGAAGTATGATATTGATTCCATTAGAAGAAGGACTGAAGTGAGGGAAAAAAATGGGAATATAAATATATGGAGTATAGGGAGCGAATATATAGGACATTCCTTTTTTGGAAGATCCCTAAGGCTCAACCAAGAGGAAAGCATCAAGGTAGTATTTTTAAAATTAAAAATAAATCCATTTTAATATGTTAATCCAAAATGACTCTGAAATGCATCAATTTAGTCTTTCTATTTTGAATATGTTAAATCAGCAACTTTTTTTTGAAGGACCAGAATCTTTGTTATTTTTAATATGCTGTGGTAATAAATGAGATTTTAAAATATCCTTTGAAAGAAAGTATCTCTTCATGTGTGAAGTTAGAACTTTGAATCATTCTCATTTATTCCTCTTGTATCCTTATATCTCCAACTCTCACATAGCCTAAGAGATAGTCATTTGGGACATCACTATGTAATTCCCTCATGCTCTAGAGTGTACATTAGTGGCACATAAACACAATGTATATTGACTCAGTTTTTATTGTGGAATATAGCAAATATCCCTCACCATTTTTCTTAGTCTTGCGATTCTCCTAGGGTCACTTCACTCTGGGGAACAAGGAGCTTCTATTTTTGTTGTTGTTGTTCATTTATTTTGCTTACTCCTATGCCCCCTTTATGGAGCCTGGCATGAACAAGTGATGCGATGTAATAAAGGAAAGACACGCCCTCAGGATCCTCTGCTCATGTGTATACATTTTGAACCTGAGTGGCTGAGAAGGCTGACTCTGCCTTCTGGAGAAGACAGAGACTCTCCTGTGATCTTTCCAAATATCTTAACTAAAATTTTACTTGATTTTCTCCCATCACCATCTTTATTTCCTAGCTTCTAAGAACCAATAATTTTTCTCCTACCCTCCACCTCTCAAGGACTTTATTTTCCTGTTATTTTTCAAATGTCTGTCAATCAGAACTCCAATGCATGTTCTCACTATAAGTTCACTGAAAACATTTGTGTACTTTACTCTCAAGATTTTCTCTGAGTTCCCTCTCACCTACTGTCATTAAGTCTGACTGTATTTTCCTATTATATTTCTCTCCTATTTTACAGTTTCACTTCTGCTATTTTTCTCACTGTTAATTACAGTTTCATTGTATTTACTGTGTATCAACTGCTATTACAGTTTCACTTTCTGCTATATTTTTACCTCTATCATAGCATCTCCTAACCATAACTTTTCTGACCTTTACTTTTTTGTGTAATATTCTTTATTCTTGGCTTATTCAGAAGAATCACTAAAATCATTTCAAAGTCCTAGCTTCTTGTTTTTCCTCATGTATTCTCCAAAGTCTGATCCATTTCTTTCCCAACCCAATCTGAAGCTTACAGCAAATTCATTATTAACAAGGATTTTAATTATCTCAAACATGCCTCTTGTGTCCAATCCAACTGAGTCTCTAATCAAAGTTCCCTGGTTGAACAACTCTTCTCAGATCCCCTATGGCAAATCTTCACTGGGATTCTTCTTTGAAAGCATCACCAGCAGCCTTCACATCCTTTTAGAGACTGAACAACTTCTTTCAAACTTACTCTTAAGCTCCTCCCTAGAGTAGTTCTTATTTAAAAAAAAAAAAAAAAAAAAAGCAACTAATCAAACAGGACAAATTTGCTTTCCTTTTCCTTTCCCTTCATTTCTCTTTTCCACGCTAAATCAGCTTCTCACCATTGCTTCTCTTTTACAGAGTCCACATTTGCAGGTAGCCTGGATACTGAGAGTGAGCTTGGCTGGAATACCACTGGCTCATCACAACTGAACTCTGTCTGGAGGGCACCTGCTGTGGCTCTCCTTCTCCACAAGGACCACCGCAGTATGAGCACATACGGAACTGTTAGTTTCCCTTGACTCCTCCAACACCTCTTAAGAGTACTGTACACGTTGGCTCTGATGTTTTCTTTAAATTAAATGCGCTTTGCTTTCCTCACTCTTTGTTCTCCCTCTACCCCTCATCCCAGGGGCAGTCATGCGGTCTCAGCAGAAATGCTAGCCTCTTACACAGAACCCACGAACTAAATCCAGTAGGAACTCTATTTGAACTACATTTGCTCTAGTACTTGTAATTAACTTCTAACCTGGGAATTACAGAGGTCTGCTGTGATCTAGTCTGGCAGGGCATCACAATCAAAGAAATATAGTCAAACAAAAGTAAATAGAAATTATTTTAAATCTGTACTTATCTCTTAAGAAAGCCGAAAAGGCACAGTGAAATACCTTTAAAATCCTTTCTAGCTATCATTGCCATATTCTCAGTACTCTCCACATAGGTGGAAATTCTCACAAAATCTCAGTTCACATGGCTTGTCTCTCTTTCTGTATATTCTCTTTTATGTTAATGGCTAAAAATCACTTTTTTTAGTTCATCACTACAGCTCTCTTTGTTTACATACTACTTCCAAATTTTTCTTCCTGTAAACACATGCCATCACTTCGACCACACTATGCCTTCCCGAGAAGCCCAAGCTCTCCATTTCTGAACACCCCACTCTACAGAAGAAAGAAGTGCAGTCAACCCACTTCTCTGGCCAGAACTCAGAACATCACCCAAACTCTATACCAAAAAGAAGAGTCCATGAACTGACCCATTAATCAGGAATTGACTCCTCTCTCCTTTGAAAGGGACACAAGAGTGAGAAAACATGAATATGGTAAATATATTATAATATTTCCTTTCTAAAAGTGGAAATCCATATTAGTTGACAATCTCTTGCACAAAAAAGAGCTAGGAAAGATATTTTCTGGCTGTACTCGACCTTCACGATGTGTTTAATGCGACCTCTCTATATAAAAGTGTAGAATCCTATCTTAGAAAACTTCTGGAATGTGGGAGTGACAGGAACACTGGTTTAAGAATTGGAAAACCTGGAATTAAACTCTTCACTATCACAGGATGGATGACCTCAAATAAGCCACTTGCTTACTTAGTTTAGGTTCCCCAGAAGCAGATCTGAGACAAATATTTAAGTACAATTAGTTTACTTGAAAGATCATCCAAAAAACAAGAGTGTTGACAAGAGAAATGAGATAGAAAAAGGAAAGCAGTCAGCAACAGAGGCATTACAAGTTACCACCATGGGCAACCAAAGTTTATTTTGCTGGAACTCTGACTGTATAGGAGATATCCTTCAAAGTTATCCCACTCCAGGATGAGGCAGAAGGGGTATTTAAACATACATACATTTATCAAAACCTTTTTGGGGGGTGTGGGATGATATTAATTCCAGCCTACCCTTGGAACAGACAGGGAAGGATCTATTGATCAGAGTAAACACTCAAAGTACCACAAATTCTATCAGTTATATGATTTGGCTGGGTGCATGGAAATAATAAATATCAAAGAACTATGGGAAGGACAATTGTAGTGCCTTGCTACATTCTTCCCTTGCACTTAGATTAACTCATACCACATATGAAGGTCACTCCATCGTGTCACTGATTCACAATTTCTTCTGTAAAATTACACTAAGAGTATTAGTGGAATAAGCCACAGTACCCCCTGTTTCACTGATCCCGAGACCATAATTAATATACATTATTTCCTTCCTTTATCACACATGCTTGTTTTTCCTTTATCCTCAACTAGTGCTTTAGCTTCTCTAGATTGCTTGCCTGGTAGGGTAAATCAGACTCTAATCCTTGAAGGATCTGAGCTCCTATACTACATCCTTGTCAGGTAAGGCTGCTGCAGTGTCCACTCATGCCTGATAATAACTTTGAGTGGACACTGCAGCAGCCATACCTGACAACATGGAAGCATTTAGAGGGACATCACTGAACCTCCTGAGCTCCAAAGATACCCTTTTTTGCTCCCATTAGGTAATAACAACTCTTATCTCCTCTTAAACACCAGGATCAACCATCCCGCCAATATGGTAACTTCTTCCTTTGACTGTTTGTCTGCTATTATGAGAAGCACAAAATTACCAGTTGGTAGCCCTAGCTAAGGTTTAATGGAGGGTTTTCCATGTCCCTTGACAGAAGATTCACTTCCTATTCCTGAGAACTTCTAATTTAGCAAAATTTAAAGTTGTGGTCCCAGAAATCACAAATCCCCTAATCAGACTGACTTTAAGATGGGCCACCACTATTACTTTCAATCCTTGGGTTTTTTCTATATATCAGGAACACAGGTTGACATTATATGGCAATCAATTCAAAATATGTAACACCTCTTAAGCAAAGCCCTACCTCCTCAGAGCTTCATCACCCAGTTAGAGCTCTAACTGTGCCTTTAAGAACTAAAGTTCACAGCATTTCATCAGGCCAGCAGCTTCTGGGTGAGTGATGCACAAAATGGTTGGACTAATGGGTCCTACTAAGAACATGTCCATTGTTGAAATTTTATGCCTATAAGTGATTCCCTTAATCCAAGCAACATCATGGGGGAATTCCATTATGATAAATGAGGTACTTTGGGGACACTTTGACTAAGGGGCTGAAAAGGCAAAATGTGACATTTACTGGCAGTTTGAAAGCAAGCTTACATGCACAGAGATAATAAATATCAAAGAGATATGGGTGGACATTGACATTATCTACTGACTTCCTGAAACAGTTTCTTCATCTATAAATTGGACCCAATCTATGGGAATCTGCTTTTAAAATATTATAGAAATGTAAGCTATACATATTGCTTTCTGTTAGAATCTACAAAAGAAATATCATTGCTCCAACCTCTAGAAAATGAGAACCTATTTTGAATTTTCTTTTACATTTTATTTCATACTTAGCTACCTGTGGTTAATATGTGACTTTAAATCTAGGCTATAAAAATAAGGCAACTAAAAAGAAAATCCGTCTTTACAGATAATAAAAAGGAGAAAATTAAGGTTTCCATTTCCAAACAATACTGTTGCTCGTAATAACACATATGAAAGAAACTAAGAATAATTAATTTTTTAGTACTTGGGCAGTTGGTGGAGGGGAAGGTCCTTTACCTGTTAATGTTTGATTGACATTTTAATCTAGTACATTAAATCAAAGAATTTATTTATTTTAGAAAATCAGATCACTGGATGATACCCTTGATCTTTAAGATTAATACAAGTCATCCTTAGAGGAGACTTTTCAGAGCTTTCTGAGTTGCTCTGAAAGTCTTACCAGTATTTTCTCCCCATGAACAGCAACTAACATTACTTTATGTTCAGTAAGCATACAATCATTTTTGTTAAAATCCAGTTTCTGCTAAGCTGTATTAATTTTTGTGGGAATTTATAGGGAGGAAATGATGGGATAGCCTTAGGACTGTGAGGCCACATAATGAAATGCAAGAGCCAGTCTAGTAGAAAGAAAAAGATCTACTAGGAAAGAAAAGGCAGTGGGTTGAGGCTATAAAGAAGAAAGGAAGTTTAATGGCACAGAGAGTGCATTTTTTTTTGTACCAAGAAGTTATTTTTATATGAGAAAGAACAGATCCAACCTAGTAGGTTCAAATGGTAATGTTCATGAGTGAGATACCCTCGCGGAGACAGAGTTCTCAGAAGAATGAGAATGCCAACTGACTTATCAATTACATCTTTGGAAATACTATTTTCCAACAGAGACAGTTCCCATTTTAATAAATTTGTTATCATGGTTAATTGTGATTATTTTAACTAAAAATGTATTTCTTATTATAAATAAATATCCATAGTATCTTTTAGGATACTTTTGTAAAAACTGTTTGCACATTCCTAAGGCTATTCACCAATAACTAAGAACTATCTATTATCTCTCCTCATCCAGTGCCAACAACATAGGAATGAATAGAAAATCTTAGCTGCGTCTGAGAAATCTAGTTAGAACTGCCTCAAACCTCAAAGCAATAAGAGAAAATAATGCACAATGTCACACTTGGTAACAAGACATGGTGAGATCATTCACAACCTTTTACAAAGGACAAACATGAAAAGCAAAAATTCATTAGTGACAACAAATACCTGTCCCAAGGTTTAGTGCTTGACGAACTAGGACTTACGACTACTCCAACATTCAAGATTAATGTTCTCTTTTGTTCACATAGAGAACCATAGACATGATTAAACGTCTGCTTCTCCATCACGTCCTCTCTTATGCTCTTCCCACAAACAAAGAAATGTTTTCTTTTTCATCAGCCTTGGAAATATTGATAACATATTTTTATCCCACACTCAGGAAAAATTTATATAATATAATAAAGCAGATTGAGATTATGTATTTTACCACCTGTAGCAAAAAAACTGGCTCTCTCTCTTATATATATATATATATATATATATATATATATATGCATATGTGTGTGTGTTGTGTGTATACAGTTTATATCTTTAATAAATTTTATCCTTAACTTCTTGAGTAGTCATGCTTTTCCTTTACCAACATATAAGTAGTTCCATGTAGTATCTTAAACTGATGTTCCAGAGGAAATAATATTTTTGGCAATAACTCAGGGACAGGAGGGTTTTTTCCCAGCAAAATGCACAAATGCAAAAAGTCTTGTTTTCTTTGTACTTTTACACTTAGATGATATTTCAAATATTATTTTTTCACAGTATTTTAAAATAAATGTTCATCTCAGAGTATTTAGTGATGGGTACAATCCCTCCCTAAAACAAAGAAATATGCAAAAAATAAAATAAAAAAAAGAAAATGTTTAAGAAGAGAAAAAAATATGATTACCAGGACAGGAATTATTTTTGATTAGAAGTTTATGACTAGAATCAGGATTCTAAACTCCTGATCTCGAGGTGCCTGGGTGGTACAGTTCATCAAGCAACCAACTCTTGGTTTTGGCTCAGGTTGTAATCTCAAGGTCAGGAGATTGAGCCTTGCTTAAGGCTGGGCACTTAGCACAGAGTCTGCTTCTAGTTTTTCACTCCCTCTCCCTCTGCCCTTGCCCAACATGCTTGCACTCTTTCTCTCTCAAATAAAGAAAGAAATCTTAAAAAAAAAATAAAAATAAAAACTCCTGGTCTTATAGTTTATAGTAACATGATTTCTGTGAAATTTAAATAGGTAGAAATTCGATTTAAGTTTTGTTAAGATGGAAAACTAGATCAAATACTTTGTCAAAAAATGGATGTTCATACAAAACAAAACAAAAATGGATGTTCAATTCAATTTGAAATTTTTAGACTGACTACTAGTTAAATTATAGAAATAAAAACACTTTTGTTCTATTCAAAGGATAATACAAAATAATTTAAAACATGCCTTCTGTATCTATGGTGTTTGGAGAACTATTATTTTATGTATTTAATCTATTATGCTAACTTAACAATTTGATTTGGACAATTTATATAACTGACAAAATATTCCAACTAAGCTGCTCGCCATACCACAGTTCTTAATATTAAATATAAACAGATACAAGGCAAAGTCCTTTCCCTATTTGCTTCAAATACCTGGATTTTCAAAGACAGTAAATTTTAATGCAAGGGAAATTTTGTAAACGAAAGATGTCACCTTTATATAATACTGCCATTAAAACCCACTGCAATCATCTTATAAATTTACAGTTTTAAAATCCTTTAATTAATGTATACTTACAATGTTTAAGAAAAAAAATTGTGATTTCAATCTAAATTCAAATATATGTAACTATCATCATAAGTCACCCTAATAAGTAAATGTATTTGGGTTTAACAGTGTGAATTGCTCTAAATGTTTTATTTTCCTTAAATGACTACAGAAAAACATGAAAAAAATGGGGGAAAGGATGAGAATGAGCTAATATTTATTGAATGTTTTTCTCTGTGTCTCTGTTTTCAGCATATTACATATATTCTCTTAAATATCACTTGTCTTTTCTTTTATTCTTTAAATCAAACATTGGGAATTTTTTTTCTGTTCAGGGCTAAGGAAGGACTATTTTAGCCTCATGAGTCTCAGGGGCAACTGTTAAGTCTGTCGGTCTGTGTCAGGAATGGGTAGCATCGAACTTCTCCTTCCATAGAGCTGAGTTGCTCCTGGAAAATGACTACTCTTAATTAGAGGGGATGACATTAAATTTTTATGTTTCTTTTTATCTCATCCTGTCAAAAGTTACTCCTGAATTCATTTATTTTACACACTTGGTATATTAGTAAAGTAGTACACACATGCAATGTATAAATAAATATGCATATGATAATGGTAAGTTCGCAAATATTTTTCCTAACAGAGCTATGCAATCAAACAGGTTTTAAAAAACACTGCACCAGGCCATAAACACCACAAGAAGAGGGATTATGTTTGTCTCTGCACCCTTCACGGGGCCTTGAACATGATTACCCCTCAATAAATTCTTGTTTAATAGGTAAATGAATAATAAATATCTCCAACTCCCTGTCTTTAATAATTAGTTGGAATTATTATATGTATGCTAGAGTAACTAAAACTGTATTTGTAAAAACAAATTATTCTAGGCTTGCTTTCATAAATAGGCAAAAATCAATTCATAAATAATAGCATCCATTTGCATGTAAACAATGTTCTAAAGTCTTCTAAAATTATGTTGTCTCTTTTATAAAGGTTAAACACCCCCCACCATCTTCTTTAAGCTATTCGTCTATTCAGTTAAAACTTTCTTCAAGATAACACAAAGGGAAATGTCAGCCTTGGCAAATGATCAGAAATTCCAAATTAAGTAGAATCTGAATTAATAAGGTTTTACCGTATCTTCAAACCAACAAAAATCATTTACTATGTTCAAAGTCATTACTTCCATTTTTAAAGGGTAAATTTAACTTTTAAGTAAATGTGTGCTCAATAATGATTCTCTGAGCTCTGTCATGTATTCATATCTAGAGAATCATGTCTTGGGAAACATTAAAATAAGTATTGCTATTTAAACTTCATGTCTTCAGTATAACCAACACCATATTTTAATAATTTTTCCAAATCATGTGGCTGCCTTGTCATTTCCTTTACTACAGTCTTTCTACATACTAAAAACATAAAAACATTTCCTGTTTTTAAAGTAATCTTTTGTATACAATAGTTTTTTGTTTAAAGCATTCCGATTACCTACTCCCAGCCCCACCACCCCTGTTTTTGGTCCTGCCTCTACTGTACTTCGCTTTCATCTGTAAGAAACTTACCCCTGCTCACAAGCAACCAGAATGGAGTGACAGAAAGTTTCGCAGAGCGTGGTCTCTGACATCCCCCAGTTAGGTTCTCTGCAATGAAAGTAGGAAGGGTAAGTCGAGGAATCTGGTTCAGTAGCTGGTGACAGACACTAACCTTCACAGGCAATTACTAGTAGGGTTTCCTCTAATTCGTTTATTCGTTCAATAGCCCGAATTTACCACATACCCTTATATGCAAGTGTTACAGGTTCGCTGGTGGATGGAACAGACCCTGCCTTCATGAAGTTCATTTACTGTCCACTAGGGGAGTTTTATACTTCTGAGCGGATATATGAGTATATTCTTGCAAATTGTGACAAACGCTAAAAACCAAAAGAACAAGTATTTTGGTCATTTTCTACCCACAAACTGATGATTTAATAAGGACAACCAACCATAATATAGATTTTTTTCTTTTTTCTTTAAAGTCCTTTCTGGAGTTGGTAAATAGATGAGAACTTGCTGTGACTTTGCTGGTTAGAGTCCGAATACTGCTATGCTGATTCACTCTCAGTATTGTAACTATGTCACGCCTTGCTTTTCCTGCCAGCTTTTATCTCAGTAATATTGAATCTTTCATACTCTATATAAGAAAGTTACTAAGGATAAGGTAGAGTGTGGAGGTTAGAGGAAGTTCAGGGCTTATTTTTTTATAGTGTGTATAAAAAAATAAAGTGTTTACCATGGTAAACATTGAGGAACATTAGGATAAAGGCAGGAAAAAACCAAATGCAGTTAAAATGCTGACAATGCAATGGTTAATCTGAGACACTAGCCAGAAAAAAATATGTATATATAGCCTGATTGCATTGGCTATGGAATATATATATGGTAAACATAAATGTGTGCGTGTATATATATATATATATACATATGTATATATATATATATGTATATTGATAAGGAGTATATCCCTTAGCCAAATTCAATCAGGCCAGTTCTAACGAAAGGAATATATTTTCCCAAGTACAACCACATTGCGATGACCAACATACTCTTAATGCACACACATTCCAGGCCAAAAGAATATCTTTAGTTGTATGTCCTGATGTATTTAACATCATCTAAGGAATAGTTTCTCTTCGGTTTCTGCTGTAACTGAAATACATTATCTCTTTTCTTTTTTCCTGAGTTTCCAGAACAATGATCAATTTAAACCTACAAGGCAGGCAAGAATACAGTTTAATTATCACCATTAGTTGATTTACAACTTTGGGAATTTTCTGAGTGAAGTCTGAAACTGACTCCCCTTCATGGAGGGCCAAGAGAGACTGAGAAGAGGCAAGCCCCTCCAGATTGGTAGGTGTCAGGTTTACTAAGCAAAAAAACTTATGTAAATGGCTTGTCTCCAGTGGCTGCAAGATGAATAAATCTCCACACCTGCTTGCCAGAATCTTGAAAGTTTATATAGAGGCCTTAATGGGATTGAGTCACACGTACCATCTAGATGGTCTCAACAACACATTGCTCTCTCAAGGCTGCATCCTTGAAAATAACTCCCACTGTGGGAATGGCCGGCGGAATGTACATCCCAAGTACAGAGGAGAGGGTGAAGAGCCTCTGATTGCCTGGGTCCAGCTTGCAGGTCAACCAGAGGTTACACTGTCTCCATGACCTCCTCCAATACCATTAGCTCAGGAAATGTCCTGTAGCAATTCCCTGAAGAGGGGAAGCTCTTAAGGAGAACATTCTGTGTGGAACAACAGAATTAAACACTGTACTTTCAACCCTCTTCCTCTTGTCTTTTCCTTTTTAGTGGTCATTCTTCTTATTAATATTATCTGGAGTTTCTTTTATCCAACATAGAGGGAAACAAAATATATCTTTCTTTTAAAATGCAGGTCCACCAATAAATTATTTCCCTATGCTAGCTTTCCTAAGGTAAGGTTCCTGGGTCATATTAGGTACATTTTTAGTAATAATTATTTACTGATATAATTAGCATTATAAGAGTATGCCACTTTCTCACATCTAGGAAGAACTTAATATTTTCTCTAATTCAATTTTGTGATGGTATAAACACATCATTTTTGCACATACTATAAATGTCTGAATTTTAGAGTTTTAGAACTATTGTTTTTATTCAATCATGTATTGCCTAATCTGATTTTCTGTCTTTTTTTTTTCCTGTTATTTACCTTTTACTTATGTGGGAGGATAACTGTTGTCTGTGTCATTATCACCATTGGTATTCTTCCTCTCTCCTACCAAGTCAGGAGAAGATATTTAACTGCTAAAGATTTTAACCCTTTATCATATTTTACATTCTTTATATGGCTATAGATTTTTCTTATATTTAAGGGCTCAAATACATTTCAATTCTATGGCATCTTGGATTTCAGTATTGTTGGAAGGATATTCCCTACTCTTCAAGGTGAAAGAGACATTTCTTTCTATTCCTTCTTTTTCATCAGGTACTTTTTTTCATTGAACTAATAGCTAACTAGCAGCAAATTCCTGAGTGAACTGCTGCCATATTCAGAGTTGCTGAATCCACAGCAATGTTTAAAAATCAATAAGTAAAAGCAGCCGGGACCAAATACACCTCAATCTTTGGCCAACTCCAAATGCATTATGGTTCTGAGCTCCAACATGAGCTTCTTCGGTCCCTTTAGAAAAGACTTCAGACTCCGAGTGAGACCAAGACTTGAAGTTGATTTTTCCTCTAAAACAGTCCTATCCATGAGGTTGCCCTGGACAGTGCTCCCTCAGCTATCTTGACCTTGTTCCACCATCTTTAAAGTGATGTTCCACAACTGCACGCTCTATTTGAAGCAAGTTCTAATTCATTTCAAGAAAAATGGCATTTCTCCCCCATCAGAAGAGGAAGGTAATGAATAAATGAATCTTGAGTAAAAAAGAGATAGAGGAAACAAATATAAGAAAATGAACTGAAAATAACAATATAATCATTACTACAGTGTTACTATACATTGTTACATTAGGAAGAGACGGGACGTAAGATGGAGAGATGTTTAAATGAGTTAAGTCCTTGTCTTGCTTAAATAGATTATGTTTAAAGTAGATAAATCAAGAAAGAATAATACAAGCATGCAATTGGAGAGCTAGATGCAATGACAAGAAGAACTAAAAATGGAAGTAGTTAAACTTGGACTGGGAATAGTGCAGGGAGAGTAGATGACAGGAAAGGTAGAACCATATAAGACCTCTGCTCTGTACAATTGTATATTTTAACCAGGTACTACTTCGATAAAAACAAAATGTACATAAAGGCAAAACAAGCTCAATGATTAGTCTTAGCATCCAATAGTTAAGCATGATCTCCTCATAATAAAATGAAATAACAAGATGTATCAATGGCTATGCATTATTTTTGCTTTGAAAAAACCTCAATGCAATAGAACATCTGCTGTAATTGGATAGTTTATTGAAGATACATAGAAAAATTTTTTTAAAAAAGCTAAATAAGACAAGAAAAAAGCAATCAACCAAATTCCAAAATGCTGCACATTCTGAAGGACAAGTGATCTAGTTTTATAACAAATAATGACAAATAAATAAACGACTTATAGCATAGAAAGGACTGAAGAGACATAACAAACTCGATATGTGAAACACAATTGATTCCTGATTTGAACACACCAACTGTAAAATACATCTTTGAGAAATAGGAAAATTTGAATATATGCTGAATACTAGGTGACATTAAGAAAAAACAATTAATTAGAAAAGTGTGATAATGGCACAATGAGTATGCTAAAAATGTCTTTGCAGGCAGAGAAGAATATGAAAGTACTTAGAGGTAAAATCATATGATACATTAGATTTGCTTTAAAAATACCTTAGCAAAATAAAATGTTGGCAGTAATAGTGACAAATGAAAAATGACGATAAACGATGCTTGTTGTCTCTAGGTGATGGGCACATTAGGGTTCATGATATAGTACTACACTCTTTACTTTTAATATATTTGAAAGTTACTATAATAAAGAGATTTCTAAATTTTAAGAAGTTGATAGGCTCAGAAGTACTGGGAGATTTTCTTTAGTAATCGATAAATGTGTAGGAAAATAAAATTAGATAATCAAAATTAAGACTGAGATGAAGCAATGTCATTATGACACATACCATTCCAAATCTTTTTATAAATATGTGGGTATATAAGAAAGTGATGCTGTCCACTGAAAGAAAAATGATTTATGGAGACAGGAACTGGGAATGGGGCTAAGCACTGAGCTGATTTAGGATTGGTTTGTGACAACTTGGAAAACACTGGACCCAGCTTCTATAGACTTGCCTTGGGAACAGGTGATGAGTAGCAATAAAAAAGAAACATACATTTAGGAGAACAGCCAATCTTAATGCTGAGTATTTCTGGTGAGAAAACAAAACAAAATGCTGAACATGGGATTTTCCTCCCTTATACCTTGAGGAGCCATGGGCTGGGCAAAAATATCCACTCACTGATTGAGCAGGCTTTAAAACAGAGCAGGAACCTAAGCCCAAAATTCACCTTTTCATGCTGACAAAGTATGGGGCAACAACTTCCTCCTGCCTTGGAAACCGAGGGGTACAGTGACATCTTATGCAGCAACCAGCATTCAGAGGCAACAGACAGTTCTGCCCTCAAGGGAGAGCATCTTGATTCTGGGTCTTAGAAAATGTTTAGGAAATCCAGGATGGTCCTTCAGACATGAGAGAACAGTTTTAAGTGTTCGTGGAAATATCACTGAAGAAGGAACCCAAGGAGAGGGAAACATTTTACTGGTTTTTGTAGGAAGAGGCTCTACTGCTGTGCTTTGGGAATTATTGAAATGCCATTATTTGGTTCTTAAACAATTAAGCAATGTAGCTCCGTTAAAAACATATTTACATAAATATAATCATAAGTACATATCTTTTTTTTTAAAGATTTTATTTATTTATCTGACAGAGAGAGATCACAAGTAGGCAGAGAGGCAGGCAGAGAGAGAGAGAGGAGGAAGCAGGCTTCCTCCTGAGCAGAGAGCCCGATGCGGGACTTGATCCCAGGACCCTGAGATCATGACCTGAGCTTAACCCACTGAGCCACCCAGGCGCCCCAATCATAAGTACATATCATTTGCTTTATTCCACTTACTAAATTGTAAACATGTGAATAAATAAACTGTAATGTTATCTTGCTGTGCAAGTATTCCATTAAATCACTACTCTTCAGTTTGTTCAATCTAACCTCTACATCTAGATATTTAGATCTTTATAAATAAATGTTTATGTTTAGATATTTGTATTTAAATATTGAGATATTTCCCAATTTTTACTATTATAAAAATAACCCAATGAATATTTTGTCATTAAATCATTATGTAACCTTTATTTTCCCAAAATGAATTTCAAGCAGTGGAATTTCTGAGTCAAAGTGATACTGTGAATGAGCAAAACAAAATGAGCTACCCCCAAACAGAGCTGAGTATATGTAAATTACATATATGATAAAGCAGACATCATGGATTAGTGTAGAATAAAACGGTTTTACAATAAATGTCCCTAGGCCAATTGCTTAGCTATTCATCAGACTTATTTTTAACATCCCTCTTTGTTACAGAAATAGTTTAAGATGGCTTACTAAGATATGTATCATAGAGCAAGATATGGTAAATTTCACAAGGGAGAAATGAAGTAAGGGGAAAGCAAAGCTGGAAGAAGAGAGGTTTGGGGTTTTGTTTTTTTTTTAATATATTTGCTTTCCAATATTATCTACTTGCTGGACATAAGCCACAAACGTCTTCTAGCATCAAATGAGAAGACAAGAGTAGCAGTTATTGAATTCACATAGATAATGAGATAAAGGCAAAGTTGTTGGTAGGAGGAAGCACAAATTCTTGTATGTTAACCCCTGAAAGAAATTCTCCCTAGGTTCTCTTGGAAAACAAGGTGTAAATGTAACGGACAACACCCTTATGGTATTTACCACAGTGCATTTCCTCAGCCTGTTTGCTGCAACATCCTTCAACATAAGTTAATGGGATTGTGTCAAAATGCAAGTCAATACAAACTCTACAAGGGAGGGTGAGCAATAAAATGCAGTCCACACAGGCAGCAACCTATTGTACTGATTTCATCCAGGGTCAGAGCATCTGAAGAAGGATGAATAGCAGATCTTTTAAGTCAATCCTTCTTAAATATGGTTTGTCTCAACAAAAGCTTTGATAGATGTTAAGCAGCAGTGAGTTGATACTTCCTGAAATGTACTATGAGTGTAATCACGTTAAAAGCAGTAAACAAAATAATGAAACCCTTTACAAGTGTACATAAATCTTGATAGGAATCTATCTCATCTCTCTGAAGTAAGTCGGGCAAGTAACTACACAGTTTAGATGAAATAACTAGTCAGTAAATGGGTTCATACTATTTATATCATGGTTGTAATTAAATACTCATCTAATGATACATTTAATTCATAATCTCCCTGCTAGACTATAAACCCTGAAGGCAGGAATCACAGGTACATCATCACAGAAATGAAGTATTATAGACATTACAACTCACCACGACGACCTCTATGCATCTTTCATGGAATATTGTCCTATAAATTCAGACATGTAATTTATAAGCCAAAGAGTGGTACACATTTTGGACAGAATGTCCAGTAAATTAATAGTCTGTAATTTGGGGGGATTAAAAGAGCTTTTGTTTCATGAAAAGGAATACATGAAAATTTGGGATGTCACATAAATTCTGTCTGTTGAGTTGATAAAGTTGAGCCTGCCAGTAAGAGCTAAAGGCCAAAATTCAGGGAGGTTCTTGACAATGTTATCATCAAGAATTTCTCCCCAGTTGCTTCATTTAGCTAAAATTCGAATCATATTTTATCTGAGTTCTGCAAAGTTTGAAACAGGTGCCTTTGGTTTATCTACTGGAAAAAGTGGATCTCCCAGGTGGTAATTTCTCAGAGGTATTTTACTCATTAAACAAATGAATCTCTAATTAATAGAAGTGTAGGCATCTGTGGAGTTCAGACTCCACAGCTTGTTTTCTTATGATGCACTCCGCCTGTTGGTGGACGGATGCAAGGAGGGTAGAGGGAGGAAGAAGCATGTGAACACTCTTCTCATCCCGCTCAGACCTTGCTTTCTTCACAGATGGTTTTCTAGCACGAAGTCACTTTAGAAAATGTCTTGTATTATGGGGCACGTGAATTCTACCTTGCACATCCTCTATATTTTTATAGAATTGTCACATATGTTGAATTTTTAATAATGTACCCAATAAATCTTTCTAAATAAACTAGCAAAAAATAACTCTCTTTGAGATTCTAACATCTCCCATTCATTAGTTCAGAGAAAGATATGATAATATTATAGTGAATTTTATGTTTCGACTTGGCTCCATGGAAATTTTGTAGGTTTTTGTGCTGCTGACAAAACATGTAAAAATAAGTAACCTTATTAAAATAACAGTGAAACATACATGCGTGGAAGTCTTATATTTTTTTGCTAATATTACTTTAGATAATATGCGTAATGAAACTAAACATTTTAAGTTAAATATTTAAATAGTTTTAAAATCAGTCCTTGATCTTAATATTATGGTAAAAAAGAAGTTTATATAATTATGGTTGACTTTAGCAAAACTTAACATTTAATCCAGGAAGTCAAACTAAACTCAGCTAATATTTGCGTATACCTCCATGATCAAAATAGTAAATTTTTATTGAAAATAGACAAAATGAAATTCATTATTGAAACAAAAGTTTGCACAATTACTTGTAATTAAAAACAAACAAACAAACAGTAAAGCCTTATGTTAAATCAAACAGAGGGTGGCATATTGGTGTGATTACCCACAGGCCTAAATCAATGCTGGCCATCCCCAGGACCCTGATGATTGGTGTACTACCTCTCCAGAATATTCCAAAGGAGGAGAGGAGTGTGTAGTGATGACAGAGTAGAGGAGGCAAAGGGAGACTCAGTGGTCTAAGACTTAAGGAGAGGCAGGCAGGGCCCCTGGATAAAAGATAAGTGAGTCAACAGATGCACAATTTGATACACTGAGCCAACAAACATCTGGATACTTACAATGCCTCAAATAATGTAAGCATTATTATGATTTCAATTTCAAATATTTGAAGTAATACTTCCAAAGACACAGGCCACAGACTGAAGCAGAGTGAGAAATGTGTGCACCAAGGAATGCAGAAAAAATGGTAAGTCTACGTGAGCAAATGAACAAGGACAACATCTGCCAACTTCAACTGTCATGACTGAAATATGGCTTTAACTGAGGGATGCCAAAAGACATGTTTCCTTGCTCTTATTTTCTATCTTGATAGAAAAATGTGTTTTGTTTTGTTTTTTTAACCAACTTGTATATTATAACATGACTTACATTTCACAATTTAAAGAGACCATTTTAAGTTTATGACAGCAATGTTTTTTTTTTGTTTGTTTGTTTGTTTTTTTTCTGGTAGCATACATGGACTGCATGTGACCTCCTGAAACCCGGCACACACACTTCTTACGTTCTTTTTATTTGGACTTATTTGCAAATTGGAACAAGATTTGTATCAGCAAGAGCCCTACATGTAATGGTGGCTAAAATTTTATTTGCTTGACAAAACTAACAGTATTGTTCAAGATCTAAGACAAGATCTTACTTTAGAACATATAATATTTCCAGGTTCTAGGGCCATATATGCCCTGACAGTGTCAGCTACTCTCTTTTGACCCAACTGTATCTGAAAAACTGCTGTGATGTCTTCTCTCTTTATCTGAGTTAAGTATCACATTTATCCTCTGGCCTTGACCTCACTGAGAGTCACTAAAAACCTGGTGTCCTCCTTCCGTCAGCCGCTTTTGACTCATTGCTCACTAAAATAACAAGACTCTGATAAAACTGCTTTACCCCCATTTATCTGAGGGGAAACTTCTTGGGAAAATAACGGGTGCCAAGTATAACTTTATAAATGTAATGCAATTTAAAAAAAAAAAACACTAATCACAAACATCCAAAAGATAGACTCTAACATCTTAAAACCTAAGAGAAGTTCAAAAAATATGTTGAGTCAATAAACAGATTAATGATAAAGAAAACCAATCTGCCTTCATCTAGTGACCCAATGTTCTATTTACTTATTTAACATAATACGTTCCAACAATTTTGATATCCTTGTTCTTTTTTCTAACCTGTGAAATGCTGTGTTAATTTGAAAAGAAAATATATAATGGTATATGTTTTAATTGCAAGTGACAAATCTGTAACTTGGGGTCTTTTCTCTTCAGTAAATCTATTTGACCCTGAAGATAATAGATCCAAGACGATGTTAATATATTTAGTCTATGATAACTGATCTAAAATGTCTTAAATTAGGTCATAGAATAGGAGACTATACTAGCTGAAATAAGTCATTAAGCTGTTTCAAGTTCTGATTTCTTTGGATTTTTCTAGATAATTATAAGCATATAATTTTTTAAAGGAAGAAACACTTTTACACCCTCATGCAGACATGACATTTAGACCTTCATAGTTCATAATTTCCACAAAAGCCAAATGGCTGTTACCAGTCACCCAGAGCTGTCATAGGTTATAAAGCAATTAAGACCTTTTCAAGAGTTCATAATGACTATTTTTTTCTTAAAATACTATGGCAAGCAACAAATGACATTCAGCTTCATTTAAGTCATTTTAATGGTTTGATTGGATCACATTTATCATTAGGACAAAAAACTCAGAGGGCACATTTTTCATAATCTCTCTGTACAAATTCTTGCTGCACATGCATTACTTAACAGACTGTTCTCAATTCCTAGGTGCAAGGGCATTAAAGATAGTCTTGAAATTTTAGCTTAACTTCTATTACCTTGAGTTGGCACATTAACACGAGATGCCTCCTCACTATTTTATGGAAACTCTTTCTGTTGCCATAGGGTCTTCATGCCTACATATTTTTATGCATGAGAAGATATATACAGCTATGACCTGAAGGAAGCATTTTTGAAAGTAATCCATAACTATAGCTAAGTCTTTTAAATGATATGGAAGACAAGTGTAATAAGCAAATCTGTGTACTGGCTAGAGTGACAGGTGCAGATAAAGTCAAGTTCTGGTTATCAAGAAAGGACAGAATGAAACTCAATGCTTAAGAAAGGTGAACAAAAATGTGCTGCCTGAAGGCTCTGAACCAAACCCTGAGGTCTGGATGACAGCTTCTATTTTCACTTACTGCTTGCAAAAGATTGATGACAAGTGGTAGACAACGAAAAAAAGATAGCCCCAATTCTCTCTCTCTCTCTTTCTCTACACACACACACATACACACACACACATTATATTTCAACAGTTTTCTTGGGAATGTTAAAGTTAATGTTTTTACATCCTAAACCCGGATATAGTTCCAAAGAGTAATCAAGAATCTAATCAAATTTACATTAACCCAGGGGAATTGAAAGCATGAAATAATGAAAACTAAAAATGCATTTAAGAAAAGAGGTCTGAATTTTATTTATTTATTTATTTAAGATTTATTTGTTTATTTATTTGACAGACAGAGATTACAAGTAGGCAGAGAGGCAGGCGAAGAGAGAGGAAGGGAAGCAGGCTCCCCGCTGAGCAGAGAGCCCAATGCAGGGCTCGATCCCAGGACACTGGAGTCATGATCTGAGCCGAAAGCAGAGGTTTTAACCCACTGAGCCACCCAGGCACCCTGAGATCTGAAATTTAAACTAGTATTTTATAATATTTAATATATAATTGATCTTATGCATGTACTTTACTTCATGGGGATATAAATTATTATGCAGTGACATTTTATTTCTATTAAACTTAGGTGACCACACTTTTTCTGGATGTCATCCGTGAGTCATTGTATATGTTGAAGTCATTCCTCTTTGGTAGCATGAATATACATGTCAATAATGAGTCAAGGGGCGCCTGGGTGGCTCAGTCGTTTAGCATCTGCCTTCAGCTTAGGTCCCAGGGTCCTGGGATCGAGCCCTGCATTGGGCTCCCTGCTCAGTGGGGAGCCTGACTCTTTCCCCCCACTCCCCTTGCTTGGGTTCCCTCTCTCACTGTCTCTCTGCCAAAAAAAAAAAAAAAAAAAAAAAAAATCTTAAAAAGAAATCAGTCAAAATTAAGCTATCTCCTATCATTTCTGAAATACAGTGGAGAAGACTGAGTGACAGAACTGGTTATAACTTGCTGATTTTCTATTTGTCAACTTCCTGATGTATCCTTTCTTCAGTCCTTTCATCATCTTCATCACCATTATCCTCATCTGCTAAAATGATAGCATATTGGGGTGTCTAGGTGGCTCAGTCAGTTAAGCATCCATCTCTTGGTTTTGGCTCAGGTCACCATTTCAGTGTCCTGAGATCAAGCCCCACATTGGGCTCCCCTCAGTGCAGAGTCTGGTTCCTCTCTCTCTCTTTCCTGTCCCTCCCCCTGCTCATGCACACACATACTCTCTCTCAAATAAATACATAAATATTTAATAAAAAATAAAAATAAAAAATAAAAATAAAATGATAGAATATTAGTACTCCAGCATTAGGAATAAAGTTGCCAAACTGCTTAATCTTTAAGAAATTAAGGTCTAAAGAATTTAAATAATACAAAACAATCTGGTAAAGCAGTAAAGATTTAAATATCCCTACACATACAACAACGCTTTGCTACTAATTTTGCACTACTCTGAATGGTAGCTTCTATCATACTGTATTTCACTGAATGTGAGGCACTATCAAGCACATGACATCATTATTTTATATGCCACTTGAAAAACCAATAATTGACCTTAAACTATGATAAGCCATCAACTGTATGCCACATCTTCATTTCAAACACATTATATAAAAGATAGAAATCTTAGAATTGCTGAAATATGATATCACATTATATATAAAGAAGGTCTCCATCTTATTCTGAATTCAGTAGCAAAGCTATAACATAAAAGTTCAAAATGTTTATGATCTGATTCTCACCAATGGCTACTAGAAATAATACTTATCATTCTTTTTTATACGTACTCTAAGTACTTCCTGAAGTAATTTGAGAAAGCCTAAAGAAATAGATAAATCTATTTTAAAAAATCAGTAACATACAGGGTGCCTGGGTGGCTCAGTGGGTTAAGCTGCTGCCTTCGGCTTTGGTCATGATCTCAAGGTCCTGGGATCGAGTCCCACATCGGGCTCTCTGCTCAGCAGGGGACCTGCTTCCCTTGCTCTCTATCTGCCTGCCTCTGTCTACTTGTGTTCTCTGTCTGTCAAGTAAATAAACAAAATATTTAAAAAAAAAAATCATGCTTAGCGAAATAAGTCAAGCATGACAACTATCATATGATCTCCCTGATATGAGGAAGTGGTGATGCAACATGGGGGCTTAAGTGGGTAGGAGAAGAATCAGTGAAACAAGATGGGGATTGGGAGGGAGACAAACCACAAGTGACTCTTAAAAATCTCACAAAACAAACTGAGGGTTGCTGGGGGGAGGGGGTTTGGGAGAAGGGGGTGGGGTTATGGACATTGGGGAGGGTATGTGCTTTGGTGAGTGCTGTGAAGTGTGTAAACCTGGCGATTCACAGACCTGTACCCCTGGGGATAAAAATATATGTTTATAAAAAATAAAAAATTAAAAAAAATCAGTAACATACATTAAAAGAATAAGAACTAAAAATAAGTGATAGAAGATAGTTTTATGATAAAACCCAGACCAAAAAGAGCTGCAGAAATCTAACCAAAACAGAAATTACTTCTGAAATTTGTTGAAATTAAACACAATAAAAGTATATAAAATGATCAAAAGAACAAGTTCATGATTTATTGTAGTACATATTTTCTACGGGGAAAATTACAGAGGAGGACACTGATGTTTCTGGACAGAGTGTTATACCAAATTAATAAAGAGATTCCTAACTTTTATTGCATCATCGACCCCTTTAACATCTGATAAAGCCCTGCCCCAAATTTCCATAAGTATATACACATAAAATATGCATGCAATTTCAGCGAGTTCCTGAATGTGTAATTAAGAACCCTTCCTTGATTTCTAATCTTTCTGTCTTGTGTTACAGATTCTGGTCTTCATTCAAGGTTTGAAACTTTGGGTTTTCTTTGCCCCAACAATGAATTCTCCTGAAATTCCTCCACTCCTAGGCAGGTCACATGCTCTACTTAGATATCATTAAGGTGTTTTTCAGCTTTGCTGAAAAAGCAAAGCTTTTTCCTATTTTTGAAGTGAAGTCTCCCACCTCCCCATTTCTCTTCCTGCCCGTCTACATCTCAATGCTGAGGAGAATCTATAATTTTAATGCTTTTAGTTTTAGAAATATGTTTCATTTACCTCTATTTAAATAAATCTTGATGGCTACATCAAAATTGCTTTCTTTAAATTAAAAAAGTAATATAACCTATCACAAAATATTCTGTTAAGAGGTATAGAAAGTATGAAATCATGTAGAAAGTCCTTGGCCTGTGTCTGCCCTGCCTTAAATGTGGGTATGCTTTTCCAGAAATTTATCTATGTCTTAAACTAGCATATTTCTGTGCACTCAAACATACAGATAAAGATATGTGGCTTTACTATTACGAGATACATGAAACTATCCCCACTGTTTTGTATTTACTTACCTAACTCCATAATACAATGTGTACGTGTACATGGTCAAATAGGAGTTTGGCCCAAATATAGGGCAGATCTTCATTTGCCTTATGAGAAGAACCAATATTTTTGTATAAAATACAAATGAATTTGGCCAGCTTTACATTCAAGCATTTAGAGATATAGATAAAATATTCAATGTCTATTTATAATATTGAATTAGTTTTGGAATGATACATGCTTTAAGTAGTTATTTAAAATATCATTATCCACTCTCCAACTCCATGAACAAAATTTTTTGAAACTCTTATGTTGGCTATCCATATCTTTGTGATCACTAGAGCCATTTTTGGAGTCTTGAACATAATTTTCCAAAGCCCTTCATCTTTGACTACATCTAGTTGTTTGCGATGCCATTACTGCAAACTTAGTCAAAACCTTAAGGGCCCATTCACAAAATACCGGAACAATGATTTTTATTATGTTGGTTATTTACATTTGTCCAATAGATAGTGATTTACCGAAGTGTGAATCTGGGCCAGCAACATCAGTATCATCTGGAAACTTGTTAAAAATGAAAAATGTCAGGTCTCTTATCTGACATACCAATCTGAGATCTTAAGATTGGGGCCAAATAATCTGTATTTTAACAAACCCTCCAGGTGCTTTTGATGTACCCTGAAATTTAAAAGTAGGAATTTACTTCATTTTCCATAACAATCACTTACTGCATTGTTTGTAAAACTGTTACTTTAAAAATGTTTACAAACATTTCCTAACACCTCTGTTTGTGAAGGATTATGCACAGGATAAATAATCAAATCTACACTAAATTTCTGTGAAATTTTTTTTTATTGATTACATCAGGTGATACTGACAAGAAACACAAAGGACACTGATTGAAATTGTTTCAAGCCAAGGTCGTCCCCAAAGAGTATTTCTTTGATTTAAACTGAAGAAGGGAGAGAACTATCCTATAATAGGAGAGATTTTTAAAAGATCTCAAATACAAATTAATTATGTTTATTTGAGGGATAATTTGGGGGAGAAAAATGTCTTTCCTTATGTCTTTCCATGTGCATGGCTTCACAAATTTTACCTGTTGTGGAGGATTTACACATATGGATTGAAACTAAGTTCTGGCCACAGCATCTTATCAGCACTTTATCCCACCATAAGAACTCACTGTGTCTAGTGAAGAATACCTAATTTACATATTTATAATATCTAACATCAGATGGAAGTTTATAGCAGAATCTAGTGTTCACTATTCATATATAGACCAAGATTTTAGGGTTTGTTAAGCATAAGATCTTCAGTGTTCACCACTCATGACACTTGCTACCTCTTCAGGACCGCCTGTTGCCCTTCCACTCTCCTAAGGTTGGAAGATTGACTCTCTAGACACAGGCTCCGGACCTTACGCTGACAAGAGATCCCAGTACAAGATCTTACCCACAGTGATAATCTAGTCAGCTACCCGGGGGGAAACACTACATGGTGACTGATGGCCTACTAACAGACACCACATAAAGGTTGGTGTACTCTAGAGGATGCTTTAGTATCCCATCCAGATTCCCCATTAAGGACCAAGGCACTTATTTTTCTAGTTGTCGAGAGTGTACACCAACAATAGTTCACAGCTGAGTCCTGTTATAGGCATTGCCCTCAACCAGAGAGTTTCTTCACCCAAGTTTATACCTCCCTTGGGGGTAACCTATACCCAGTGACTGGTCAGTATGGGGATACAAAAGCCCAGTACCCTTACCTCTTAGTAGAACAACTCTGAAGATCCATGCCATTCTCCAGAGATTCCCCATGGGGATCAACTGAGTATTGCATCTATGTGCAGTTCAGCTTCTCCCCCTACCAATCCATCTTTCTTCTCTCTCTTATAGGCATTATTCCCAAAAGCTTAGTTGTCAATACATCACCTGCATGCAAATTTCTGTCCCAGGGTCTGATTCCCAGGGAAATTGACATTAAGACAGGAGTTGCATCCTTAATCAACCTTCCCCCCCGTACAAAAAAAAAAAAAAAAAAAGCATAGGGAAGGGAGGTTTAATTGATATAAATTAGATTATTTTATATTAAATAATCTTTGTTGTGTTAAAAATTCTATAATAAATATATCAAGAGATTTTTGAATTTTAGTTTTAATGTTTTTACATAAAATCCAATAAGTACAATATTTTACACAATGGGCTTTAGACTCATAGTTGTTTTGTTATTGTCATTTTTTAAAGCAATTGTTGAATTCTATTCTAATATATAGAAATATTATAATTTATTTAACTAATTCACTATTCATGTGTAAGTTTTTTAGACTAGCTTATATATAATATAAATAATTTTCTATATAACATTTAAAAAATAACCATACAAAGAGTATAATATAAATAACATCTCCATAACCCTTCCCCCTGACATCTAGGTCCCAAAGACAACCACTTTATAAAGTCTGGTTTTTGGTCTCTTGGGACTATTATTACAATTGAATAATATAACATATTATTCAATATAACTGAACTTATTTTTCATAGTTTATTGATTTAAATGGTGTCTGTTGATATATTTTATTAAAGAAGAATATTTATACTATATTTTACCACTCCTGCCACTTACTTCTTTTGTTTCATATATTGTTGTTTTTTTGTTTCATATATTAGTATATACAACTCTTCTAATCATTTCCCTTTCAAGTTTAAATATATTGATTTAAATTCAAATTTAAATTCAATTTCTTGATTTATCTTCATGAAACATAACCTATTAACTCCCCCCATTTATGACAATAGTAAGTAGTATAACTGAACCTAAAATTAAATAATTATAATTCTCTTCCCCTTAAAAGAAAAAGTAACTATGCATCTGATTCTTGTGGATTCTCTTTTTTTTTTTTTCTGGATTTCTTCACTTTTCTTAGGAATATTCAGCTACCTTTGTTTATTGTACCCTGTTCCATCTTTCCTGTATTTATTTAGTTGTTTTGTTAATTTTACTGAAGTAGTCTTTGAATATGACACTATACACAATGTATACATGGTAAATGTTCCAAGTATTATTGTGTTCCAATTTCTAAATATCAATATCAATATCAACATATTATTGATAACAGCCAGATACAGAATTCTGAGTTTAAAGTCTTTGAAGCTTTTCTGACTGCAATGGTAAGAAACTAGAAATCAATTACAAGAAAAAGAAAAAAACTGGAAAAGAAAACACATAGTAGCTAAAGAATAGGCTATTAAACAACCAATAGGTCAATGAGGAAATAAAAGAAGAAATAAAAAAACACATGGAAACAAGTGAAAACACAATAGTTCAAAAATCTCTGGGACATAGCAAAAGCAATTCTAAGAGGGAAGCTCATAACAATACAGGTATATCTCAGGAAACGAGAAATCTCAAACAGCCTAATCTTACACATAAATGAGCTATAAAAAGAAAAACAAAAAAAGCTTGAAACTAATGGAAGGAAAGAAATAATAAAGATTAGAGTAGAAATAAATGAAATAGAGACTACAAAAACAATAAACAAATCAATAAAATCGAGAGCTAGTTATTTGCAAAGATAACCAAAATTGATAAAACATTAGCCCAATTCATCAAGGAAGAAAAGGACTTAAAGAACTAAAATTATAAAAGAGGCAAAATAACAACCGATGCCATAGAAATACATCAGATTATAAGAAATATTATGAAAAATCTATGCCAATAAATTAGACAACCTAGAATAAATAAATTTTTAGAAATACAAAATCTTCCAACAACAAATAGAAAAGTTGAACAGACCAATTTTTAGCAATAACGTTAAATCTGTACCAAAAAGAAATCCCAATAAACAAAAGTCCAGGACCACCTTCAAAGGTGAAGTCTATCAAACATTTAAAGAAGAATTAATACCTAGTCTTCTTTTTTTTTTTTTTTAAAGATTTTATTTATTCATTTGACAGAGAGAGACCACAAGCAGGCAGAGAGGCAGGCAGAGAGAGAGAGAGAGAGAGAGAGAGGAGGAAGCAGGCTCCCTGCTGAGCAGAGAGCCCGATGTGGGACTCGATCCCAGGACCCTGGGATCATGACCTGAGCCGAAGGCAGCGGCTTAACCCACTGAGCCACCCAGGCGCCCCTAGTCTTCTTAAATTATTCCAAAAACTATAAGAGGAAGGAAAATTTCCACATTCATTCTATGAGTTCAGCATTACACTGATACCAAAACCAGACAAAGATACTACAAAAAGAGAGAGAGAGAGAGAGAAAACTTCAGACAAATATCTCTGATGAATCTTGATGCAAAAATCCTCAACAAAATATTACCAAACCAAATTCAATAATACATTGAAAAAAATCATTCACCACAGTCAAGTGGGATTTACTCCATAGATGTAAGGGTGGTTCAATATTTGCATATAAATCATCATGATACATCACACCAAAAGAGAGCATAAAAATCATAAAACCATCTCACTAGATGCAGAAAACGCATTTGACAAAATACAACATTCATTCTTGATATTTTGTTCACTCTCAACACAGCAACTTTAGAGGGAATATACCTCAATATAATAAAGGCCATATATGAAAAACCCACAAGTAACATTATACTCAATGGTAAAAAACTGAGAGCTTTTCCCCTAAGTCAGGAAGAAGACAAGATGTCCACCCGCTATGGTACTGAAAGTCCTAACCGCAGCAATTAGAAAAGAAAAAGAAACAAAATGCATATAAATTAATAAGGAAGAAGTAAAACTGTTACTATTTACAGATAACATGATAACATATATTAAAAATAACCCTGAAGATTCCACCAAAAAAATATTAGAATTGATAAATGAATTCAGTAAAGTTTGCAGGATACAAAATTAATATATTGAAATCTGTTGCCTTTTTTTTTTACATAAATAACAAGATACCAGAAAAAGAAATTTAGAAAATAATTTCATTTCCAACTACACCAAAATGCATAAAATACCTAGGAGTAAATTTAACCAAGGAGGTAAAAGGACTGCACATTGAAAACTGTAATACACTGATGAAAGAAATTGAAAATGACCTAAACAAATGGAAAGATACACCATGCTCAAAGACGGGAAGAAGTAATATCATTAAAATGTCCATACTAGGGGCGCCTGGTGGCTCAGTGGTTAAAGCCTCTCCCTTTGGCTCAGGTCATGATCCCAGGGTCCTGGAATTGAGGCCCGCATTGGACTCTCTGCTCAGCGGGGAGCCTGCCTCCTCCTCCTCTCTCTCTCTCTGCCTGCCTCTCTGCCTACTTGTGATCTGTCTGTCAAATAAATAAAAATCTAAAAAAAAAAAAAAAGTCCATAATATCCAAAGCAGTCTACATTACATATTCAATACAATTTCTATCAAAATACCCATAGCATTTTTCACAGAACTAGAATGCATTATCCTAAAATTTATACAAAACAACAAAAGACCTTTTTATAGCCAAAGATTTCTTGAGAAAGAAGAACAAAGCTAAAGGTATCACAACCCCAGATTTCAAAATATACTACAAAGCTATAGTAATCAAAACAGAATGGTACTAACACAAAAATTGGACACACAGATCAATGGAACAGGATAGAGTGCCCAGAAATAAACCTAAACCTATCTGGTGAATTAATCCACAACAAAGAAGGCATACTACAATGGAAAAAAACCACAACTTTTTAATAAATAATGTTGGGAAAACTGTACAGCTATATGCAAAAGAATGAAACTGGACTGCTTTCTTACACCATGCACACAAATAAATTCAGAATTGATTAAAGACCTAAATCTTGGACCTGAAACCATAAAACTTCTAAAAGAAAACATAGGCAGTAATTTCTTGAACGTTGGCCTTAGCAACATATTTAAGGCTATGTCTCCTCAGGTAAGGGAAATGAAAGCAAAAATAAACTATTAAGACCCTACCACAGCTAAAGAAATCATCAACAAAACAAAAAGACAATCTACTGGATGGAAGAAGATATTTACAAGTGATACATCTGATAAGGGTTTAATATCCAAACTATTTTAAAAAACTTACACAACTCAACATCAAAAACATAAACAATCCAATTAAAAAATGGACAAAGGACTTGAATAGATATTTTTCCAAAGAAGATCTTTTTCAAAAGTTAAATGATTGTGTTTCTTATCAAAGAGTATAGCCATCAGACACATGAAAGTATGCTAAACATCACAAATCATCAGGGGGATGTAAATGAAAACCCCAATGGCTAGTACCAAAAAGACAAGAAATAGTGATTGTTGCTTAAAATGTAGAGAAAAGGGAACACCTGTGCGTTGTTGGTGGGAATACAAATTGTGCGACCATTGTGGAAGACAGTATGGAATTTTTGCAAAAAAGTATAGAAATACTATACAGGTATTTATCCAAAGAAAACAAAAAAATCTAATTTGAAAAGATATTTGTATAACTATGTTTATAGCAGCATTATTTATAGTAGCCAAATTACAGAAGCAACCCAATGTCCATCCATTGATGAATGAAAAAAGAAAATGTGATGCACACGCATGCACGCGTGCGCACACACACACTCACACACACACACAGAGTTTTAATTACCCATACAAAAAAGAATGAGATCTTGACATTTGTGACAATACCCTATAGGGTATTATGCTAAGTGAAGTAAGTCTAAGAAAGACAAATACCATGTAACTTCACTTACATGTAGAATTGAAAAACAAAACAAACAAAAAACAGACACTCAAATACACAGAATAAACTGGTGGTTTCCAGAAAGGGGTGGGTGGAGGGATGGACACAATAAGGGGATAAAGATGTCCGGTTATAAAACAAATAAGTTACAAAGATACAAAGTACAGCATAGGAGATACAGTCAATAATATTGTAATAACATTGTATGGTAACAGGTAGTGATTTAAACTTAACTATGGTAAGCACTGAGTAATGTATAGAATTGTTGAATCAATATATTATATACCTGAAATTAATATAACATTGTATGTCAATTGTACTTCAATAGTAAGAAAAAGAAAAAAAATCTTCAAACTTTGAAGAAATTGTTCTATGATCTTTAAATATTCATTGACGCCAGAGCAATTCTTATCCCATTACAGTGTCCTGCCTTTTTTTTTTTTACTGTTTTTCTTCTTTAGAATTTTCTATGTCGTATGAGTCTTGAATTTCACAGGATTGTTTCTAGGAGTGATTTTTGGCTTCTGTTTAGTTTTTATTTTTCTTTTTATTAAACACACTTGGCATTTAGTGGACCCTTTCTATGTAAAGACTCTTCAGATCTGGGTTGGTGGTTTGTCTGTCTGTCTGTCTGTCTTTCTCTCTCTCTCTTCTTCCTCTTCCTCTTCTTCTTCCTCTTCTGTTTAATGTTCATTAGTATTCTTTCCACTCTTGACTTTACTTCCTGCTTCTAGACCTAACATTAGAAGAATATTGTACCTTTCAAAACTTTCATCCACGTATTTTAGTTCCTCTCACATTTTTTTTAAATCTCCTTATTGCTTAACTCTCTGTTCTCAACTTTAGCTTCCATATATCAAGCTTGGTACTCAGACAAGCCTGTTTTATTTCTCCATCATGATTATTCAAGTAAACATTTTTAAGTTCTTTATTGCTCTCTGTTTCCTTTTCATTGAAGCTTATTCTTAATTTATGGGCACAGATTCTTCTGAGGTTAATAATTAGATTTTTCAATATGTATTTTTTCTTTAACTGAAATGTCCTGTTTCTAACAGAGTTTTTGAGTCTTTGTTGTTACTGCAGTGTGCTTCCCTAATTCCAATAAAAGAAAAGCCTGTTATCCTAATTCTGAGAATGTTGTTAGCAGGCAGCTCTTCAGCTGTCAGTCCCATGAGTTGCAGAGAGCCCCTTTACACAAGGTCACGTCCCTTCCCAAGATTACCAATATCTCATGAGTATTTAATGTGGCCCAACCTGAAACAATGATGAAGGACCACTTCAGTTCCAGGGCCTCCCCTTAAGTTTGGCTGAGGCTCTCATTTGGCTTACATCACAGCTCACCTTCTCATCTTGTCAGTTATTCCCTTCCTTCTATAGGTGTAAATCTGTAGAATTTGATAATTCTAATCAAATTCATATCATAATATGATACCTGTTACCCTTGTCCCAGAGTCTGTTTCTCAGGGAATCCAACCTGCAACATTGTTGCAAAATAAACATACTTGTTTATTTTGTATTTTTCTTTCAACCTGTTGGATTTCCTCAGATATCTTGCAATACTTTGTTTGTAGTTTATATTTAAAAATGACTCTTTGGTTTAATTTGGAAACAAATTGGTCAATGATTTCTTGGAGCCCTGTGTATCTGGAAGAAATTATCCCAAACTCTGAATAAGTAGCTAGAGAATGTCTGCAGGCTTGTGTTTCACTTGAGAAAATCCAATTCGTGAAAAAAGAAGACCCATCTACAGAATAAAGCTAGTGAATATACAAATAGTGAATTAATAATCCCAGGTTTGGTAGGCAAAGCTAAATTCTTATGACATAGTTTCCAACTTAAATGAATAAACACAGTTTTTTTTTTTTCAACAGCCATTTTAACAACATAGACGTGAAATGTATTTTCCCATAACAAATATTTCTAGTCTCAAGTTTGTAAGTCAGGAGTCCTTAGAACTAATAAAACAAAGTTTTCATGCTTCAGAATGGATGTTACTCAAGATCTCTCAGAGGAGGTGATATTTGAGCAGTAACCTTGGAAGAATGAAGAATTGAACCATGCAAAAATATAAAGTAAAAATGTATCAGGCTCAGGAAACAAGTGTAAAGTCTGTGAAGTAGAAATGAACTTGGCATTATCTAGAAATAAGACCGCCAGCATGGCAGAAGTGATATAAGTGAGGGGAGTAGGTGAAGGAGGAAAGTCTGAAAGGAAGGCAAGGGCAAAATCCTATTTGACCTGGCAGACTCTACTAAGTGGGATCACCAGTGAATATTTTGAGTCTTAGAGTAAAAGGATCTGGTATACGTTTTAAAAGATCACTCTGACTGTTGGGAAAAAATAGATGCCAGAACAGGAGTACCAGTGAGGAGGCTATTGCAATGGTCCAGCCAAAGATGGAAGAGGTATATATGGTCCCTGATCAGATCAAGATATGCTTTGAAGGTTCAACTGGTGTATATGATAGGGGATTGGACACAGATGGTGACAAAAGAAGCAGAAACAAGAAGAAGAAGAAAAAAAAAAGATCTGAAAGAATGTTGAAGTCAATAAATGAGATGGGCTTTGGGGGAATTATGCTTGTGAAACAAGTGAAACAGAGAAAGACAAATATTGTCTGACATCACTTATATATGGAAACTAAAGAAACCCAGCTCATAGAAATATAACAAAATGGTGGTTTCCAGGCACTGGGAGGAGGCGTGATTGGGGACATCTTATTGGAGGATATAAACTTGCAAGTAGATAAATAAGTTCTGGAGATCTGATGCACAACATAGTAATTATAGCCAACAATACTGTATTATAAACTTCAAATTGTTAAAATAATCATTCTTAATTGTTCTTACCACAAAAAATAAATCATAATTATGTGATGTGACAGAGATGTGAACTAATTCTAGAGTGGTAATCATATTGCAATATATAAATGTATCAAAACAGTACTCGGTATACCTTAAAACTTACACATTGATATAGGTCAATTATATCACAGTCTTTAAAAAAGAATGTATGTGTCAGTTTTGTTTCTTAATTGGTAATAGAATTCAGAGAAGAGATGAGATTTAATGGATGTCAATAAAAGATGATATTTACTTTTTCTCTTCTATGCATTCTGAAAAAGTTGGATAATAACAGATCTCAATGCATATTGTATACATTGCAATGATACTAAATAAGTAACAGTATCTACTTATACCACCAAGAACATCTCTTTTCAGAGAGTGACTTTGAAATAAGTATCACTAACTGACAAAGCCAAAGAAAATTTAAAATATTTTAAACTATTGCTTCATTTCCATCTTTAAAAATTAGAGCTTATTGAGCTCCTCCGAAGTCAAAGCAGCTTGGAAAGTATGCAAGTTTGAGGGCACGCCAACAACCCAATCCAAAACATTTCATATGCTTAGAATAGATATAAAGTGCATCTCTACACTATAAAGACATGATTAATCCCACTCATATGGAGGGGGAAATGTGAGATAAAATTTACTATAAACTGATTATCTTCCTTCCTTTCCTAAATTCAGGTTTTCTAAATTTCAAGCTATGAGTAATGACAAAGAAACGAACTAAACCCTATGTTGTCTGAATCTAACCATCTGCTATTCAAAATTGTGCTTAAAAAAGGACACATAGGGACAAAGCAATCAAAATCTCTTCTACTAAAAGCATTCTTTAATTTAAAAAACTATTTCCCTTAAATAGCAAGAAACTTTGATGAAAATAAATCTTGAAAACTTAGTTATCTGCTTGACTGTGAAAACAAAGCATTGAGACTTTTTTAATAAAAATGCCATATCACTTTCAGATTTGAACCTAATGCCTTTGAAATATAAAGTACTTAAAACTGTTCATAGTATTTTTTGTTTGTTTTAACAAGACTGATTCCATATATATACCTTTTTTAAAAAGTCAGTCTTGAGAGTAGTAAAAATTTGGTACTCCTACTCTTTAAAACACACACACACACACACACACACACACACACACAGTAGTAGCAGCAGCAACAACTTTGCAGCTATGTACAGACAAAAATTAAATTTTAAACACAGTTTTTCCAGTATTTATCTCTTCTAAATAAAGATTATCTAGGTATTTTTACAATTATGTAGCTGCATTTCTATGCCTAATTTAATCAGTTCTTATTTTTCATATTAATAAAGTAAATCACAATCACAGATAAACCAAAATAGTATATAACTCTGTCCCCCAAAAAACAACAAAACCTTTTTTTAAAAATATAATTCTGTCCCCTGGTATCAAGAGGCAGAATGTGAAATGTTTGAAAATATGTGCTTAGAGTTAGCCCACTCAGGGATGGATTCCACACCTTACTATATATGACTCTGTAATTTAGAGCAGGTACCCTAATGTAAGCCCTCATATCCTCATCTGCAAAGCTGGAGATACTGAATAGTACTTACCTGGTAGGGTGGCTATGTAAATTATATTAGCTGATGCATACAAAATCCTTTAAACAGTTTCTAGCATGTAATTGATTAGTAAATGTTAGCTGGTAGTAATAGATACAGTAGTAATAGCATTCTGGAAATTCGCTGCAAACAAAATTATAAAATCACAAAGAGGAACACTGACTCAGAAGGGTTTATAATCCAATACTTACCATGAGTATATCTCAGAGAAAATAATCTCACTGTAATTTAAAAGTTGAACATCAAAAAATCTGACAGCCAAAAAGCTGCCTGCTGACACCACTTCACAATTAGGGTAATAAGCTTTTCCTTGAGGGGTATCTGGGCAGTATACCATAAGACACCACAGGGTCCACCTTAAAGAATCAAAGACCCTGTTAGAATCAGGGACATTTCAATAAAATCACGTGTGTGTGTGTGTGTGTGTGTGTGTGTGTAATTATTATCCTCAGAAGAATTTGTACCCATAAATCAAAAATAAGCTTTAATGAGAAAAGAACAGAGGACAAGAAAGAACTTTAAAAATATGCTTATTTATATAAAGAAATTCAATAAATGATTGGAAAGAAATCAACGTTGAAAATTTGCTGAGAGTCCTAAAAATGGCTATAAAATACCAAAAATCAAAAAAATTCAGAGTTTACCAGAAGCAATAGTCTGATTTAATCCTAAAGAATCTATTTCGCTAAGAAGCTGGTAAACCTAGAAGCCTAAACAGTGATAGCAAAGTGAGGAAATAATATATATAACAATGTTAGGCTAGATTTTTTTTTTTTTTTTTATCATTCCTGTAACTCTCCTTGTTTGGAAGATGAATCCATGGAGTTTTAGCAAAACACAGAAAGGAGAGAGTCCCTGCAGGACTTTTCTACATCTTTCCTGCCGGACTTAACTAACTAGGAAGTAGGAAATATTAAATGATAATGAGAAGCTAAAAGGCAATTTGAAAACTCCCCTCAACATAAATATGTAATGAACAATGAGACAAACATACGATGTCCCATCAGTGGCTATCTCAAAGAACAGAACCTGAGGGTTGAAGTGAGAGCTTCCTTGATAATGAGGCAGCAGTTCAGGGAGAAAGTCTGCAGGGAGTCTGGGCCAAGGCACTCATTTGCCAAACAGGAACAGAGGTGCCGGCCACGGATGACCCCAAACACTTCAGCAGAGAAAAAAAGCTGTTTCAGAATAAATGCCTTAACACAGTTAATTGAAAGGGAGTGAGAATGAGTGGTACTGAAAAGAGAAGGCACTAAGTTGAACCTAGTGTTTTGTTTCTTTTAACTCGTGCTCTTTTTAGATGACTGTATTTATCAGCTTCATGTAGCGGTGTTTAAGAGTAGTTAGCCCACGATATCTTTTTTGAAAATGTTGTCTGTATCTGCCCCTAATATGTTTCCGACTTTCTGCGTGTAAGCCCCGGTCTGTACCCTACCACAAAACGCCTTTTCCACCTCGTACTAGTTCCTTCAATCTGCAGAAATGAGCCTGAATACTTCGCCAATATAGTATGATTTCAGTGAAAGCTCGTAAGATTTGGAACTGAAAAAGACATGAGCGATTCCTAATTTTAGGTAAGAATTCTGCTGCCAGGAAGGATTAAAAACAAATGAGCAAAGGTGTCTAAGGTGGTATAGCTAGCCAGTATCTTTTGGGGACACATGGACTCTGGCTCCCCACCAGCACTAACATCCAGTGGTTTATTTTATGCCTGACCCTTCATACATTACTTTATACTAGGAGACTCATTTTTTTATATTGTGTTATGTTACTCACCATACAGTACACCATTAGTTTTTGTTTTTGTTTTAAGATTTTGTTTATTTATTTAACAGACAGAGATCACAAGTAGACAGGGAGGCAGGCAGAGAGAGAGAGGAGGAAGCAGGCTCTCTGCTGAGCAGAAAGCCCGATGTGGGACTCGATCTCACGACCCTGGGATCATGATCTGAGCCAAAGGCAGAGGCTTTAACCCACTGAGCCACCCAGTGTTCCAAGACTCATTTATGTATAAACAATAACTCCCATACAATACATGTCCTCCTCAATACCAACCACCAGGTTCACTCATCCCCCCACACCTCTCCCCTCTAAAACCCTCAGTTTATTTCTCAGATACTCCTTTTTTTTAAAAAAAAAATATGAGTTAAGACAATGGGCTCATGACTACAAAAGCTTTGTCAGAAGCCTGGCCTGGTAAAAATGAAGCAGTCTCTTAAAAGCTTACCTAAAGTACTAGCTTGGGGAAAACACATTTCAAAATTATGACACTGTCCTCCACAGGCAATAGCTGCATTTAAACAATATGTAATTTTATTTTCTAATGGCTGGAATGTATGGGGATGGGCTTAGGAGGTACCCTTTCTTCCATCTCTCCCAGTGACCCCCTGAGAAAATTTGTGGTTTCTTAAATGGAAAGCATAAGATTTACTGACTAGAATCCTTGACCTTGGAGTGGAGGTAGTTCCCACTTTTGCTGGAGGATATATTAAGATTTCCATTGAGTCTGAGGCTATTATAACCACCTAGCCACTTGTAATTCTCATGTCAATGGACAAGCAGGGGGATAAAGGAGTACAACATTTTGGGATTTAATTAATCCTAATTACTATAGCAAGCCAGAATCATAACACAATAGGCCAGAGAGAATTATGTTCAAATTATTGTCTAAATTATGTCTAAAACCTAGAGAATACTGGAGATTCTACTACTCTCACCCCAGTTACAACTGCCAGTAGGCAAACAATAACTACATCCCAACAAAGTCAAGGCAATTCAGGACTCAGACTCCCTTCTAGAGGAAGAAGAAACCCGTAAGAAGCATGATGATTATCAATTACAGTAGGAAGATAACTAACAACAAAGGAGGCTGCAGTTTGACCTGTTAAGACTCCTTAAACCTTTTGCAGACATTGGTCTGAAGGAAAGAAAAATCTTCAAGGAAAATCTGTGATTGGCTGGCTTGATGCCTCCTTTCTTAGGCATTTCCTCTTAAAATGAGGGCATGTTGTTCTTATAAAAATGGAGGTCTCACATAATAGTTTCACAAGAGGGTATGAGCAAACTGAATCGTGCCCAGGGAAGATTATACTGGACCCGATTTATGTCTCTTCCTAGATTTGCACAAACTTCTCTACCTTCTGGTCCCTTAGCTAGAGACTGTTGTTTTTTCACCTTCTAACATTACCAGCTGTCTCTGTCACAACTTTAGGTTAGGGCTATGCTGTGCCAGCATCTATTACACCTGCTGGGGCAGGAGTTACCAGAGCTCCAGACCCCAACCCAACCCAAAATTCTGGCTTCTCCAATTCTTCCATATCCAGAAGATGTGCTGTGACATGGCATGTAAGATGGGGTTTTTTCAGGGGCTGTCCAAAGGTCTCAAGTGGCAAAATCCAGAACTGTAGGAAATGATGATGAGAGGGAACCAACAGGGTCTTCTTCCTTTCTCCCTCTGCAAGACTGTTCCAAAGGGGAGTGGTTCATTACAGCTTACTTCATCCACATGAGCAAGCAACTAGATGTGGTTTTCACAGAGTCAGATCAGTTTGGTAAAGAACCACTTTGTTCATATTTGTTAGTTCTTCTTCCCTGCCACTCCTTCCATTTTCCCTCGCTATCACCACCCTTGCATTATACTTCCCAATATGACATCATCACGAAAAGTGTTGTCTTGGACTTTGTTTTCTGGAGAACCTTAAAACTAAATATTTTGATTCATTCTTCCAAGAGATACTCCACAGACTAAAAAGACATTGCATGTGCTGCTTTCCCCAAGTATACTGCCATGAAAAGCATTTTACTACCATATACCTAAGAATTATATTTCAATAGATGAGAAGTTTCAATTCATGCTTGCAAAAAAATTTTAAAAAATAATGTTTTAGTGTTTTTCTAATGTCCTTTGTCCTTTCATAATTCTCAGAGATATGTGTTCCACTAAAATTTTGGTCTAAGTGTACTTAAAAGTCTTTTTCTTCTAGTTATTTTACTTTACCAAGCATCTTTTCATAAACTTTAATTTGAAAGTATATTGTTAGAGCTTGAAATATTTCTATACTTTAAAAAAGCTTTGATGGCATATTGTTACAATAAAATATATATTTCTTAAAAATTCTCTTCATAAGTCAAACGTTTTAAAAGGGAGGAGTATTGTTCTTAAAATTGCAGAGTATGAATATATAAAAGAAGAGAATTCGTAATATTTTATCAATTCCTCCTCTACCAAACATGGACACATAAATGCACTTTTTTTTGGAGGATAAAATATTTAAAAAAGTGATAGCTGTTAGAATACTGCTCCAACACCTGTACATAACTGAGTAGAGGGAACGTCACACTGTTGAAAGAAGGAAATTAATACATTAACAGGGAGGACTGAAAAAGTATCAGATTATAAATATCTCACTTGTACGAAGTATAGGAAGTCTTATTTCCATTGATTCAATTGAAGTTGTCAGACATTTTTACTAATTAAACTATTCAATAATAGTAGTATGCTAGAGATTAATTATGTCTTCATTAATAGGATGTTCAAAGAATCCAGAGGGACTAGGTAGATTCTAAAGGGCATTATTTTAGATATGCAGTTTGCACTTGAGAACAGGATGTTCAAGAAATGGGAGCTTGTCATAGGTCATTACAACATGAGAAATGAAGAATTCATAACAGTATAGGGTCTCAATGAAAAAAAAAATGTATTATGCCCCCCTTCTTTTTAAAGTAAGTTCTCTATGAACTTTGTAAAGTATTTCTTTCATGAGATATAACAAAAATCTAACAAATGCTTTCATTAAGCAGGTTCCAACACAACAAAAGAAAACACATCACTCAGAGAATATCAGTTAAAATCTCAGCACAGAGGTGGTGATATCTTGCCAACAACAAATGATAGGCCTACGTGAACTTTGGTTAGATTGAGTGAACAGATGTCTAATGCTTTAGGGAAGTCGCTGTGCATCCATCTTGCTCTCCTCTGTGGAAAGTTGGGGGAGATTATGGTTTGTGCTTCTTTTCAGTTTTAACACACTGGCCTTTGAGAAAGTCACCAAATCCCTGAGAACATGAATTTCCTTTCTGTCAATTCAGCCTTCATTTATATGAAGCAGCCATAGTAGAAATTCATAAAACTCATCTAAATGTAATGGTCACTTGTTTGCTTGAATCAAGTAAAATTACACAAGTTCATATACTTTTTTCAGAAAGTTAGGTAAAAGTGGTCCATACAATTGGTCAACAGGGATCATAAAGAAAGCTTTTTGAAAGTCATGCTTTCTTATACAATGTGTTTGTTATATTGAAAATATGTCTGACAGGGTAGGAGGAAAAGAGCAACTTTGAAATAAGGGGTCTATTTGCTTTGGTAAAGAAAACAAGTGTATCTTTAGAAGCTAATGATTAGGAAGGAAAGGAAAAGAGAAAGGAGGAACTGGGTAGGGTTTGGTCAGAATAAAAATAGAAATAGCTTGTGATAGAAGCTTGGAAACATATAACTATTGCTGATTGGATGTTTGGCATCATGGGGAGGCAAGGGAGAAAGAGAGAGAGAAGGAGTAGCATATTTGCTATTTTTATCTGAAATAGGCAACTTCAAGCAGTAGCCCTTCTAAGATCTGTGCTATAAACTAGCCTCCTAGGCTGTGAGCTCCTGCAGAACTAGGTCTGTGTCTTCTTTCTATCTTTATCCCCAGCCCATCACACAGCATGTGGCAGATAGAAGATGTGCGATAGATGTTTACTGAATGAATAAATGACCATGCAGCTATTCAGTAAGAGGGAAGCACAAGCAAGCATGATAGAGAAACACAAGGAAGTGAGAACACAAAGGATGTTATCTGTCAGTGACTGCCACATACAGAGGAGTAGAGAAACACATGCAGCCTGAGAGAGCCCTTATCTTTTATCTACTGTTTCTACCATTCAAGCTTTATGAGATTCTTCATGGAAACCTCCTTGTGCAAAGACATCAAAGGTGTCTTTGCATTTTTTTTATTTTAATCACTGCTGAAACCTCAGATTCTTTCTTGAAATACTACATTATATTTTGTGATGGTACTGTTAGAGAGTAGGAAATCCTTACCCAACCCATGGTCTCACTCTTCTTTCCTTGACCCCTCTATGAGCAGTTTGGTTTTACTTCTATATCAGAGACATGCATATTCACAACCACATTTACTTTATTTACTTGCACAGCTCACAATTCATTGTCCCCATTTGATTGTGGAATGGCTTGGGAATGTATTCCAGTCATATTTTATGTTTATAATTAAGAAAAATATTGGCTCAAATCCCAATATATAGAAATAACTCTTCCCCATCTACCACAAAATGTATTCAGTGGCTATTTGTTTGGGATGTTTTTATGCCCTCAAACACCAATTCAGAAAAGAACCCAGGGTAAGTCATTACTTAAAGCACAGCTATACTTTAAATTTAGTGTTTAAATGACCTTATGAATTTCTGTTTTCTCTAGGTGACATTCACATTAAGTTTATGGTCTAACACACCAGCATGTGATTTCCCTGAATACTAGCCTGAAAAATAACTGCTCACACTAGAGGATACTCTCCATGATGTCCCCCTATAGCGACTGTGCCTGTCCGAGGAGTACACTCCACTCAGCACATACAGGTGTATCCAGACCCAAGTGCTCATTTATAGCTGACTCCAAGCTAGCTGACACCTTGTTTTGACACACAGTCCCATCACTCTTAATTCTTTTTTTTTTATTAATCTTTTATTTTTTATAAACATATATTTTTATCCCCAGGGGTACAGGTCTGTGAATCACCAGGTTTACACACGTCACAGCACTCACCAAAGCACATGCCCTCCCCAATGTCCATAATCCCACCCTCTTCTCCCAAACCCCCTCCCCCCAGCAACCCTCAGTTTGTTTTGTGAGATTAAGAGTCACTTATGGTTTGTCTCCCTCCCAATCCCATCTTGTTTCATTTATTCTTCTCCTACCCACTTAAGCCCCCATGTTGCATTTGAATAGGGGCTGGGTATTAAACAATATTAGAAAATGATATTTAGTTACATGTTATAATAAGAAGAGTTATATTAGAAATTATTGAGACTGGTGGTAGGTATGGGAGGGTTCATTAAACACCACTCACTACTTTTGCATATGTTTAAAAATTTACATAATAAAAAGTTTTAATATGCCAAATATCTACAGAGGGGGAAAAAAGCCACAGAACTCTGTGTACAATTTGGTGAACAAGAACCTCATCAGAGCTTACTTTCCCAAGAAGAAAATGCAATAGAAATCATTTTTAAACAAATAACTAACAAATTATTATCTCTTAGTACTCCAGAAGAAAAGTACAATGTGTCATGAGAATATGTTGTAATTGGTACTGTGCCTGGCTGCCTACAGGCCCCTACATGCCTCTCAACACTCATCTCCAGCATCACCTTAGCTCTCTGAGTTATCTTGTCCTCTCTAGGACATTTAGTCACTTTCTCTTTGGTCCCATAACTCTTATATCACATGCAGTTGTATCTGTAACATCTATTATAATTTACTCTATTTATGTGATCGCATGTCCGCCCAACGCATGCCCACCTGCCCTTGCACCCCAACAAGTTTATAAGACCCTTAGTATCAGGGACACTATCTGATCCAGTTCTGTGTTTTCTGTACTCAGTTAACTATGGGCCCATGGAGACAGTACCTGATCCCACTATAACAAACTTTTCACCTATTGGTATGGGTACCCATTGTTAAACATACCCAGAATAAATTTTTGAAAAGAAAAGTTTGTGAGGGACACAGCCTTTTTATAGGCACTCCTGCCTGACCCTATGCTAAAGCGACCACATCAGGCCAGATGCCAGAACTCAGATGGACAAATGCACCTTAATCTGGTTCTTGACACCTCTACTTCCTACCTTCACTGTTTGTGTCCCTTCACCTCCCTTCACTGTGGGTTGGTGTGTGGGTCCTTTCTCTGTCCCTTTGAAAACTTCTCATTGGAGGTAGAAGAGCCTAGACTCAAAATAGAAAGCAGCTTCAACTCCAGCAAGAAAACAAAGTATTTCCCTTCTCTCTAATGAGCACAGAGTTTTCTGTACCTTACAGAATTTGCCTTATCTGATAATCAAAGGACCCATCCAATGCTGGGATTGTGATCACAACCAAAAGTAACTTTTCATTTTTTTTTTTATACGCCGTGTATGCAGATAATATGCACATAGGCTTTGGAGAGATGGAAAGAACAGTAGGTAAAAACAAGGAGTCTGACCTCAAGCTTTACTATGCTTGTGGGAAAGCATTGTCCCAGTCTCACTAAAAACAAACAAACAAACAAACAAAAACTTACAACTGGGTCCAGCAACAGGGTCTATAATTTAGTAATTTCATTTGAGCTCAACCTAAAACTTAATAATTCCTACTGATAAAAGGAGGGTGTGTTTGGTTAGACTCAGAAATTCCTCCTGGTATAAAGCCTGGCCATTGGATATGGTTAAAGAGAAACTGGGGAAAATATGACTGTGGCAGGCAGCTCTCCCCCTTCATGCAAGCTAAGATGAGGAACAAGGTGAGGGTATATATTCTCTTACCACATCTGCTCAACATTTTGCTGGAGGTTCTAAGAGAGGGAAGCTAAAGATAACAAGAAATAGAAAGCAGTGGTATCCAGACTGGAAAGGAAGAAATAAAATTGTCTTTGTTCATATACAACATGATGTCTTATAAAGGAAATCCTATGGAATCTACAAGAAAGAGACTAGGACTAAGAAGCGAGTTTAGAAAATTATGGATACAATGTCAATACATAAAGTCAATCATATTGTTGTACATTAACATCAGAATTTTAAATTTTAAAAATAACACCACCACCTGAAGTAGCATGAAAATAAAAAACTTAGAGAAAAATTGGACAAAAAGTATATAAAATGTATAAATGAAAAATTACAAGGCACTGCTAAAAACAATAAGGAGGCCTTGCATAAATGAAAAGTACACTGGGTTCGTAGATCAGAAACCTCGATCTGGCTAAGAGTCCATTTCCCACAATCTGGCCTATATATAAACAACAATCTATTCAAAATCCCAGCAGTCTTTTTAATTTTACACGACTATTCTAAAATTCATATAAAATGCAAAGGATAGAGAATGGTCAAAATAGCTTCAAAAAGTACAAAGTTAGAAGATTTTTACTACCTGAATTTGAAACAATATAAAACTACATTAAGCAAAGTATGGTATGGCCACTAAAATAGAGAAATTAGACTTTATTAATAAAGAGTCTGAAATAGACCCACACATATGTGCTCAGCTGATTTTTGACAAAAATGTAAAAACAATTCAGTGAAAAGAGAAAAATCTTTCAACAAATGGTCCTTAAATTATTAGCATCCATATGAAAACTGATAAACTGCCATCCACACCTCTCAATGCAAACAAAAGTTAACTCCATGTGGATCACAGGCCTAAAGGCAAAGTCTAAAACTATAAAACTTCTATAAGAAAACATGGAAGAAAATGTTCATAATGCTGAAGTAGGCAGAGATTTCTTACATGCATCAAAAGAATAATGCATAAAAGATCATATTGACAAACTGAACTCCATCAAAGTTAAGAACCTCTGCTCTTTCAAAGACTCTCTTAAGAATATGAAAGACAAGCCACAGACTAAATTAAGATATTAGAAAATCAAACATCTGATAAAGAACTTAAAACAATATATTATTTAAAATTCTTTAAAATACTCAATAATAAGAAAACAAACAAATAAAATATATAAAATATTTGAGAAGACATTTGGCCAAATAAAATATATGGATGATAAATGAGCCATCTGAATGTAAAAAGATAGCCAGTATCATTAGTGATTAGGGAAATGCAAATTAAAATCACAGATACCACTACACATATAAGGAATGGTTAAAATTAAAAACAAAAAAACCTGCTAACAGCAAATGCTGATAAGGATGTGGAACAACTGCTTGTGGTAATGTAAAATAGGACAACTTTTTTGGAAAACACTTTGGCAGTTTCTTATTAAATTAAATGTGCAATAACCATATGACACAGACATTCTATTCCTAGGCATTTGGCCAAGAGATATGAAAGCATAGGTCCATGCAAAGTATTGTATGCTAATACTTTTAGCAGCTGTATTGGTAATAAACAAAACTTGGAAACAATCTAAACGTTCACCAAAACATGAATAGATAAACAAATCGTGATATATCCATGAAATGAAAAACTAATCAGTAATAAGAGAGATTAAAGTATTGATACATTCAGCAGCATGGATAAATCATAGATATGCTGAGTGAAACAATGTGAGTGAATAATGTATACTTTCATTTATATAAAATTTTAGAAAATGTAGACTATTGTACAGTGAAAAAAATCGGATCATTGGTTGCTTATATATGGGGAAGGTTGGGAGAAGGGTATGAGAGGGGAGAATACAAAGAAACAAAGAAAATTTGGAGTGTTGATGAAGGATAGGTTTATTATCTTGATTATGATGTCCCGATTGTGGTTTCACAAATGTGTGTGTGTGTGTGTGTGTGTGTGTGTGAAAACTTATAAAATTATACACATTAAATACTATAGGTCAATTACACCTTAATAAAGTTTTGAAAAAAAGCTTACAGTAAACATTATACTTAAAAAATAAATACTGCGGGGGAGAGGCAAGATGGAGAAGTAGAAGACCCTATTTCAAGCAGTTCCCTAAAGTAAGCTAATTATCTAAAAGAACACTCTGAATACCCATGAAATCAGCCCAAAATGTAGGATTATACACTTCTGGGTCTCTATGGGGCAGAAGACGCCAGTGGAGCGGTAAAGCAGAGTGGGAATGCTCAGACTGATAGACTGATACCAGAGGATAAACAGAAGGGGGAGGGAGGCATCAGAAGCGACCCTCTGGAAAGTAATAGTCCAATACAAATACAAATACCACAATACAAAAGTGCCCTGTGATTGGGGACTAGCATTAATTTGGAGACAGAGGTCTGGGTGCAATTTGCTTTCCACTCAACCTCTGAAAAGCCACAAAAAGATTCCAAAGAACAAAAACCTCCAGAGAACAAAAGCCTAAAAAACCAATTTCCACAGAGCCCAGCCCCTTGATAGGGGACAGGAGGACTCAATCCAAGCAAGACTGACTGCAAATCAATATGGCAGGCTCGTCCCCCAGAAAGCCAGCCAAAAGAATGAGAGGACAACCACCAGAGGGTCCCCATAAAACTGTAAAACCCCAAATTCAGGGGAAAACAATATATTAACCTCTCAGTATTGCCCTAACGCCTGTATATTTCATAAATACAACTTTTATTTTTAGTTCATTCTCACTGTCCTTGTTCTTTCTAATTTTTTAACCTACTTACCATTACAACTAGAGGTTTAATATAACATATTCTATAATAACCTTTTAACTTGAACTTTTTTCATACATATGCCTGTGTTTTTCTTTTTCTTTTCTATTTTTTTAAATATACATATAGATATAAGCTTCAAGGTAATCCTCTTTCCCTAATCAATACTACCCCTATATATAAGCCAGTTTTAATCTCCCTTTATCTCTGGAAAGTTGAGTCCTTTAACAAAGATATCAAGATATACCCAGAAAGAATCAAAATAAACTTGTTCACCCACATCAAGGTTTTATAACCACTCTCCTATCTTTTTCTTCTGTCAGTGTTTCTGTGTACTTGTTTTTGTTCTGTTATTATATAAATCCTATCCTTGGGATTCATTTTGGCTGGGTTCTTTTTTTTTTTTTTCTTGTCATTTACTTTTTTTTTCTAATATTTTATTTATTTTTTTAAGTATATTTCTTTTTTTTAATATAATTTTTTATTTTTTATAAACATATATTTTTATCCCCAGGGGTACAGGTCTGTGAATCACCAGGTTTACACACTTCACAGCACTCACCAAAACACATACCCTCCCCAATGTCCATAATACCACCCCCTTCTCCCAAACCCCCTCCCCCCAGCAACCCTCCGTTTGTTTTGTGAGATTAAGAGTCACTTATGGTTTGCCTCCCTCCCAATCCCAGATTCTTTCATTTATTCTTCTCGTACCCACTTAAGCCCCCATGTTGCATCACCACTTCCTCATATCAGGGAGATCATATGATAGTTGTCTTTCTCCGCTTGACTTACTTTGCTAAGCATGATACGCTCTAGTTCCATCCATATTGTCGCAAATGGCAAGATTTCATTTCTTTTGATGGCTGCATAGTATTCCATTGTGTATATATACCACATCTTCTTGATCCATTCATCTGTTGATGGACATCTAGGTTCTTTCCATAGTTTGGCTATTGTGGACATTGCTGCTATAAACATTCGAGTACACGTGCCCCTTTGGATCACTACGTTTGTATCTTTAGGGTAAATACCCAATAGTGCAATTGCTGGGTCATAGGGCAGTTCTATTTTCAACATTTTGAGGAACCTCCATGCTGTTTTCCAGAGTGGCTGCACCAGCTTGCATTCCCACCAACAGTGTAGGAGGGTTCCCCTTTCTCCGCATCCTCGCCAGCATCTGTCATTTCCTGACTTGTTGATTTTAGCCATTCTGACTGGTGTGAGGTGATATCTCATTGTGGTTTTGATTTGTATTTCCCTGATGCCGAGTGATATGGAGCACTTTTTCATGTGTCTGTTGGCCATCTGGATGTCTTCTTTGCAGAAATGTCTGTTCATGTCCTCTGCCCATTTCTTGATTGGATTATTTGTTCTTTGGGTGTTGAGTTTGCTAAGTTCTTTGTAGATTTTAGATACTAGCCCTTTATCTGATATGTCGTTTGCAAATATCTTCTCCCATTCTGTCAGTTGTCTTTTGATTTTGTTAACTGTTTCCTTTGCTGTGCAAAAGCTTTTGATCTTGATGAAATCCCAATAGTTAATTTTTGCCCTTGCTTCCCTTGCCTTTTGCGTTGTTCCTAGGAAGATGTTGCTGCGGCTGAGGTCGAAGAGGTTGCTGCCTGTGTTCTCCTCAAGGATTTTGATGGATTCCTTTCGCACATTGAGGTCCTTAATCCATTTTGAGTCTATTTTTGTGTGTGGTGTAAGGAAATGGTCCAATTTCATTTTTCTGCATGTGGCTGTCCAATTTTCCCAGCACCATTTATTGAAGAGGCTGTCTTTTTTCCATTGGACATTCTTTCCTGCTTTGTCGAAGATTAGTTGACGATAGATTTGAGGGTCTATTTCTGGGCTCTCTATTCTGTTCCATTGATCTATGGGTCTGTTTTTGTGCTAGTACCATGCTGTCTTGATGATGACAGCTTTGTAATAGAGCTTGAAGTCCAGGATTGTGATGCCACCAACGTTGGCTTTCTTTTTCAATATCCCTTTAGCTATTCGAGGTCTTTTCTGGTTCCATATAAATTTTAGAATTATTTGTTCCATTTCTTTGAAAAAGATGGATGGTACTTTGATAGGAATTGCATTAAATGTGTAGATTGCTTTAGGTAACATAGACATTTTCACAATATTTATTCTTCCAATCCAGGAGCATGGAACATTTTTCCATTTCTTTGTGTCTTCCTCAATTTCTTTCATGAGTACTTTATAGTTTTCTGAGTATAGATTCTGTGTCTCTTTGGTTAGGTTTATTCCTAGGTATCTTATGGTTTTGGATGCAATTGTAAATGGGATTGACTCCTTAATTTCTCTTTCTTCTGTCTTGCTGTTGGTGTAGAGAAATGCAACTGATTTCTGTGCATTGATTTTATATCCTGACACTTTACTGAATTCCTGTATAAGTTCTAGCAGTTTTGGAGTGGAGTCTTTTGGGTTTTCCACATATAGTATCATATCATCTGCGAAGAGTGATAATTTGACTTCTTCTTTGCCGGTTTGGATGCATTTAATTTCCTTTTGTTGTCTGATTGCTGAGGCTAGGACCTCTAGTACTATGTTGAATAGCAGTGGTGATAATGGACATCCCTGCCGTGTTCCTGACCTTAGCGGAAAAGCTTTCAGTTTTTCTCCATTGAGAATGATATTTGCGGTGGGTTTTTCATAGATGGCTTTGATGATATTGAGGTATGTGCCCTCTATCCCTACACTTTGAAGAGTTTTGATCAGGAAGGGATGCTGTACTTTGTCAAATGCTTTTTCAGCATCTATTGAGAGTATCATATGGTTCTTGTTCTTTCTTTTATTGATGTGTTGTATCACATTGACTGATTTGCGGATGTTGAACCAACCTTGCAGCCCTGGAATAAATCCCACTTGGTCGTGGTGAATAATCTTTTTAATGTACTGTTGAATCCTATTGGCTAGTATTTTGTTGAGTATTTTCGCATCTGTGTTCATCAAGGATATAAGACGAAACAACATTAGAATAATTGGGATTCCAGAAGAAGAAGAAAGAGAGAGGGGAGCAGAAGGTATACTAGAGAGAATTATTGGGGAGAATTTCCCCAATATGGCAAAGGGAACAAGCATCAAAATTCAGGAGGTTCAGAGAACGCCCCTCAAAATCAATAAGAATAGGCCCACACCCCGTCACCTAATAGTAAAATTTACAAGTCTCAGTGACAAAGAGAAAATCCTGAAAGCAGCCCGGGAAAAGAAGTCTGTAACATACAATGGTAAAAATATTAGATTGGCAGCTGACTTATCCACAGAGACCTGGCAGGCCAGAAAGAGTTGGCATGATATTTTCAGAGCACTAAATGAGAAAAACATGCAGCCCAGAATACTATATCCAGCTAGGCTATCATTGAAAATAGAAGGAGAGATTAAAAGCTTCCAGGACAAACAACAACTGAAAGAATTTGCAAACACCAAACCAGCTCTACAGGAAATCTTGAAAGGGGTCCTCTAAACAAAGAGAGATCCTATAAGTGGTAGATCAGAAAGGAACAGAGACCATATACAGTAACAGTCACCTTACAGGCAATACAATGGCCCTAAATTCATATCTCTCAATAGTTACCCTGAATGTTAATGGGCTAAATGCCCCTGTCAAAAGACACAGGGTATCAGAATGGATAAAAAAACAAAACCCATCTATATGTTGCCTCCAAGAAACACATTTTAAGCCCGAAGACACCTCCAGATTTAAAGTGGACATCAGAAGAAAGCAGGAGTGGCAATCCTTATATCAGATCAATTAGATTTTAAGCCAAAAACTATAATAAGAGATGAGGAAGGACACTATATCATACTCAAAGGGTCTGTCCAACAAGAAGATTTAACAATTTTAAATATCTATGCCCCCAACGTGGGAGCAGCCAACTATATAAACCAATTAATAACAAAATCAAAGAAACACATCAACAATAATACAATAATAGTAGGGGACTTTAACACTCCCCTCACTGAAATGGACAGGTCATCCAAGCAAAAGATCAGCAAGGAAATAAAGGCCTTAAACGACACACTGGACCAGATGGACATCACAGATATATTCAGAACATTTCATCCCAAAGCAACAGAATACACATTCTTCTCTAGTGCACATGGAACATTCTCCAGAATAGATCACATCCTCGGTCCTAAATCAGGACTCAACCGGTATCAAAAGATTGGGATCCTTCCCTGCATATTTTCAGACCACAATGCTCTAAAGCTAGAACTCAACCACAAAAGGAAGTTTGAAAAGAACCAAAATACATGGAGACTAAACAGCATCCTTCTAAAGAATGAATGGGTCAACCGGGAAATTAAAGAAGAATTGAAAAAAATCATGGAAACAAATGATAATGAAAATACAACGGTTCAAAATCTGTGGGACACAACAAAGGCAGTCCTGAGAGGAAAATATATAGCGGTACAAGCCTTTCTCAAGAAACAAGAAAGGTCTCAGGTACACAATCTAACCCTACACCTAAAGGAGCTGAAAAAAGAACAAGAAAGAAACCCTAAGCCTAGCAGGAGAAGAGAAATCATAAAGATCAGAGCAGAAATCAATGAAATAGAAACCAAAAAAACAATAGAACAAATCAACGAAAGTAGGAGCTGGTTCTTTGAAAGAATTAATAAAATTGATAAACCCCTGGCCCAACTTATCAAAAAGAAAAGAGAAAGGACCCAAATAAATAAAATCATGAATGAAAGAGGAGAGATCACAACTAACACCAAAGAAATACACAGTTATCAGAACATACTATGAGCAACTCTACGGCAATAAATTTGACAATCTGGAAGAAATGGATGCATTCCTAGAAACATATAAACTACCACAACTGAACCAGGAAGAAATAGAAAGCCTGAACAGACCCATAACCAGTAAGGAGATTGAAACAGTCATTAAAAATCTCCAAACAAACAAAAGCCCAGGGCCAGACGGCTTCCCGGGGGAATTCTACCAAACATTTAAAGAAGAACTAATTCCTATTCTCCTGAAACTGTTCCAAAAAATAGAAATGGAAGGAAAACTTCCAAACTCATTTTATGAGGCCAGCATCACCTTGATCCCAAAACCAGGCAAGGATCCCACCAAAAAAGAGAGCTATAGACCAATATCCTTGATGAACACTAATATTTTATTTATTTGACAGAGAGAGATCACAAGTAGGCAGAGAGGCAGGCAGAGAGAGAGGAGGAAGCAGGCACCCTGCCGAGCAGAGAGCCCGATGTGGGACTCGATCCCAGGACCCTGAGATCATGACCTGAGCCGAAGGCAGCGGCTTAACCCACTGAGCCACCCAGGCGCCCCCTTGTCATTTACTTTTGTCGGTTTTTTTGTTTGCTCGTTTTTGCTTGTTTACCTTATAAACCTTACCTTTGGGGCCCATTTTGGCTAGATCTTCTCTCTCTCTCTCTCTTTTCTTTTTTCTTTACTTTTGGTGGTGACTTCCGACTGTTCAGAAGCATTCCAGGGTGCTCCTTGCCTGGATTGTGGATGATATATTCAACTATGCATTCCCTCAACCACCTCTCACTAAAATGACTAGGAGGAGGAATACCCAACAGAGGAAAAATTCAGAGACTGTGTCCTCTCCATCAGAACTATTGGATATGGACATAAACAGTATGTTGAGAAAGGGAATTCAGGGTAACAATTATCTAGGCAATGGTTAGGATGGAGAAAAACATTAGTGACAACATAAAATCTCTAAGGGCAGACTTGAAAGCCACCTGGGAAAAAGTTAAAAATGCTATCAATGAGATGCAACCTAATCTAAATACTCTAACAGCTAGGGTAACTGAGGCAGAAGTTAGAATTAGTGATCTAGAGGACAAACTGATAGAGAAAAGGATCAGGAGGAGGCATGGAAGAAACAGCTTAGAAGCCATTAAAACAGAATTAAGGAAATAAATGATGCCATGAAATGTTCCAATGCCAGAACAATTGGGATCCCTGAAGGAGTGGAGAAAGAGAGAAGACTAAAAGATATCATTGAACAAATTCTCAATGAAAATTTTCCTAATCTGGGGAATGAAACCAGCATTCGTGTCCTAGAGGCAGAAAGAACATCCCCAAAATCAACGAATCTAGAAAGACACTTGATTATAAGACTGACGAATCATAATTTTAGACAAGAGCTTCTAAGGGCAGCTGGGGGAAGAGATTCTTTATGTACAGAGAAAGGTCCATCAGAATAATGTCAAACATGTCTACAGAAACCTGGCAAGCCAGAAAGGGCTGGCAAGACATATTCAGGGCACTAAATGAGAAGAACATGCAACAAAGAATACTTTATCCAGCAAGATTGACATTTAGAATGGATGGAGAGATAAAGAGCTTCCAAGACCTGCAAGGTTTAAAAGAGTATGTGACCACCAAGCCGGCACTACAAGAAATATTAAGGGGGGTCCTATAAAAGAAGAAAGAACCCAAGAGTGACACAGAACAGAAATTCACAGAGACAATCTATAAAAATAAAGACTTTGCAAGCAACATGATGTCAATAAAAACCTATCTTTCAATAAATCACTCTCAACCTGAAAGGCCTAAACACCCCCATCAAATGGCACAGGGTTGCAGATTGGATAAAACAATAAGACCTATCCATATGTTGTCTACAAGAGACCCACTTTGAACCTAAGGATACATCCAGACTGAAAGTGAAAGGCATCTTTCATGCCAGTGGGCCTGAAAAGAAAGTTGGGGTAGTGATTCTTATATCAGATAAATTAAATTTTAAACTAAGGACTGTAGTCAGAGATAAAGAAGGACACTACATCATTCTTAAATGGTCTATTCACCAAGAAGTTCTAAAAATTGTAAATATTTATGCCCCAATACAGGAGAAGCCAACTACATAAGACAACTGCTAATCAAGATAAAAGAGTCATATTGATATGAATACATTAATAGGAAGGGATCTTAACATGCCATTCTCAATAACAGATCATCCAAGCAGAAAATAAATAAAGAAACAAGAGCAGGGCGCCTTGGTGGCTCAGTGGGTTAAGCCGCTGCCTTCGGCTCAGGTCATGATCTCAGGGTCCTGGGATCGAGTCCCACATTGGGCTCTCTGCTTGGCGGGGAGCCTGCTTCCTTCTCCCTCTCTCTGCCTGCCTCTCTGTCTACTGTGATCTCTCTCTCTGTCAAATAAATAAATTCTTAAAAAAAAAAAAAACAAGAGCATTGAACAATACATTCGACCAGATGGACCTCATAGACATATACAGAACATTCTACCCTAAAACAAAAGAATACTCATTCTTATCAACAACACATGGAACTTTTTCCAGACCACACACTGGGTCAAAAATCAGGGCTATTCCAAAAACTGAGATTATTCCCTGCATATTCTCAGACCACAGTGCTATGAAACTGGAACTCAACCACAAGAAAATGTTTGGAAGGAATTCAAATACCTGGAAGCTAAAGACCACCCTGCTTAAGAATATTTGGATCAACCAGGAAATCAAAGAAGAACTTAATTCATGGAAACCAATGAGAATGAAGACACATTGGTCCAAAACCTACAGTGGTCCTAAGGGAGAAATACACAGCCATCCAAGCCTCACTCAAAAAAACTGAAAAATCCAGAATATACCAGCTCTCTTTATACCTTAAAGAATTGGATAATCAACAACAAATTAAGCCAACCCCATACACAAGAAGAGAAATAATCAAGATTAGAGCAGAGATCAATGAGAAAGAAACTAGAGAACACATCAATTAAGTTGGTTTTTTGAAAGAATCAATAAGATCAATAATCCACTGGCCAAACTATTCCAAAAGAAATGAGAAAAGACCCAAATTAATAAAATTATGAATGAAAAGGGAGAGATCATGACTAACACCAAGAAAATAGAAACAATCATCAGAAATTATTATCAACAGTTATATGCCAATAAGTTAGGCAACCTAGATGAAATGGATGCATTCCTGGAAACCTATAAACTTCCAAAATTGAATCAGGAAGAAATGGACAACCTGAATAGACCAAAATCTAGCAACCAGATTAAAGCAGGGATCAAAAACCTCTCAAAAACCTCCCCAGCCCAGGACCTGATGGATTCCCTGGAGAACTCTACCAAACATTCAAAGAAGAAATAAGAATACCTACTCTCCTAAAGCTGTTTCAAAAAATAGAAACAGGGGTGCCTGGGTGACTCAGTGGGTTAAAGCCTCTGCCTTTGGCTCAGGTCATGATCCCAGGGTCCTGGGATAGAGTTCCACATTGAGCTCTTTGCTCAGCAAGGAGTCTGCTTCCCTCTCTCTCTCTCTCTCTGCCTGCCTCTCTTCCTGCTTGTGATATCTGTCAAATAAATAAATAAAATCTTAAAAAAAAAAAAAGTAACAGAAGGAAAACTTCCACACTCTTTCTATGAAGCCAGCATTACCCTGATCCCCAAACCAGGTGAAGACCCCACCAAAAAGGAGAATTTCAGACCAATATCCCTGATGAATATGGATGCCAAGATTCTCAACAAGATCCTAACTGATAGGATCCAACAGTACATTAAAAATATTATCCACCAAGATCAGGTGGGATTTATCCAAGGGATGCAAGTGTGATTCAATATCCGCAAATAAATCAATGTGCTAGAACAAATCAATAAGAAAAGAGAGAAGAACTACATGGTCCTCTCAAATGATGTAGAAAAAGCATTTGACAAGATACAGCATCCATTCCTGATTAAAATGTTTCAAAGGATAGGGGTAGAGGGAACATCCCTCAATTTCATAAAATCTATATGTAAGACCCACAGCAAATATCGTCCTCAATGGGGAAAAGCTGACAGTCTTCCCTTTGAGATCAGGAACACGACAAGGATGTCCACTCTTGCCACTCCTGTTCAACATAGTACTGGAAGTCCTAGCAACAGCAATCAGACAACAAAAAGAAACAAGAGGTATTCAAATTAACAAAGAAGAAGTTAAACTCTCTCTCTTTGCAGATGACATGATACTTTATATGGATAATCCAAAAGACTCCGCCCCCAAACTACTAGAACTCATACAGCAATTCAGTAATGTGGCAGGATACAAAATCAATGTACAGAAATCAGTTGCTTTCTTATACACTAACAATGAAAATATAGAAAGGGAAATTAGAGAATTGATTCAATTTGCTATAGCACCAAGAACCATAAAATACCTGGGAATAAACCTAACCAAAGAGGTAAAGGATCTGTACTCGAGGAACTACAGAACACTCATGAAAGAAATTGAAGACACAAAAAGGTGGAAGACCATTCCATGCTCATGGATCAGAAGAATAAACATTATTAAAATATCTATACTTTTTAGAGCAATCTATACTTTCAATGTCATCCTGATCAAAATTCCACTGGCATTTTTCAAAAGAGCTGGAACAAAAAATCCTAAAATTTGTATGGAAGCAGAAGAGACCCCGAATTGCTAAGGAAATGTTGAAAAAGAAAAACAAAACTGGGGCATCACATGGCCTGATTTTAAGCTTTGCTACAAAGCTGTGATCACCAAGACAGCATGATACTGGCACAAAAACAGACACATAGACCAATAGAACAGAGTGGAGAGCCCAGATATGGACCCTCAACTCTATGGCCAACTAATCTTTGACAAAGCAGGAAAAAATATACAATGGAAAAAAGACAGTCTCTTCAATAAATGGTGTGGGGAAAATTGGACAGCCACGTATAGAAGAATGAAACTTGACCATTCTCTTACACCACACACAAAAATAAACTCAAAAAGGATAAAAGACCTCAATGTAAGGCAGGAATCTATCAAAATCCTAGAGGACCCACTTAAGCCCCCATGTTGCATCACCCCTTCCTCATATCAGGGAGATCATATGATAGTTGTCTTTCTCCACTTGACTTATTTCGCTAAGCATGATAAATGAAAGAAGATGGGATTGAGAGGGAGACAAACCATAAGTGACTCTTAATCTCACAAAACAAACTGAGGGTTGCTGGGGGGAGTGGGTTTGGGAGAAGGGGGTGGGATTTTGGACATTGGGGAGGGTATGTGCTTTGGTGAGTGCTGTGAAGTGTGTAAACCTGGTGATTCACAGACCTGTACCCCTGGGGATAAAAATATATGTTTATAAAAAATAAAAAATTATATATTAAAAAAAATCCTAGAGGAGAACATAGGTAGTAACCTCTTTGACATTGGCCACAACAACTTCTTTCGAGACATATCTCCAAAAGTAAAGGAAACAAAAGCGAAAATGAACTTTTAGGACTTCACCAAGATCAAAAGCTTCTGCACAGCGAAGGCAACAGTCAAAAAAAAAAAAAAAAACAAAGAGGCAATCTATGGAATGGGATAAGATATTCTCAATTTACACTATAGACAAAGGGCTGGTATCCAAGTTCTTTAAAGAACTCTCAAACTCAACACACACAAAACAGATAATCACGTCAAAAAGTGGGCACAAGACATGAACAGATACTTCTCCAAAGAAGACATACAAATAGCTAACAGACACATGAAAAAATGTTCATCATTAGCCATCAGAAAGATTCAAATCAAAACCACATTGAGATACCACCTTACACCAGTTAGAATGGCTAAAATCAACAAGACAGTAAACAACAAGTGTTGGAGAGGATGTGGAGAAAGGGGAACCCTCTTACACTGTTGGTGGGAATGCAAGTTTGTGCAGCCACTTTGGAAAAGTGTGGAGATTCCTGAAGAAATTAAAAATAGAGCTACCTTATGACTCTGCAATTGAGCTACTGGGTATTTACCCTAAATATACAGATGTAGTGAAAGGAAGGGTAATCTGTACCCTAGTGTTCATAGTACCAATGGCCACAGTCACCAAACTGTGGAAAAAACCAAGATGCCCTTCAACAGATGAATGGATAAAGAAGATATGGTCCATATATACAATGGAATATTATGCCTTCGTCAGAAAGGATGAATACCCAACTTTTTATCAACATGGACAGAACTGGAAGAGATTATGCTGAGTGAAATAGGTCACTCAGAGAGAGCCTAGTATCATACGGTTTCACTTACTTGTGGAGCATAAGGAATAACATGGAGGAATTGGGAGATGGAGAGGAGAAGTGAGTTGGGGGAAATTGGAGGGAGAGACAAATCATGAGAGACTGTGGACTCTGAGAAACAAACTGAGGGTTTTGGAGGGAAGGGGGATGGAAGGTTGGGTGAGCCTGGTGATGGGTATTAAGGAGGGCACATATTGCATGGAGCACTGGATATGATGCATAAACAATGAATTTTTGAACACTGAAAAAAATAAAATTTAATTTAAAAAAGAAACACTGCATGCTTCCTCTTTAAGGATCAGGAAAGAAATATAATGCCCCTATCACTGCCACTGATTCAAAATCATGGGAAGTCTTGGAAAACTCATTAAGAAATAAAAAGAAATAAGAAATGCATAATTGAAAAAAGGAAATATAAATGTTACTTTATTTGTAAAAGATGCCATTGTTTAACTAGGGAGAAATAAGAAAACTCAAAGAATCATCAGAGAAGGAAGATGGCAAGAAATATACAAAACTTAAAAGTTCTGATAAATAACACAGAAGGTGATCAAAATAAAATAGAATCTTCCCATGCTCTAGAAGGGACATTTTAATAGTATGTAGATATTAATTTTCTCAAGATTTATCTATATGTTCATTGCAATCCCAATCAAAATCCTAGGTATATTTTTAAGTAATTAATAAATATAAAGTTTTCATGGAAGAATAAAATTCCATAAATAGCATCATTTGTGATGTCAGGGATCTGAAGAAGCCCTGGGTATCCCATGCAGTGGAGCAGGTAAATTAGAATGAGTGATGTACACAGTGGAGTCCTATGTGGACTTTGGCACAAAGAACTTGATATATACATAGTAATGTGTTGGACCTTAAGTACACAGTGTTTAAAGGAAAAAGTAAGAAAATGAACGAGATCTATAATTTCATGCATCACGAGGCAATAAAATATTCATTCACCTAAAACATCAATTCTTGTTTTTCTGGAATGCATGTAAAAAAATAGCTATATATCGAATACATTAGAACAGTTGCCTGTAGTAGGGAGAACATGGGAGTGAGAAGTGAGGAATAAAAGCAATAAAGAAATAAAGAACAGTCATGACTGAACAGTATGAGTAATTAACCCCACTGCACCTGAGGTGTTACTAAAATGAAATAAAGTAATTAAGAACAAACAGTCCTTAATATTTGGATGTTCTTTCTATAGTCAGTATAAATGTAGTGACAAAACATTACATTGCCTTCATTATGGAAAAAAATAATTCTACTTTGTATTTGTTTTCTACTACTTCATAAACAATTTATAACTATTTCCAAGGTCAGGTTCAGGCCCAGACAGGTTCCCTTCTGTGTCCCCTGATCAAGGTATCACAAGGCTACTATCCAGATTTTGGCCTGGCTACATTCTCATCTGGAGGTGGGACTGGGGAAGAACCCACTTTCAAGCTCATTCAAGTTGTTGACAGAATTCATCTTGTTGTGGCTGAAAGACTGAGGGGTTCCCATTTTTATGATGGCTATCATTCAGAGCCCACAGAAACACACAAAAGTACACACACACACATGCAAATACACACCATAACATGATCATGGGAGTAACAGCTCATCACCTTTGCCATATTCTATTGTTGAAAGCAAGACAAAGTTTTCACTCATACTTAAAGGCAGGACATATGCATAGGGGCTACCCTAGAGACTATCTGTCACATGTATGAACCATATTTATAAAATCATATTACCATAAATGCTGTTTATTAGCTTTTTAATTTTTAAAAAATCTACCTACAAAGGCAGTATTAATAGTTATCAGAAGTTTCATAACAGGAGACATAAAAAATATAAAAAGATATGTTCTAAAGTAGATATATAAACAAAGGAAGAGTATGCTTTTTTAAAATCATAAAGGTAACCTCCAGAAAAGCACGATAAGATACAACTAAAAGGAAAATGTTAAGGGAATGAAGAATTTTCTGGTAGTTTAGATGGAATAAATTCTTCTTCTTATAAAGGGAGTCAATATTTTCTAGTGGTAAGTCTGGAAATCAAGTCACAAGTACATTGTTTTAATGGGAAGTAGAAGTAAAAAACAGAAACCATTAATTCTTGCTTGTGTGGACAGACCAGGGGTGGGAGCAGGGGAGAAAGAAGATTTTTAATTTTTCTTTAGATCCTTATGTACCACTTGATTTTTTTTTTTTTTGCTATAGGATAATTTTCATGTTAATTTTAAGCTTGTGTTAAAAATAAGATTTTAGGAAATGGGTGATAATATTCATATCAAATATAAAAGCTAGAAAGGAATATAAAAATTATAAATACCATCTTTCTCTTTTTTATAGCCACAGAAACTAAGGCACAGAGAAATGCAGTTGTGTACTCTGGATCATATCTGGCTGAGTCTAGATAAAGCCTTGAGTAGAACTTCCACCTCCTGATTCCTATATAACACACTGCTCAAGTAGTTTTCATCCAAAGGCATAAAAGCTGGGCTGTGGGTTATACTTCTAAATGTGCCAATAATTTGCATGGGGCGAGTCATTAATTGAACTTCACTTTCCTCATGCATAAACCTCATGATCATGTGTAGATCAGTGGTTTTCAACTTTTTTTTTTAAGATTTTATTTATTTATTAGAGAGAGAGAGATCACAAGTAGGCAGAGAGGCAGGCAGAGAGAGAGAGAGAGAGAGAGAGAGAGGGAAGCAGGCTCCTTGCTGAGCAGAGAGCCTGATGCAGGGCTCGATCCCAGGACCTTGAGATCATGACCTGAGTTGAAGGCAGAGGCTTTAACCCACTGAGCCACCCAGGCGCCCCTCAACTTTGTTTTTAAAGCAGCAAAATTTAGTCATTAAATGAAATCCTGGAGTCTTATTTGACAAAAATTCAAAATGAAGGGGAAAAAAGTCAAACCTGAGCTTCTCTGGTTGAAGGGAGTTGTATGAACACTTTAAGCTCTCTGCAGCCCTGACAGACCCTCTTCCAGATGTCTAGAGCTCTTTGGTGAATGCTCTCTGGCTATCCTCTAACTGAGGAGCTGGGTGAAAGGGAGGCAGAGAGTACATTTCTAACAAGCTCCCAGGAGTGCTAATGTTGCTATCTCTTGGCAAGTCACTAGATGATCTCAATATCTCCTCCAATGGCCCACCTGAGATTTTACCTTTGCTTTACTACTTAATACCCATTTCTATGAACCTATTGACAACAGAGGCCAATCACAAAGAGCACTGCTACCTCCCAGTTACTAGCGAATGAGCTGATGTGAACCATGGAATTAACATTAAGGCATGAGAGTGGAGTGATGGAGAATATAATCTCTGAGTATGACTGACCTGGACTAGAGTATCAGTTGTCCCACTTACTGGTTGGGTGACCATGGCAATTAACTTCATGTCTGTGAGCATCAGGTTTCTTATCTGTAAAATGGAGTTAAAATTGGGTGCCTTCTATGTTGTTGTGAGGATTAGAAATGACATTATGCTTCAAGATCCCTAGAACAGTGCCTTGAATATAACAAGCAGTCAATAAATATTAGGTATTGAAGGGACACAGAGGATATTTTAAAGAATTGTTTACAAGACTTTAACTTTAGTATCAAAGTATCTACATATAAGAAATTCCAACCTGTGGTTGGAAGACTCAAAGCAAATTTATAATGTACAAAGTAGGAGCACATGGAAGCTTAAGCAGCAGAAATAAACTATATAACTCTCACTAGGGTCCTACTGAATATTTATACGTGATTAGGACACCAGTATCATCATATTATTATAGTTACTCAATGTATTGCCAGAAAGGACTGTTCATCTAAACTGTCTTTATAAGAATAAGTAATAAATAAAATATAAAGCAAGAACAATTTTTCTAAGTCATAACTAATTAAATCTTACCTAAAACATTGATTCCATCTCCCCAGTTTTCTGTGATTTTTTTTTCTGCTAAAACTTTACTGTTGTAAGAAAAAAAGTATTTCACAGTTATCCTCCAAACCAAGTATCAACATTTTTTCCATCATACCATGTATATTCTTTCTGATATCTCCCTGCAGCTCACCATACATAAATTATCAAAATAATTTTTTGAATATTCTACACTACAGAATTCTAGATTTAAAGAAAGATTACATCACTTTACTGGGAAACATACCCAAACACTCTGGTTCTTTCTGATTTCCTTTGAAGTGGCACTTCCCAGGACAGTATAATTGATTATATGGGGTAGCCCAGAAATAAGTGATTTGGGGCCAAGGCATTTTGGCAGATTATTGTACAAAGATAATCTATCAAAAGGTATTTTCACATTAACCTGCGATGATCCTAGTGTTCCAGCTGAAACCAAAATGTACTTCCAGGAAGTTTAGCTGTGAATAGACAGCTAATTTAGGCAATAAACATAAAACTTTATCTAGTAGTAGAATGCGAAAGAATAAAGAAACAAAATGCTACAACTTCATCAAGTGACTATTGACTAAAAGCTGCACATATTTTCAAAAATAAAGATTAATTTATTAAAAGCATGTATATGCGGTGTAAGAGAATGGTCAAGTTTCATTCTTCTACATATAGCTGTCCAGCTTTCCTGTTTTGTTGAAGATTATTTGCCCATAGAGTTGAGGGTCCATATCTGGGCTCTCTACTCTGTTCCACTGGTCTATGTGTCTGTTTTTATGCCAGTACCATGCTGTCTTGGTGATCACAGCTTTGTAGTAAAGCTTGAAATCAGGTAGCGTGATGCCCCCAGTTTTATTTTTGTTTTTCAACATTTCCTTAGCAATTCGGGGTCTCTTCTGATTCCATACAAATTTTTGGATTATTTGCTCCAGCTCTTTGAAGAATACCAGTGGAATTTTTATCGGAATGGCATTAAAAGTATAGATTGCTCTAGGCAGTATAGACATTTTAACAATGTTTATTCTTCTGATCCAAGAGCATGGAATTGTCTTCCATCTTTTTTGTGTCTTCTTCAATTTCTTTCATGAGTGTTCTGTAGTTCCTCGAGTACAGATCCTTTACCTCTTTGGTTAGGTTTATTCCCAGGTATCTTATGGTTCTTGGTGCTATAGTAAATGGAATTGATTCTCTAATTTCCCTTTATGTATTTTCATTGTTAGTGTATAAGAAAGCCACTGATTTCTGTACATTGACTTTGTATCCTGCCATGTTGCTGAATTGCTGATGAGTTCTAGTAGTTTGGGTTTTCCGTACAAAGAATCATGTCATCTGCGAAGAGAGAGAGTTTGACTTCTTCATTGCCAATTTGGATACCTTTTATTTCTCTTTGTTGTCTGATTGCTGTTGCTAGGACTTCTAATACTATGTTGAATAAGAGTGGTGAGAGTGGGCATGAAACTCGACCATTCTCTTACACCGTACACAAAGATAAACTCAAAATGGATAAAAGATCTCAATGTGAGACAGGAATCCATCAGAATCCTAGAGGAGAACATAGGCAGTAATCTCTTCGATATCAGCCACAGCAACTTCTTTCAAGATAAGTCTCCAAAGGCAAAGGAAACAAAAGCAAAAATAAACTTTTGGGACTCCATCAAAATCAAAAGCTTCTGCACAGCAAAGGAAACAGTCAAGAAAACAAAGAGGCAACCCACGGAATGGGAGAATATATTTGCAAATGACAGTACAGACAAAAGGTTGATATCCAGGATCTATAAAGAACTCCACAAACTCAACACACACAAAATAGACAATCATATCAAAAAATGGGCAGAAGATATGAACAGACACTTCTCCAATGAAGACATACAAATGGCTATCAGACACGTGAAAAAATGTTCATTATCACTAGCCCTCAGGGAGATTCAAATTAAAACCACATTGAGATACCACCTTACACCAGTTAGAATGGCCAAAATTAGCAAGACAGGAAACAACATGTGTTGGAGGGGATGTGGAGAAAGGGGAACCCTCTTACACTGTTGGTGGGAATACAAGTTGGTACAGCCTCTTTGGAGAACAGTGTGGAGATTGCTCAAGAAATTAAAAATAGAACTTCCCTATGACCCTGCAATTGCACTACTGGATATTTACCCCAAAGATACAGATGTAGTGAAAAGAAGGGCCATCTGTACCCCAATGTTTACAGCAGCAATGGCCACAGTTGCCAAACTGTGGAAAGAACCAAGATGCCCTTCAACGGACAAATGGATAAGGAAGATGTGGTCCATATACACTATGGAGTATTATGCCTCCAGCAGAAAGGACGAATACCCAACTTTTGTAGCAACATGGACGGGACTGGAAGAGATTATGCTGAGTGAAATAAGTCAAGCAGAGAGAGTCAATTATCATATGGTTTCACTTATTTGTGGAGCATAACAAATATGTCCCATGGAGGACATGGGTAGTTAGAGAGGAGAAGGGAGTTGGAGGAAATTGGAAGGGGAGGTGAACCATGAGAGACTATGGACTCTGAAAAACAATCTGAGGGTTTTGAAGGGACGGGTGGGGGGAGGTTGGGGTACCAGGTGGTGGGTATTATAGAGGGCACAGATTGCATGGAGCACTGGGTGTGGTGCAAAAATAATGAATACTGTTATGCTGAAAATAAATTAAAAAAATAAAAAATAAAGCATGTATATAGCAGAAGGGCAACAATGCAAGGCAAAAGAGTTTCTCAGATAATACTAAAGAGGAGCCAAAAGATGAAGCTAACCCACATTTTTCCATAAAATGTATTTTGTTTCTCATATTCAAAGAGTAACATATTGTCATTTTTATAATCACTAGATTATAAGGCATGTGAACTGATTTTGTCCCCAATTTTACTTCTGAGTTGTATGACCTTGGATAAGTCATTTAATTCTCTGAATTTTGACTTCTTCATTTATTTAATGAAGGGACTGACCAGTGCAATTATAACTCTTAGTATACATATATTTATTATAAAGCTATATATTATTTATTTTGTGAACATGTTATATTTATAATATAAATATAGAAAAGTTATAAACATAAATTTTCCTTATTTGTTCTGTGTTTATTTTTTAACCCTTTCCATATGCATTTTTACTTGCACCAACCTTATAAAAACCTAGAGTAATAAAATTTTATATGGTTAACATAAACTGTGTTTGGGAAGAAGGCTGTGTGTGGGTGAGAAAGAGCGAGAGATATTAAGTTCACACCTGAGAGAATACATATGTATTTAGGATACAGGGAATATGCCTCTCTATAAAACAAACCTAGGATGAGTTTTATTTAGCTGTATATTTCATACTGCCACTTCCTAAAGGAGAAAGAATGCAGCTTTGGAATAGTCTGCACAGCGCCTGCCATGGTCTCACAGGCATTTAGGGAATTACGAGGCATCATGCCCATTAGAATTGTTTCTCCTCTAAATAATTTCTCTTCCTTCTCTTCCATGACATGTCTTCTTAATTATTTCCCAAAAGGCATAGTGTCTTACCTGTGGTGGCACTCAATAAACATTTGTGGAATGGAATTGAATGCAAGCCAAAATGTAAGCATAGCAAAAAGTGGTTTCTCCCACTGAAATTCTCCTTTGGTAAGCTCCTTTCTCTTACTTTGATGTCTCAGTGTCCATCGTACCTACAAAGCCTGCCCTGTCTCTAGTTGTCAGCCTGCAAACCTCCTGCAGCTTAACCACCTGCTTCCTGACACAGTTCACCAGCACATACCTCCCACACCAGATGGCTCCCTTCTCCTGCCTTTGCTTGGCAAGAATTTACAACATTTCCATGTGTCCAGACTGGGACATGGGTGGGCACATCCAAGAGTTGAGGCTCTGTATGAGCCGCAGCAGAAGAGGTCCAAACAGCCTAAATGAACTTGGAAGACCTGTCTTTCTATACCATTCTGAATCCTTTTTTTGTTTTGTTTTGTTTTGTTTCCTTTTGAAGGGGAGGGGAGACATAAAAATACTATGTCCTAGAAACTTCGTTTCCCTCAATTGCATATAGAATTCCTCAGGAATTTTCCAGGTCTACTCAACAAGGCCATATCAGAGAATTGAAAAGATTTCTTTAATCTAAGTTTCAAATTTGACCTTACAATTCTGTGTAACCTGATTCCAATACCACCATGATTGTGATTGTGAGATTAAGAATGGTAAATTTCTTGGGTGCCTGGGTAGCTCAGTGGGTTAAGCCTCTGCCTTCGGCTCAAGTCATGATCTCAGGATCCTGGGATCGAGCCCCACATCAGGCTCTCTGCTCAGCAGGGAGCCTGCTTCCCCTTCTTTCTCTCTGCCTGTCTCTCTGCCTACTTGTGATCTCTCTCTCTCTCTCTCTGTCAAATAAATAAATACAATCTTAAAAAAAAATAGAATGGTGTGATTCTTTAGGGCAGCTAGAATTATAGGTTTGGGAAGGAATAATGTGTGGAAAAGGTAGACTTCACAAACTGCATGGAAACCAACTAGCAGATCATTTATATGAGCTATCAAAGTTAACTTTTCCAATCCACATTTCAGAGATGCCCATCACCTCTTTATTTTGATTAAAATTGTTCAAAAGTGAATACAGTTGTCAAAATGAGAGTCTAAACACTATAGAGTTGTGTTTACTTCCTCTTGGTTCATCTGTTATGGGTAAAGGAAGAAATCCAGTCTTATTTCTATGCCCATTCCTCCTATTACATTTTATAAACTAAGGTACAAAATTGAGCTGGAAGTGAAACATAATAGTCTTGGAAAAAACAAAAACAAGAATTTAATTCAATCTTTCTCTACCAACCACTTTTGTTCACTGAAAAATCATGAAATATCTCAGTCAGTTAGCTCATTTTGTTAGATCTATGATCTCAAAACATAGCCAGAGAATGGTGAATCCTTAAGGTATACCAGGTAAACTCTGGTGTGGCCTTAGATCATGAGGTCATGATAGTCATAATATTGCAGAGCCTAAGCTAATGATTGCAGAGTAACTAGTAATTTGTCTATAATTTGGGGGTAGAAACCTTTACTGATAACATTTAAAAATTGTGAACTTATCCTCACTGTCCAGGAGAGTACCTTTGGTTGTTCAGTTGGTTAGGTGGTCGATTATAGTAGAAGTCAAAAGTGGGTTTGGATAATCCTTGCTGGTTTCTTGACATTACCAGGGCCACTGTATATAAATACTACCTACAACATATTTACTTACAAATCCTACAACCTCGTTAAATTATCTTCCTCTCACCTGGAAAAGGAAATGAAAAAATCAGGAAAGATGATATCCTTGAATAATTTCCACCCCTACACAAATTTTTCTTTCCTTGAAGCAATAACTATGGCAAAAACTTCAGGGCCAGCCAGTTCCATAACTGGCAAAAGGGAGGAAATCTTGTACATCCATCATCTTCTTTAAAAAAAAAAAAAATCTCCTTTATGCCAAGGAGATTCCTCTACTCAGGAGAGTCACCACGGAGCCTCAGAGGGCTAAAAAATCACTGTGAAGGTTCTTAATGATTGTAGCTGCTTCACCCCTGCCCTTCAGTTTTTGTCTGTCTCCATTACTCCTCACTTGAACTAGTCTAGCATAATGCTTTTCCTGTAGATTAAAGGTCCTGAAGTCAAAACCCAAAAGCTTGAAGAAAAAGAAAGTAATGAATATAAACATCACTTTTCAATCACTTTGCCTGTTTCCCAAAGCAGTGATGCATTCATTTTTATTACTTTCCCAAAATGCTCTCAAGAAATAGTGAGAAAATAAGTTAGGTAAGAAGAGAAAGAGAGAAAGAAATAAGAGGCCAAGGTTAGAGGCTGGTGTTTGGAGTCAGTAGTAAGTATGGCTGCTTACCCTGTGTCTTTCAGAAAGATTCCCCTGCCCCCCAAAATCTGCTGACCCCACCAGCTTTCTAAAGTTTAAACTACCATCATTTGACGTACTCAAATTTGAATTAAAATGTTGGCTCCTATTAAAATACAGTTGCAAATCTTGAGAAACCTTACATAAATGATTCAGGAGACCCTTCATAAAAGTTGATTTTGATGGCAGTAATGGAGAAAAAACCTGAGCAACCTGAGAATGGGCTTAATAAAAAATAAAATAGAAATAGAAAAAAAAAAAAAAAAAGGGACACCTGAGTGGCTCAGTTGTTAAGCACCTGCCTTTAGCTCAGGTCATGATTCCAGAGTCCTGGAATCAAGCCCCGAATCAGACTCTCTGCTTGGTGGGGAGCCTGCTTCACCCTCTCTCACTCCTCCTGCTTGTGTACCTTCTCTCGCTGTCTCTCTCTGTCAAATAAATAAAATCTAAAAAAAAAAGAAAAAGAAAAAGAAAAAAAGAAAGAAATAGAAAAAAAAAAAAAAGAGAGGGCAGAAAACATATCGTTTGGCCTACTATAGATAAACTGTTACTGCCTGACTAGAGGTCATTAGGTTTAGCAACAGAAGTAGAATCACAGGTCATTTTCATTCATTGACATTATTTTCCTTCTGTCTCACAGAGTCATGGTGAAATGTATAGACTCTGGCATCAAAATAGCTGCCTTGAAGCCTGGCTCTACCACTTAAACTCTATCTCCCTTTAGGTATCACATAATCCTTTCTAATCTCAATTTCTTCATCTGTAAAATGAGTATAACAGTGCCTATGCATGTGAAGATTAGTGATATATACCACAAAAAATTCATAATTCAGTGTCTGCTCTAAAAAGTGTTTATCATCATCATTGTCCCATGGGAATATCATGAAGAAACACAGAAATTGTGTAAGAAAATTAGGTAGTGAAAAGGTTATTTTTCTAAGGAAAATATTCTCATTTGATAATAATTAAGCTCAAGGACAAATTGTGGTTTTCCTCTCTTGGATAATAACAGTCATCATTTACTGAGAAACCACTGAATGTGATGCACAGGGTTATTTACTCTATGCATTCACATTTAATTTAAGAAACAGTATCCCTTACAAAGTTTCAGTTATGCCAGATGAATAAGCTCTATATAACAAAATAACAATACTGTATTGTACACTTAAAATTTTGCTAAAAAGGTAAATATTATCTTAAGTGATCTTACCACAAAAGAAAAGAATGGATATAAATAAATAGATAAATAGATACAAACAAACATAATTAAATACATACTTTTGGAAGCGATAAATTTATAGCCATGATTATAGTGAAAATTCATGACTGTATACTTGTCTTCAAACTCATCTAGTAGCATATGTTAAATATGTACAAACATACCTCAAAAAAGTGGTATAGAAAAAAACAATAAGACAGAGTATCCTGGAGAAAAGCTAATTTTTCTAAATAATCAGATTTTTAAAATTCCACTTAATACAGCAACTTTCTAGGAATTTTTCTAAGGAAAAAAGCCAGACCCATGCCCAGAAATTTATGTACAATGTTCATAGGCTTAAATATAATTACCAAAACAATGAGAAGAAAACCTGGGTACCCAACAATGTAGACTTGAGTAAACACAGAATGTTCACCCTTCTAATGAAATACAATTAAGCTATTTCAAAGAGAAATATTTAATGCCATGGGAAATTATTCAAAATGTGTAAGCAAGGAAAACATTTTATAAAACATTGTTTACAGTATTATTTCACCTGTATAAATATTGATACAAAGTATTTAACACAGAGCCTAAATCAAAAGATACTAGATAAACATATGTAAATCCACAGAACAAATGCAGTAAGGATAATGCTTCCAGTGATTATGTAGGGAATGAAGGGATTAAAAGTGGTCCTTGATTTCTTCTTTATGTTTCTCTGGCTTCTCCAAATTTTATATAATGAACAAATATTACTTTTCTTAAAAAAAAAAAAGAAAGAAAGAAAGCAATTCTGATCATCTCAGTAGTAAACAATTCTAAGAAGCTCAGCAGAAGAGAAGCATTTATAGGAGACAGAAATGTAAATCCTACAAAGCAGGTAAGTGAGGGCTTTCAAAATTGAGCACAAGAAGCAGAACTTGGGTAAATTCCCTTAGCAGGAGAAAGGGCTGCTGCAGCTGTTAGAATATGCAGCAGGCATGAACCAAGAAATAGGTACTCAAGATTCCCACCATTTGCAATGATGTGAATGAAGCCAGAGAGTATTACACTAACTGAAATAAGTCAGTCAGAGAAAGACAAATACCATATGATTCTACTCCTACGTGGAAATTAAGAAACAAAACAAATGCACATTAGGAAAAGAAAGAGAGAGACAAACCAAGAAACAGACTCAACCACAGAGAGCAAACTGATGGTTACCAGAGGAGAGGAAGATGGGGGGTTGGGTTAAATAGGTGATGGGGATTAAGGAGCACACTTGTTGTGATGAGCACTGGGTGAGGTATGCAAGTGTTTAATCACTATATTGTACACCTGAAGCTAATACTACACTGTATGTTAACTAACTGAAATTTAAATAAAAACTTGAAAAAATAAAATATTATGAGACAAAAAGAAAAAAAAAAAAGATATCCACTTCCCTGAACATTCACTGGTAACATCAATGGCTACTACACCTGCTAAAAGCATGTAGACATTTTCCAGCATGTTCTGCAATAACCCTTATACAAGATCCCATGTGACCGATTCATTTTAGAGTTTGGTACAAAAAGAAACTCTCTTCTCTGAAGAGTCACTATAAATGAAAGCCACATACCTTAATTTTGAAAGAGTGTGGCTCTGGCTCAGAGGGCTCAAGTCTAAGCAACCCTCTGCCAGTCATTACCTTTGTGATGTTAGCCCAGCTACTTACCCTCCTTAGCCTAGGTACCCTCATGTGAAAAATACATTTTAGAATAGTAACTACTTCATGGACTTTAATGAGGACTAAATGAGATACTCCATGTATAATAGAAATCACCCATTAATATCACCTATCTTTGTTATGGCTATCAGATAAAAGAATTTATATGATGCTCATTCTGTCTCTATTTGCCTCGGCTTCCAGGGAGTCCCAAATGAAATTTAATCTTTAAAGATTCTTTATTTTAAAGATTTTATTTATTTGTCAGAGAGAGAGCGAACACAAGCAAGGGGAGCAGAGGGAGAAGCAAGCTCCCTACTGAGCAAGGAGTCTGATGTGGGACTCAATCCCAGGAACCTAGGGTCATGACCTGAGCCAAAGACAAATGCATAATCAATGAGCCATCCAGGCATCTTTAATTTTCAATGATTCTAACTAAATTAGTCCTCATGAATATTTATTTACTTTGCTTTGGCAAGATTTTACTTACTTATTTCTATGTTTAGACAGTATCATATATTTAATATTTTTCACAAGGTGACAAATTATTTTCTGAAGGAAGTAACTCCATTTAAAAAAAAAAAATCTTGGGGCGCCTGGGTGGCTCAGTGGGTTAAGCCGCTGCCTTCGGCTCAGGTCATGATCTCAGGGTCCTGGGATCGAGTCCCGCATCAGGTTCTCTGCTCAGCAGGGAGCCTGCTTCCTCCTCTCTCTCTCTGCCTGCCTCTCTGCCTACTTGTGATCTCTCTCTGTCAAATAAATAAATAAAAATCTAAAAAAAAAAAAATCTCTTTATTCCACTTCTTTTTCTGGCTGCCTACTCATCTCCTTCGTACTCAAACTTCTGAGGGTTTCCTAGGCTCACTGCCTACTCTTCTTTCTCTTCAAACCTCTCTAATCTGATCCTAAATCCCATGGATATATTCAGTGCTCCTCTTTTCTGACCAGAAGCATTGAAACATTTGAAACATTCTCTTTCATTTACTTCCTTGATGACCCTCACCTTGTTTTATTCCCAAATCTCTGTCCCTTCTTTCCCTGTCTTCTCTACTGTCTCACTCTCCTCTAGTTGGCCATTAAACATGGAATAGATATCTTCAAGTGCCAGACTTAGTGCCTCTTCTCTTTGTATGCTATACATTATACACTTACTCATTTCCCTGGTGATTTCATCTAACCCATCTTATAATCCATCTGATGATTCCCAAATTGCATCTAGCTCTAGGTGGGTACACCCCCCCATGGACTTCTCCACCAGATTTCTCCACTTAACATGTCTCAAAGACAACTTAAGCTCAGTTTTCTTAAAATTAAAACTATACTTTTCCCCTTAATTTTTTGTATAGCTTTATAAACCACCACCACCACCAACAACAACAACAAATTCTCACTCTTCAACTCCACATGTAGTCTATTAATCAGTCTTATATAATTTACTTCTCTCTCTTCCTCTGAAACCAACTTATTCAAAGCTACTATCATTTTATACCTGTGTACCATACTAGTGTATCAGCCTTTTAATCAGACTCTCAGATCCATTTTGCCCATCTCAAAATCATCCTCCAGGAATCTGTCAGAGTATTCTACTTAACTTGTAAGTAACTGTCTCGCCACTGTTTTAAATCCATTAATCTTAGATGAAGTACAAAGGCTTTAACTGCCCCTACTTAGGGTCTCAGTCTCATTTCATATTGCTCTCTCCCCTTTCTCCCCCCTCTGTCTCAACTTCACTGGTCTCCTTCCAGTTGCTTGAACCTAACACCAAGTTCTTTCTCACCTCAAGGCTTTTGAATATCTGGTCCTTCTGCCTAGAATGCTGCTCCATTTCTCTCCCTTCCTATATTTAATTCTTACCTATCCTGATTTTATACCAAATAAACCTTCTTTGGAGACCCCTTCCCTGCCTCCTCAAGTTTGGGTCAGATCTTCCACCACATGCTCTTCTAGAATCAAGTATGTTCTCTTCATAAACCATTCTGTGTTTGCATTTACATGATTTTGAGATTATGTGAACAGTTTTCTGCCTGCTACTATACTGTAAATCTTATGCAGGCAAAGACTATTTCTCTCTTGCTCAGCAGTATTAATTTACAACCCAGCAGAGTCCAGGGTATCCAATACCTATTAACTGAAGGAATGCACAGCCTATTTTATGCATGCCCTCCTTTCCAGTCCCACTGCTTCTCCAAACTCGCATTTGCATCATCACATTCATGGTTTACTGCAATAACCCCTTAACTGGAATCCTTATCCACCTCCTATATTCTTCTCCCTCTAGCACAATTTATAACTCACTGCCAGATTAATCTTCCAGAAGCACAACTCTGATCATTTCATTCCCAGTTCAAGAACATTGAGTAGTTCCCCACCATGAATAGAAAAAAATCAAAATTCCTTTTAGCCTCCAGCCAACCTTTCCAATCATACTTATCCACTAATGTTCACACACCCTATGCTCTGATTAAACTGAGGTGCATATAATCTGTGACTCATATATATATACATAATACACATATCATATATATATATATATATATATATATATATATATATATATATATATATATATCACATACATATATTTCTTTTTGGCGACATACTGGATATCCTTTTCTCATACAGTTTTCTCCACATAGAATATTTTATTAATGTTTCCACTATTTTCACACATCAAAATCTTTATGATCTTCCAAATGTAGCCAAAATCTAACTCCTTCAAGAAGCTCTCTTTGATTTCCTCCAACTAGAAATCATCACTCTTGCTTCTGAATCCCCATCCTTTCTTTTCTCTATCTCTAGAATTAAGGTTGTCATTTTCCATCATTCATCATAGCTATTTATTATGTGCAAGCCACACTAGACTGCAAACTCTTTGACAAACTGGGACACCCAGTCTTACCTTATATATTGGAAGAGCTACATGAACATTCATTGAATTTTGGCTTGTGCAAATATGTGAAATATTTTAATAATATGCTCCTTAAAGATTTCTTAATTAAAAAGGGAGAAAGTCCATCTACATTACTTCTCTTTTGTGGACAGAAGGTGGTTTTCATTGACCCAGTGGGCAATTTTCTTTGTGCACTCACTTAATTTCTTCTAATCACTAAAGTGGCAAAATGATACAGGAGAAAATTATACTCTTAGCCATTTCCTTCTCTTTTGATAGTAACTTCAGAAAGAGTCTGCTAGAGTCCTTTTGACAGAATATAATTACAGTGTATAGTTTTTATCTGTTTCTTATTAATCCCATTTTGGGGCTCATGCTGGCAATTGAAATCCTGTTTTTCTTTTTGCTTGTGCTACTGCTTCCAGCCAGCTTGGACAGCTCATGCTGAGTACCCAAGCCACCTCTCTCAATGGGCTCCTGCCTCCTCTTTTGAAGTAAGGAGGCAAACCAGAGAGAGAAAATGCCCTTTTTTGACAAATTTAAAGCATTTGAAGGCGGAAAGGAGAAAATTAACCCATCAGCATAGCAATGTGGACTGCTATCACAACTTTATCCTTGAAAATTCAGAATGAGGTGAATCCCAGGAAAAGCATTCAGATTAAGAGATCTCATAATTAAAGCTTTAAATTTGTTTTATACATATAGTATAGTTATACAAATATAACCTATTATTAATAATAACTAGAAGTGATCCAAAAGCCCAATATTTAGTTAATGCTTGAGGTTGGCTTACATATTATTTGAGAACCTAGAATCTTTAGGAAGTGATTCCATTTCTACCTCTAAGGTTGGATGTCCTCAGGCAGGACACTACAGTAGAAGTCAGGAAGCCTGTGTTCTGGTTCCAATTATCACTTATTGGTGATGAGTCCCTGGGAAAAGTCTTAAATTTCTCTGCAAATTTATTTTTCTTGAAATGAAAAGAATATCTACTCTACTTGTCTCTCTAAATACCTGTAAGGATCGAATGAGAACAAATGAAATCATGTATATAAAATCATGTTGTAAACTGAAAGCACATGATTTTATCATTTTCAGACTAATCTAGTTAACATAGGATATGAAATTAAAATATTTCTAAACATTAACTTTAGAAATATTTGAATATTTAAACCAAATTTTAGCTTTGTCCACTTATGAAAGAAGGTGAGAATAGCTTACCTCTTTATGTAATTGATTGTAGTCTGTCCTTACTTCTTCCTTATAATCTATTCTTTCTTTTTTTTTTTTTAATTTTAATTTTTTATTTTTTATAAACATATATTTTTATCCCCAGGGGTACAGGTCTGTGAATCACCAGGTTTACACACTTCACAGCACTCACCAAATCACATACCCTCCCCAATGTCCATAATCCCACCCCCTTCTCCCAAACCCCCTCCCCCCAGCAACCCTCAGTTTGTTTTGTGAGATTAAGAGTCACTTATGGTTTGTCTCCCTCCCAATCCCATCTTTCTTAAGTGAGTAAAACTACTACCTTGAATCTTTTCCTCCTAAGACTTATTTCCTCAAAGTTGAAATCAATCCCTTTTTTCTCTTCGCCTTTTCCAAATTTTAAAATTGGATTTAAAATACCAATGATCTTAGGGGAAGACTGACAGAGCCAATGGATATCAGCTTACAATTGACCTTACTACCCTTTAGCTCTTCTTTATGGTATATCTCAACATCTGTTCACTTTTATTTGCCTCGTTTATTCTATGCATTTATTGAGCATGTCTTATTTGAAAGGCAGTAGAGAATGTATTCAATGTAGAGTATACAGAGTTGTATTTGATTCTATATTGGCTTTCCAGGAGTTTACACTTCTACTAGGGAAGATAAAACATGCAGACAGGAAATATTGTCAGGAAATGGTTCGTATTAACGAGGAACTGATATATTTTTTTAATCTGTTGAAGCTTTGTTTTAAGAAAGTAACTTTAACACATGCTGTCCCAGGAATCTCACTTGTGAGGATATTTTCAATTCTCTCAGGAGCAATTATATATTTGAGTGCTAAAAAACTTAGGCTACTAGCATTTTTGTTAAATATTTTCACAGAAGATGTTTAAACAAATTTCCCAAGACCAAAGTATCTCCTGAATCTAATCAAGGCCCTCCCAGAGTATATTGCTAATTCTTTTTAGGCATGAGACAATGCGTTTTTTGAATTATCAAAATGTCCAACATCCCTGGCTCCAAATGAAAATATAGCCCAATATAGTATTTTAAAGTGAAATAGTATATTAGAAATCTTATTCAAACTCTTATTTTATAGATTTGGAAAAACTGAAGCCCAAAAGGTTTGGGCACAAGCCTAAGGTTCCACAAGTGATTTATAACTAATCTATGATTCTCTCTCTCCTCCTAGGTCCGTGTCTGTTATGCTATACTTTAAAAGTAAGAACTTTTGTACGGTATAGAAAACAGTCAACAAAATGAGAAGGCAATCTACTGAATAGGATAAAATATTTGCAAATCGTATATCTGATAAGGATTAATATCTAAAATATACAAAGAATTCCTACAACTCAATAGCAAAAAAAAAAAATAAATAAATAATTCAATTGAAAAATGTGCAAATCTGAAGATACTTGTCTGAAGAAGATACTTAAAATCTGAATAGATATTTTTCCAAAGAAACATACAGATGGCCAGTAGGTATTTGAAAGATGTGCAATATCATTCACCATCGGGGAAATGCAAATCAAAACTGCAATGAGATCTCACCCATTAGAATGGCTATTATGAAAAAGACGGGTGACAAGTGTTGGTGAGAATGTAGAGAAAAAGGAACCTTCATGCACTGTTGGTGGGAATGCAAACTGGTGAAGTCACTATGGAAAATAATATGGAGATTCCTCAAAAAAATTAAAAATAGAACTACCCTATGGCCCAAATCCCACTTTTTGGCATATATCCAAAGGAAATGAAATCAGGACTTTGAAGAGATGTCTGCACTCCATTGAAACATTATTCACAATAGTCAATATATGGAATAACCTAAGTGTCTATCAATAGATAAATGGATAAAGAAAGATACATATAATGGAATACTACCCAGCCATAAAAAAAGAATAAAATCTTGCCATTTGTGACAACATGGATGGACCTTGAGGACATTATGCTAAGTGAAATAAGTCAGACAGCAAAAGACAATTCATGATATCACTTAAATGTGGAATCTAAAACAAAAACATTAAGAAAAATAAATAAAACAAAAACCTAGCTGATAGAGACAGAGAACACATTGGTAGCTGTGAGAGGCAGGGGTAGAGGGACAGTGTGAGGTGTGCAAAATAGGTGAAGAGGATCAAAAGATAAAAACTTTCAGTTATGAAATATCGCCCTCGACCCTCAAGGACGACAATGAGCCTGGTATGGTGTTAATGCTTCATTCCATGTTTATTTAATGCTTCATCCCCTTCTGTTTATTTCGTCAACTTCCTTAGCTTATATGCAGCAGGGTGACCAATAAGGGGCCAAGCAATGGGGAGAGCCAATGAGAGTCTTGTTACTATGCTGATTAAATTTGAAACAGCCAATGACTATGTCCTCCTTTAGGCGGGCTTCACCAGAAAGTTCGTTGTATACTTGCAGCGTATTTTGCTGGCAGTGAGACAAGCGCCATCTTTTAATGGCGGGGACTTTCCCGGCCGGAGGCGGTTCACAACAATGAAATAAATAAGTCATGGGAATATAATATGCAGCATGGTAACTATAGCTAATAATACGGTATTGTATAATTAAACTTGCTAAGAGAACAGATCTTAAAAGTTCTCAGTACAAGAAAAAATTTCTCCCAATCAAGTATGGTGATAAATTCTAACTAGACTTCTTGTAGTGATCACTTTGCAATGTATACAAATATCAAATCATTGTTACACCTGAAACTAATATACTGTTGTGTCAATTATACAACAATTGAAAGAAAACAAAAGTCTGTTTCTGAGAGGTGATGATAGGGTAAGTGGAGATCTTCTGTAGAAGGATGGTAGAAAGGAACACTGGGCTCTGTGTCCCTACCTATTTAAATCTTCTTTTCTCAACATGCTTTTGCAGATCATTATAAAGGGAGGTGCAGTCCCAGAACAGGGACTGATTTCTCATTTCTAATGCCAACACCCTGGTTCCATCTCCATTTAATTAGCTCTGACCAAAAACATGTTGCCCTCATATGTAAAAATTAAAAACAAAACAAGAACATAAAAACTTTAAATATGCATAGAGTTCCAAACTATGACATTTTTTTCTTCCCTTGCCAACTTAAGCCTATTCACAAATGTAAATCTTAGTTATAATAGACATGCTTTAGGTTGATTCACTAACTCGGGATGGAATGCCAGTAATCTAGGTGGCTAGTGCTTTTACAGCCTGTTCACTCACATTCCCTCCTGATCCTGAGGTCAAAGATCCTGAAACTGTTCTAAAAAATATAAATGGAATAAAAACCTCCAAACTCATCTTATGAGGCCAGCATTACCTTGATCCCAAAACCAGACAAAGACCCCATCAAAAAAGAGAATTACAGACCAATATCCTTGATGAACACGATGCAAAAACTCTTACCAAAATACTAGCCAATAGGATCCAACAGTACATTAAAAGGATTATTCACCACGACCAAGTGGGATTTATTCCAGGGTTGCAAGGTTGGTTCGACATCCACAAATCAATCGATGTGATACAACACATTAATAAAAGAATGAACAAGAACCATATGATACTCTCAGTAGATGCTGAAAAAGCATTTGACAAAGTACAGCATCCTTTCTTGATCAGAACTCTTCAAAGTGTAGGGATAGAGGGTACATACCTCAATATCATCAAAGCCATCTATGAAAAACGCAGCGCGAATATCATTCTCAATGGAGAAAAACTGAGAGATTTTCCACTAAGTTCAGAAACACGGCAGGGATGTCCATTATCACCACTGCTATTCAACATAGTACCAGAAGTCCTAGCCTCAGCAATCACACAACAAAAAGAATTTAAAGGCATCTAAATGGGCAAAGAAGAAGTCAAACTCTCTTTGCACAAGATATGATACTTCATGGGGAAAATCCAAAAGACTCCACTCCAAATCTGCTAGAACTTATACAGGAATTCAATAAAGTGTCAGGATATAAAATCAATACACAGAAGTCAGTTGCATTCCTATACACTAACAACAAGACAGAAGAAAGAGAAATTGAGGAGTCAATCCCATTTAAAATTGCATCCAAAAGCATAAGATACCTAGGAATAAACCTAACCAAAGAGGCTAAGAATCTGTACTCAGAAAACTATAAAGCATATAAACTATAAAGAAATGGAGGAAGACACAAATAAATGGAAAAATGTTCCATGCTCATGGATTGGAAGAACAAATATTGTGAAAATGTCTACACTACCTAAAGCAATCTACACATTTAATGCAATCCCTATCAAAACCCCATCAATTTTTTTCAAAGAAATGGAACAAATAATCCTGAAATTTATATGGAATCAGAAAAGACCTTGAGTAGCCAGAGGAATGTTGAAAAAGAAAGCCAAAGTTGGTGGCATCACAATTCCAGACTTCAAGCTCTATTACAAAGCTGTCATCATCAAGACAGTATGGTACTGGCACAAAAACAGACACATAGATCAATGGAACAGAATAGAGAGCCCAGAAATAGACCCTCAACTCTATGGTCAAGTACTCTTTGACAAAGCAGGAAGCAATGTCCAATGGAAAAAAGACATCCTCTTCAACAAATGGTGTTGGGAAAATTGGACAGCCACATGCAGAAAAATGAAACTGGACCACTTCCTTACACCACACATAAAAGAGATTAAAATGGATGAAAGATCTCAATGTGAGAAAGGAATCCATCAGAATCTTTTTTTTTTTTAAATAAAGATTTACTTATTGGGACACCTGGGTGGCTCAGTGGGTTAAAGCCTCTGCCTTCGGCTCAGGTCATGATCCCAGGGTCCTGGGATCGAGCCCTGCATCGGGTTCTCTGCTCAGCCGGGAGCCTGCTTCCTCCGCTCTCTCTGCCTGCCTCTCTGCCTGCTTGTGATCTCTGTCTGTCAAATAAATAAATAAAATCTTTAAAAAAAATAAAGATTTTATTTATTTATTTGACAGAGAGAGATCACAAGCAGGCAGAGAGGCAGGCAGGCAGAGAGAGAAGGAAGCAGGCTCCCGGCTGAGCAGAGAGCCCGATGCAGGGCTGGATCCCAGGACCCTGGGATCATGACCTGAGCCGAAGGCAGAGGCTTAACCCACAGAGCCACTCAGGCGCCCCCCATCAGAATCTTGAGGAGAACACAGGCAGCAACCTCCTTGACCTCAGCCACAGCAACTTCTTCCTAAGAACATTGCCAAAGGCAAGGGAAACAAGGGCAAAAATGAACGATTGGGGCTTCATCGAGATCAAAAGCTTTTGCACAGCAAAGGAAACAATTAACAAAACCAAAAGACAACTGATAGAATGGGAGAAGATATTTGCAAACGACATATCAGATAAAGGGCTAGTATCTAAAATCTACAAAGAACTTATCAAACCCAACACCCAAAGAACAAATAATCCAATCAAGAAATGGTCAGAGGACATGAACAGACATTTCTGCAAAGAAGACATCCAGATGGCCAACAGACACATAAAAAAGTGCTCCACATCACTTGGCATCAGGGAAATACAAATCAAAACCACAATGAGATACCACCTCACACCAGTCAGAATGGCTAAAGTTAGCAAGTCAGGGAATGACAGATGCTGGCGAGGATGTGGAGAACGGGGAACCCTCCTACACTGTTGGTGGGAATGCAAGCTGGTGCAGCTACTCTGGAAAACAGCATGGAGGTTCCTCAGAAAGTTGAAAATAGAGTTACCCTATGACCCAGCAATTGCACTACAGAGTATTTATGCTAAAGATATAAATGTAGTGATCTGAAGGGACACATGCACCCAAAGGTTTATAGCAGCAATGTCCACAAGAGCCAAACTATGGAAAGAACCTAGATGTCCATCTACAGATGAATGGATAAAGAAGATGTGGTATATACAATGAATACTATGTAGCCATCAAAAGAAATGATATCTCGCCATTTGCGATGACATCGATGGAACTAGAGGGTATTATGCTTAGTGAAATAAGTCAGTCAGAGAAAGACAATTATCATACGATCTCGCGGATCTGAGGACGTTGAGAGGCAACATGGGGGTTTGGGGGGTAGGAAAGGAATAAATGAAACAAGATGGGATCGATAAGAGACTCTTAATCTCACAAAACAAACTGAGGGTTGCTAGGGAGAGGGGGGTTAGGGAGAGGGTGGTTGGGTTATGGACATCGGGGAAGGTATGTACTATGATGAGTGCTATGAAGTGCAAACCTGGCAATTCACAGACCTGTACCCCTGGGCTAATAATACATTATATGTTAATAAAAAAAATTTTTTTAAGTATTGGCCACAATATGCCATAAGCAGAGAACAAAATCTTGTCTAGAAAAAATATTTTCATTATAAATGAGAAGGCATTAATCTCCTTAAAAAATGAAATATCTTAAAAAGAATAAGAAAAACAAACAGCTCATTAGAAATGTAGTTTATTATAGATAAGAAAAACTTTGGGACAATAAAGATATGATTTGACACTTCATTTATGATCAGGGATTATGAATAAAATAAGAATGGGTTGCATTGTAACACCACTTAGTGGAACAAAAATGGGGAGAAATTGATAGTATCCTGTTATTGATTATATGTAAATATAGATATTTATTGAAAATTTTAAAAAATCTCTGTATCTGTATCTGTAAATGAACACAAAAATAAGATTAGAGATCTAAAAGACCTTGGACTTTTCCACTCTACAACTCTACCAGTTTTAACACAGGTGTTCATCAGTATATGCAAAGGTGGGGGTGGAGATTATTTTACTTCAGTGCTCTGAACACAGTCTGCCTAATTGGTGAATTGTAGACACTGAACTTGTTACTTGAACACTGGGTCATTCTATGGCCCTGCTAATTCCACACTTATCTGGATGGTAAATCAATTAACATTTTCTGGGTGTCACTTTTCTGATTGTGCTGGGAGGAACATAAAATGTGTCACTTTTCTACTTTACAAATGTGAGCAGATGTTAATTATCTACAATATGTCCCAAGTAGTCTAAGGACAGCACTATGTAGAACAACACAGAACTGAAGGAATTTCTAAAGAGAAGCAGAGTAAAGGAAGAAAAAAAAAGAGGAAATCTGTGTACTAGCTGAACTGAAAGTTTTAAAAGATGGCAAAGATATTTATCCAATAATTTCTGTAATTTCAATGCAGTTGCTACCAAAGGAAAAAAAAAAACACAGTAAAATCATTACTAAATGTTACATGGTAGACAGATGGTATTCTCTTAACAATATAGCAAAAGTTCATGAATGGAAGACTAAGTGGTATTTACATTGGCGGGGATACTAAAAAAATATATGGACACTTCCTATTTAAGGCAAACATTTCAAGAGCAGACCAGATTGCTCAGTTCTGATTTTTCAACCACAACGAAGATGAACTGTGGGTGTTTTCATTTTTCCTTTGGGGAAGGGCATAGGTCAGAGGGCTCCAATCATTCCTTATTTGCTCGGATTTTGATTTATCTTCTAGCCTGAACTCTTAGATGTCATTGATTTCACAACAACTTACTATGATCACATTGTGAGTAATTGGAAATATCTTGATTTATATACTGTAAACTGAACAATGAGCATGGCATATCATAAAGCATCTAGAATTATATCATCCATTTCCTTGGGGGCAAAATCAGTAACAACGACATAATAAAAATATTTTACTCTAAGGACCTTACAAAGAAGATGTTCCATTTGATTCCAACATTTGCATTATGGAAAATATTCATGATTCATCTAATATTTATATAGTAACTTTATCTAAGGAGAGTGTTTTCATGACATAATTATTTTCAGAACAGTTAAAAGCAAGTTTTATTAATAGAGCGTTCACATTGTATTTGATAGCAAGGCTAACACTGGAACCCAGGCTCCTGGTCTCTTAAGCAGTATTCTATGCCACACTTAATTCATTCCTTCTTCAACTAGATGATAAATACTATGTGCCAAACACTGCGAAAAGAGTACACAGCTTTGGAGTCTAAGAGTTCTGGTTTTGAAAATGAGCCTGATCCTTACCAAATGCATGACCAAACTTTCTTTCACATGAGTATTTACCACCCTGGGTTGTTTTGAAATGGAATGCTGTAACTAGGCAAAGTGTCTAGTATATTATATATATTAATAAATGCAAAGGAGGAAGAAGAAAGGAGAAGCAAGAGGACTAGCCAAAGAAAATAAAACTAAATGGAAAAATAAGGATGAGATTATGTGTTCCTGGCCTCAACTCCTTTACTATGACTGCATTTTTCTTTCCTATTTCCCCAATTCCAAAACACAACCATAACAGAAGGCCACATTGGTATTGATAAAACCATTTATTCTAAGTTGGCAAAGAGCCAGTTACAGTCTATTCAACCCATTTTTAATATCTGCTGTATACATAGTACTATGTTAAATAACTGCCGAATTGAAACAGAAAGCTAAAATTTTTCATAATATTATCATATGTTACATATATAGTGACAGTCTATTCAAAATGCCTGAGACTTCTCTGCCTCCTTCTTCCTGATGCTGGCTGTTGCCTTCTTTTCCATCATTCTTTGCTCCTGGTATTGTTTCCGTCCATTCCTCCTTATCTTCTTTGATATCTCCTCTTTGTTCTCCTGTCTTTTCTCCTGAAAGTTCTATCCTATGAATTTACTCCTTTTTTCCTCTCTATATATATTTTCCCCATGATCTCATCCATTCATATAACTTCAGCAGTTCAAAATTCCTCATCTTTAATTCATCATTCCCGCAGCACTCCATTTCCAACTTTCTCATGGTATCTCATCTAAAGTAACCTGTATTGGTCTATGACTGCTCAGGATAGCTTTCATTTTCCCTCCAGATCACTCTCCACTCTCCTAAGTTCCCTGGGAAGCAGACTTAAATGGATGACCTGAAAAGCTCTCTTGACATCTGGCTTCTGGTTGTACTTGGCCAATGGAGAACCCCAGCAAAAACTAGAAGGAGGAGAATAAGGCCATAATACTTCCCCTGGGGTTGTTACAAACTGGCTCTCCCTCTCTACTAAAGGCTCTCTGATCAAACAATTCTCCCCTGAGATATGAAAAAGTCTCTGCCCCACATCATTTTAGACCTAGGGGTGGTACTGTTCCTAGTTCTAATAAATCCCAAATAACTGCATTATGTATTCCTTGTGATTTCCACCCCCCTCCAACTATTCAGAGATTTTAAAATAGTCCCTTTATTAAACTCTCCTCAAATTATTCAAATTGAATGTGCCATTTGTTTCCCATATAAACCCTGGCTAACACTTCTCTAATCCCCTCTCATTAACCCAGGGACTAGAGAATTGTAGTAAAATCAGAACTCATCTACCCTCTTCTCTTTCTCTGCCTGATTTCTGTCAGACCACATTTCTTAAACCATTGTGCCAAACCTATTCTTCTTCCCCTCAAACGCTTTTAGGGGTGCCACATTCCAAGCCAAATGAGTCTGGGTATTTCACCTAATATTTAGCCACTTCTGCAGTAAGACCTTCCTATCCTTCTAACTTTATTTCCCACTAGTTCTCCAAGTGTCCCTTCATATCTGGAGGCATTTAACTATTTGCTATTCCAAAATATAGACCACTTTCCATGGTCACAGCTTTGTTCATGCTCTTCCTTCTCTAGTACATTTATTTCCACCAAATAAAATCATATCTCTTCATGTCCATCTTAAATGCCATCTTCTTCATTAATCTCAGTTACATGAACTACTTTCTGCTTTTTAAACTCCATTTAAATTATCTGTACTTTTCTTATTTATTTGGTCTTAATTATAATTATTTGTGTTCTTATAAAATCTTTGCTCTGGGCTTCTTGAAGTTAAGGTCCATATCATGCCCCATTATTTTAGGGAAGGGGTGGTGGGGCAGAAGGAAAGGGATAATCTTAAACAGATTCCAAACTCACTGTGGAGCTCAGTGCAGGGATCAGTCTCACAGCCCTGAGTTTATGACCTGAGCTGAAATCAAGAGTTGGATGCTTAACCAATTGAGTCACACAGGCAACCCTTTTGACCCATTTTTAATATCTGCTGTATACATGGTACTATGTTAAATAACTGCTGAACTGAAACAGAAAGTTAAATTTTTTCATAATATTATCATATATTACATATATATCTCTAAGTCCTCATGCTACTAGCCAAAAATTATGGAAAATATTCTAAAATACATTATATACATATGTCTCCTTATATTCTTGATATGGCTCTTGATATAATGTATATCTCTTTAGCAGTTGCATGATTGTGTCATGCTTTATTTCTCTATTTGTAGTTTTGCATCTATGTATATAGTGGAAAAAAAAAGAAATTTACTCATCCAATCTATTATTGCATATCACATGCAGCAAGAAATCATATGGAACTTTGCTATACCGGATTTCATCCCACATGTCATGTAGGAAGCTGGGGAGAGTGCTGTCACAAAGACTTAGCTAAATGTCAAAAATCCAAAATGCCAACTTTTATGACTCAAGATGAAAGGGTAGTATCTGCTGGCCTACTTGCTACCCAATGTATACTAGGTCATTGCTGCTCAGAATGAGGGCAGAACAAGAATAGAACTTCTAACTTCCCAACAAAGAAAGGGAAAGCTATACTCAGCCCACTTCTAATGTAACTCTTTCATTTCCATGTCAGCTATCTTGTCCAAAGTCAGGTTGTTGGAAGCTGGTCTGGCATAACAAAACAGAGTATTGGCGGATCTTAGAGATAAGATGGTTAATTTCTCTGTTTATTGGCTCATTCACCAATTACTCATTTAATAAGAATTTGTGCCAGTCATGGCAAATCAGCAACTAATAATGAAATAAATAAAAAAATCATTAAAAAATGCTTCATGGAACTCACAATCTAGTTGGGAAGGAACAGGGTTCAAATCTTTTCTTTTAAAAAAAGAAGTCTAGAAGACAACATTGTTTCTCACCCCTACTTAGTTTTTATTAATAACCAAATATGTTAAGGTACATATATGATATAAACATTCTTACCTGTTCATATTTTTAAATGACATTTTATATAATGGGATTTTATGTAAGATAAATTTTATATAGAGATATAATTTAATATCATATATTGGATATTATGTATATCATTATATAAAATGATAAAATGATGAATGAGTTTCTTGGGAAATTACAATTTTGACTGTTAGGTAGTAAATAATTTGCTGCTTCATCATCTAAAGCATCTTCATGGGGCTCTTGTGTACCCAAGAGCAGAGTTTAGAAACCTGTTCCACTACTTCATGTGCCTCTTTGATCACATTAGTAATATCCTTCTGAGAGTGAGGATATTACTTATGACTTCTTCATGACTACAGGAAATCTTCATCAACTTTAGTGTTTCTGTTTGTTTTGTTTTAAAACCAAGACATAAAAGCTGGGAAGGATCTTGGATAAATATTTCTGCTGAGTCTACATGAATGAGGAGTTCAGTGGTCCAGAAGGATGTGAATTCAAGAAGCAATGGTTAATTGTTTGATCTGGTCCTTAGAGAAGGCTCACAATGCAATGGTTTAGGTGCCACATCAAATTAGAAATTGCATGATTCTTGTTATCTAGAAAACTAAAGTCCTCTACTGGTCTTGTTTAGAAACAGAATCCTCGAGTGTACAAGATTTCATTTACTTTCACTGTTTTACACAGAAGCAATACAAAGCTTCTCTTCACAGGGTGGACACCCTGAATAACTTAATTGAATGTCAGGAGCAGTGACTCCCCAGAGAGGACTCTATTTCAGTTGAATGACCTTTAGAGACTTCATGGCTGCCTGAGGGCCAGACCTAAAGCAGCAAAAGATCCTGTTTGTGTCTGGTTTCTGAAAATAGCTTACCTCAACCCTCAGTTTTGATCTAATAGAGAGAGTAATCATTCCTGTCTATGAAGTTACATTGTCACCAAAAGCAGAGTTCAGTTTCAAAGAGTTCAAAAAAGTCTGAAAGGAGAAAAAGAAGGAAAAGGATAGAGAATAACATAAATGATAAGAGAATATTAAAAAATTCTAAGAAAAGAAGAATAAGTAGAGAATGTCATTTCTAAATATTATATGAAGAGAATAAAAAGATAAAAATGTCTACTGTATATGAACATAAATCAAAGGAAAATAAAGCAGTAAGTAACACTCAGCATACTGCCTGAAAAATGACAACCATAGCAAGAGGAACAAACACTTGTTGACATTTTATATCTGGCACATGGACTTTCCAAAATTCCCTTTCCTATACAGTTTTTCATCAAACATTTGTAGTCAAGAACCATGGCTGCATCATGCTATGAAAATAAGATAGGAAAAAAATTTCAGCTAATAATAATAACTGCATGGAAGGAAAAGTGAAACTGCTCTGTTGCAGAAGAATCTTTTAAAGATATAAATTAATCTTTTTCATAATTTTATGGAGACAAAGAAAAAGTTGAAACATAAGCAATGGCTACTGATCTTTCATCTTAAAGTTCTGATCTGTTTCTGTAACTGCTTCAAAAACAGCTTAATGCAAAGAGAAACAGAAGTAGGAATACACTATCACTAATGACAAAAATCAAAGTGTCTTATTTGTTAAGCAGATACCACATAAGAAATTTGAAGGCCTCTTTAAATCTGAAGTCAGAATTTAGACTTGGCTTAGTCTGCTTCTAATGCTCTTAGTTTTTTACAGTAGTCTGCAACCATGCCATGGAAATCATATGTCAGAAGAGTTTGCTGTCCTTAGCTGAAGCCTCTGCCTCAGGCATTGGACAAGTGTCAATACAGATATATATGTTGATTGTATCCCCCCACAAAATTCATATGAGGAGGTCCTAACCCCCAGTACTTTAAAATGTGACCTTACTTGGTAATAAGACCATTGTAGATACAACTACTTAAAATGAGACTATGCTGGAATACGATGGGCCCCTAATCCAATGTGACTGATAATCATATTAAAAAGAGGAAATTTGAACACAGACATGCACACAGGGAAAACACTATGTGAAAATAACTAGGAAATAATTAGGAAAGAGGTCTGGTACCGATCCTTCCAGGGAGCCTTTAGAGTAGAACGTAATTCTGCCAACACTTTTATCTTGGATTTCTACCCTCCAGAACTGTGAGACAATAAATTTATTTTGCTTAAACTACTTAGTTTGTGGTAGTAGAAACTTAAATATAATGGGATTATATATCCTCAGTTATATAAATAAATTACCATGGTTTGTTTACTAACAGTCTCATTCCCATGGTAGGAAAGTCATGAGAACTGGTTTAGTTCATTGTAAGGATAATTAGCCTCTCCATCAAAACCTGTGGGTGAAGAATTGTCCAATGACCAAACCACTCAAGATGAAACAGAACTGTTGGGTTATAATATTACTGGGAGATATAGCCTTGCACAACTCTTAAAATACCTCGGAATCATAGAAAAATAATACCTAAGTTGCTATAATCCTTAACTAGAATATAGAAAATGCATTTTTCCCCTAGAGAAAAATCCATCATTGGATCATCAACTTTGAGAGTTGAAAAACTAAATTAAAATGTCCAACCAGCTTCTATTGTGCCTTCCCAGACCCCTAGGTAATAATTGTGATTAAAACATTCTACATGTGACCTACTAAAATTATGCTTCTACTATCTTACATAGTAGAAACAGAATAAATAGGTATGCATTCTCAGAGTGGCAGGTAGTAGACACACAGAAGAAAGCATGTCTATTTTTATGGTTAATTTGAAATTATAAACTTTGAAAACCCTGTAGTACCATCATTATTGTTTAGATATAGTAGAATATAGCGGATAATATCCATTAGAATATATTGACTAGGGGTCCTTGGTTGTCTCAGTTGGAAAGCATGCAACTCTTGATCTTGGGGTCATGAGTTCAAGCCCCACATTGGGTATAGAGATTACTTAAATAAATAAATAAACTTTAAAAAAAGATATTGACTGAAAGTCTCATTAATAAATATAAAAAGAGCCTTATATTCTATATCAACTGTTATTTAATAAATATTGTTTCTTTAAATATGAAAGTTGGTGGCATTACAAAGAGTGAAAAAAAACCTCATGAAATAACATGTACCAAATTTGACCTAAGGGCAATATTTAGAAAATTAAAAAGAAAACAGAATATTACACATACACACATATATATACATATATAAATATAAATATATATATATTATGCTAAAATTTTTGCTAACTCTTGATTTTTAACTTAACAGATTATCTATTGACTTCTTTTTTAATTAATGCACAATTTACATAAACAATAAACTTCACACTTTTTAGTGTTTTTCTATGTGCAGTTCTATGGGTTCCCTTAACTGTATAGAATTATGTAACCTTCACTAAAATCAACAAGTCAGGAAATGACAGATGCTGGCGAGGATGCGGAGAAAGGGGAACCCTCCTCCACTGTTGGTGGGAATGTAAGCTGGTGCAGCCACTCTGGAAAACAGCATGGAGGTTCCTCAAAATGTTGAAAATAGAACTGCCCTATGACCCAGCAATTGCACTATTGGGTATTTACCCTAAAGATACAAACGTAGTGATCCAAAGGGGCACATGCACCCGAATGTTTATAGCAGCAATGTCCACAATAGCCAAACTATGGAAAGAACCTAGATGTCCATCAACAGATGAATGGATCAAGAAGATGTGGTATTTATACACAATGGAATACTATGCAGCCATCAAAAGAAATGAAATCTTGCCATTTGCGACAACATGGATGGAACTAGAGCATATCATGCTTAGCGAAATAAGTCAAATAGAGAAAGACAACTATCATATGATCTCCCTGATATGACGAAGTGGTGATGCGACATGGGGGCTTAAGTGGGTAGGAGAAGAATAAATGAAACAAGATGGGATTGGGAGGGAGACAAACCATAAGTGACTCTTAATCTCACAAAACAAACTGAGGGTTGCTGGGGGGAGGGGGTTTGGGAGAAGGGGGTGGGATTATGGACATTGGGGAGGGTATGTGCTTTGGTGAGTGCTGTGAAGTGTGTAAACTTGGTGATTCACAGACCTGTACCCCTGGGGATAAAAATATATGTTTATAAAAAATAAAAAATTAATAAAAAACAACAACAACAACAACAACAAAAAATCCAACAAACATGACAGGCCCATCACTCCATAAAATCTTCTTGTGTCTCTTTGTAATCAAGTCCTCCCCTCTACAGATTGAATGTTTGTATCCCCCACCCTCAGAATTCATATGCTGAAACCCAATGCCCAATGTGATGGTATTAGGAGATGGGTGATAAGGCCATGAAGGTAGAACCTTCACTGGTGGAATCAGTGCCCTTAAAAAAGAGACCCCACAGAGCTCTACCACCATGTGTAGGAACAGCGAAAAGATTGCCATCTATGAACCAGAAATTGGGCTCTCACCAGATACTGAATTTTCCAATACCCTGATATTAGACTCCTAGCTTTTAGAACTGTGAGAGATAAGTCTCTATTCCGTTTAAGCCATTCAGTCTTATGACATTTTTGCTGTAGCAGCCCAAGACATTGCTCTGCGTCTATTATCTGAACCACTGATGTTTTCTCTCCTATTCTTTTGCCTTTTCCAGAATGTTATACAAATGGAATCATTGAACATAGAGCCATTTGGAAGTGTTGGGTTTTGTTCACCTAATACAATACCTGTGAGATTCAATTCATCCATGTCATTGCCTGTATCAATAGTCCATTTCATTTATGGCTGAGCAGTATTCCGTTTTATGGATGGATTATGGTTGGTATATGCATTAACCAGCTGTTAGACATTTTAGTTACCAGTTTGGAGCTATTACAGATAAAACTGCGATATATATTAAGGTAAAGCTATTTCACTTCTTTTAAGTTACCTAAAAATGGTAATGCTACAGCTTATGGTAAGCATACATTTAATTTCATAAGAAACAAGTTGAACTATTTCCCACAGTAGTCATACTATTATCCACTCCCATCAACAATATAGGAGCATTCCAGTTCTACATCTTTGCTAGTACTGGGTACTAGCAGTTTTGTTTTTGTATTTTAACCATTCTAGCAGTATGTAGTGGTATTCATTGTGGATTTAATTTGCATTTTCTTAATGACAAATGATATTTAGAATTGCATGCATTTATTTGCTATTCAAATCTCTTCTTGGTGAAGTGTATATTTAAATATTTTAATTCTTTAAAATCTGTTCCATTTTTAATGATTGTGCTTTGAGAATTATTTTTATATTCGGGACACTAGTCTTTTAAAAAAGATATAAGGATTTGAAAATATTTTTATGCAGTTGACTTGTTTTTTTGATTTTTTTAAACTGTGCCTTAGGAAGAACAGGTATTTTTAATCTTGGTGAGATCAAGTTTATCAAATTTTTCTTTTATGGATCATGTTTTCAATGTCATATCTAAGAGAACTTTGCCTACACCAAGATTACAAAGATTCTCTTCTGTGTTTTCCTCTAGAAGTTTTATAGTTTTAGGCTTCACATTAAGGTCTATGTTCCATTTTGAGTGATTTTTTTAAAAAACTGATGCAAGGCACAGATGGAGATCCCTTTTTGTTTTGTATAGATATCCAGTACCTTCCAATACCACGTGTTATAAAACAATCTAGGATTTCTGGTTTCAGCTGCACATAGAAAGACTTTGGAAATTAAAAAAAAAAAAATGGCTAAGCAAACTGAAAATTAATGACTTTTGTTCGAATCAGTAGAGAACCAGAGGACAAATCACTGCCCCTAAAGTTTGGAGAGACAAGTGAAGACAGAGAATCATGGCACAATCTTTTTAATTGCAGAAGAAGCCACAGGACCAAAAACTAGCAATATTAAATGGTAATTGAATGATAATTTGGAAGTTGAGAATTGACTTGCATGAACTTGAGAAATTCCTCAGGGCCACAGTCTCAGGAAAGCCCCTTCCACCATGGTGGGTTTTACCTACAGAAACCCCATGAGGTTCTCATAATGAAGAGCTAGGAAAGAATAGCACTAAGGTTGGAAGCATATGTAGGCCTAGTACATTTTCCTCTGTATATCTTCTTCACATCTAGGGTATTTTTTGCATTTCCCAAACCTGAAATTTTATTGTTTCCTTTTTATTCACAGCTCTTTCTTATAATTAAGGGTACCAAGTAATTAGAATCTTAACTCTATCTATTTGGTTACAACCATAAATCAAATATCTATCACCAGTTACGACTAAAATATATATGAGGTAAATAGAGAAATGGAAGTATAAACTACCATATTTGCTAGAATTTATCAAATAACAAGCCATCTTTAAAAGAAGTATATTAAAACTTAAATTAAAAATACTAACTTAATAATGATAACTTACTAAGTGGTTGTTCAAAATAAATTGTTTCTGAAATGTTTTGTGTAGAAAAAATTAGTGTGGATTGGTTTAGGTTAAGACCAGATTAGGTAAATGCAGTAGCATATTAAAATGGTATAAACAACAAAAGAAAAATTGAATCACTGTCATCTTTCAATTAAAGCACCTTTCAATAATGTAGCTTGAAAACATGGAAGGAAAAAAAAAAAGGCACTACAATGCTAACAAACAATAAGAATAACATGTAAAAATGCACAAGAAGCAGCTTGATTAATGGAGGAAATGTCTGCATCTTTCCCAATGGAAAAAGGAGCCAAGCAGAAAAATAGCAAAAGTGTTTCCTGATTGTAGAATTCATGAATAAGATCAAGAAATTCCACAAAGAAGGAGATAGGGTAAGAATGAGCAATGGGATTTGGAGGAAAATAAGCATTCAGGTATAACAAGCCTAGATTACACACACACAAATAAGAAAAAATAAATTTTAGCAGAAATAAAAGATTTAGAAAAGGTCACAGAGATAAGGGAATAGGCCAAAGGTAAAAATTAACAAAGGCAAATATGTTTCAAAGCAAAGAAGCAAATGCCAATCTCATGCCAAGAAAATAAAAGAGAGAGGTTTAAACAATAAAATTTTCATTGAAATGACAAAGAAAGCCCCCAAAACTAAACAGAACACATAACGGTCATGAAAGTATATAATCAAAAAAGATTGCCCCACAGTAAATTATCACAACATTTAGTTTCCAACACAGTTGTTTAAATCAGTTGTGCCAATTTCTTTTATAGATTTGAAAGATGAAAAATACTACACAAAGGCCAGTGGTCTGGAATGTACTAATTTAAAAATGACTATGATAAACACAGTAAAAAAGTACAATGAGAGAATTAACATCAATTTAGTGTCTATTATACATCTAAGCTGTCATTTGATCTTGAAAGCAACACTTCAAAGTCAGTATTAGTGTTCAAATTTTACAGATAAAGAAACTAAACTCAACGAGTTTAAGAAATCAACCCTAGTAAAACAGCTCTAAAGCCAGGAAAAGGGACTTAAATGCAGACCTCTGAACATAAAGCCCATGTTCTTTGCACTTTCTGTGTTGCTTCCCTGCTACAACTAAGTCTAGTGATACACACATTGGGGCGGGGGGGGGATGACAGTGTAGTTCTAGGAATCTACAGTAGAAATGAGAGCGTTCACTGGGAAATTCATTCAACTTTGTTGTAATCTTTGAAAATTTTCAGAATAAAATGTTGGGAGTGTGGAGTAGGAGAAGATACCTAAGGGTTTAAAAGATCTAATTAAAAGGAAAACTCTAGAGATTAAAGTTGTAGTGTTATCTACATTGAATATCAAAAAGCTCAGAGGCCCATTTTCTAAGGCCCATTTTCACCAGGGTGCCAAAAAGACATTAACACCTCTTTTGGTTAAGACATTTGTGGTTCTATAAACCTCATGCTGAAACAGAGATATGTTGCCTGGATTGAGATCGTATCTTAAAGCATTTAAATCCATGAACATATTATGCTGATTACATCATCTTAACACTTTAGAAATAGAAGAGGGCCTTGGAATAATGGGACAAAGAGTGGATATAATTTAATACAGAAAACAGTAATAACGATAGCTTCTCATCTGCACTTTGCTTACGATATTGCAGACACTGTTGTAAACACATAAAATAATTTATTTAAACTTGTAAACAAGTCAGTGAAGTAGGCTTTATTATTATATAATATAATTGATAACAGCAGTTTGACTCCAGGGGACACATCCTCAGCCATTATACTACACTGCCTTTCCATTGCTGTCTCTTTGGTATATGTGGGGATCTTGGATACCTAGGAAATGCTAGAAAACTGAAAGTGATGGTAGTCAGGGTCATGGGGCGGAGGAGAGGGGCTAATGATAAAGGTTTGAAAATAAACAGAACCTACAAACTTTGCTTAGGTTCTAACCATCACATTTCTTATAATTAGAGAAGAAAGAAAAAAAACAAGTTTTTTTTTAATAAGTAAAAAATTATAAAGTCAAATAATAAAAAATGCAAAAAGAAAGAAAGAAAGAAAGAAAGAAAGAAAGAAAGAAAGAAAGAAAGAAAGAAAAGAAAAGAAAGAGGAAGAGGGGGAAGAAAAGGATACACCCTGGAAGAAATAAAAATTGAATAAGAAGAGGAAGGAAATAATAATTAGGGAAGAATTCATAAAAGTTATTTTTTTTAAAAAAGGAGAAATTTCCAGGTTAGTACTATTAATATGTTAAACAGAAAAGTATCTGAGGCAAAAGCATGGCGTGAGTCCATTAGGGCAAATGCAAGGTATATACAAATCGTTATGTTGTTCAAAGCAAAGGTGATTCCTTTCAGATGTTTCCAGTTGCATTATTTAGTTTTGATATGGCCACCACATTTTGCTACTTAGGATCCAAATATTTTCTTTTGGAAGAAAATCCTCCTTTGTATATTGCAAAGGAAGTTTACCTCCCTGATTTCTAAGAACTCCCTCTCCTTTTAAACTGACCTGGGTATTTAACCTAGGATTAGCCAAATAGATGCTCCCTCTCACCAGGGACTGAAGGTCTTGCAGCCACAATGCAAATATTCAGTGATTAGAGTCTGGGGTAGAGGCCAGACCAGAGCCACATCATCTCCAATTAGCAAGCAGAGGCTGGAAGCCTCCAGCAATCATCAAAAAAAGGCTGCTCTGATGCATGACCAAATGCCTGCTCCAAGTGGACCTACTTGTAGCCCTTCCTGAACTTAACCCTTCCGTGCATTTGTCAGTTCGATGAGCTACCTTCCAATAAATTTATTTGCAGCTTAAATTAGTCAATCAGACTTGGCTTTGTGCTTGCAACCACAAAACCTAACAAACAAAAATAAGTCCTCAGGAGGGGGCTGCAGCACGAGGGCAAGACATGGAAGGCCACACTGCAACAAAGAAATTGTGAGAGTCAAGACCTGTTGTTGGCACTTCTTTTAGTGACATTAAGCAGACTGAAGAGAGAACAACAAGTTATATCCCTAAATGTTTGGCTTAAGGAACAACCTGATACCTAGCGCCTTCCTCTGAAGATACGAATGAATTTATTTTTATTTTTATTTTTTTATTTTGTTTAAAATATTTAATTCATTTATTTGACAGACAGAGATCACAAGTAGGCAGAGAAGCAGGCAGAGAGAGAGGAGGAAGCAGGCTCCCTGCTGAGCAGAGAGCCCAACACGGGGCTTGATCCCAGGACCCTGGGATCATGACCTGAGCCGAAGGCAGAGGCTTTAACCCACTGAGCCACCCAGGTGCCCCACTAATGAATTTATTAAGTCCTAAAACGTCAGGGCCAAAGTGACCAAAAACCACACCTAAGGTTAAGGCAAATAATTTGTTGAGTTATGTCTACTGAAGTTCACAGCCTTAAGACTATACAATCTGCGATCATCTCTACAGTATGAAGTTCAGAGCCTCACAGTCTCCTTTTAAGGAAGTTGTGGTATTGAAGAAGAAAGAGCAAGACCTTATAAACTGGGATAGGAATAAATAAAAGGCTTCAGAGGACGCAAACGACCCTGAGTCCTGATCTCTCATTCCCAACCCTGAGAGCCTCCCTTTGTCTGGAAGGTCAAATTCATCACTGCATGATTCAGTGTGCTGCCTTGAGAAGCTGGAAGGGATTAAAATGGTTTGCTCAGCTAATTATTAGAAATTTGGAATAAGTGATTCACAGCACTAAAATGAAGTTGACATGCCAAGAAAGTCCTCGTTAGTTTCGATTAGGAAATCCTGTTGGCTCTACATTCAAAATATACTGAGAATACAACACTTCTGACCATCTCTGCTGTTACCCTCCTGGTCTGAAACACCATCATCCCCTGCCAGGATTACTACAAAAGCCTCCTACCTGGTTTATGAGCTTCTGCCCTTGTCTCCCCCAACACCATCCTCCTGGATTATTTCCCATTCAGCCGCTGGATGGATCTTTTTAAAACCTCATGCAGTGTCACTTTCTGTAAAACACTACAAAGGTTCTCCATCTCACACACAGCACATCCGAACCCTTATAATGACCCATAGATCTCAACCATTTCCCCTTTGACCCTCCCTCCTACCACGACATCCTCACCTAGTCAGCTTCAGCCAAAGTAGCCTCTAGCCATTACAGAACTTGCTAAACATACTCCCCCTTAGGGCCTTTGAACCCACTGTCCCTTCTGCTTAAACCGCTATGTTTCTGAATGTCGGTATGGTTGGTTTCCTGACCTCTTTCCATTCTTTGCTCTCCTTCACCATAAAACATACCCCGATCATCCCATTTCAATCTGCAACTGCACCTTTCCTCTGCTCCGCTCTGTATCTATGAGAGGCTAACCCTACAGTATGCATTCCCAGGTGCCCAGGTCAGGCATCTTGGACCTTTCAAAGGGAACCAAGAAACCTGACTGAAATTGGTAGGTAAGGCAAATATACCTTTCATTTCTACTATACCATGGCCCTCCAGAATCCTGAGGTTTCTAAAAAGATTTTTAAGGCTATGAGTCTACTAGGATTCCATTAGTTGAAGTGAAGATGCAGTTTACTAAATACTAACCTGAAGGCTTTAAAGAGTTAATGCCATTTTAAAGTAGGTTGAACATAATTAGGCCATGTCTTTAGGGTAGGGGAAGGAATGGGGTTTTGTTCAATTTGTGCTTAGATATTTGTTTTGCTTTGTATAGTTATCCTTGAAATCCTAAAAAGATTATATTCATTTGAAAAAGCATATAAGTTGAAATTATTATAGAACATTTCTAAAGCTAATTTATCTTCTCTTGATTATTTTCCATAAATATTCCCCGATGTTTCCTTCTGTCTTTTATGTTTTTTGGAGTAATTTTGAAGTGTTTCAGAAACAGTCATGGTGAGCTAACTGCATGCTAGCATTCCAAAGTCTGTTTCCATATTTCCATCCGACAGTAGGCTATTTGTTCTTGGATATGTCCTCAGGCAATCTTGACACAGAAATGCAAAGTAATCACAGTTATCTGGAATCTTTGATTAAAACTTACAGTGATAGCTTTGGCAGCAGAAATATTTTCATACACCAAGGTGTCATAAGGCTTGATTTTTAGGCTGTGATTATATAATGAATCCACATAACCCTGCAAAAGTACACGTAAATTTATTTGTAAGGATTACCATTTATTCAGCCTAGGTATGTGCTGGGCATTTTATAAACATTATCCCTTTGAATTCTTACAACCTTTCTAAGACTATATTATTAGCCCCATTTTACAGATGAAAAACTGAAATTTAGAGTCCTATAGCTCTAAGTGACAGTGGTTGGATTTCCACCCACGTCTTGCTGATCCCAAATCCTCAGTTGATGCCATTAAATCTGCCACCTTGGACTTTATAAAAGACATAGGAGCACACAAACATCTATAAAATGTTTATGATCCCCGGGGCACCTGGGTGGCTCAGTGGGTTAAAGCCTCTGCCTTCGGCTCCGGTCATGATCTCGGGGTCCTGGGATCAAGCCCTTCACAGGCTCTCTGCTCAGCAGGGAGCCTGCTTCCTTCTCTCTCTCTCTCTCTGCCTGCCTCTCTGCCTACTTGTGATCTCTGTCTGTCAAATAAATAAATAAATAAATAAATAAACAATCTTTAAAAAAAAAATGTTTATGATCCCCAGTAATGTTAATTCATTGCAATTGTTAGGAAATTGGGAAATGTAAGGAGAATCAAGAGGATGCAAGCCAACAGATTCACATGGAAATGGAACTTACTGGGGATATAACTACATGTCTTCTGTGGTGGTGGTGCCTTCACATAATATATAATAATGACTTAATTATTTTTAACTTAGCAAAGGAAAGACTGATCAGATATTTCTATGAAGAATAGTTGAAGAACCTAGGAAGAATACACAGAGAAGTATTAAATAATAATACTACCATATTTTATCAGGTATAATATGAGCCTGTCATGGGAAGAGGTATATAAATGTCCTTCAAACTCTTGCTATCAATATTTATAGCTGAGGAAATGGAGACAGAGATGTTTAGCATTTGTCCAAGAAAGCAAGTGGCAGGGTTGGCAAATAAAGTTCATGCTTTCAACCAAAATTCTCTTAAGCACTATAAAGCACTGATGGTACTGCTTCTGAATTGTAATATAGCTTCCCTACGTGTTCCCTACCCTCATGCAAGGCTATGACATCTTAGGAAAACAATTATAATTGCTTAAAATGTCACAGCAAAGAACATTAAACATAGTAATACTGGAAATTAGCTATATAAAGTTGTGAAACATGCATTGTGGATCTATTTGTTCTGTGATTAAAAAAAAAAAAAGATACCTTTTCAGCTTAACATTTTGGAGGGAGATCTTATAACCATAACTTTACTCCCAAGTGAATTACCCTACCTGGTATCCACATCTCTGTGTAGTCCGCTTTCACAATGATGCTCATCATATCCACATGCCTTGTTTTGGCCAGTAGATATTACAAGTATGACATAAGAAGGGGCTTAACAAATGCTAAAAACACTGGGGCATGTTCTTTTGGAATAGTACTACCACCATGTAAGAAACTCAGACTACCCTTCCAAAGAAACTGCACAAAGAAGAACTAAGCAGTCTCCCTCAAGAGCCCTAGATAACCCTTATTCATGTAAATGATGTTATCATGGGCCAGCCTGTCACAACTGAGCCACTAGATGACCATAGGCACAGGAGTGACTCCATGTAAGATCAGCAGAAAATCACCAGCTAAACCTAGCTTAGAATGCAGAATCATCAGCATATGAGTGGTTATCCACTAGGTTTGGGGGTAGTCTGTTACAACAGTAGATAACTGATACACTGTCCCTTTTCTATAGTTATACAAGTACCCAAAAAGGTGTGCACACTCACTCTCTCTCTTCACACACACACATGCTACCCTCTTTTCAGTATATTTTCACATATTCTATTCTTGACACTGGAAAAGAGAATGCTCCAAAATGTCTAGGGCATATTTCTCTATACCGTATTGTCTTTTGGGTTATACTTTTACTGAGCTTAAAAATACTTCACAAATACAAACTTACTGCCCTGTGATATAAAACTGCTTAAAAAATATAATTCATACTAAAATAGAAACATTTCATTGAAACAGTTAGATATGCAATTCTTTAGGCCTTACTTCACTTTTTTCATTATTAAAAAGTAAGATTCCACCAAGGTGGATTAAAGTTCGCCAGTAAACTAAGTAATACTTTAAAATTCAGGAACATTAAAGTCAATTTTATGAGCAGATACAAAATATGGTCATCTGTTTATGGAAACCAAAAATATTCTTTCCATCTGCATTACTCATAGATAACAGAAATAGCAATAAGATATTAAATATTGTGGTATAGGGGTTGGTCCTCAGTAAAACTGCAAATCCTTGGGAAGGATAACATCTTTCTCTTTATTTATTAACAATTTATATTATAACATTGGATTTCTCATTGAATATGGCTTTCCCAGGGTATTAGGGAGAATGTGAAGACTGTAAGAATGTAAGAGTACTTGACTAACAAGAGAGAAGGGATGGGAGATACACTTAATCTATTTCACTATTGCTCTGAAGGTCTGGGATAAATCAGCCTAGATAGGTTTGCTTTCAGAGAGGTTGGGAAGTACCAGCCACATGAATCCCCAGATCCAGAGAGGAGAAGATTTTATAGACAGGATTTTAAAACATATAGGTGTCATTTACCCTGGAAGGTCCCCAAGCCCCCAAATTACCATGCAACATTGCTCTTTTTGTCCCTGCTCCACCTAGAAACTTGCACAACAGAGAAAAGGAGAGAGAGATAGGCTTTTGTAAAATAAGAGAAAGAATTTTAGAAATGTATTGAAAGCTCTGCTATTTTGACCCAAGTTCTTCTATTCCACTCCTTCTGAAAACTGAGATTAATAACTCATTCTTACAAGATTGTTTTAAGGCAGAGGTTAGGAAATTCCAGCCCATGAACAAAATTTATCCCATCTCCTCTTTTTGTATAGCTTGTAAGCAATTTCTAGTCTACCCTACAAGGTTATAAAACATAACCAGTGATGTGGCAAATTCTTCTTGTGATTCAACAAAATAATTCATGCCAAAATTAAATAATGATAATGATGTCATTAATAAATATTAATTTTAGCAAACTCTTGAAAGCACAAAATATGTGTTTTTGTTAACTACTGTGAAAGAAAAATAGTGTTTAGTATTTAGATAATATTCACGGAAAATTTTGTATAAATAAATCCATTAGGCATTTTTATCCATTACTAACAACTTAATTAGCTATCTTATTTGCTTATGTACAGTAGGCAAAATCCCCCCCCCCCAAAATCAGAGTATATTGGGTAAATAAGAATGATAAAGACAAGACAACCAATTTGCAGGATGGAATTATTCAGACTGGCTGCCTTTACCACTCTAATTACATATAATAGCTCTGTTCCTGCCTGCATTGACTTATTTGTGTGGACCTTGTCTTAAATGACAAACCGGAATTTTTGAGGCTAAAGAAAGCAGAAGAGGGAATATTTATAAGGGAAACAGAGGAATCCTGGGAGCAGATGGGCAGATTAGAGAAAGAACAGCAGAGCCATGGCAGTAGCTGCACCTGTCAAAATTTGGCTGGAAAGTATGTTCCCAGTTGATCTGATTTTAGAGTAACAGGATGGATCCATGAAATACTTATCCTGACACTTTAAAATTGTGGATTTTACGGTTTGCTGCTGCTCCTGCTGGGCTGCCTGTTCCATTCAGCTATGCTGAATCCACAGATCCGGAAATGGCATCTCTTGACAGAGGGAGGACTGCTTCCAAAAAGGCCAGTTTAGCCCAAAGAGACCCAAGACTGACAGTGAGCTCACATGGTAATATAAGACTTGGAATATAATGAAGATAATCAGAGAATATTGAGGAAAATATCATAGCATTCCAGTAATCAGTAAAATCAGTAAATCATATAAAGATTTATTACCTGGCTCTGAATCTTGAACAGAATAAAATTTGGTTTCAATGGGCTCTAAGAGGCTGTTAGTGTTTTAATCCATAATGAATAAAGGCTAAAATTATAGATAATGTAGTATCTGGTAGAGTTTTGAAGTATGGACTCTGTGGATGCAAAAGAGAAAAAAAGGAGACTAGAATGGGTCCACGTATAGATTCGTAGCCCTGAACCCCTTCCTTTACCACCACATAGCCTCACACTCTCTCGCTCTTCAGTCTACTACCATCTTACTTAAATCACCTACAAATCCTCTGAAATACTGCATCAAGATTTCCCAGGGTCAGGGACGCCTGGGTGGCTCAGATGGTTGGACGACTGCCTTCAGCTCAGGTCATGATCCTGGAGTCCCAGGATCGAGTCCCACATCGGGCTCCCAGCTCCACAGGGACTCTGCTTCTCTCTCTGACCTTCTCCTCGCTCATGACCTCTCTCACTGTCTCTCTCAAATAAATAAATAAAAAATCTTAAAAAAAAAAAAATAAAAGATTTCTCAGGGTCATGGATAATGCCAAGTTATTTTCCAGCAACCTGGTAAACTAAGTGCCCTGATTGAATCTTAAATAATTCTTCCAAAAAACAAACAGAAAAAAAGACCAAATAAAAATTTTAATTTATCTGTGAGTTGATGAGAAAGTAAGAAATATTGAGTGAAGGCAAAAACCCAAAAGGTAAAATTGGCTTTTACTTTGTGAGCATTTGCCAAATCTTGATATATTTCCAGTTGTTTTATATGGCTTTAAAATTGAAGAGGGTGGATAAGAGGTGGGAAAAGGCCCAGTATCTCCTTATTCAGAGAATATGATGAGATATTTGCCATAAAACTGGAGTTCAAAAGGCTACGATCACAGCAGAATGGTGAAAATGAGGTTAAGATAATTCTATCCAAATGCCCACCCTTCAAAATGGGACTGCAAAGAGAACTACCTTGGTTCTGAACACTCTTGACAATTTTTAACCACAATGTAGACTTCACATGGATTTTATGTAAAATTTATATACTTATTTAATCTGAAAAAATCTCAAGCTAAGAATTTCAAGTGTTTCTAAACTACAACTAGCAGAAAAAAATGAAACTCTTCACATGAGCTTAGTTTTGAATTATTCCTATAGCCCAAACTCCAGGAAATAGTTTCTTCTAGACAAAATTTCAAAACATAAATAAATCACCAAATGCAACACAAAAACAATAAAGAACAGAATCAGACATGCAAGTAGTTCAGATATTGAAATTATCAAACAGAATATAAGTATTTTTAACCCCTGAAACAAATAATACATTGCATGTTAATTAATCAAATTTAAATTAAAAATAAATTTTAAAAAGAATGTAAGTATTTTTATTATGTTTAGAAAATAATGAAAAGATCAGTAATATAAATAAAGATCAAGGAACTTTAAAATTGCCAGCCATATTTGAGAAATAATCAAGCAATTTCTATAAATGAAAAATATAATGATTGAAATTAGAAACTTAAATAGTAAAAGAGATCTGAAAACTGCAGCACAGAAACACAGAAAGATGAGGAAATGTTGAAACATGGAAGAGAGAAGGAGAAAGTGTAACATTTTAATCAGTTAAATTCTGTCTTAAGAAATATTAAGCAAGATGAATAAAAAGACATCTATCCCCTACTCAAATCACTGTAAAACTACAGAAACTAAGATAAAGAATATCTTAAAACAGAATTTAAAAAATAGATTTACTTTTAAAGAAACTATAATTATACTGACAGCAGACTTTTCAATGGCAGCAATGCAAGCCAGAAGCAAGTGGAATCTTTTCAATGTGTTAAGAAAAAAGAAATCTTCAATCTAGTATTCTGTATCAAGTAAAAATATCTTACCAAAAAAGGACAAAATAAGATATTGCTATCTAATGAAAACATTAGGGTTGGCTCACAGACAGACCCTCACTAAAATGAAATTAAATGATATATGTCAGGCAAAAAAGAACATGATCCTGATAGAAGATCAAGAAGCAAGAGGAAATAAAGTGCAGGAGGCACTAGGAATAACTTATAGTGGGATAAAATGTAAAACAAAAATACACGGTAATAATAACAAAGTTGGGGGACAGTAATTGCATTTAAAGATTTTAAGGACTTTACATTGTTTTAGAAGAGGGTAAAAATAATAATTAAAGTTATCTTGGACAAATAAACATGCTGAATTTTCTAGAGTAATTATTTTTTAAAATACAGAAAAGAAACTACATCTTACTAACTGGCCAATGAAAAAACTAAATGAGAAGAGTAATCAATAAATCCAAAAGATGATAAGAACAGAGAAAAAAGAAGTATAGAATAAGTAGGATGATCAAATATTGGATTTATTGAAATAAATCCAAATATTTCAGTTATTACAATAAGCGTACATTTTTTAAATGCTCTGTTAAGAAGTCAGAGATGATGAATTTCTCGGATTTCTGTCATAGGATTTCTTCCTAAGTACGATTTACAAAAGACACATTTAAAATACAGAATTCAGAAATATTGAAGGTAAAATGATGGAAAAAGATGCATCAGTAAAACACTAGCCAAAAGAGAGTGGTGTTACTCTCTTAGTATCAAACAAAATAAATCCCAAGCCAAAAACAACAACAACAACAACAAAAACAATGAAAGAGGTCACTGCATTACCACAAAAATTCCAGAAAAATATAGAAATTTTGAACACATATTCATATATTGACATTGCCTTAAAATATAAAGAGCAAAATCATAAAAACCACAGGAAGAAATTAATGTATGCAAAGTGACATAATAGTGATAATTTAAATTGATGCAATTAATAAGCTTGATTATGCTTAAACATATATAAATAATTGGATTCAGAAATTACAGAATACTTCATTTTCAAGTTCACAGAGAACTACTACAAAATTCACTAAATAAATGTTTACATTAGTCTTAATAAACTTCAAAGAACTGATATAACCATTTCATTTTCTAATCCAAATAAATTTAACATTTGTTTTTTTTTTTTTTTTAAAGATTTTATTTTTTTATTTGACAGAGAGAGATCACAAGTAGGCAGAGAGGCAGGCAGAGAGAGAGAGAGGAGGAAGCAGGCTCCCTGTGGAGCAGAGAGCCTGATGCGGGACTCGATCCCAGGACCCTGAGATCATGACCTGAGCCGAAGGCAGTGGCTTAACCCACTGAGCCACCCAGGCGCCCTAATCCAAATAAATTTAGAAGTCAATTTAAAAATCATAATTCTTAAAAATTCCATACATTTGTGAACTAACATGTACTTCTAAATAATCAAGGGGTAAAACAAAAGCCATAAGGAAAATATATATTTTTTGAAGTGAAAGATAGAAATACTATATATTAAACTGGTAGAATCCATCTGAAACAGTATTTGCAACCTTACACATATTAGTGAAGAAGAAAGAATAAAAATTAATGAAGTAAGCATGCAACTTGTTGCTATCTGTGTGACCATGAGCAAATCCCTTAACTCCAAGTGTCTCAGTTTCCTCATCTGTAGAATCATAAAAATAATGGCATTTATTTAAGATTGTTGTGAAGACCAAATGGATGTGCTGGACATTTCACACTTCCTTCTCCAGATCCACTCTCCGGCCTTCTCCACTCTGATCTGTGTTTCAGGAGGCTGACCTGCATGAACTATACAACTATAAGGCATTCTTGCTCTCTGTGGGGTTTCAAGCAGCAACAAGAGGTTGGTTGGTTCGTCAGAAAAGAAAGAATAAGAATAAGAATAAGAATAAGAATAAGAATAAGAATAAGAATAAGAATAAGAGTAAGAGTAAGAGTAAGAGTAAGAGTAAGAGTAAGAGTAAGAATAAGAATAAGAATAAGAATAAGAATAAGAATAAGAATAAGAATAAGAATAAGAATAAGAAAGAAAGAATAAGAGTATTTATTCACATGGCTCTTCCACTTCAGCCCAACTACTGTCTACTGCACCTTAAGGCTAAGGGGTGATAACAGTTTCCTATTGCTGTTAACCCCCAAATTTTTCACCAAAGGAAACCATTGCTTTCCTTTATTCTTGACCATAGCATCATAAATAGTCCTTTAATTAAATTCTCTTTAATTACCCATATTGTGATACTTCAGCTGATACAATGAGTTAATATATGAACCATTCATATATAGTGCTTAGCACATAGTAAGCTTTTTATAAGAAATAGTCAATATTACTGTTGTTTTTGTTGTTGCATGAGCACAGGCAGAAAAAAATGCGTTAGGTAAGTTAACACTAATCACTTTTTAAAAACCTACTTACAATGTAAGAATAAAAAGGATCTTCCTTAAATACAATAGACAATTTGCAATTTTTACCTTACTTGGTGCTCTTAGGAATTCAATTCTAGTAATCACAATGTATCTTGCAATCCTCCCTGCCCTTGGCCTTCATGGTAAGGAAGATTAGCCTGATCTTCCTTATACTTTTATGATCATTCTTTCTACCTTTATAGGTTCCTTTTCTTCTACTCATCCCCTAAATGTTGGTATTTCTAAAGTTCTGTTCCCTGTTTTCTTCTCTTTTTATTATACATATTCTCCTTGAATGATTAAATCAAGACATGTTGCTGATAACTCCCAAATCTCTACCCCAACCCTGGACATCTGAGTTTTGAACCCATATACAACTACTCTAAATGACCTACAAGTACCTCCAACTCAATCTATCCAGAGAGCTCCTCATATTTTCCTCCAAGTTTAATCTTCATCTGATGTTCCCTATTTCAGTAGTGCCTCACTAACAACCCAGCCATCCAAGCCCGAAACCTAGGAAATCACCTCTGATCCCTTTTCCTGCACATCCTTCATATCTACTTCTTCATATCTCTCAACTCCATCTGCTTTCTATCTCATCTGCCATCTCCTCCCCACACCATTCCAACAGTCTAAGAACTTCATAGTTTCTGTCTAGGTTCCTTCAAAATCATTTTCAAGGCTGTAATCATTTTCAAGGCTACTAATTAGGTTAGTTCTGCTTAGGATGTTTCAATGGTTTATTATATCCCTAAGGATAGTATCCAAACTTAATGTGGCTTTCAAGATCCTTCATGAATGGACGCCTCCCATTTTGCAACTTGTGTTTCTTCTTTCTCATTCTTTCCGTACTGAATTTTTCAGTTCCTTGAAAATGGCATTCTCCTTTACCTCTAGCTAAATATTTATGTATAATGTTTACTCTGACAGAGATACTTTGCCTCTCCACATGGTTAATTTTTAAACCTTGAGATATAGGACTTTAACCTTTTTAATCAACTTTTAATAGTAAATTTTAAACATACACAGAATTTGAAAAAATGGTTTAATAAAACCCTATTTTCCATTTCTCAATTTCAAAAAGCCCTATTTTCCATTTCTCAATTTCAAATATCACTAACTCACACTGATCCTGTTTTGCGCATACCTCAATCTACTTACCCCTTCCTGTATTATTTCAACACATACTATTTCTAAAATCTTCAGTATGTATTTTAAATTATAAGGACTATTTTTACCACAACTATAATTTGCATATTTTTAAATATTAATTAAAACCTTTATCCAGTAGTGTTCAGATATCCAGCTGCCTCACGAATTCCGTATACATGAAATTATTTTTACTTATAATTTCTTTATGTGACTCAAGATCCAAATAAGTGTAATACATTGTGATGATAATGTTCTTAAGTCTCCTTTAATCTCAAATCCCTCTTCCATCCTTAGCAATTTATTAATTGAAAAAAGTGGATTGACTGTTCTATAGAGTTCCCCACAAGCCGGATAATTCTGATTGCATCCCTGTTTTACCGTGTTCCTCTGCCCACCACAGTTACTATAATTTGTTAACTAGATCTAGAGATTTAATCTGAATCCATCGGTTTTTTTTTTTTCTTTCCAAGACTGTATCATACATCATACATTGTATAGTATTCTTGTATCATGGAGTATATAATGCATGCTTGTCTCTGTTATTGTAATGTAAGCAGTCAGTGATGATCAATGCTTAAATCCACTAATTGATTAAGGGTTGGTAAACTGCTAATGTCTAAACCTCTTATTCAACCTTTATTTCTGAATTAGTACATTCCTCTTTTTGGAAATTCTTTCCTGGCTCTCCCTATCAGTATCTACTTTCATAGTAGACTTGTTGTCCTATATATATCTCCTAACATACTCTTTACTTCACGCGGCTGTTAAATTGAGCATCTGCCCCCAAAAATGGAAGTCTCATGTGGTAGGGAGAACATCAGCTTATTTACTATTAAATCCTTGATACCTAGCATGATGTCAGGCATATATACCTAGCATGATATCAAGCATATAGTAAGTGCATGAGCAATACAGAAGGAAAAGGAAGGAAGGAAGGATGGGAGAGAGGGAGGGAGGGTGGAAGAGAGGAAGAACGTTGGTGAGAGGAATGGGTGTTAAACATATGGATTATTAAACATATAGATTATATTCAGACTATCTGAATCCTCAGATTGGCTAGTGTCCCATCTTCCTATTCTGACAGTGCTGTAGGTATACCTTCAATGATCTCCTAATAAACTGAAATGTTCTGACAGCTTATTTATGAGTTATTTGAGACAATGATAATATTGCTTTCATCATTATATCCCTGCACTGTAACATGTGCATGCATAACACAGAATATGCATTTGATGAATATTTTTGGAACAATGGCAGCAAGGTGATCTCAAATGAAATAAAATACCTACTCCCTTTAATCCAATTACTACAAAAAGTAGTCCTCCAATGCAAGAACATATTTAATCTGATGTTACAATAAAAGATTAAATCCAATAATCTTAATATAAACAAGAAAATTTTCTTCATAAAGGTTTTATCTCAACTAAAAGTAAAACTTCAACTGATGGGGTTGATAAGTAATGCAGATACCTCATGTCAGGTGAATTATTTGAAGAAAAAGAAAATAGTGAATATGATTGTTCACATTCAACTTTGAAAACAAATATATTCTCTTAATGCTGAGCTTTTATACACTCTTTCCTTTTCTTTCTTGGTAAAATTATCTCATCTCCTCAAAACACTTTCAAACATTTAATAATGTAATATGATGTAATGCAATGGCCTTAAACAATCTCACAGTATATGAAAGTCAGAATAACCCAGTGCAGGAGTCTGTAACAACTTCAGTCCTGATTGTTTTATAGCTTAGGCATATAATTATTTATATCAAATATAATCTATTTGTCCTATCTATTAGTTTACCAAACTTCATGAGAAAACCTTATAATATCTCTATAAAAATAGCCCTTTTTCATTAAGAATATTTGCACTAGAAAAATTAATAACGTTTTTCTATGAACTGATTTTTTTTTTTAAACAAACAGATTGAGAGAGTTGGATGGGGGACATGTGGGTTTTTCTTGGTCAATTGTGAGCTAAAACAACTGAAGTAACTCATCCCTGTACTCAAGTAGAAGTATCAGTTGTGGACTAGGGAAGAAAGACAAACATCTAGGTCAAGGTGAAGCATATTAGGAAAATAGGCATCACTTCTTATGTCCCATTCTACCAACACATCTCAATGGTATGGAATTTGCTTATGTGTGGATCCCCATTGGAAAATAAATTTTTTGTTCAACATTTTAGAAAGCAGTTAATCATTCGGATGGAATATTGTTTTTTTCATCCCCTATGGAGAAGGGTCTCAAGTGTGACCTCATAATTATAATAGTCCATCAAAACCCGGTACTTGCTCCCTATTGAGGTTGCCTAAACTATCTAATTTCAAAGTTGAACCTCAAATCTAATTTTACAGAAGCCTGAACTTCACTGTAGAGATACTCTAATGATTATAACTGGGAGTTTATTGCAAGGCTGGTAAAATCAATAACTTCATAATTTCAACTGTTTTCTGAGAGCCTCAAAAGCACTGTCCTAGGTAAGCATGGTGTACAAAAACTGTCAATATGATTCCGGTCTTCAAGTAGCACATAGTAAGGCTTATAGCCTGACTTTGAGCATTCTGTGAGCATTAAAGGAAGTGGGATACTCAAGGGCGGTAGTACATCTAGGGATAAAGAGTGTTGAAGCCGAGATAGGGTCAAATGCTAAGTTACTTTTTTCTTCTTAACTTCTTGAAGCCTCAGTTTCCTTTACTCCAAGATGGAGCTAATGTTATGTACCTCATGGAACTACTGAGACATTAAACTGGATAAGGTATACAAAATGCTTATACAAAATGTCTGGCATGTGAAAAGTACTAAAATAGGAGAGTTAGTATAAAGCCAAGAACCAATAACTAATTAGTATGTAGAGAAAGAGCAAAATATTTATTTTAACACTCTTTTTTTACTTCCTCTCCAGTGAAAACACTTTTTCAGAAACATCCACAGCTATGAATTTCTTTACTTGAATTTTGTATTCCCTTCTTTGTATACATTAATCCTGTATTTTTTGTTTCCCTCTAATTTGTACTATACTTTGCTTCTTTTCCAAAGATCTATTTGAGGTTGACTCTTTGGGTTCCCTGTACAGTATATTGATGAACTACAGAAATAAATTCAGGTTGTTATGTAGGTGTTGAAGGAAGAAAGACTGAGGAATTTTGGATATTATTTTATCATCACATAATAAAATATATTTATTATTTTATTATTTTTTTGGATATTATTTTAGAATCACATAAATTTCATGGATTTTGCAATTGAGTGGGGCATAAGTGATTTATGAATCAAATCCCACTGTATCTAGACTACACTGAGTGTCCCTGTTAGGACAAGATTAATGCTTGGTTGCTTTGAGTAGCTTTTTATCTTTCTTTCTTTCTTTTTTTTTTTTTTAAATGCTATTATAGTTCTCATAATGCCTTGTGCTGACAGTTGCAGTTTCCATAACATTTAGCTCTGTTAATTTTATTTTGTCTGTATTGTAATAATCCTATTTTATTCATTTTTAATAGATCCGATTCAACTAGGCTCCTACCACATCAGAATAAAACTGCGGCATAATGGCAGGAAACATGCTACATTAAAGATCTCATATGGCCTTTTGCATGTCCTCTGGTCACTTTGCTTTTAAAGCTAGGGGGATAAACGCTGAAACCATTGTGTGGATTAAAACACTGCCACATCAATTTTATTGTGGTACTAACAGGTTGGCAGGGTACATTTCAGGTATGGTGATACAAATGCTTAATCTCTGAGCAAAACAATAAAATTCAAAAACATAACATTCCTTCGAGGGGAGGAGTTGCTTTTCAATGAGCTCAATTAAAAAAAAAAAATGCCAACTGATTACTCCAAGAACACTGAAAATCAGACATCGCCAGAAGGAACGTGTAAAAGCCTTTCTGATGGCTTGGATTAGAGACAAACTGTTCCCACAAAGCCTATCAGAGATAAATGAAATAAATGGAAGGAAGACGCAAACTCGGTCTTTGTTCCAATAACTGCCGAATGTCATATTGGAATTCTCAACACAGAACCAAATGGCTGGCAAGATCATCTGTATGCAAATGTGGAGTAAGTGACCCCTCCCCAGCTCAGTAGCTATTTTGAGATAATTGAAGTCTATACTGTGGGAAAGTAGTTTCTTTCCAGAATTTTGTTGCCTTTTCAAGAAACCTGAAAAATTCTATATGAGCACTTAATGCCTAAAAATATGTTACTTTTATAGTTTAATAGTTTTATAAAAATATATATATTTTTTAAAATTTATAAAAAATACTTTTATAGTTTAATGGCCTATAACATGTGCCATTCCTTTCATTGCCTAGCATCTGAAATCCCTCCTACCTGGTGAAAAGTAAGGCTTCACCTCTCTCTGAAAAGTGAGGTGTATCACATACCTACTTCCTGCCACGGACAGGTAGAGCAGGTGACCCAGGCTTAGCCAATCTGATGATCCTGCCTGCCGCATTTGAACTGTAGCTAAGTCAGAGAAAAAGGCAGGGACAGTTTGGAATTCACTCCGAGAAGCATCTCCCAGTGCCAGCGGCAGAATCCAATGTCCAGGATAAGGACAGGGAGGTGAGGTAGCTGCAGAGGCTGAGACTGGTGTCCTCACTAGCCCATTCCTGCCGCCTGACCTCGGCTGTGGTTCTTGCTGCTGATCCTGCCCGCATTCCTGCCAGTCTCCAGAGTCTCTAGGCTCTTCAGCAAACAAGTGAGCTTCCTGATAGGCTGCCAGCAAATTTCTCTTTGCTGAAGTGAAGGGGAGTCAGCTTCTGGTGCTTGCAACAGGGAACCCTCCCTAATACACAGAAGGTTATCTTACTGTTCAGTGTTGCCAGCACTGTTGGAATATGTTGTGCTGTGCTATGAATAGAAGCCTAGTTACGTATGAAAGGAAGAATAGTTGATGGGGATATACCCAGTCTTCCACGTGTCTGTTTGTATAGTGAAAAGCCTCATAATTCTATGGGTTCATCAGATAAAAATATTGCTTAAGAGACAGATTAGGGTAGTTAGAATTCTTAAAGATTAATATTGTGGTTGTACTATTGTACATCATATGAAAAGTACAACAAAGAATTGTTTACTAAAAATGATAGAAATGTCCTTCTTGCTCTTAAAAATGTTCTTTATAAAGAGTAAACAGGCTGGGTTATGGACGTTGGGGAGGGCATGTTCTATGATGAGTGCTGTGAATTGTGTAAGGCTGATGAGTCACAGACCTGTACCCCTGAAGCAAATAACACACTATATGTTAATTAAAAAGAGTAAACAGATAAAAACTACAAACAGCCAACTCTGTGTAAGTAAAAAATGTCACTTTGGAAATATGTAACTAGCAAGAAACTTTGGGAGGCAGCCCGGCATAATTACTAAAACTGCAGGTCCGAGTTTCAATTCCTATTTGCCTATTTACTTACTAGCCATGTGGTGTTACCTCTTTTAGATCTCACCTTCCTCATCTATGAAATGTGTACACTGACATCACGTAGTTTATAGGACTAACATGGTGACTGATTACGGTACAAGATAGGAATCTGGGAGTAGAGTACTAACAGATAGTAAGAGTTTATAAATGGAGGCCCATTTGCCTAGAAAGTGCATTATACAGTGATACATCTGTCCCGACTTACGTGTGTGGGTGCGCAGACACAAGCACACCACCAGCCGTCCCAGTCCCTCCCATGCTCCCACACACAGACTTGTTGGAATTTATGTTGTAAAGGTTAACATAGCTCAAATTAGTTCTCTTTCCCCTGGCCTCTCAGGAATTTCATCAAAAGACAGTCCTTGCCCTACACCTCAGCACCTAGGAATCTCCTGGTGCTACTAGCATGGTTGTTTTGGGCCTGTGTCATATTTAATGAAAGGGAAACACACACACACACACACACACACACACAATCTCAACTTCATCCTAATAATAATATTAGCAAGTTTGCTTTAGAATGAAATATACTAATGATTTAGGCAATGAGAGCAGTGATTAGAGAAATACTTTGTGAAATCTCCCCTGCCCTTTTCATATTAGTTCCTTATCTCTTTTTTCTTCTGCTGCTGACCACCCTTCCCCCCATTCCACACCTAATTCTAATAATCAACTGATGAAAAAGCATCCTGAAATGTTCTTTATAGACTTGAAAGTAGGGTCGATGGTTCAAAGCTGTCTGTTGTTAAAAGACGGACCTCCAATCTTCACCCTCACCAGTCTGACTCAACCCACTGCCTCTTCCCTTGCACCACTGCCCTTGCCTCTTACCTGGTCTTCCTGCTCTCTACTCTGGCCCCTACCAGTTCTTTAGTCAATGTCCTGGATGATCTTTTACAAACATAAACCAAATCACCTCACAATTCACAAAACCCTCAGTCATTATAACAGTCAAATCTAAACCAAGTACATGTAACCCACAATGTGCCCTATAGTCTACACTTCAACTTCTACTTCTGTCTTCACTTCAAACACTGTGCTCGCCCATTGTGTGCTGGCCTGTCCAGTCTTCATTCCCTTCCTTGAACAAGCCATGGACTTCCTGACATAGACCTTGGCGTCAGCTTTCCCTCTGCACAAACCAGTTCCATCTCCCACGTGATCTCTTAGTTCAGTCTTATCACTCAGGTCTCAGCCTAGATGTCACCACCACCCACATGCTCTCTATCCCATCACAATATTTTACTTTCTGCAAAGCTGTTTTTCAGGGGAAAAAAAAATGCACATTTATTTCTGTCTCTCCCATGTGCCAATGGAATTAAGCTCTATGCAAGTGGGAATCAATTCAGTTTTGTTTACCAGCATGTCCCCAGTACTTCAAGCTATACTTACACTTGGTAGTTATGCAATAAATATTGGTTACATCACTGACTGAATAAATATTTGGTTTTCTTTTGAAACTCCGAAAGATAATGGTCTCTCCAACCTGCCCCTCACTATCCTTTCTGATATTTCCTCTCATTTCATGAGTAGGATGCTACCAGGAAGAAAAAAAAAAAAAAGTGACTCCATAGCTACTGGCAATTTCTGGTTATGTTTCTGGTTATTGTGGTGGTGGTAGTCTTTGCCAGTTTTGCAAGTAAGAGCCTGGACTTTTTCCTTTGCTCACAGAGTCTTCCACACTCATGTCTGGACTAAGGAACCAACCATCTGGTGCTGTGCCCCTAGATCAGAAACCAGAAGTAGACAACCTCATGTGGGTAACAGCACACCCAAGCTCAGCCCAGGGATTTTCTTCACCACACAGCAGGATTACCAAGGTACCTAAGTGCAATTTCACATCAGGCTTCCTGCTCCCCATAACAGAGGGTGAGGAGGCAGCTCATTAACTAAGTTTGAATTTAAGTGTAAAATGCCATATTTTCACAGAAAGAAGGAGATGCGTTTTCTGTGAAGAATTCCAGTCTTGAGTTCTCACTCAGTCTTTTAATTCCTAAATGCAGACAAAAACTAAATAAGCTTCACAGAATATACACATAAGAAGCTCTGTTTAACCCTAGGCGATTTAACACCTCAGTGGTTTTATAAGCGCCAGAATCTCATTAAATCTTGAGTGTGTGTGTCTTTGTGTGGGTAAGGCAAAGGGTGGCCCCTGGAGCGATCCCTGCCACGCAGAACAGTCACACTGAATAAGCTATGGAAGGACTGAAATTAGGAGGCAAGCAACAGTGACATCTAGTGTGGGTGAGAAATGCTGAGAAGGGCAAACTCCTGTTCTTCCTTTAGCAAAACTGAGAATGTAATAGAGAAATGCATGGCAAGTTAGGGTCAGGAAAGTAATGGTGAGGGTAAGCATGCAACCAGAATGCAAATAGAATAGATGACTCTAGAAAAAGACTCTGCTCAAATGACATTGCCGCTAAATTTTCTTCTCAAGTATATATTATTGTGCACTTTTGCACCCCACGAAAATCTCTAAGCTGTCCCAGTCTCCCACCTCTGCTCCTCACCCATCCTCCTCATCCTAAACCCTTCTATTGTACCCACTGGAATTAGCAAATTCTTTATTTTAAAGAGATCTTTTTGGATACCATCTGCTCTGAGATCTTGAGGAAAAGTTCTTCTGTTTTTCACCTTAAAACCACACCCTAACAGTCTTGCTAATCCCCAGCTTTTTCTCCCTCCTGCTCACAAAAATCCCTGCTCTTTCGAGCTCCTGCTAACAGGACATATTACTCCATCCTCACACACGTTGCAATCATCTGCCAAACTCTGCTCATTCACAATCACTTATTGAATATTTTAACTCCTGCTTCACAATTTTCCCTGGACCATAGTATCACCGCTTCACCTTCTGTGAGTCCTTCCTGGGTTCCCTGCCCTCCTACCCAGCCCATATAGTCAAGGTCCAGTATTGTATTCCCTGCCTTGCAAATACTCTCAGTTCCCTTCCTGTTTTCTCCCTCCATCAAAGTGATGGATAAAATGGGGTATCCATGCCTACGGTTACACAGCTGAACATTCCTGAAGAAAAATTGCCCAACCTGGCTGACTGGTTTCACTTTAAATTCATGACTGCAAAGTTAAATAGATGCTCACTACTGCCTCGTAATCCTACTATGTTTCTCAAGTAGCATAACTTCTAACTCACCAAGAACTAGTGTATACATACTTCATCCTCACTCGATAAAGGTCTCATCTCATTACTCTCTGAAAATAAGAAAGTCAGTGATCTGCTTTATATTCTCGGCATCTACAGCCATTTTTCCCCTTCTCTGCTCCTTCTATTAAAGCCTAACTCCTCCTGTGTGCTCTGGTTCCCAGCTTCACTCACCTTCTCACAGATGTCACTACTTGGGTGAAGCATTCCCCCCTCTCCCCTGCCAATCCCTGATTAGCAATTCTCCCCTCCACTGAAGCAGTTCTATATTTATTCAAATACCCTGCAGTATCACAGATCAAAAACAAGAAAAAAAATTTAAAAACCTCTCTCAACCCCAAAATATTCTGTTCTCTCCTTCATAGCCGAATTCCTCAAAAGAGGCATTACTTGTGCTGCCTCCACTTTTCTCACCTCCCATTCGCTCTTCAACCCACTTCAGTCTGGTTTCTGCCTGCACCGCTCTGGGGAGCGCTTCTCCATCCCAGCCTCTCAGATGCGCTTATCACGGAGTGCAGGACTCCACTTCTCTTTCTACTCCTCTGGTCACTCCTCCTCATTCTCCTTTTCAGGTTCCCTCTTCCCCCACACTAAATCTATGTATATTGGCAATTCTCCATGCTCCATCCTGGCCCAACTTCCCTCCTCACCTTATGGGATCTTACCCATTCTGACTAAAAATACTATTTATATGCTTATCTCCCAGAAGCTTAGCTCTCCAGCGCAAATCTTTACTTTGAATCCCAGGCTCACATATCCAGCTGCCTATTTAACATCTTTACTTGGATATTTCACACATATCTCAGTCTCCAAATGTGTGAAGCTAAACGTGTTTGTCCTTTCAACCTGCCCCACCTCCTTTGTTTTTTTCCTATCTCAAAACAGTGATACAGGGGTACCTGGGGGGGTTACAGTTGAGTGTCCAACTCTTGGTTTTGGCTCAAGTCATGATCTCAACGTCATGGTATTGAGCCCCAGGATGGGCTGAGTGTGAAGTCTGCTTGGATTCTCTTTCCCCTCTCCCTCTCCTTCTGTCCCTCCCTGGCACTGGTGCATGCTCGCTCTCTCTCTCTCTCTCTCTCTCTCTCTGAAATAAATAAATCTTTTCAAAACTAAACATCAATACTACACAACCTGAGACTCATCTTTGATTATTCCTTTCCTTCCCTCCCCACATCCAAGTAGTGGCAGCAATTCCTATATACTTTTTATCCTCAGTGTATATCTTGACTTAGATATTTCCTACATGTTTACTGCCATTACCCTATTCATGACCACCACTGTCTTACTAGGTTTCCACAAAAACCTCCAAAACTAGTCAAGATTGGTTGGGCAATAGTACAGCAACAGTTGTGAAATCTGACTGTCCAAGAAAGGAGAAGAACTAGAAATAGTTGGCATTCCGCATTGATTACTGTCACAGTCTGCCCCTCTACTCATCAAATACTCCATTCACCATCTTTCCTACAGGCCTGATATCCACCCCCACTCTATGGAAGTTACCCAATTTTGTATCTGGTCATGGGATTAAGTCCAATGTCCCGGACTTCTTGATGATGTCTGCGATAGGCTCTAAAAACCGAAAAACAAACTATCTTTCCCATGAACATTTTGAGTAGCTGAAAGGGGACAGGATAACTGTAATAAACAACCCCATTCAAAGAGCAAGAGAATGAAAAGAAGAGACAGAGTAGTAAACAATCCATAATAATCATGAAATCCTACCTGGGGTTAGAGTATGTTCTTCGGTCAGATCCAGATTCTTCTTCTGGGAAGGGGTTCCCCAGTCCATTGTTCTTCATGACCCTGGCTCTGAACTTGGGGAATCTTTCCCATCATCCAGCTTGACCACTTATAAAATGGTCATTGATGGGGCGCCTGGGTGGCTCAGTGGGTTAAGCCGCTGTCTTCGGCTCAGGTCATGATCTCAGGATCCTGGGATCGAGTCCCGCATCGGGATCTCTGCTCAACACGGAGCCTGCTTCTCTCTCTCTCTCTCTGCCTGCCTCTCTGTCTACTGTGAACTCTCTCTGTCAAATAAATAAATAAAATCTTTAAAAAAATAAAAAAATAAAAATAAATAAAATGGTCATTGAAACCTATGTCCTTCCCCCTCTTTCCCTGCCTCACCTTTGGGCACTGAGTCTGCTCCCTACCTTTAGAGATTTGGGGACCCAACAATTATTCTAGTTCTCATCAGTCACAAACACCTTCAGTTCTTTGAAATACAATGCTCTCTCAAAAATTTTATTTCTCATCTCTTTGATTCCAGTTAGCTCTCTGTGTGCCATTTGCTACAACCACAATTCTTTCAAGAATTTCCCCTCCTCTCCTCCCCTCCTATCCTGCTCTCTCTCTCTCCCTCTCTTTCCTTCACTAAAATTTTAGCTCCATGAGATCAGCAACTCTGACTTTATTGTTTTCTGCTATATCTGTAAAACCAAGCTCAGTGTCATGGCTATAGTAGGTATGAGTAAATTGTTAAACAAATAATTAAATAAACCTTACTTAAAATCCAAATGATCATTCGGCTTTCAGCTCCACATCCTATTTCCCTTCACTATTTCACTCTTCTTTCTTATTTTTCCTTCGTAAAAATGTTAACACCTGCTGGGCTGAGTGTAAGTGACTTATAATTCTAGTCTTCTATTTCCTTCTCTGAAAGTTCTCACCTTCCCCTCTCAACTACCTTTGAGTCCTGATAAGGCACTGAATTTATTCTCACTCTTCAGCTGTTTCCCTAAAATATTAGTGTTCATCTTTTCTAATTCTAGAGCAATGATTCTAGAGCAATCTTGACTACATATTAGAATTAGCTAGAGAGTTTTTGAAACTCTCACTAGCACACATTAAAACAATTAAATTAGAATCTCTAGGGGTCAAACCCAGACATCAGTATTTTTTATAGCTCCCATGTTATCCCAATATGCAACCAAGGTTGCAAACCACTGTTCCAAAGTGAACTTTCTCTCTAACTCCTTCTTTCTTCCATAACTCTGAACCCTAATACTGATTGCTCAACCTATAAATCTACCGTCATTCCAAACAGCAAATCAACAAGTATTGAATTCCCTAAGTACTCACATCTGTGACTAATTTTACTTCCTTCTCACTCTTTTTCCCCCTCCCAGCTGCATCTCTCCATCTCTATTCATGGCACTAAATTCTTGATTTTAACAATTGCACTTTAATTTCCTTTTAGATTTCATCCCATATCTTCTCTCTTCAATCCCAAAACCTTACTTAAGATTTCAACTAAAACTTCTACATTTTCTCATCCAACATGTGAGCAAATTTTCTCTTGTTTTCACTTATTCCCACCCACCTGTTTTGTTTTGATCATAAAAAAGGGGGATCATATTTAGGTTTTTAGTAACTTGGCTTGTCTCTGTTATGTGCCCTGTCCTTCAGTCTGTTCTGATTCTTTTTTTTTTTTTTTTTTTTACTGTAATTACTAATCATCACATCCCCCTGCAGATATCTTCTTAAACACAACATTCTAAAAAAAAAAAAATAAAATAAAACACATTCTTACTTACTGTCTCAATGTTTAAAAAAAATACATTAAAATGCAGCTACTGTTTCATATGCTTTAATATGGGCCCAGTAATTAACAAATAGATAATTTTTTAAAAGAGATGAAAATGGATATTGGAAAATCCATAATTTTAAAATATACACAATAAACACAAAAATATATGATGAAGAATGTAAACGTCTTTTGACATCCCAACAGCCTTCTTCAAATGTTCCTGAAAATGTATATGTAGAATGTCATACTCCTGCAGGGCCTAAAGCTGGGACTGGAAGTTGTCATCTCTGATCAGCCGGCATTTAAACTTCTGTTGGTGCCATCATACTCTAAATGGAACAGGACAAACCATTAGAAACCTGACTGAACAAATGTTTCTAGTATAGAGTATAGTTTAGGCAGGTCCCAAGTATATATAGGAGTTAAACTTCAATCCAGACGCGGCTAGAGGCAGAAGGCTAGCAGTAGAAATAATTCTGATCAGACAGCAAAAAAAGGATATCCATTGATGTGCTCAATAAATGCTTGGGTTTTTTTTGTTTTAAGATTTTATTTATTTATTTGACAGAGAGAGACCAAGCAGGCAGAGAGGCAGGCAGAGAGAGAGAGAGAGAGGAAGAAGCAGGCTCCCTGCCAAGCACAGAGCCCAATGCGGGACTCAATCCCAGGACCCTGAGATCGTGACCCTAGCCAAAGGCAGAGGCTTAACCCAAAGAGCCACCCAGGCACCCAATGCTTGTTGACTTCCTAAACTGCCCCAAGCGTAGAACCAGGCACTGGAATTAAGAAAATCAAGGACAAGTAAAGGAGGTAAATATAGTAAAACAATGATACTACAATATAAAAATTGAGATGTACACTAAGCAGAAACATGATATGAAGAAGTGTTTGATTAGGTCCCTAAATTTGCTGGGAATCAGGAGACAAAAATTACATAATCAAATATGTAGAAAAACATTGCAACAATTAATTGACTGAAAAAAATGTAGTGGGCTATTTTGATAAGTAATGAGTTTCCTTCCCATCAAAAGGAGGCTGGTCACATCTGACAGAGATGCTGGAAATTTCTTCACCTAGAGATGAACACAACCAGGGTACTTTATTTAGTACTTACTTCCCTACCCCTCTCTTTCCAATCCTGGGCTTCAAGATGGAGAGTTAAAAATAGAATTAAGTTGGGTAATAAAGATATTCTATATAAAATGAGGGTAAGAGAGGAAAAGGTAGCACAAACTCTACATAATAGATTTGGAAAATTTAAAAAGGAAATCACTATTAGCAAAATCAATGAAGTCAAATGGAACAACTTTACTCACAAAATCTTTTCAAATATACTATCTTAAAATAATCTGGAGATGGCCATGATTGAGACCCATGGCTGCCATGTTAATGCATACACACACTTTGGACATTTTCAGTCATTCTGTAATAAACTGTACCACAGAGTAACCCAATTAGCTCCATAAACTCCTTTTATCTCAGTGCCTTCGTCACTTTATTATTATTTTTTTTAATTTATTTGACAGACAGAGATCACAAGTAGGCAGAGAGGCAGGCAGAGAGAGAGGAAGGAAAGCAGGCTCCCCGCTGAGCAGAGAGCCCAATGCGGGGCTCGATCCCAGGACCCTGGGATCATGACCTGAGCCAAAAGCAGAGGCTTTAACCCACTGAGCCACCCAGGCGCCCCACTTTATTATTTCTAATCACTTTTCTCAATGTCCTCTTCAAGTAACTTCTTATCATACTGGTTTATACTCTGGGATACACATTTTATAGACCTCCCAAATGCTTCTTATAATTTTATAGATTGCCTCATTAATAATGTCTTTGATTATGTTTTAAACACCTTAATCTACTGTATAATATTGGGTTGGTCATATTAGCAGAGTATGATCAGAAAGCACAAATCCCATAACATTTTATAACACCAATGAAGAAGGGGTTAATGATTTTTCAGCTGCATTTCTTGCTGGTGAATATGCCACAGATGAATATTTTCAAAATGAATATGAACGGTTTTAGATGAGTGCTTCGTAAATGTCACTGTGTATTAGTCATGCAAGGATCATTAAGGGATATGAGAGGTAGACTTGCACATTTTATCCAAGACATAGATTCTTGCTGTAGACTGTTACTGTCAGAGTTGCCAGGTTAGACTATGCTGGTAATAATTATTAATGTAACTGAAGCATTAAATGGTTCATTTTTCTCCATATACAACCATATTTCCAAAATAATTCAGAAAAAAAAGAACCATCTTTTTGCATGAGTCTTTTGGGGTAGCAAAGAATATAAGGTAAATTAAATGTTCCACATTCCAAAATAAATTGATGAATGGAAATTATCTATCTTATCGTATTAGAATTAATTAATCTTATCTTATTAAAACTTAATGATATATTAATATGCCTATTTATAGGAAGAAAGCACATTCCTGCAAATGAAACACATTGGTTCCCAAGGGAAATATGAATCACTGAGTGTGTTGCATGCTTAAATGCCAGTAGATGACTATAGGTCTTCTTCCTTCTTGACACTTTTACGTCAGATATCAATCCCTACTTTATAAGTTTGTAAGTATAGTTAACCTTGAGGTGACATTTGGTACCACCTCAAATATTTATATGACAAATGAGAAACACTTCACAATCTCTCTCCCAAACACACTGGGTGACCTATTATTTAGATTTTGTCAGAGTATCAATTGCTTCAAAAAGTTTTGAGATTGATCACCAAAGAAGAGACCCTTTGAAATTCATCTGATTGTCCCAGACAGGCTATATGGGCTATAGACAATGTTCTCACTACAGGAAGGTGGGGCAGATCTGGACCAGTGGTCTGAGTAAAGCCCTAGGAGCTTTTCTAAGAAATAATATTTTTTCTCAATACCAGGTCTCACATAACCATTTTCTTTGACTCTGAGCAAATCATTTAACTTCAGTTTCTCCATCCATAAAGTGAGAAGAAACTACCTCCTAAGGATGACAAAACTCCTTAGGGCCTTTAAATAACGTTCTTTGAAGAAAGCTAATGCAAGTTGCTTGTAATTATAATACAGCAATTTGAATTTAAAGAATTTTTTTCTCCTGAGTAATTCTAGTTACTGAGTACTCTTTGTCAGTATAGTTAATTATTCTTCAGCTAGGTAAAGCTAGTGGGCAATGTGTGAAAAGTTGCTATCAGCATCTTAACTCTACACAAAAAACAAGCTATTGCTATAAAATAGCAAAGTCTTTTATCTGGTTGAAATATGAGTAAGGTAGCAAATGCATGTGATTTAAGCCTTAGCTGTTAAACAATGAGTTCTTAAATTGGGTAGAAATCCCTATGCAAAAAAATGAATTCAATGGTGTCTATTGTTATTATTATTATGTTTTCAGAACTCAAAGCTTTATATTAAAAGCTATAATTAAATTTCTAAAAATTAAATCATATCATAAACAAAACATTTTTCTCTCAGTAGAATAAAAATGATTTTCATTTCCTGACAAAAATGTGATTTATCTCAAAGAGGTTTTTCTTGTCTACCTGACTCTATTCATCTCTCCACTGTGTATAATCAAGTAAGAAGGCAAATAAAATCATTAATAAATCAGCCCTACATATCGCGACCACATTATATGAGCTTGGGATAGAAGTAGCAGGACACCTGTGCATCATAAATGTACATAAGCCAAACAGGAGGGGAAAACTATAACTTCTCCATTATTTCAGACATTTTCACGAAATATAATGTTCCATTCCCATTAAGTCCTATACAAGGAAGGTAATTGTGAACATAATCATCTTATCAAATAAGATGCCCAAGGAATTAAATGGCATGTCTAGAATCCTTAAGAAATCAGGGGCGCCTGGGTGGCTCAGTGGGTTAAAGCCTCTGCCTTCGGCTTAGGTCATGATCCCAGGGTCTTGGGATCGAGCCCCACGTCGGGCTCTCTGCTCCGCGGGGAGCCTGCTTCCTCCTCTCTCTCTCTCTCTGCCTGCCTCTCTGCCTACTTGTGATTTCTCTCTCTGTGTCAAATAAATAAAATCTTTAAAAAAAAATCAGAAACACACACATACATACACACACGGAATTGGGACCAGCCCCTCACTTACTGCAGAACTATAAACGGCTTCTTGGCATCCCTGTCTCAGTCAATCCACCCTCCATACTCCTAGTATCTTCAGGACATAGCCTAAATGTCTTAGCAGCAACTGTATGATCCTTAGGTTTTGTTCTCTTTCTTCCAATCTCTCCAGGCTCATTTCTTGCTACTCCTCCATGTATATTTCAAGTTGTTCCCCTGACATGTTATAGATGCACAAGTGTACATATATGCTTACAAGATGCAGACTCTCCAATGTCTTCACCTACTTACCCTTCACTACTCAGGACAATTATTCATCCTTCAAATCCTCCCTTGAGGATCTCTTTCCAAGAAGTCTTCGCTAGCATCAAATCCCCAGGCTTCCTATGGTACCCTATTTAGTGCTGTTATAGTGCATTTCATAGGATGCTTATTCTTTATCTTCTCTACAAACTGTTTCAGCTTGACAGCAAGAGCTGTGTTTGCTTTATTCCTGCATCCTTGGGACTAGCACAGTGACTGAGACATAATGATTCTTTGGATCTGGGCTCTAGTAGTGCTAATAAGCTGGTCAGACCGCAAAGACATGCATATATGATGCAATTAAACACAACATAAGGACGTGATAAACTGTGAAATGTGGAATTTGATGCTAATTGATGTAGGAGAGATTTTTAGAGAAATAAGAATTTGAGTTGAGCCTGCATGAGCAAAGAAATGGAGATGGCCAAAGTAGTATGATAACCAGAAAGCCAAAAAATAAGGGGTTGGGCCTAGCAGGGAAAATGAAAAGAGATAAATCCAACACTATAAGAATACAGTATAATAATGTATTGTATACTTCACCTACTAAGAGGATAGATCTCACACTTTGCTCTTAAGACAAGAAGATACCTAATGTCTCTCTTACATGCCACTGTTGAGAATGTAAAGTTGCATGGCCTTTCTAAATGTCTGTTCAGCACCAAATCCTTAAAATATACATCAGTTGCCACTATTACCACAGCCTTGAACCTATGTCTTCCAAACCTATTAATATGAGAATTCCACAACTAACAACTCTCCCAAAGAAACCATTAAGAATGTGTGAAAAGATACATGTAGAAAGTTGTTCATTAGCTTATCCTGAAAATTAGACAAAAAAAAAAAAAAAAAGAGGAAACTAATGGTTTCCCATTACTAGGGGACTTCTTAAATAAAACATGACATTGCCTTTTAATGAAACACCCATCAGATATCCAGCTAGTACTTGAATAGAGAAAATAGAATATTTCTACAAAAACTTGAAAAGCTGAAATGGTATAAAGTGAAGAAACAATTACCAATAATGTATGGACACATTTTGAGTGTTCCCAGACCCACACAAAAACCTTTTAGGCTTTTCTGAGACCTCAGGACACATCTTGCTAACAGATGCACAAAACAAATGAAGATAAAGCACAGATGCCTGCAGACACAGTTCAAAGCTACAGAGGCTTGATGCTGAGATGGTAAGTGCAGTTGACCTGGAAAGGGCTTGGTGGCGGCTTGGTGGTGCCACTCACTTTTCCAAACACACACTGCATCTATAATGGTTCACTGCAAAACAAATGCTGAACACCATTTTTGCCTTTTGTCTTTTATTACAAAAGCAAAATCTCTTTGGATTTCCTTCAGTTTGTGAAAACAGGTACTGATGCAGGCCTTTTGCAAAAGCAAAGTCGCCTCTCCTAAACTTTTGAAAAGTAGGAGATAACCGTATTCCTTTCTGTTATTATGATACTGTAATAATAGTAATAAAATGTTAGAATGTTGAATTTATTAACTAAAAAGGAATCCAAGTTTATAAAAAGAATTTATAATGCTACTTTATTTTATTTTTCTTAAAGATTTATTTGTTTATTTTAGAGAGAGAGAGAGAAGTGGGAGGGGTAAGGGGGGGGGAGAGAATCCCGGGCAGACTCTGTACTGATGCAGAGACTCATGCAGGGCTCCATCCCACAGCCCTGAGATCACAGCCTGAGCTGAAACCAAGAATCAGACACTTAACTGTCTTTGTCACCCAGGTGCCCCTAATGTTATTTTGTTATTTTCAAATATATTGACAGGAAGAAAATTTGAAAATATTACAATATGCTAACAATTGGAAGAGTTATGAGAATTTTTTGTTTTGTTACTTACATTTTATATATTATCTACGAGTAGTTTATTTTTGCAAAAACAAAATTAATAAATTCACCTTAATTGACAGAAAAATCTTTACTGGCTCTAGGAAATGAACAAGGAAGAATAAGTTAGAATGGAAAGATTATTTGGGAGAAATGCTGAGGTTAGTTTAAGATTTTATTTTAAGGAATGATTGATAGAATCCAATGAGATAAAATATAAAAGGGCTTTGACAACCATAAAGCGTAGCAACAGCATTTCTTGAAGCCCCTTTCCAGGAATATTTATAGAGCCTATGTCAAAATGTTATATGATATAACAAAGATAAGAATATTCTGGAATAAGCAACATTACGTGAATTTTTACTGCAGGACATATCAGAGACTTTAAGATGCACGTTTTTCACTGTGAATTTCCAAGAGAACAATATAATCTGCATTGTTTCTCAATCATATTTGACTATTTTCTTGCAGAATATCTGATAAGACTCATGTTTCATAGAACACACCTTGGGAAATGTTACATTCAAAATATATGTAATATTCAGGGACGCCTGGGTGGCTCAGTTGGTTAAGCAGCTGCCTTCGGCTCAGGTCATGATCCCGGCGTCCTGGGATGGAGTCCCGCATCGGGCTCCTTGCTCAGCAGGGAGCCTGCTTCTCCCTCTGCCTCTGTCTGCCATTCTGTCTGCCATTCTGTCTGCCTGTGCTCGCTAGCTCCCTCTCTCTCTCTGATAAATAAATAAAATTTTAAAAAAATATATATGTAATATTCATTTTGAAGTGATTATAAGCAACTGTAAGTACAGGACTGGCACAATCAATTTAAGAGTCGTCACCTTTGGTTGAGCTTTCTCAATCTTGGCATTATTGATAGTTGGGGCCAGATAATTCTCTATTGTTGAGGGCTGCCCAGTGCATTCTAGCACATGTAGCAGCATCCCTGGCCTCCACTCACTACATGCCAGTAGGAACTGCCACCTCTCCCCACCCAGCTGTGACAACCACAAATGTCTACAGACATTGCTAAATGTCCTCAGCCAAGATAAAGAATATTTATTTGAGGAATTAAGCTGGCAAGCTGGCTGATGTCAGAATTCCCAGCCCTGGTTCTCCAGGCTTTTTAAATATAAGCAGCCATAACATCTTGCAAAATGTCTGTCTGCTCTAGCAAATGCAGAATTGTCATCATGTTACTTTTCTAAAATACTATGTCAAAAGAACCATCTGTTAAAATGCTGCATTGGGCATCATCATTTTATCTATATAACATTTTGATGAATGCTTAATTTAAAAAAAAAAGTTGTAACTTACTAACAAATGAAAATGTCCTTTTTTAAATGTTAACTGTGACAAATAGTTTTGTTATTAGATAAACCATTTACTTAGAGCCTTAGTTTACACACACACACACACACACACACACACAAAATCTGAGACCATAGGTTCAAAGTCATTTCTAGAGGTCCTCCTAACACTAAAAATAAAAAATATCATATTTCATTCATGATGTAAAAGATGTTACACATTAGGGTATCTGGGTGACTTGGTCAGTTAAGTGTTTGCCTTCAGCTCAGGTTATGATCTCAGGTTCCTGGGATCAAGTCCCACACCGGGCTCGCTGCTCAGCAGGGAGTCTGCTTCTCCCTTTCCCTCTCTCTCAAATAAATAAATAATGTCTTAAAAATGTTTTAAACTTACTCTCTGATTTTGTAATAATGTCAACTAGAAAAGTGCTACATTCAGACATTGGAATACATTATATTCAAAAGAAGCCAGGAGTTGTAAACTTTATTATACTTTGGAAGTCCAATGTAAAAACTAGGCAAATAAGCCCTGAGTTTATCAAAAACAATAACACAGGGGCGCCTGGGTGGCTCAGTGGGTTAAGCCTCTGCCTTTGGCTCAGGTCAGGATCTGAGGGTCCTGGGATCAAACCCCATATTGGGCTCTCTGCTTGGCAGGGAACCTGCTTCCCCCTCTCTCTCTGCTGCTTCCCCTGGTCCTAATCTCTCTCTATCAAATAAATAAATAAAATCTTAAAAAAAAAAAAACCAATAACACAAATATATAACATGAGGGATAAGAAAGATATAAATTCAGAAAGAGAGGTTGTTTTTTTTTTTAATTTATGAACAAATTCTATACTAATATTAAAATAAGAGTTACTGGGATATCTGGGTGTCACAGTCACTTAAGCGTCCAACTCTTGGTTTTAGCTCAGATCATGATCTCAGGGTCATGAGATCCAGCACCAGCTGGGGCTCCACACACAGCACAGAGTCTGCTTGAGTTTCTCTCTCCCTCTATGCAGCCCCTACCCCCTCAAATAAATAAGTAAATCTTTAAAAAAATAAGAATTATTGATGAAAATAATTTTCTAGAAATATTGAAAGAGGGCAACTGGGTGGTCATTTGGCTAAGCGGCTAATTCGTCACTTCAGTTCAAGTCATGATCTTGGGGTCCTAGTATCCAAACTCGTATAAGGCTCCAGGGTCAGGAGGGAGTCTGCTCCAGATTCTCTCTCTCTCTCTCTCTCTCTCTCTCTCTCTGCCCCTCCCCCTGTTTGTGCACACATGTGCATGTGTGCACTCTCTATCTCTCAAATAAATAAATAAGTAAAATCTTTTTTTAAAAATAGGAAAGAAATTGAATAAGTTACCCAAAGAGAAAGCCAGTATCAGTTCTATGGCAGAATTATTTCTTCAAAACACAAATCATTCCTATGCTATTTTAATGCTTCTAGAGTAGGGGAATCTTAAAAACGTGTTGTTTTTTTAAAATGTATCATACCCCCGGGCACCTGGGTGGCTCAGTGGGTTAAGCCGCTGCCTTCAGCTCAGGTCATGATCATAGTGTCCTGGGATCGAGTCCCACATCGGGCTCTCTGCTCAGCAGGGAGCCTGCTTTCCTCTCTCTCTCTCTGCCTGCCTCTCAGTCTACTTGTGATTTCTCTCTGTCAAATAAATAAATAAAATCTTTAAAAAAAAAAATCTATCATACCCCCAATACTAAAATCAGAGTAATATATGAACAAAAAAGAAAAAAAAATCTTAAAATAATAATCTTACTAACATGAATTCAATAAATTCAAAAATCCTAAGCAAAAAGTAAATCGTATCCTATAATAAATTAAAGGAAATATCTCACATAATCAAGTAGAAGTCAATGCATCCATTAATTTATTCAACAATGTTGAATGTTTATTAAGTATCTATAATACAAATCATAATTCTCAGTATTTAGGATCAACAAACAAAACAAAGATCGCTGCCTCATAGAAAATATAGCAGGAAATGAAGACAATAAACAATTGGTAGCATAAATAAGTAAATTACACAGTAAATTAGAGAGTGACAAATGAGACATAAAAAGAAAAACTAGAGCAGGATAAGAGGATCAGGGATAATGAAAACAGGGAGTGGGTTGGAATTTTAAATAAGAAGTTCAGGAAGAGATATCCCTTGAGTTGATAGCATTTGAACAAAAACATGAAGATATAGAAGTCAGGCTTATGGATACTTTGAGGAATAGCATTCTAAGCAAAGGATATAGTCAGTGCAAAGGCCCTTATGGCCAGATTATGTCTGGTAAGCTCCAAGAACAATAAAGAGGCTAGTGGGGTGGGTGACGTGAGGTATGGGAAGACTAGGGATGGAGTCAGAGAAATAATGGCACCAGATCTTCTAGGGATACTTATACTCTAAGTGAAATAGGGACACCTGGGGGTTTTGAGCAGAGCAATAACATAAATGATCTACATTGGAAAATAATCACTCTAGCAGCTGTGCTGAGAATAGACTGTAGTGGGAAAGGGTGGGATCAGGAAAAACAGGAAAATATTGTGTGTTCCAGGCAAGCCATAACCTGGACCAGTGTGATATCTATGGAAGTAGTAAGAAGTGGCTGGTTGCTAGATATATTTTGAAAATACAGACGTCAGGAATTCTTATATATTGGAGGGAGAGGAGGCAATGATGACTCCATAGTTTTTATCCCCAACAACTGTTAAGATGAAGCTGTCATCAGCTGAAACTGAAAGGCTATAAGTTGAGAAATGTGGAAGGAGAAAGATCAAGAAATGTTCTAATATATTGTATTTAAAAAGAATTCATATATCCAAAAGGAGACATCAAGTAGGCAGCTAGATAAACATGCGTGGAGCTTTGGAAAGAGGTGGAACAGAGATATAAATATGTAAGTCTTCAGCATACAGATAATAGTTAAAGATATGAGACATGATAATTTCAAGAATAGAAAGAAATCAAAGATTTCTTTGGGGCACTTGAACATTAAAAGATCAGAGAGAAGAAGCCAGTAAAGGAGACTGAGAGAGAGAGAGGAGGAAGCAAGCTAGAAGAGAAGGGTGTTTTATAATGGTGTTCAAGTATGGCCAAGTCCTGTGGAACGGTTGGTTTAACATAATGAAACATATTAATTAATCATATTAACACAATTATTTTGATATCATTAGTAAAATACTGGTACATCAAAAAAGAAAAATTGTATCATCATCTTAACAACTGCCAGAATGTTATTGGGTAAAACCAAAGGCTATTTAGAAAGATATGTGGTCAACTAATAACCAACAACATACAGAACAGTAAAATAGTGAAGACATTCTCATAGAAGCCAGCCATAAGAATGGGGTGCCTGCAAGGATTAGCTTACTCATTGTTTTTCTGTAAATTCCCATGAATGACATAAGATGTGCCTCTTTATAGGGAAAAAAGAAAAAAATAATGAATTGTATATATAAGAATACAGGACACTATGGCTGTCTACTTAAGAATCTTTAGAAACTTCAACTCCAAAATCCTAATAATTAATGAAAAAATTAAGAGAGGATCATCATTACAAAGAAATAAAAAAAAAATCACTATAAAAAACAATAGTCAAAAAATCTGAAGGTCCCATTTTCAATAAGAGCAAAGAGACAAAATATTTAGAAGCAGAAGTTAATATGATAAAAATGTGGTTACTGAAAGTATCAGTTATGATGCATGTAACTTTAGCCAGAAAGAATATGACACTAACCTGTGTCATACAAGAGGTCAAGCATAATGGCCTGCTTTAGTTGTCTTCTCAGCATCTTTGTAAACCCATAACTGGAGTCACCTGCCTTTTTAACTTTCCCTTAGGCTATGGGACTAATTTTATTTTTGGTTATCTCCAGCCCAGGCAGTAGTCATTTCTCTGATTTAACTAGGTATATGCTATTGTCACCATTATTTCCCAACAAGAATATTCGGCTTTATAATAATAACATGCATTTTCAAAGCCTCAAATTTGCTTACCCCTTGACTCTTTACTATTGGGTGTATATTCATTGTTTTAGCTAGGATAGCAAAAGGAAATCTCTAGGGCCATTGAAATGATATGGAACTTTTCATTTTGGTGCAAAAAAATATAAAATCACCTAATAAACTTTAAATGATAACAAGTCATATTTGGAAGAGTGAACCTTAGAGAACATCAAAAGTTTTATCTCAGACCCAAACAGACATATGAAATTCTGAAAATATTTCCAGGAATTGTGATGGAGTTCTATCAGAACACTGGATCTAGATATATAGTTTTTCTGAGATCTCTTCCCCATAAAGAATGTGTCATGGTCATGCATTACATTTCAGAGAACAAACTTTGAGCATTCATGAGCAGAAGAGAAAACAAGCAAAAATTCAGGTCAGAGACCTGAATTCTAGATCTGCCTGTGGATCACCATGCCTTACAGTTAGTGGTGTAGTACCTTCAGAGAGAATCTTGATTTTCTTATCAGTCATATAAGATTGCACAGAAGCAGAGTGAGTGTTACTATCCTTATTTGTTGCAGAAGAGGAAGCCTAGCTTTTTAGAGATTAAAAGACTTGTCCAAGGTCAAAAAGTCAATGAATAGCCAAGTCCAAGTTTGAAGAAGGCCTCCTGACACCAAATTCAGGATCTTATCACTATATCTGCAGACCCGTGGACCATCCATTTCACCTCTCTATAGATTCAGTTTCCTCATCTCTGTACTATATATATATATATATATATATATATATATATATATATATATATTATATTACACCAGTCCTTCTGGGTCTAAATTATCTGCTTTACAGAAGTTAGAAAAGGAGGTTCATATCCTATGTCTGGTCAGTGAAAAAAAAAAAAAAAAGTCCTGACTTTTTTTAGGTCTCCTATATATCCTTTCTTAATTTTTGGCACCACGAGCCTAATCTTGATCCTCTAATTATAATTTTATATTACCAAAACCTAGCTGGTTTTACTGCAGAACTAATTGCATGGTGTAGATGGTACCAGTCATCACAACATTATCTGTACAAACACTGTGATGTTTCCCCACATGCTACCACTGAGCCGCCAATGCTTCCTGTCTCACTACATCCGAATCTCATCTCTTTTGTTTGGTGTTTTGAACCACCAGTGGTTCCTGTCTGCTTCACTACATCTCCTCTATTTGGTGTTCAAACTCCCTGTAATCTGGCCCCATCCCATTTATCTAATTTTACTTCCCAACTGTACTGCCTCCAGTTATTAAACCAATAACCTTGCCAACCAAAAAAGCCAGAGTTTATTTTCATATTGCTGTCTTTGGTCCCATTGCTCCCTCGCCTGGAACCATTTCCCTGGAATTCCACATACTTCAGTACTACACCTTCTTAAAGACTACTCAGTTTTTGCTATCACCTTGAAAACTCTTCCTACTATAAAAATAACTAAAACCTCTTTGGCCAGCTTCTCCTCTTAAAGTTTTAAAATGCCCAGAGAACTCATCGTCTTCTCCTTAAGGCCCTAATTATATTTATACTCAAAGTAGATATTTTTCTATTTATGACTACAGAGAATTACTTATGTTCATAGGTGTTCAAAGTTAAAGAAAGTTCCAGTTGTGTTCAATGTGCTACTATGTCGTTGCCAATCCTTGAACTCCCAATGAGACATTATTGAGCATATTATAAATTATGCCCTCAAACTATTTTATAGAAGTCCTATTATTTTATATTGCCCTGTATGAACTACCTTGAGAAATATTTTCTCAAGCACAATCCTTAAAGAAAATTAAGCAAGTTGACTAACCAAATTTCTCACACACTGCTATAGTTTAATACGTATAACTACTTAAAGATAAAACATCATTTTAGTATAAAATTATGATGTCAGTATAAGACATATTAAGGGAACATAAAATTTATACAGAAAATATTAATAAGTAGAGATTCTTAAATTCTTTAATATTGTTATATTATGGGCAAGATATAATATTCAAAATATTCTAATATAGGAAATATAGCTTACGGTTCTTAGAAAAACTTAACTTTATACTTTCCTGAAAGCTTATATCTGAGCAATTTACTTAAAAAAGAGTCAGTGGAATTTAATGAATATCCTTTCCTGAATAATTTTCTGCTGACTGCTGTAATCATAGACTCTTTTCCTTTGAATTTTTTAAGTAGGGAAAAGATAACTATACTACATACAAAACAAACCAAGACTGTATATGTGTGAAAAATACAGTCAATTGTTAAAATAAATAAGCATAATAGTTACTACAATGCATGATTGCTGGTGGAAAGAAGGATATGGCCCTTCTGGAAAAAACACTGGCTTTGGACCTATATGATTCAAGTTGTAGGATAGAGCCTAACAACATAATACCTGTGTGAATTTCTTTGAAGAATCAGTTCTCACATCTAAAATAATTCCTATAAGACCTTCTATTACCGGACATGGTAAAAAGGTAAATATAAGTATTACATGTAATATTATATATGAAAGCATTTTGTATACTGTGAAGAACTATATAATTTTTCAAAAACTTTTCTTGTTTATGATTATTTTAAAATTCTGTAAAAAAATAAGAAATGTAAAACTTTATCAAAAAAGAAAAAATTCAAGTTATTGATAATTTTATCATACAAGAATAATCATTACTATTTCACTGTGTAACTTGCCAGCTTTTCTTCTATGTGTATTATATGTACATATTCATACAACTATCTTTTAAAATCCTGAATTTTACACTTGTGCTTTAAAAGCTACTTTTCTCACATAAAAAGTAGAACATAACTTTGGGACTCAGATAAATAAAACAAAAATTAAAAGTGTGTAGTGAGGAAGGAACATGATATTGAAAATCTCTCTGGGAAACCTTGATTGTACACAAAATACCTTCAAGATTACAGTCTTCAAGATTAGAGTCTGCTTTTCCAACAGTGGATACCCCAAACCCCCTGCCAGGAAGCACTACATTTTCATAGGCAAGGGCAGCTCACACCTCAGATTTCATATTGGAATCAGTTGGGGGATGGGAACTTGCTCACTCAGAGCTGGTGCCCAATCAGTGACTGATGCAGGTACCAAGGCTTGGCCTATTTCCTCAATTGAAAACAATTGTAAGGACCTTTTTCAATTCCTTGTAAGGGTATCTCCAGAAATTCTTCCCCCATAAGTCAACTTTTTCCCAATATACTTGACTTCCCACCTCAGAATCTGTTTGCCAAGAGCCCATGACATTTCCCTTCCTAGCAAAATAAATTGAAAAAAATAAATAGAAGAAGGAGGAGAAGAAAAAGTAGGAAGAGGAGGGGAGGAGGAGGAAGAGGAGAAGACAAAGAGGAAGGAGAAGAAGAAAAGAAAAAAAAAAAAAGCACTGAAAAGGGTTTAGTTACAGAAAGGAAAAATAATTTTATTGCAAGTAGAAGAAGGCTGGGATCCAGGGCCATTGGTAGGTGACACTTTGCCTGTTACTGAAGACTTTGATATATATTATCTTATTTGATCCTCACAATAGCCCAGTGAGATGTGTTTTATTACCTGCATTTTAAAACTCAAACATATGAGAAAAGTATACTGAATAGTGTGATTTATGGAGAAATACTACTACTCAAAGATGACTCCTTTAACTCATCAACTCTGAAACTCTAGATTAATCAGATACCTATATAAGAGTTAAGGAAATGTCTATTAATTTCACCAGTGATTACTGCATTGCTTTTCCCACAGCTTCAGAGATGTAGTTTTTATGGGAATTTTGGGGAGATGAAAAGGTGGAGGAAGAGATCAGGAACAAAGATAATTGTAGAAGGTAACCCTCTCTCCCAACCCCCATATCCTATAGATAATACTCTATACCTTACATCTTCAGTCTCAATCTCCCATTATTCCTCATCTCACAGGCACACCCTTTTGCTCAAAAATTTTATTCCCCAAACAGGCCAGATCCTCTAGATTTTATACAGGAGTTTGATTTTCTGTGCCTGGGATGCATATCATACCTCTTCGTCTGTGGAAAATTCCTATTCACCTCCCAGGATCTATTTTGAATTTATTGGAGTACTCCTTCGAGTCCCCAGATAGAGTTGATCTCTTATTTCACCAGTCCACAGCCCTTATGTTCTCTCTTTGCTCTTCCTCATTCATGCTCTATTAGGGCTCTAAAAACATGGCTCTGTAATTATCTGCTTACATGTCTAAGCCAATCATTAGGCTATGAAGACAGAACTGCATCTGATTCATCTTTGAGTTCTCAGAGATTTGTTCAGTTTCTGGTAGGTAGCAGGTTCCCAATAAATGTTTACAGACACATTTAGGATTACGGACTGAGCTGGGTAAAAAGTCACAGAAGGATTGCGAGGAGGCACTTGGAAAGTTTAAACTGCGTTTTAAAAGGTAAGTAGAAGTGTTAGGCTGGCTTAGATAATTTTATCGAATAGTTTATATCACTACCTTTTAATTTACTAATTTTAATAGATTATGTTGTAGTTAGAAAGTATAATGCATCTGAATTTCATAAAGTAAACAGGAGAAGGAAAGAGGGACATGGAATGCTAAGTCAGAGAGCAAAACATGCTTCTGTCCATAGGACTATGGAAGCTCCACCTCAAATATCCATAGTAGGACAAGAGCAGTGACTAATTTACAAGAAATTACTTCACATAAAAGTGATTGTTTTAAAAGTTTTACCATCAGTTTGGCTACTTATGATTAAAACCAACGAAAGAAGTTAGGTACTACAATATTCAAAATTGATGTCAGAGGAAAAAATGTTTGTACTTAGGAAAGTAAAGAAAAATCAAACAGAATCTTTTAGGAACGAGTTTTAATGGCTTTCTCTTAGAGTCAAAGAAAAAGGAAAAACAGTTATCATTAACTCTGAAGAGAAAATTATGCTTTTGATAGGTTTTAAAAGCATTTTAAAGTGTTTAATACTGCTAGATTCTATGGACAAAAAGAAGAAGCCTCATATTTTAATGTATAACACATGTGTGCAATTCCTTGGAATATCTGAATAACATGTGCAGTGTTTTTCTATTCAAATAAACCAACCTGTTTAGAAAAACACCAGGGAAATTCAACAGTTGTGTATTATTATTTTCTCTGGAATCTTGCTTTAAATGTTGCTTGGATAATACTTTGCTTTATGACTATTTCAGTAATCAAATTATTGCTAATTATTCACATTAAAAACATAAAAGCTAAGTAAAATATGCATTTACTGCATATAAATTAATGGTTTCTAAGTAACATTTAATTTGAAGTTCTAAAATTAAATTACTTACAGAAGGAATATATTCAATAATTAAAGAAACATTTTAAAAGTAATTATATTACTCTAGTTCTCTTGAACATAGCACTGACTTATCACTATAACCTAAAATTTCTCACTGTATTTTATCTTTTGCCCTGTGCAGTTTAAGACTGCCACTATCTATAAATGAGCCAAACCAAAAGAAGCTAGAAGTTTTCTGCACAACACTGCATAATGATTAAGACATGGCAAGCAAAACTATTGACCTTAGAAATAGTACAGGAGACTGGTATAAAACATGTTACCTATAATACTTCATCTTAGCTCCTATTACCCTAACCCACTTTACCTAATCACTCCCCCGCTGAATCCAAAGAGCTTGGTATGAGTCTACGTCCAACATGCTATGGTTTTTAAGCTAAAAATCAGTGACTCATAAGAACTGAGCATGGACCATGTCCTAACAGATCACGTGCTATTCCACTGACCATGTAAAATGCAATTTATTTGTCTTTACGACCTTATTCCAAAACTGCTCCAATATTGTTTTGGCAACTTAATATTAAGCCACCTGCATTTCAAGCGCATAAACTTGTCAAGTTCACCTTGTTTTCTTCCTATAACACTAAAGAACTATGCTACATCGGTACTACCTCAAGATTTATGGTCAAATGCTAAATGTGGTGCTGAATCTCCTTCAGATATGTTCTCCATCCTTCTCCACCATGTTCTGTAACCAGGAGGTTAACCTGTACACTTCGCCTTCTGGATTTGGCTTGGGTCTAGCCAGTGAAAGTCACCAGTAGCCAATCAAAAGATAGAAGGAAAGAGAGATGGTGGTATTTATTCCCCTGGCTCCCTCTTTGCCAGGGGCAGGTTAGCAATGGCTACACATCCACCTATACCCACAGCTCAGGCCTGGTCCTCTGGCCTGGTCCTTCAGATGCAACTCTCTCAGGATTTGAGTAACTGCTCTTTTCCCTTTCTAATGCAGTTCTCCTATAGATCTCCCTTGGCGGTTAGTCTTGATGATTTACCTTAGTTCTGCCCACATATAACAAATAGCCCATTCATTAACCAAGCCTAGTTACCAGAGTGGAGCATGCCATTTGATTCCTTCTAGAGTCTAAGTGATATAAGTGATAAAGCCAAATGTTATTTCAGAAAAAAAGAAAGACTTTCTTCTTGCTAAAATGAGTTACCCCCTTTTTATATTATTTCAGTTGATTGGGGAAAAAACGCTTCTTTTGAGAAAAAAAGCTATATTTCTCAAACAAGGGACATAAATTCTATTTCTCTGGCACCCATCAAGCATCCTAGTCCCCTGATTCCTAGAAATAGGTATAGTAATGTGCATTTATTAGGCAATCAGCAAATTGGTTTCAAACACTGAAATCTAACCTAAGTAATATCTGTGAGTACTTAAGGATCACAACTACCAGTAATATCAGTAATATCACCTGAGACAAAAATAACTCATTTAGAAAAAAAAAAATTATATCACTAATCAAATAGAAAAGAGCATACAGTAATTTCAAACTCACATTTTTTTTTAAACTCAAAAGCTTTTGAAATTTCTAGGACCACCCCTGGGAATTGTCAATGGAACTGAATAAGGCAGTTGTATAGGAAAGAGATCACACCTTTTAATCAAATACAACTCTAGTAACTGCATATGTTTACTAACGGACAGAAGAATTTAATCTTTACTTGTTTAAGGTATAAATTAACTTTACATGTGTTTTCAAGAAAATTTCTTAAGAAACAGGTGGACCGAATTAAAATAGACTTTCCATTTCCTGAATTTTCATTATCATTACAAAATTACACATGGCCATCTTATAATATTTCAGTAATTGCTATAGATAAATTGGAAGAGAAAAGAATATATAAATAAGGCAAATAATGTTATTTTCCAGCAGATTCAAATAAACACTGAACTATTTTTCTTACTTACTCTTATCAACTAAGTTATAAAAACTTCTTTTTTTTTTTTTTTTTTAAAGATTTTATTTATTTATTTGACAGACAGAGATCAAGCAGGCAGAGAGGCAGGCAGAGAGAGAGGAGGAAGCAGGCTCCCTGCTGAGCAGAGAGCCCGACGCGGGGCTCGATCCCAGGACTCTGAGATCATGACCTGAGCCGAAGGCAGCGGTTTACCCACTGAGCCACCCAGGCGCCACCAAGTTATAAAAACTTCTTTGCACAACTTAAAAATAGAAAATTTGTAGAAATTGAATCTTGGAGAAATTTATTTAACTTTTTATTATGTAAATCGAAGCAGCAGCACACCCACAGCTTTGACAAATGAAGATTAAGTACACTATTTGTGTTGGTTAGTTTACTCTCTTTCAGAAACCACCTTCCTACAAGAAGTGAGAAGAACCCCATTTCAAGTCAAGAGACAAATCCTTTTAAGTCCAGAACAAGTTAATCTACCTGTCAGCAACCCTGTCTCACCAAGGAAACTAAGAAAGGGATCAGTAACCCTAGGCTATCCCGGACACTGAAGAGAAAGTCAAGGACATACACCATCTGAGACTATGCAGAAAGTTTGTAACCTGCTTTATGTGTCATCAGTTATACTTAATTATTTTATGGCAAAATACTCAAGCCTCAGTACTTCAGAAACATGATATTCTAGTTTGTATTGTGCTATGAAAATAAAAAATACAATCAAAATCTTCAGAATGATAAACATTGCCCATTTTGGAGTCACTAACAAAGGCTTTCCCTATAAAGTAGATTCTAACTCATACAAAAACAAACAAAACAAAACAAAATAAATAAAAAACCCCCAATAATTTCCTAAATTTAAAAAAGTTATAGTAATGCTCAGAATTTTAAAATATAACATTTTAAAGGTAGATAATTAAAATCAATATTGAGCTTCGGGAAAAGACAAACATTTCGAATATCAAGTTGGAATGGCATTCATTCTAAGATGTTTTTTAATTCTAATTATGATGCATTGTTCTTGTTTCCCCCTCAATCTATGATCTTGAAAAGCAAAGTTCTTGGTTAATTTCCTTTCAGAAGTTTGAGAGTCAATAAAACAATTTTATGGTGACATTTTCAAATAATGTTTATTTTTGTATAAAGTAAGTGGTTTTAAATATAAATTCATTTAAATAAAATTTAAAATATAGAAAAATATAAAGAAGAAAATAAAAAATAATTTATAATCAACCAACGGAAAAGAGGGTTTTTTTTAATTTATTTCAGACAGAGAGCACAAGCGGGAGAGAGGGGAGAAAGAGAAACAGGATCCCAGCTAATACGGGGCTGGAGCCCAATGAAGAGCTCGATCCCAGGATTCTGGGATCATGACCTGAGCTGAAAGCAGACGTTTAACCTACTGAGCCACCGAGGCGCCCCAAAGACAGGTACTATTTAAATTCTGGTACTGGTTATGCCATTTGATTCCTATCTTATTAAACACCATATCATCAGTGTTTTTCTATGTGTTAAATGTATTCTAATTTAGCTACAGAAATAACACCTTAATTTGAACACTTTTTGATAAAATCTTTGCATTTTGAAAATCTCCTTAGGATTGAGTTGTAATACTGAAGGAAAGAAAATTAACATTTTATTTTCAGACCAACAACTTTATTGAGAGTCGAGAGCAGAGCTCCCCTTCCCTCCACAATCCTGATGGCATGGGACTCATTTTGGGCACCGATGGCCTGTCAGCAGAACTACTGACCTTAGAAATAGTACAGGAGACTGGTATAAAACATGTTACCTATAATACTTCATCTTAGCTACTATTCCCCTAACCCACTTTACCTAATCACTCCCCCACTGAATCTGCAGAGCTTCGTATGAGCCTACGTCCAACATGCTATGGTTTTTAAGCTAAAAATCACAGTGACTCATGAAAACTGAGAATGGATCATGTCCTAACAGATCACGTACTACTCCACTGACTGTATAAAATGCAATTTAATTGTCTTTAGGACCTTATTCCAAAACATTCTTTGTGCTCATCCATTCTTTATTTTCTTCCATCAATTTTTTTTCTGTCTTAATTTCTTCATTCATTTACCAGTTGTTTTGTATAGTTTCCCCATATACACCATCACAATCTATTTGTACATTAAGGTGTTTGTACAAATAAGGTTAAAGCAGTTTTTTTATTTTTGTTGGAAATTTTTAAAATAATTTAAAAGGTATGGTCATATTCAGAGAAAAACTAGTAAATGTTATACACTAAGCAAAAATTTTATTTCTACTCTGAATAGATTTTAAAAACTTGTTTTTTTAAAAGAAGAGTCAGTATTTGTCATTATTTTGAGTGTTCTAGCTTCTATTTTATTCATATGAATAGAAGAATTATTCATATAAATCTTTCTCCATTGAATCTTGACTCTAATCCTCATAAAATAAGGTGAATAAATATATAGAAGATTGGTGACCCAGAGGCAAATGCCTATAAATAACCTACTTAATTTGTCCTTTTTACTTTTAATGTGAAACACAAAGCATCTTTCAAAGCTGGAGTACAATATCAAATAATTTTCACTGCCATAATATACTTATTCATTAGTTTGAACTATATGTGTTGAAAGTAAGTTGAACAATGTTACACATATCAATTCCCCTGTGACAGGAAATCAAATAACATATGCTTTACTGTGGTGGGATAATCCAGGATAATTTTTTTCTGTCAACACTCCCACTGAAAATAATGGATTTCAGTTAGAGTACTTACTTTGACTGCTTTTGTTTGTAATGAATCATTTTGAAAGTGTTATGACGTTTTGTTCCGTCAGATAATTAGTCTGTACTTTTCATTAATATTCATTGTAACTCTATAGTCATGTTATAGCTAATAAAAGACACCCTGTAACAAAAAGCACAGAAAATGTGAAGATATGTGGTGTATGTGGTGACCTCACGTTGAAGTTAAGGCCAGACATTCAGCAGGTTTCCTTCATGTGTCCTCTGTATACCAAGGACCATGCTGGTGCTGTGAGAGAAAACTGAAAGTGAAGCAACTGTCTCTTCTTAAGGATCCAACAGTCCAGGTCATGAATAATAAATTACAGAAAAATGAGAAAGTTCTCTAAGGGTTACTATTGTGGTACTCAGAGCAAAGACTGACTAACTTGGAGGATGTGAGTTAGGTCCTACGAGCTGGTCCTACAGGATTGACCACAGTCCTTAGAATAGGTCCTCTCTTGGTAAGAAAGGAACAGAGATTCCAACCAAAGGAAAGGCAAGATGGGCCGCCCCAAAACATGGGATCTCCAGATAAAAAGGTTATTTTGTTTTGACAGCAAATATCCCACGAAGGATTATACTCTTTTCAGTTTGTAAATCGAATAATGGCATCGGGGCACTCCAGTAATTCTGCATTTGTTTGGATTGGTGAAACATTCTAAAGGAATTTAGAATGAAACATTCTAAAGGAATTCTCCTGCCAGAAAACGGAATTTATTGTTAAAGCCATTAAGGCGAGGCATTTAAGCAGAACACTTGCAGAGTGTGTTTGTCAGGGCACTCTGAAAGCTGCTAAAGGGCCTTTTCCTCTCTTTGAAACAATCCAATTAAAGCTACAGAGTTAGACCCTATGGAAGGAAAAAAAAAATACTTCTTTTTGCTCCAGTTTTTGTTTGTTTGTTTGTTTTGTTTCCCCGTAATGGTACTTCAAGTTCATTTATGTCAGATGCAGTGTGGTCTTACTCTTCAACTGTGTTATTTAGCTTGACCAAAGAGTGAGATGAGAGTGAATGAGAGTGAGGGGAAGAGAAGGTATCCCTAATAACATTCACTATTTTTTTTTCCCACTTAGGCTGATTTTTTTTTCTTTTTTTACTTAGGCTGATTTTTTTTTTTTTTAAGATTTATTTATTTACTTGACAGACAGAAATCACAAGGAGGCAGAGAGACAGGCAGAGAGAGAGGAGGAAGAAGGCTCCCTGCTGAGCAGAGAGCCTGATGCGGGGCTCGATCCCAGGAACCTGGGATCATGACCTGAGCCGAAGGCAGAGGCTTTAACCCACTGGGCCACCCAGGCGTCCCGCTACCATCAAGTTTTTTTGTTTGTTTTTGTTTTTTGTTTTTTTTTAAGGTAGCCAATGTTATTCAGAGTAAGTTTTTAGTAATCTCCCATGGTTTGTGTTCAGATCTGGTTATCTTCAAATCCTCAGCATATCATGCTGGGTGATACTTCATCCACTGACATTTTAGTAATGGCTGCAAAAAAAAAAATGTGTATGCTAGTGAAGCTGGAGATCATTAGTATAATAAAGGACTCGGTTATTTACCCAATACAGTATACTCAGAAAGTTCTTTATTGTTCTTAAGTGTAAAGTTATTTTTCAGTTCTAAAAATCAGAATGTGCATGATGATAAATGTTTAATGAACAGTTTTTATATATGTTCACAAAGAGAATATCCTTAAGTCTAATAAATTGTGTCCTCTTCTTCAGGATCCTTATGTAGGAAATATTCACAAACATGGGGTTACTCTGACCAACACATTAGCTGGCATCTGTCACAATACAGTTTACTGATTGAAAATTGAAATGCTCCTACCTGTTTCTTCTAATCAGTTCCACCATTTTCTTGTACCACTGTGTCCCTCATTCAATCTCACTGCCCTCTGTTCTCTCTCTTGAACACATGAAATAATTCCCACCTCAGAACACTCGTACTTGCTGTTTCCTCTGCTGGAATAGTTTTTTATCGGATTGATCTCTCTCTCTTTTTCTCCCTCTCTCTCTCCCTATGTTTGTGTGCATGGGGTTGGGGAGGGGCATGTGGTGTTAAGCAGCTCTTCTTGGAACCCAGTTGCCATATGGAATAAAGTATTCTCATCAACATCTCAAGCAAAGGTTTCAGCCAACAGCCGGCATCAAGTGTCAGACATAAGAGCAAGCCTCCAGATGATTCTAGTTCCTAGCCTTTGAGCCACTCTATAGAGCTGATACCAACTGAAGCAGAAATAAGCCACTCGGCCAATAACCTGCCCAAGGTCAGCAAAATATACATTGTAATTATTTGTTTTTAAAGATTTTATTTATTTGTCAGAGAGAGAGAGAGAGCAGGCGCTTGCAAGTGCACAAGCATACAGAGTAGCAGGCAGAGGCAGAGAGAGAAGCAGGATCCCTGACAAGCAGTGAGCATGATGCGGGACTCAACCCCAGGACACTGGGATCATGACCTGAGCCAAAGGCAGCAGCTTGACCGACTGAGCTACCCAGGAGTCCCTACATTGTAATTATTGTAAGCCATAAAGTTTTGGAGTAATCTGTTACACAGACATAGTAACTAGAACAGAGTTTTGGTACACACATTGTATAGTATATACAGTTATTAAATTGCACAAGAAATATATTATTGTTTTCATGCTTTTCTAAAACAATGTTATTTTGTCTGGTCAATACTCATATACTCATATATCTTCCCTTTCCAGTGTTCTTCATTCTTTTTTGCACTCCTATTCTTCCACCTGTGATCATTTCCTTTGCTTTAAGTATACCCTTGAGTGTTTCTTTAGTTTGATTCTACTGGTGACAATTTTTCACTTTTTATTTGAAGATGTCTTAACAATTGCCTTAATTTTTGAAATACATTTTCACTGAGTATAGAATTATGAATTGAATGTTATTTTCCTTTGGCACTTGAAGAGCTCATTTTTTTGTCAGTCTATTGCTTTGTAGACGATAATAGGTCTTTTTTTCTCTCACTGCTTGTATATTTCTTCTTTGTTTTTGAGTTTCAACGGTCTAATTCTGCTGTCCCTATGTATGGATTTCTTTGTATTCATACTGCTTGGAATTAGTAAAGGCTACCCAAATGTGGTTTAAATATTTCTTAGCCATTATCTCTTTAAATGTAGTTTCTGTCATATCCTGTCTCTGCTCAGTCTGGGACTATAATTATATATATATATATATATATATTTTTTTTTTTTAATATTTATTTTCTACCCTAAACCATATATGGTTTATATATATACATATATAACATGTATTTTGTGTATGTGTTTTCCATTCTTTGACCTCTCTGTGCTTCGGTCTGGATATTTTCTTCTGACCAATTCTCTCTCCAGTTTTGATTAATCTGGTGATAAACTATTTATTCAATTACTAATTTCAGTTGTCTTTTCAGTTCTAGAAATTCTACCTTTCTTTTTCTTATACTTTCCACTTCTCTATCTAAATATCTTCATATTTAACTTATAAAGCATCTTAACCATATTACTTTAAATTCCAAGTTTGATAATTTCATAATCCCAGTATATGATTCTTCTGTATATTCTGTTGCTTAGATTTTTTTTCCTCTTGGCTTTCATCCAGTTCTGATATTTTTATACATTCAGTTACTTTAGATTGAGTGCCAAATACTGTGAAGGCTCTAAATGATGTTATCTTCCACCAGAGAGGATTTACAATTGCTCTTGGCAGGCAGCTAGGCTGGGCGGGGATTACCATAATCTAATCAGGCATTGAGCTAATTTAAAATTGGGTCTCCATTATTCTGAGGGATAGTTTATTACTAATATACCCTTTCTCCTAGAGATTAGTCCTTTGGGGGATCCAAGTAATATCTCCAGGTGTTTACCAGGGACTCTTCTCAGAAAGCTCCACACTCTGGCAGCATCCAGAGACTGCTAAAATTTCAGCTCAGTTTGTCCTCTAAGCCAAGGTTTTAACTTCAGTTTCTCAGTTGCCACTTTTGAGTCAGCAAATGCCTCAAGGGGAAAACTGATGCCAAATGTTGGATTCATTTCTATGTATTTCCTCACACATCCTCACTGTCTTGATACCCCTCAGAAGCCATCAAGTATATTGTTTTATTTATTTCAGCTTTATAGTTATTCTCAGTGGGAAGTTTGGTAGGAAACACAATAGTCTGCCAATTATGGAAAACTGATCTCTGGTTGGCTTATTCTTAACCATTAGGTGACTTCAAAAATATTACTCTGTTCAGATTCACCATTGATTAGCCAACTCATCCTGACTCCTACTCCTTTACTTTCTTTCCTTATCCTTCGTAATATCTTATTTATTTATCACTATCTGCAGTTATCCTGTTTTATTATTTGTGTAAGTATTAATGATTTTTAAAATCATTTCTCCCAACAAGAACATAAGTTTCATGATAACAGGAACATTTTAACATTCCTCATCATTAATATACCCCACAGCCCAACACTATACTGAAAACACTCAATAAATATTACTTAAGTGAATAAATAAATGAATAAATTGCTTTTAGTCAGTCAGAAGATTCAAGAGGTGCTTTTCAAAAAGAAATAACTAAAACAAAAAATAACTAAATAGTTAACATTAGTTGCAATGAACATTTCATTCTATGTATTTATTACTAATATAAAGAGTAAGGATGTTGGGGTAGATAAAGTTTAGAGAAATTGTATCTGAATTCTATGACAAATTATCAGCCTTGTCATTAACAAGTATTTACTAAGTGGCTATTACATGCTGTGTTAATAATGTCCTATCTGAAAATTGTGAGAAACCATGGGAGCTTTGGGAAACAAGCACCCCTTCGTGTTCTTCTCCTTTTTTTTTTTTTTTTTTGAAAAATATTTTATTTATTTGACAGAGAGAGAGAGAGAGATATCACAAGTAGGCTGAGAGGCAGGCAGAGAGAGGCGGGGGAAGCAGGCTTTCTGCTGAGCAGAGCCTGATGCAGGACTCAATCCCAGACCCTGAGACCATGACCTGAGCTAAAGGCAGAGACTTAATCCACTGAGCCACCCAGGTGCCCCCCTTCGTGTTCTTTCTTTACTTAAATCAGTAGGTTTTATGACTACCAATATTCCTTTCTTTAGATTACTCTGTAATTACTACTACTACTACTACTATAATTGCAAGACAATTTTCTTCTTCCAGTATTTCTCCATCTTTCTACTTTTCATACTGAAAGCATTTCTTAGGGAATGAACTTTTTATTTATTATTTTTTATTTTTTATTTTAAAAGATTTTATTTATTTATTTGACAGACAGAGACCACAAGTAGGCAGGGAGGCAGGCGGAGAGGGGGAAGCAGGCTCCCTGCTGAGCAAAGAGCCTGATGTGGGGTTCAATCCCAGGACCCTGCGACCATGACCTGAGCTGAAGGCAGAGGCTTTAACCCACTGAGCCACCTAAGTGCCCCTATTTATCTCTTTTCATAGACTTCTCTTACTGTAGAGTTATTGTATGTGTGCATATACATGCATGTATATGTGCAGGGAGTAAGGAGAGAGAGAGAGAAAAATCAAATGATGGCAGAGACTCTGAAATATATTGTTAATGAATTCACTCTAAATAAGCTGGGTATTCAATTTGCCTGAATCTCTGAACCATGCTCAAGAGGACAAGGACATTTTAATAGAAATTTGTTTTTATCTCTTCTAATATTCAGGGAGAAATATGCCCCGCAGCTAACCTGAAACTTTGTGTGTGTGAAAAACTACAGAACCAATTTTTGGAATCTGCTTACAAGATCCATGTCAGGGTTGGTTGTGGCAGCTGGTGATAAAGCACTGCAAGTTTGTTCCATGTTGATGCCTCAGCGAACCTCTTCACACCAAAGAGATGACCTTTAAATACACCACAGCTACAATAATTCTTTCCAGGTACTAGTCACAGACAGATCTTCCAGAATGGGGATGTTTTACGTACTTTTCCAGAAGAGATAGTTCTCTCCTATTACATCTCAATGGGTAACAAAAAGGAAAGGTGCTGAAACGAATCTTTCATGTATTGATTACTGTGGAAGGCTCATGGAGGATGTAAAGGACATAAAACATTTCATCCTTCCTTCATGCTCTTCTAGTCATAAAATTTGTCTTCAAAACTATTGAAGATAAAGTGTCAGCTAATATTTAATTATAGGTCAGAAATCAAAATTTTAGAATAGAGGTTCTAAACTGGCAACCTATGGACTAAATTGACTCTTATATATATGTTTCCTGGCATAGTCATCTTGAAGATTTAAATTTAATGCCTCTGGGTTGGAAATGTGTCCTTTGCTTTACCAGTTGTTCCTTACTGCCTGATATTTTATATCAAGCACGAATCCCTCAATTATACTGCATGCCTGGCCTCTATAGGCATTTCAGACTGCGATCTCACTTTTAGAATGTATGTATTCACGTTTTTAAAATTAGTAAAATTATCTTTAAAAAAATTGTATGTATCAAATTAGTTTGCAGAGTCTTCAAGGATCTTAAATAATGATCATTATAATTTTTATTTTAAAGTCAATATTCCATATATTCAATCACTCAGATTCAATCAAGAGCTAAAAGCTCACAATCTAGAGTTGAAGGAGTCAGAACACTTGGGTTCCACTTCATGTTATTCTGTTGGATTGGCCCAAATTCCCTAGTCTAGTTACACCAGTTATATATTTTTATAATGTTCAATTTATCTGTAAAATAGGAATAACAACCACAATGCCTCACTGGCCTGGTGATATATAAGAAATATTTGTGCTCAGAAGTCTGTGGGTTGGCTGGGTGATTTTGTTGATTTGAGTTGGGCTCAATGAAGCTCAACCATGTGTCTGTTGGAGGTCAAGTGGGGATAGGCTGGTCTAAGATAATCTTAGTTAAGACACTGATGTCTGACACATCAGCAGACCAACCTATGGTAGCAACTCCCAAAAGAGAGAACAGAAGAGCACAAGACTTCAAGATCTGAGCTCAAAGCTGGCATACCATCACATCATGAAACTGGTAGAAATAAGGCTCAAGGAGAGGCTAGATTCACAGGGTGGGGAAATACCATCCTTTGGTATCAAGTCACATCTGAGAGATCATATCACAAAGAGGGATAGAAAATTGAGGCCATTTTAAAAATCAATCTACTTTAGTAGCATTTTAAAATATTTTTTTAAATATACCATAAGATCCTCTGAAATAATTAATACCCTCAGCCAATTTCTTAGGAATGCTTTCACATTTAATGTTTCCTCGGGGTCTGAGGATTCATGTTCTAAGAATATTTTTGAGATTTATAACTTTGAACATCATATAATACAAAGACTGAAGAGGCTAAAAAAAAACAATAATTTAAATTTAGTGAAAGAACTAGAAATATGTATTTTTACAGCTACCATTCTGATTATTCTTAAACCTTATTTTTTTTTCTTTTTGTTTTTCTTTTCTTTTGTTGTTAAGGTTCTCTCTTATCTGGAATATAATAATAATTCCTAAGAGCTTCCCCTGCTTCCAGTCTGGAAACCCTCCAACACACCTTGCTCACAAACTGCCAAAATGACCATTTAAAAAAAATATCTAATCATATAACTCTACTCTGTAAAACCCTTCAATAATTTCCTTATACCGGGGCACCTGGTTGGCTCAATGGGTTAAAGCCTCTGCCTTCAGCTCAGGTCATGATCCCAGGGTCCTGGGATCGAGCCCCGCATCGGGCTCTCTGCTCCGTGAAAAGCCTGCTTCCTCCTCTCTCTCTCTCTCTGCCTGCCTTTCCGCCTACTTGTGATATCTCTCTCTGTCAAATAAATAAATAAAATCTTTAAAAAATAATAATAATAATTTCCTTATACCCTCAGGATAAAGTCCAAATCCTTGGTTCAGCACCACACATGCACATGCATCACATACCACCCAGAACATGTTTTCTTCCCATTTCTAACCTCATCTCTTACCTCCACACACTCCTTGTGTTCTAACTGCACCTCAACATTCTAAGAATGTACTGTGTTGCTTCATATCTTTGAGTCTTTGAAATCCTAGTTGTGTATGACATTGATGAAGATTTAAAAGATAATTAAGGTGTAAAAAACACACTTAAATACACTATGGTAAGAGTCTAAACTATTGCCAACTTTCTGGAAAATATCAAAATCTTTATTTAATATTAAAAAATACAGTATTTCCATGTTAAGGGAAAAACATATTAATCTTTAATTTTCCTTCTTCAATTTCTATTCCAAAGTTGAATATTAGAATAAGAATGAGAGAGGTGCCTGGGTTGCTCAGTCTTTAAACATCTGCCTTTCCCTCTCAGGTCATGGAGCCCACATTGGGCTTCCTCCTCAGTGGAAAGCCTGCTTGTCCATCTCCCACTCTCCCTGCTCATGTTCCTTCTCTCACTGTCTCTCTCTCTCCCCCTCAGTCAAATAAATAAATAAAATAAAATAAAATAAAATAAAAAGAATGAGAACCAGGAAGTGAAATTTAACAGAAATTTACTGGCAAGAAACATCATTAAGTAAGTAAGATCCTAAGTAATATCATATATCATATTAATATATCCCATATATTAATATCACATATTATATATATTGATATCACATATTAATATATATTAATATATGTCATATATATTACATATCATATATATCTCATATATTATTATCATATAGCCTAAAAATCCAGAAACACGCATTTATAACCACTGAAATTTAAAGTCTTTTTCCTAAGAGTGAAGGTTTTCTTTCAGCATTCCTTCTAAGCTTCGGAACATATATTAAAAGAAAACTAAAAGCTTGTAACCTACATGAGAAAGAACTGGCTCAAAAAGGCAAGCTATTACTAGAGATGGCCTTCGAGCAATCCTGTACCTCTTTGGGCCCTCATTAAAGTTTATTTTTTGTAAGATACACATTGAAGGTCAGTCTGCTATACTGAGTAAATTGAATGTGAGTACTCCTTTGAGTTTGGTTGTGAGGAAGACTTGGACCACTCCCAACAATGAAAAAAGCTCACTGTTCTTGAAAGTGAAAAGAATGCTGCGAGCATTTTAGTGAAGTTTACAGTTTTGCTATCAAGTCCCTTCTGATGGGTCAGGTGGAGAGCACAAGCTGAAAAAGGGTGAGTGATAAACAGATGATGGACCAATATGACCAGAGTGTTCAGAGAGACAGGCAGTGAGGCATATGCTGACCCCCTAGTTCACTGCATACAAATCTGTGTGTCATCAGCTAAATGGGGGAGAAAAAGAGCTGACTCTGCCTGCCTTTTGGAAATGACCCTGCACATCCTCATTCACCCACCTCATGGGCTGACCTACTTACCAATCCTTAAAACATGTCTCTTAAATGAAGCCTTTGGATGATGCACTAACATAAGCCACATTTAAGTAAGGTTTCTTCCAAAGTTTATCCCAAGCAAATAGAAATAAACTGCAGACCAACAACTGGCATTGAGTTTTTTCTATGTTTTCATAGTTTTATTATGCACTTTTCATAAATATAACTAAATGATTCATGTCAAGCTTACAAACAAATACAATCTGGCTATGAAGTGTGGGTATTGGAGACAGATACTTATTAACAAAGAACTAATTTTTTACTGTTAGCTAATGTGTTCAGTAGACTTGAGAACTAGAAGTTAGCCCAGGAACTAAATGTGAGTAGCAAATTCCTTAACTAGAACCTAACTTCAGATACCCACAAAGAAAATCACATACCAATTAAATGGCAAGTGTTAGTTTTATGAAAGAATATCAAAAGAGGGAAATAAAACTCCTTTCTACTCTCAGAAAAATGCACCAGCACATATAGACACTGACCTAAAATAGCATGAATTTTATTTAATAAATCATAGAATGGTGTTTTAGGGGAAAAAAGTAAAATCTATTTTTCCATGCATATTTTATTTTTTTAATTTTTTTTATTATCATCTCTATTTTTTGGAATAAAATATATTGTTTCATTACTAGTACAATTTAGGAGTCATGTGATTTTTTTTAAATTAGGATGATAATCTATTATGTATCATTTTTTTAAAAAAATATTTTATTTATTTATCAGAGAGAGAGGGGGGAGAGAGCAAGCACAGGCAGACAGAATGGCAGGCAGAGGCAGAGGGAGAAGCAGGCTCCCTGCCGAGCAAGGAGCCCGATATGGGACTCGATCCCAGGACGCCGGGATCATGACCTGAGCCGAAGGCAGCTGCTTAACCAACTGAGCCACCCAGGCGTCCCATCTATTATGTATCTTAACTGGAGTTGAAAACAGAGCCATTCCCAAAGCCTTAACAAATATTCCATAAACTTGAGCAAAGCAGATGACCTCAGCTTACTTACTTTAGCTGCAGTGTGTTTTTCTCCATTTCTGAATTGGAGATTGTGTCTTTATCTCATATAAGGAAAAATAGTATCATTTAAAAATTATTTGAATGGGATAAAAGCTTACAAACTAAACTAGGAAAATACATTCTTCTAGATATAATGTTTGCTATTTTCAATACTTGAACACAAATATAGGACTCTACTATTTCCCAGGGTGGTAGGCAGAATTCTAAAATGATCCCCAAGATTCCCACATCCTAGTGCATAAACACCCTGTACAACCCCTTTGAGTGGGAACGGACCTATTAATATGATAGGATATCACTCCTGTAACTAGGTTATGCTATCTGGAAAAAAGTGAAGGGATTTTACGTATGTGATTAAGCCCCATGGGTTACTTTAAGTTCATTAAAGAGATCATCCTAGGTGGGCCTAACCTAGTCAGGTAAGGCTTTTATTTAAAAAATGGAGAGTCTTGGGAGAAGGGGGTGGGATTATGGACATTGGGGAGGGTATGTGCTTTGGTGAGTGCTGTGAAGTGTGTAAACCTGGTGATTCACAGACCTGTACCCCTGGGTAAAAAATATATGTTTATAAAAAATAAAAAATTTAAAAAAAAAAGGAGAGTCTAGAGATGAGAAACAGGAGAAATGAGGGATGCCTGGGTGGCTCAGCCGGTTAAGCATCTGCTTTCAGCTCAGGTCATGATCTCAGTATCCTGGGACTGGGTCCCACATTGGGCTCCCTGCTCCATGGGGAGCCTGCTTTTCCCTCTCCCACTGCTGCTCTCCCTCTCTCTCTGTCAAATAAATAAACAAAATCTTAAAAAAAAAAAAAAAAAAAAAAAAAAACAGGAGAAATGAGAGGGGTTCTTCAGCCATGATGTGATTTCCATGTGGAGAGAGATGTCTCCTGGGAGCTGAATTCCACTGTCCTACAACTGCAAGAAACTGAATTCTGCCTGGAACCTGAATGAGCTTTGAATGGTACTCCAAATCTGACATGAGATTATAGCCCCAGCTAACACATAATTTTAACTGAGTGACCTAAACAAAGCTATTTCATACCTGGACTCCTAACTGTGAAACTGTGAAATAATAATATTTTTTGAGGTTACTAAGTTTATAAGTAGTGTATTATGGAGCATTAAAGACTAACGCAACCAATAAGCTATTGGTCAGGTTTTATGGTATATTCTCAAGTAGAAAGGACCTTAAAAGTCACCTAGTCCAACTATTTACCCAAGTAGAAACATACATACTTTCCTGATTAGAGAAATTAATTAATCTTTCCTCATTTCTTTCACTACATCCTTTACATTACATTGAAGGACTGTGTGTAGCTTCTAGAAACTGATCTCATAATCTATTCATTTCCTCAGACAGCCTTTACATGCTTACTTATGTGGCTAGAACCAACATGGGCAGAAATCATTATGATGCTGAAAGTGGTCCACTTAGCAATGCACATGGCTACATGGAGCTTAGTTAAAATTAACTGGTCCAAAAACAGGTTTGAGATTTAGCCATCTAAATTAGCTCATTAGGATGTGAACCACTGACCAGGATCAAAAAACTGAATGTGGACATATTCTAGACAGTCAATTCTAAATGGAAGAGAATTTATAAATTTATAAACATATAAGTGTTTATAAACATAACTTTGAAATGGGATTCTGAAGATTTAGATATGGATTCTATCTCCAAGACTAATTCATCATGTCATTTTATATAAGGTCTGAACTTCCATATATAATTTGTGAAGTTATGTTAATTATTAGAGAAACTCTAATGGCTCTTCTAGCAGAAATGTTCTAAGATCATGTTGGTTCACTCCTTTAAGTAAGGCTGAGCCTGCCCTACTTATGATGATTGTTTCAGTCTTCAGATGATTGCTTTGTTCTACCACATGAAAATTCTTGTATTTCCTCTAAATGAAGAATAGCAATGATGAACACTACTCACAGATATGGCATAGTAAAATCTTTGCCATCTACCCAACTAGTTCACAGTAGAAAGAAAAGATGGGAGGATATGAAGGAGAGGGACAGAGAGCACTAACATGAGTGAGAGAAGATAGGATAAAGAGTAGATAGGTTGTAGAAAGAAATTACAAATGTTATAGGCATTGATTACCAATTTCTGTAACCTCCCTTCTTCCCAGAAAAGGAATTCCAGAGAAAAATTAGTCAAGAGTTCCATATAAGGGGTCTTTATGTAGATCCCAGAATCTAAAAGAACAAACAACAAAAAATTAGGAACCAGCCTCTAGCCTACCTATAATATGAATTCAGAATGTCTCTAGAAACAACTATAGAATACACTGAATCTTTAAGGCATCTCATATTTCCCTTACAAAACTCTATGCAGATTAGAGAGGAAGTAGTCTCTGTGAGGTGCCCTGCAATTATGATATCACTAAGATCCTATAAGATGGAGTAAATGTTTAATAATGTTCTGCATTATCTAGAACCTTGCTGCATAAAATATCAGTTCCCATTAAGTGCTTTTCAAATCCTACTAGGAACACTGTATGTTCTAATAAGAGATTTTAAAATAATACCACCCAGAAAAAAATAATTCAACCACCTGTTCCTTTTAAACATCAGTAAATACATATTTAAAAATCTTAAAATAAATTGGCAATGGATGCATAGGGACCCATGTAATAACTATAATGTCCCTTAAAGAAATCCTATCCAGGAATTGGATCTAGGGTATGTGAATCAAAAGCATACTACCTGGATCTTTCACAGGCATTAATTTAAAATGATCTGGTAACTAAAAGGGAAACAAATGTATTCTTATTAACAAATGTTTCCATATCAAGTCCATGGAAGACATGATTCGTACATATATATGTGTAGCATTCTTATTAGGATAAATAAATGGCAAAGGGTGAGTTTAGGCACAGATTTTAACAATATTATGAAGAACTAAGACAAAAATTTTTGAATTTTATAGTGCTAATCAAAAAATAATTCAGTAGAAGGAAAGCCGTTATTTCCGTCAGATTTCACCTAGCTTTCCATAGAAGATAAAAGTAAGTGCTATATTGAGAAACTCTTTTGTGGAAGAAAGTGCTAAATCTCCAATTACATCTCAGAAAGAAAAAAAATCTCAATAGTCACTCATCATAGAAAATGACACGTATTTTGAGATCAAGAGGTAGCCACCTGCCTGGTACATAGAGTGCAAGAAAGATTAAAAAAAAAAAAACTATCCTATAGTCTGTGATAATATAAGTTTGATAAGAAAAATGATAGGGAAGATTAATACATAGCTTAGCTGCATGCACATAGTTAAAATTAATGGCCTTCAGAGTTCTTTTCTGACTCTACCATGAGTGTCAAAAAAAAGTCCTTTTGAAATTTTTAAGGTTTCATGTTGCATTTGGGGGGTCACAAGGTAAAAATCAATTATGAAATAGTTTTGCAGGTTTTTAAAAATTTTTGTATGGTAAAAATTACATGTACCTGTGCATACACATATATGTGTGTAAGCATATATGTATGTATACATATATAATTTTCTATGAAATGCTTACACCTTTCATATGCCCAGTCTTTTAATCTTTATGGTATTAAGCTTTGAATAACATTGTAACTAAAATTCAGAGTTCTACCTATGAAATACTTCCTTCTCAGAGACATAGAAACCCAATGCCAAAGAAAGATAAACCACAGGAAAACTAGAGGATAGAAAGCTGTTTTGAAAGCAAAATTTAAAGTTCCATACAGGACTTCTTGGGAAGACAGCAGAGAAGGAGGAATTTAAGCTTACCCTGTCCCAGGGATACAACTAGATAACAACCACATCAGTGTAAATAACCCAGAAAATGACCTGAAGACTGTCAGGATAAACTCTCCACAGCTTAATATAGAGAGAGACCACATCAAAGGGGGTAGAAAGGATGAAGACACAGTTAGGAGCTAAAGGGACTGCAGACTGTCCCCAATAAGGAGGGAACACATGGGCATGGAAGAGAAAAAGAAACAGACTCACACCAGGGAGCACACACAGGGAAGATGAGTCCCCATAACATTTGGCTTTGACAACCAGAGGGAGAGGAAATATTTTTATAAGTTCTTACAATCAGCAGGGCTTAAAACCTGAAACATTAAAAATCAGCTGGCTGGTGGGAAAGCTGGGAGGATAAGAGTAAATGGAATCCCCCTCATCTCCTCAAAGAGACAGCACAAAAACAGCCTCCTTGAAATATAACATAGAAGCAGCACTTCAAAACACACCTAGAGTAAATAGGAAGGAGATATGTTTAATAATCTCAGAATATGTGCTGGAGTGGCAGGTATCATTGGAAGACTTCTCCAAAGGAGCTGGTGGGCACCATTTACCTCCCCTGCTCTCCAACATAAACACATAGACACCTGTGGGCAGTAGTAGCACTAATACTCCCTATCTTACTTGGTAATAGCATACCCCACCCTCATGTTCCCCTATGGATATATCCTGTCCAGTAAGGCCTCCACTTCAAATTCTTTCCCATAGCATACTTGCACAAACCTTGCTAATACCACACATTGCCTATGAGGTCTTTCACTGTTTTCTCAAGTCCAGTGAGTATTGTTACGGCCATTACTTTAAATCCTCTATCAGGCACATTACTTATCTTGGATTTGTTAAGTTTTTTGTTCTGTTTTTTCACTTGGGACATAGTCCTCTTTCTCTTCATTTTGCCTATGTGGTCCTGCAGATTCTCCAGCTCCAACCAACATGCCTGCATCTCAGCCAGCTACGGGTCCCCTCCCTGCCAGCACAATGCTGCACTGCATGCCCAGCCCCAAATTCTGCTGCCGTCTCTGCATCTCTGGAAAATACCTGTTCTGACTCAACTTAAGCTCAAGGTAGCCCCAAACTGGCCTGTGAACAAAACAGGGACCAAACACTTCCCACAACAGGCAAAAGATCTATTGAAGATTACTGGACTGAAGGCAAAGGCAGCTTAGTTAGAACCATAGTGCACATACAACATATATGGGAGATATCCCTGAAGAACCAGATTCTGGTGAAAAAGGGACACCGCACTGTAGGGCACTAGAGGACCCATTCTTCATAAGGCCACCCTTTTCTTTTCCTTTAAAAAAAATATATTTTACTTATTTATTGAGAGAGAGGACAACACAAGCAGGAGAAGTAGCAGAGACAGAAACAGCCTCTCCACTGAGCAGGGAGCCCACTGTGGGGTTTAATCCCAGGACCTTGGGATCATGACATGAGCCAACATCAGACACCTAACCTACTGAGCCAACCAGGTGCTCCCTTAAGGCCACTCTTTAAAGAGCAGGAAACATAGCTGACTTTCCTAATATAGAAACAGACACAGAGAGTTAGACAAAATGAAGAGAAAGAGGACTATGTCCCAAGTGAAAAAACAGAACAAAAAACTTAACAAATCCAAGATAAGTAATGTGCCTGATAGAGGATTTAAAGTAATGGCCGTAACAATACTCACTGGACTTGAGAAAACAGTGAAAGACCTCATTGAGACCCTCAACAAAGTGATAGAAAACATAAACAAACAAACAAACAAACAAAACAGGGGAACCTGGGTGGCACAGTCAGTTGAGTATCTGACTCTTGGCTTCAGCTCAAGTCATGATCTCAGGGTCCTGGGATTGAGCCTTACATCAGGCTCCACACTTAATGTGGAATCTGCTTGGATTCTCTCTTCCTCTTGCTCTGCCCTTCCCCACTGTGCTAACTTTCTCTTTAAAAAAAAAAAAAAAAAGGGTGGGGGCGCCTGGGTGGCTCAGTGGGTAAAGCCGCTGCCTTCGGCTCAGCTCATGGTCTCAGGGTCCTGGGATCGAGTCCCACATCGGGCTCTCTGCTCAGCAGGGAGCCTGCTTCCTCCTCTCTCTCTCTCTGCCTGCCTCTCCATCTACTTGTGATTTTTCTCTGTCAAATAAATAAAATCTTTAAAAAAAAAAAAACAAGAACAATCAAGATGAAAAACCTAATAACTAAAATTAGAAATACACTAGATGGAATAAATAGTACACTAGAGGAAGCAGAAGAAGACTTGAAGGAGAGTAAATGCTGCCTACCATGGACTTCTTTCAGCCTTAAAGACACATGACAATTGAAAGTGAAGGGATGAAAAATCATTTTATCATCCAAATGGAAGTGAAATACTTATATTCAATAAGTATTGAATACTTATAGAATACTTATAGCAATACTTATATTCAACAAAACAGACTTTAAAAGAAAGACTGTAACAAGAGCAAGAGACAAGGACACTATATAATCATAAAAGGAACAAACCAGTAAGAATATATAACAATTTTAAATATTTATGCACTCAACATGGAAGCACCCAAATACATGAAACAGCTAATAACAAACATAAAGGAAGTAATGTTTGATGAACAGATCATTCAAATAGAAAATCAACAAGGAAACAGTGGCTTTGAATGATACATTGGGCCAGATGGATCTAACAGATACATTCAGAACATTCTATACTAAAATAGCAGAATACACATTCTTCTTGAGTGCAAATGAAACAGCCACCAGAATAGATCACTTATTAAGCCATAAAACAAGTCTCAATAAATTAAAAGAGACGAAAGTCATACCATGAATCTTTTCTGACCATAAGAAATCAACCACAAGAAAAAAATCTGGAAAAAATACAAGTACATGGAAATTAAATAAATAGCATGCTACTAAACAATGAATGGGTCAAACAATAAATAAAGAGGAAATCAAAAATACATGAATATAAATCAAAATAAAAACACAGCAGTCCCAAATCTTTGGGATGTAGCAAAAGCTGTTCTACAAGGGAAGTGTATAGCAATACAGGCCTAACTCAAGAAGCAAGAAAAGTCTCAAATAAAAACTTAGTTTTACATCTAAAGGAGCAAGAAAAAGTAGAACAAACAAAACCTAAAGTCTGTAGAAGGAAGGAAATAATTGAGATTAGAGCAGAAATAAATGAAATAGAAACTAAAAAACACAGAATAAATCAATGAAACCAGGCACTGATTATTAGAAAAGATCAACAAAATTGATAAACCTTTAGCCAGACTCACAAAACAAAAACAAAAACAAACAAACAAAAACAGAGAAAGAGAAACAGAGAGCAGAGGAGGACTCAAATAAACAAAATCAGAAATGAAAGAAGAGAAATAATCTACACCAGAGAAATCAAACAATTTTAAGAGAATATTACAAAAAATTATATGCCAACAAAACTGGACAATCCATAAGAAATGAACAAATTCCCAGAAACAGATAATCTCCCAAAACTGAATCAGAAGGAAAAAGAAAATTTTAAACACCAATTACCAGCAATAAAATTGAATGAGCAATCCAAAACTCCCAACAAACAAAAGTCCAAGGCCACATGGCTTCCCGAGTAAATTCTACCAAACACTTAAAGAAGAGTTAGTACCAGTGAACATGATCCATCACATGAACAAGAGAAAGGTTAAAAACCATATGATTGTTTTAATAGATATAGGAAAAATATTTGACAAAATACAGCATCTATTCATGATGAAAACCCTCAACAAAGTAGGTTTAGAGAGAACATACCTCAACACAAGAAAAGCCTTATATGAAAACCCATAGGTAACACCATACTCAAAAGTGAAAAACTGAAAAATTTCCCACTAGGATAAGGAACAATCTTGGGGAGGGGGGGTGCCTGGGAGGCTCAGTTGGTTAAGCATCTGCCTTTGGCTCAGGTCATGATTCCAGGATCCTGGGATCAAGCCCCGCATCAGGCTTCTGGGATTGAGCCCTGCGTCAGGCTCCTTGCTCAGCCGGGGAAGCCTGTTGCTCTCTCTCCCTTTACCACTCTCCTTGCTTGTGCTCTCCCTCTCTTTTTATCTCTTTCTCGCTCCCAAATATATAAGTAAAGAATATTTATTTATTTTTATTTTTTATTTTTTTTATTATGTTCTAACCTTTTCGACATTGACTGCAGCTACATCTTTGAAGACATGTCTCTAAAGACAAGGGGAAAAAAAGCAAAAATGAACTTTTGGAACTTCATCAAGATAAAAAGCCTTTGCACAGTAAAGGAAGCAGTCAACAAAACTACAAGGCAACACACGGAATGGGAGAAGGTATTTGCAAATGACATTACAGACCAAGGGCTGGTATTCAAGATCTATAAAGAACTTCTCAAACTCAACACCCAAAAAACAAATACTCCAGTCAATAAATGGGCAGAAGTAAAAAAAATTACAAAAAAAAGAAGAAAGAAAGAAAAGAAAGGGAACAAGACAAGGATGTCCGACTCTCACCACTTCTATGCAATATAATACTGGAAGCCCTTGCCATGGCAATCAGACGACAAAAAGAAATAAAAGCATTCAAATCAGTGAGAAAGAAGTTAAACTTTCACTATTTGCAGAAGACATGATACTTTATATAGAAAACCCTAGAGACTCCACCAAAAAACTGCTAGAACTGATAAATGAATTCAGTAATATCATAGAATACAAAGTCAATATAGAGAAATCTGTTACATTCTATACACTAATGTATAGAGTATGTATATAGTGTATATATATGTGTGTGTGTGTGTATAATAGTAGCTCAAAGAGAAATTAAGAAAATAATCACTTTTATAATTGCTCCAAAAAATTATAAACTATCTAAGAATAAACTTAACTAAGGAGGTAAAAGACCTGTAATCTGAAAACTGTAAGACACTGATGAGAGAAACTGACAACACAAAGAAATGGAAAGATATTCCATGCTCACGGATTATAAGAACAAATACTGTTAAAATGTCCATACTAATGAAATCCCTATCAAAATACCAATAGCATTCTTCACAGAACTAAAACAAATAATCTTAAACTTTGTATGGAATCACAAAAACCCCCAAATAGCCAAAGCAGTCTTGAAAAAGAAAAACAAAACTGGAGGTATCACAATCCCAAATTTCAAGATATACAGAGCCGTAGTAATCAAAACAGTATCATACTGGCACAAAAACAAACATATAGATCAACAGAACAGAATAGAGAGCCCAGATATAGACCCGCAAGTATATGGTTAATTAATATTTGACTAAGGAGGCAAGAAGATGCAATGGAAAAAAGACAGTCTCTTCAACAAATGGTGTTGGGAAAACTGGACAGCTACATGCAAAATAAGGAAATAGGACCACTTCTTTACACCATACACAAAATTAAACTCAAAATGGATTAAGAACCTAAACCATACAAGAAGATGTAACAATTATAAATATTTATGTATCCAACATGGGAGCACCCAAATATATAAAATGACTAATAATAAACACAAAGGAAGTAATCAATAGTAGTACAATAATAGCAGGAGGGCTTTAAAATCCTGAAACCATACAAATCCTAGGAAATTGGCAGTAATAAACAGAGGCAGTAATCTTTCTGACTGGCAATAATTTATCTGACATCTAACAACATTTTTCTAGCTATGTCGCCTGAGGCAAGGGAAACAAAAGCAAAATTAAACTCTTGGGACTACATCAAAATAAAAAGCTTCTGTGCAGCAAAAGAAACAATCAACAAAACTAAAAGACAACCTTCTGAATGGGAAAAGGTATTTGCAAATGACATATCCAGTAAGAAGTTAGTAATCAGAATATATAAAGAACTTATAGGACTCAATGCCAAAAACCAAAAAATCCCATTAAAAATGGTAATTTTTATCTTTCTCTGCTTGGCTTATTTCACTTAGCATAATACCCTCCAGTTCCATCCATGTCAGTGTAAATAGTGGGTATTCATCATTTCTGACGGCTGAGTAATATTCCATTGTATATATGAACCACATCTCCTTTATCCACTCATTTGTTGAAGAACACCTTGGCTCCTTCCATAGTCTGGTTATTGTGGACATTTATGATATGTACATTGGGGTGCACGTGCCCCTTCTGGGGTAGGGAAGGATAACTGAATGGGAAGAAATCAGAGAGTGAGACAAATCATGAGAGACACTAAACTCTGGGAAACAAACTGAAGGTTACAGAAGGGAGGGGGTGGAGGGATGGGGTAACTGAGTGATGGGCATTACGGAGGGTCCATAATGTGATGAGCAATGGGTGTTAATACGCAACCAATGAATCATTGAACACTACATCAAAAACTAAAGATGTACTATATTTGGCTATCTGCATATATAATAAAACAACCTAAAATGACTGTGAGTGACCATCTTAAAATAAAGGGATAGAGAAAGGCAGATACCATATAGTTTCACGCATGCAGAATTTAAGTAACAGAACAAATAAACAAAGATAAAGGAGACAAACCAGAAAAAGAGACTCTTAACTATAGAGAACAAACTGATAGTTCCCAGAGAGGAGACAGGTGGGTGGAGATGGATGAAATAGGTGATGGAGATGAAGAGTATATCGGGGCGCCTGGGTGACTCAGTGGGTTAAAGCCTCTGCCTTCAGCTCAGGTCATGATCCCAGGGTCCCGGGATCAAGCCCCACATCATCATCATCATCATCATCAGGCTTTCTGCTCAGCAGGGAGCCTGCTTCCTCCTCTCTCTCTGCCTGCTTCTCTGCCTACTTGTGATCTCTGTCTGTCAAATAAATAAATAAAATCTTAAAAAAAAAAAAAGAGTATACTTACCACCATGAGCACTTAGTACAGAATTCCTAAATCACTGTATTATACATGTGAAACTATTATAACACTGTATGTTAACTCCACTGAAATTAAAAAGTATAAATAAATATAGATCTACAAACATATCTACATGCACACATACCTCAATGTCACACAGACACCCGACAGGGAAAGAAAGTAAACATTGTAAAAATGTAGCAGAAACAAAATGAAGATGATATTTCCTCCTAAAAAATCTGAACTCTAGGAAAAATACAGAGAAATCTGGGGACTGAATGGCAAGGATTAGCTGTTCCTAAAACACACTTCCTTGCCAGTAGAGAACCATCTGTAAATGAATAGAATTATTGATGAGTCACAGGCCCAAGCTCTTGATTGAAACTTACTTGAAGTATGAAAAAATAGTTTTGTGACTTATTGCAAAACCCACTTTAACCTTACACACATGTACAGTTGTTCCTCATTTGCAAGGTATGTTCATTCTTTTGATACTTATCAAGTAAGTGCTGATTTATTTACTATATTGACAGGGAATGTTACTCAAGAAAAACTCATTGAAAAGGAAAAGGTTAGCAACAAAGTATAGAGTATAGGATCCTTTGTGGAAAGGAAGCAGAGCATCCATTGAAATGTACATAGACTATCCCAGGAAAAATTCATGAAAAACTAGGAGGCAACTAATACATTTGGTATTCTGATCTAATGCTTTACCATAAGCACATATTATTTTTTTAAAACAAATAAAAATAAATAACAATGGTATGTACTTGCCATCTGTGACAAGTGGTGGGGATTACAAAGAAAGCAGAGTATATAGAGCCACTCCACATACAACTGTAGAATTATATCCCCTATTACCAAGGTGAACGAGGCAGAAAAGGCGTCTAGATTTAGTTGTAGTTGCATCATAGCAAGCCATTACATCACTAGGTCTTCACCAGGTGCTTGACAGCCCTGAATGCTGAAGTGATGACCCCTGAACACTTACACACATCATCGATCTCATTCTCACAATGGCCCTGCCTGGCTGATATTCTTTTCTGCCTTTTAAACTGAAGTTTGGTGAGGTAAAGACACTTGCCCAAGGTCTCACAGATCCCAAGTAGCAAAGTGAGGAAGAACCACTCAGGGTATGTGGCCCCTAGCAACATGCTCCCCTGTGCTCAATAGTTGAGGATGCAAATATGAGAAGCAGGATGATAACAAAAGCAAGGATGGCAGCTGACAGCCTACAGGCTGGAGGGGATACAGAAGGCAATTTCAGAGCTGTATCATTCATCCTTCAGCTCTCTGATGGGGCTCCAGAGCTAGTGCTCATGGTTAAAAGCAATGAAGTATGTTACACTGCATTAGTTTCCTACTGTTGCTGTGATGAATTATCACAAGTTTGGTGGCTGAAATCAACACACATTTGTCTTATATTTCTAGAGGTCAGTCCAAAATGAATCTCGTCAGGCTAAACTCAAGGTGTGAGCAGGGATATATTTGTCCCAGAGGCTCTAGGGAAGAACCCATTTTCTTCCTAGGCTTACAGCCCCATTTCATCTCTGAAGGCAGCAATGGTCAGAAAGAAGTCTTTCCCCTGCTGCATAACTCTGACACCAACTCTCCTCCTTCCTGATTCCTCTTGGCATTGCTTTGGGCCCACTTGGATAATCCAGGATAATTTCTTTATCTTAAAATCAGCTGATGAACAACTTTAATTCTATCAGCAGCCTTATTTCTCCCTTGCTACAAAAATAATATACTTAACAGGTTCCAGGGATTAGAATATGGACAGCTTCAAGAAGCCACTATTCTGCTTACCAGATAGACTTTTTAGGAAAATTTTTCAACAATAATATTAAAATGAAGTGGCTCTGGGGGGCACCTGGGTGGATCAGTTGGTTAAATGTCTGACTGTTGATCTCGGCTCAGATCTTGATTTCAGGGTCATGCAAGCTCCACCTGGAGTCCACGTTGGGTGTGGAGCCTACTTAAAAAAAAAAAAAAAAAGTGGCTTTGGCATTTTAATTTCTACAAAATTTATATATATGGTAGCTTGATATTCCTGGGGATAAATGCATTCCTCTCCTTGGAAGTTAGTTTATTTCAAAAAGAAAAGTCATATTGTATACATAAGTACTTACACATTTAGGAGTCCGGATAAATTACATAAATCATTAAAAACAGTAATATGCAACTGTGTTGTAAATTTTTAACTTCACACTTCCCTGCTTCTTCAACATCCCACAAATAGGTTGTGAGTGCCCTGCCGGATGACCAGCCGGCTAACCCCTGACACAAGTTCCCCTTCTTGCCTGTCCTGATTATGGCATAGTAATACTCAAACACAATAATGAACCCCCCCTCCCGTCTTTTACATATGTACTCCCCTGACCCTCCCCCTCGCCAAACGCACCTGCTCTGTAATAAAGGTACTTTCTCTGGGCTCACTTTTTCACAACTCCCCACCTCCTTGCTTGAGCCCCCTCCCTTGGCCTCTCCCCATGTGGCCTCCTATGTGGTGCAATGCTTCTCTCTTCTAGGACCTGTGAGCATGATGAATCTTCTAATTTCTTATCCTTCTCCAAGAGTAATTCCCACAAACATGTTGCAGTGATTCTAAAAGAACTCACAGGGGATCTTACTCTCCCACTTATACAGTGACTACTTTATAACTTGCTTATAATGTTCATAATATTTAGTACAAGAATTCATGAAATAACCGGTACCAATCTTGTAACTTTGTATATAATTTTACCTTTCTATGTATATCAGACATATTCATGTGGCTGAGAAGGCCCTGCCAGGCTCATCCACCATGAATGCTCCACAGGTCCACAGCTGTCATTTACATATCCCCGTGTCCCCACATCATCAGTCTAAGACTTACCTTCTAACATCCCCTTACTAGCCCCAGCAAATCCAACAGTTTTCACATATGTAGTAAAGGAGATCAAATATTTTAAGTGCCCAACTGGTCTATAGTTCCAAATTTAGTTAACTGGCCATCTGCCCTTATAGCCATCTGCTGAAAAGCCAAATGGCGCCAAAGAAAAAAGAAGAATCTGACTAGTAGAAAAATTATAGAATCCTTAAAGACTCTAGATTCTATTAGAAATAGTAATTGAAATTATGTTTAAAGACATAATAAAATCTAATAAAATCACCCAAACTTGTATTTTTCTAAGAATACTGTTGACTAAAGAAATGGCAGATGATTGATTCCAAAACAGGTGAAAGAAAAATATCTACCTTGAGAATTTAGTGCATATGTGTATGTATGCATAGTCTAGTTGCAGCAGGTTTGCCCAAACACTAAGTTATGCAGCAAATCATAGTTTGTCAGGTGTGGCATTGGGTAGCTTACAGTTATTAGTTTTGGTTCAATGCTTGTAGCCTTAGGAACATAGGCGTAACATTCTATGCACATTTGAAAAGCAATTTCATAAACTTAAAATGCCAACAGTTTCCCATAAATGTTGCTATGATTATTTTAAATCATCTAATAATATTCCAGGAAAAAAAGTGATTTAACTGTGTTATGCCCAAGTTCATTTCACAGAAAACGACAGCTTGTCCCAGAGCTGGGAGATTTTTTTCTTTGTTTTTTTTTTTTTTTAAATCAAGATGTCTATTGTAGTTCAATTGTTAATATGGTTTTCAAGAAGTCGTCTTTAAGGAGGCATAAAAATGATTCAGTTGATTTAAAAACACTGACTAATGTCAAAGATTAATAGACCAGGGAGACATACAAAAGGTTTCTTTTGTGGACTAGAAATCTCCAACTTGATCCATTATCTACCAGCATAGGAAAGTCATAAGAGGTCATTTTATATTCAACTCAGTTACCATTTCATTGCTAGCCTGTACACCATTTCCTTCAGAACCCCTATTTTCACTAGTGATAATAATGAGAAAATATGACTTATGCAAATATGAAGAAAAGTCTGAAATAATGATCTGTTAAAGACTTTTTTTCATAAAAGAGTCAGAACTTCTGAATAAGCAAACATATTTTCCACTCCAAACAATCAAGTATGTTGTTGTTGTTGTTGGTTTATATTTTATTCTTTATACACCTGGGTTTATAGTGACAGCGGATGAAATGTATTTGGATAGCTTTTTTGTGCTGTGCATCAGGATCTCATCTACAAACTTCTTAGTACTTTCCATAGTCAGATATCCATGGGTACTAGCTGTGATACTTGAGCTTGTAGGGTTCAGAAAGCCAAAGAACATACCACTTCAGCCTTCATCTTAAGTTCACCTGTCAAGGTATACTAAGTAAACAAAATGAAGTTGCTGTTCTGTAGTTGATAAAGAATTGAGTGCTACTCCCTAAAATATTCTTCAAATTTCACTATGTATTTGGAATTTTTTCATAATAAAAATGCTGTAGAAAAAAGGACAAAATATAAGCATATTCATGTATGTAGCCCAATAGTATTCCCTAATTCTGTATCTTTGAATTTCTGAAAGTAGAGTCCTAAACCTTCTGCACCATGATCCTTAAGTTCTGGCTACTTGTACTTAATTTGTCCATGTCTCAGATCCTATCTGGTGGCATCTATGTGTCCTGCCACCCAAAATCTAAGTAAAACAAAGTTGTGAAGTTGAGTGTCTGAAAATAGGCCACCAAAAAGTTTCCTGTGCTCAAGCTGCCCCTAGTCATTAACACAGAGGCCATCAGGCTTTTGTTAAGTGCCAGCTCCCTCTGGGAGTTCCTTCACACAATCATCTAAATGTGTTTTATCCACCTGGTTCTCAGTGTGTGCTTCCTCTTCAGCTTGCCACCTACACTCCGTGCAGTCCCTACAGCACCATTCTCCAACCTTTTCCCAACTCAGTCTTCCCTTTTGAAGTGGCGCTTGTTTAAAGATTCTCTCGGGCATGTCTGTTGATTATGAGGACTTGCTCAGTGCATCTCTGATGTAGATACAAAACAGTCAGTCGTATAACCTATTTTGAGTGGTTATAGTCTGTACTTTCAAAGTGGCTGCACACAGTGGAATAGGGTACCACAAGGAAGTTAAGCCGGCCAACTGGACTATTTATTAAACATTGAACAAACATTTATTGAGACAATGATCTAACATGATGGCCTTACCAAAAACAAAAACAAACAAAAAAGCCTTGCAAAAGTATAAATTTCGACTTGTTCCTATTTTTACTTTTATGCAAGTACTAAATTCATATAGCTTTAAAAGTCTAATGGTACTATAAACCTAATAATAAAAATTAGCAGTATCCCTATCCAACACCTTCCCCTGCTTAAAATTTCCAACAAAAAGGAAACACCTCTGTCAATTCTCTTAGCTAAATAGTTTATAAGAATTATATAATAACAATTTAAGAACATATAACTTATTTTAGTGGACAAATACTTTTATGGTGTATATTATGTGCCAGGAACCTTCTAACATTAACTTATTGTTTCTTATACAAGGCAGCTACAAGGCTGCCTTTCTAGATAGGAAATTCCTACTTTCTAGATAGGAAATTGAGACAGAGAAAGGTAAGTAACTTTTGCCCAAGGTTATACAGCCAGTAAGGCATGGAGCCAAAGTCTAACCTAAGCAAGGAGGTTTAAACTCATCATTACAGCCACACCGACGTGTGTGTGTGTGTGTGTGTGTGTATTTATAAGTATATATTTATATATATATGTATATAACATATATGTGTCTCTAAGTGATCATCTTTGACTACTTTTTTTAATTATTCAATTTTTGACAATATTGATTTCCTATGATGAAAACTTAAGATAATTTTCCACATAAAATATAAATGCATGCACACACACACACATATTTCTTCCCCACCTTTCCCCAATATACTTATGATATTTTTGTGAAATTAGCATCCAGTTTACACTTTTGTAATAGCTGATTCATTCAGTGCACTTGGACTACATTTTCTTTCTTGTACAGGTTTTGTTTTTAAGATTTTGTTTTGAAAAAAATTCTGTATCTTGGACATCACATCTTGAAATACTTGATTTGTTTGTTTTGTTAGTCCTCTAAAGCAAATGATACCCCTGTGATCTTAACAGGTTTAGATTATCCCTATTTCCCAACCTTAACAGTTTTTAGAAGATTCATTAATTATATATGAAGAAGAGGTTAACCATCCAGAATCTCTACATCGTAATTGACACATACAATGCTGGTAAATAATATAGATTAAATTAAAGGGCTATATACATTGCCTTATTTTCTCCCTTTTATCAATAGATATTTCATTGCTGAACTTAATAAAATTGAAATTATGCATATTTCCCAGACTAATGCTGAGCAGGCACCTAGGAAACACTAGAATTTCCACAATTCTAGTTTGAAGAATATCCCCACCCCCACCCTCAATATCACAGGGAGAAGCCCCAGAATGCTTGGAAAGAACAACTAACAAGCACTTACCTCCTTTCACTTTTACCCTCCCACCAACAAAAAAGGCCAAATTTATTTTAATCTTATCAAGATTTGAAAGTCACAGGAAACCACAAACAAGGAGACTTACGGAGGAAAAGTCAGATAAATTTTGCATGATAACACATAAGGAAACATTACATCACTAAAATTAGAGGTACATTCAATAATTAAATATATAGTATTTTTAGCACTGATTCATGCACAGTAAGTGCCATTTGTTTTTATTTTTTTATTGTGTTATACATAAAATGCATCATTAGTTTTTGTATTTCTAAAAGAATTTCCAAATTTCTTAAAAGTTAACTGTACTATTTTAAGTATACATCATTTGAACTGGGTTTAACCTGTTTTGACAAATAAAAAAACATTTTAATGAAAATAATTATAAAATAAATCTTCAAATTTGTTGAAAAGTCCTTTGTAAATAAAGTTCTCCTTGTTTATGTTATTTATTTCCTTAAAAACTTATGTTTCAAATAATGAAAATAAACATTTAGCTAGACTGCTTCTTTAATAAATACAAATCCTGAATTGGTGAAGTCTATATTCCTAACTCCAAACTGAAATCACTACATGGTGTTAAAATAAAATATTTTAACAAGCTTGCATATCAACTATTCAATGTTTCTCGTTTCTCAAAATCACCTTTAAATTTTCAAACTGAAAGCAAAACACAAAGTAAATCTTAACTATATATTGGTAAGAAAGAAGTTGGAAAATATATTTCCAATCGTGTCAGAAATTATTAGAATTAGAAATTCCAACATTTCATTTCTAGATAATTGTTTTCTAGACTATATTATTGTAAGTACCTCACCCACTGTGGGAAAGTTTGGTAGAATTTAATCTTGTATTCAAAACCCAATCTTCCTATGGTGCAAGCTTTGAAAATATTAACATTGCCCCCCTACTATCAGCTCAACACAGTAAGAGAAAATAAACCACATGGCATAATTCATTCTGTCAGGAAGGAATCCATCAAGTCATTATAGACAGCAGAAACTCAGCAAAAAGACATGAGTAATAGATCAGGCTTAGGAACCTACAAATAAGTTTCTAATCATTGTACACAGTGCAAATTGGCATTAAAAAATAAGCAGCAGGTTTCTGACAAATAAGCCGTCTACACTTGTATTCTGTATCTTCTATACAGACTAAAACTTTTAGATATAAAGAAAGTAAATTTAACAAAATTATCAAAAAAGGAAAAAAATCGAGGATTTAATTCAATAAATTTTCAGCAACTAAACAAATAATTTTAAAGTTTAGTCATTGACTCTTCCTTCCTCAAAACTATCTAAACCTCATCCCCAAAATTAAATAGGTTTTCTACACTTCATGAACAGACACAGGCTAATGCCCAGTTCTATATCTATCCTGAGAGGAGAAGATGGTACACTCACTCGAGAGATACAATTCCAAGTTTAGATCCAGTGACCCAGCAACAGTTACAAGACTTCTGGTCATTTTGTTGCTCTAGCCCCACCCAATGTCAGGTTCAGTTTTCTTTTTAGATAACAGACTTGGGATCTGGGACACACATCTGAGTGAAGTTGCTCTGTCCTACATACAGTGGATGGGATGTTGACAAGCTTTATGATACTATGCTGCAAATTCCAGCTTGGCAATAAATGGAAGAGGCAATAGTTCAAATGTCTGTTCTATAAATTTCATGCAATTACTCTGTGGGAGACTATATATATATGTATATATATATATATATATATATATATATATATATATATACACACACATATATATATATAATTTTTTTGAGGAATTGTATGTAGTTTACCATAAAACTCATATAAAATGTAAGGATAGATAAAGAATCCACTAAAAAGTTATGAATAATGTCTCTCTACTCTATAATGTAGTAACATTATATATAAATTCACCTCAACAACTAGAAAATGGTACAACATACTTAAGATAATTTTTATTAGAAAATAGGCAGCACAGACTACAAGAAATCCACTTTAAATATAAAGTCATGAGTAAACTGAAATAAATATATAAAGAAAGATAAACAATGCAAAAAGTGGAGAGGCTGTTTTAATATCAGATGTAGAGTTAAGAATAATGACTTTTAAGTGAAGAGTAGCAATGATGAAAACTATACATAATAGAATCTTTGGCATCTACCCAGCTAGTAACCTAGGTTATGGTAGGGGGGAAAAATGTGAAGCTGAGAGAGAATAAAAAACACTAATACGAGAGAGAAAATAGGGATAAAGAGAACACAGACTGTCGAGAGGAATTACAAATGTTAGGGGCAGTGAGTACCAACTTCCCCAACCTCCTCTCTTTCTAGGAAAGGAATTACAGAGATAAGATTATTCAAGAATCCCATTAAAAAAATGTTTTTTATGTCGATTCCCAGAATCTAAGAAAGCTATAAAAAGCCTCTTGCCTACCTATAATATGAACTCATAATGCATCTCCCTAGAAACTATAGGACACACAGAATCTTTTTTCTTAAATAGGAGAAAATCAAATTTAATAGGTGTTATTAGTCCACATAGTCATGGAAATTCCAAAGGCAGTCAGGCAAAATGAGGTATATTTATGTCATTCTGAACTAACGAGAAGGGGATGGGGTCCGGGATTTCAGAGGAAAGGAATGAACTTCACAGAGTGATAAGAGGAGCAGATGTTTGGCAATTAGATGTTTCACCTACCATACATATCATTCAGATAAAATTTAACTCTGTTAATAACCCTCATTTTGGGGAAGACAGCCCTCCCCATAATTTAGATTCTTCTCTTCAAAACTTGCTCTTGAGCCTCAAAGATTTCAAGTGCTTTCAGATCAAATTAGTCTCCATGTCAAAGTAGCATATTCTTGGGGGGTGGGATGGACTGTCCTGAACACTCTCTGCTCACCCACTAATACCTGCTTGGAAGCAGGACACACAGAATCTTAAACATACCTCAGATCTCACTTAAAACCCTACCCATATTAAAGAAAAACTGTAAAACCAACATATCAAAGGGTAGAGGATGCCTTTTAAGCAGTGTTTAGAGGGAAACTTACAGCTTTATGTGATTATATTAGAAAATAAGAAAGGTCCAAAACACATTATTTAAGCTTTCACTTAATAAATGAGAAAAAGAAACCAAATTAAACAGGAAACAAGTAAAGAAAGAAATAATATAAATAAAGGCAGAAATCAAGAAATAGAAAATATACAAAAGATAAATTTATAAGACCAAGAACTAATTTTTAAAATATTCAATAAAAGTTGACAAACTTCTAGCAAGATTAATCAAGAAAAAAGAAATGGAAGATGATTTATCAATAACAGGGTGAAGAGAAGGGACATTCACTGCAGATTCTACAGTCATCAAAAAGGGCAATAAAATTATGAACAATGTCATGACACTAAATTAATAATTTATATGAAATGGAAAAATTAATTTAAAGACACAAGTTACTAAAATTGATGTAAGAAAAAGTAAATACTAAATAGTTTGATATGTATTGAAGAAATTAAAATTATAAAAGCTTGTCACAAAGAAAATCCAGGTCTATTGGAATTTATGGAAAAAATAATACAAATGTCAAATGAAATATTTGGGAAAAAAGATGAGGAGAAATTTTCCAGTTCATTTTATAAGGTCAACATTACCCTGACACCAAAAGCAGATAAAACATTTCAAGAAAAGGGCTATACAAATCAATACTGCTCTTAAAATAGAAACAAAAATCGCTTACAAAATTATAGCAATTCAAGAGGCAGCAATATATTAGACCAATTGTGGTTTATCTGCAGAATTATTAATTTAAATACTAAAAATCCATCAAGGTAATTCACTACACTAATGAGAAGGGCCATGTTTATATGCATGCAGTTTTTGACACAATTCAACAACCACCCGCTTGTGATAAAAGCTCTCCGTAAGCTATGACATCAGTAAAAACCTACAACTGACTCTATACTTAAAGATTAAAGAATAGGACCTCTCTTAAAATCAGAAATAAGACAGAGATCTATGCTCACATCACTTCTGTTTAAATTAGTCTCAAGAGCCTCACTAGTGAAATAATCTAAGAAAAGCAAGTAAAATATATTTGCTTGTAAATTTAGCAAGTCACATGACATAAAACCAATATACAAAAATCAATTACATCGTTATCTATTCAGAATTAATGCCATTCAAAATAATATCAACGATATGAAATAATTTTAAAAATTTAGTAGCTCTAGGAGTTAACACATGTGAAATTTAAGAAATAAAACAGGAGGGTAGAGGAAGGGAGAGGAAAAATAAAACAAGACAAAATCAGAGAAGGAGACAAACCATGAGACTGTTACTATAGGAAACAAACTGAGGGCTGCTGGAGGGGAGGGGAGGGGGGACATGGGGTAACAGGCATTAAGGAAAACGCATGATGTAATGAGCACTGGGTATTATATACAACTGATGAATCACTGAACTCTACCTCTGAAACTAATAATACATTATATGTTAGTTAATTGAATTTAAATAAAAATTAAATTAAAGATCGAGGAGTTAAGATGACAGAGGAGTAGAGGGACTCTAAGTTTGTCTCATTCCTCAAATACAAATAGATAGCTATCAAATCAGTTTGAACTCCCCAGAAATCAACTGGACATCTGAGAAAACAATGATGCAAATCTACAAGTAGAGAAGCAACCACCATTTGGAAGACAGAAGGTGAGAGACTTGGATCCTGTATGACATAGCTGAGGATATGGTGTGGGGAAGGGAGCCTCCTTAAGGAGGCAACCATAAAATATTATAAGCTGTAGAGTTTAAAGTAAGAACTCTTAGAAGTCTGCTACAGAGGAGAATGTCCCTGGTTTAAAGGTACTCAAATGGTGAAGTGGTGCACAATCCCATGTGTGACAATGTGGTCTGAGGATCCCTGAGGTTGCAAAAGGAATAGATGGTGCCCCAGTGCAGCAGAGTTCCCAGGGAAGCCAACTAAGAACAGTGAGACTAGGTGCCAGCTTTCTGTTCTGTGTTGCCATAAACTGTGACCTGATTCACAGCTCTGCGACTGCTTTCCTGAGAGCGGTCTCCACCTGGAGATCCTTCCAGGAGGAATAGTGCAAGTCCACATTGTGGAGTCCCCAAAATTTGGAGTTTTGAAATTCAGTCACATGCCTGAGATAAAAAAGCTCAGTCACAAATCAGCTGAACACAGAGTTTTGGAAGAAACTGGGGAAGCAAGAATGATTGATTGCTTTTCTGTGAAATCTCACTGAGGAGTTGAGGGGGTGTGAATTTCCAGCTCCAGGGCTAGAGAGCAGGGTGCAGCCATATTCATCCTGCCCATCAGAGCTTAAATCCTTTGGGGAGCAAAAGAGAGCCACCTAGTGGAGTCTGGAATGCTTAACTGAGCCCAGCCATCCTGCGCACTGGAGGCCCATTTCCATTAGTTCACCTCAGATTCACTGCAGTAGGCCCTAGCTTACAAGGCCAGAACAGATAACTGGCTCACACCAAGTTTACTGATCATAGAGGGCTGCAAAGCCTTAGCTCTTGGGGAAAATAGTATATAATATTCCTTTTTAATTTTAATTACAATATGTATATATAATTTTATATATAATAAAACATACATCTACACATATGTATGTGTAGATGTATGTTTTTCTTTCTTTCTGATTTTAGGATCTAGTTTCTTTTAACAAGGAGACCAAAAATACTCAGGATCTAGTTTGCTGTTGTTGTTGCTGTTATTGTTGTTTCTATTTTTCCCCCTCTGTTTTTTCCTGGACAAGATGACAAGATGGAGAAATTCACCCTAAAAGAAAGAACAAGAGGTAGTACACAACCAGGGATTTAATCAATACAGATATAAGGAAGATGTCTGAACTAGAATTTAGAATGATTATAAAGATACTAGCTGGGCTTGAAAAGAGCATAGAAGACTCTAGAAATTCCCTTATTTTAGAGACAAAAATTAAAATCTGACCAGGCTGAAATTAAAAATGCTATGACTGAGATACCATAAAAGCAAGGATGGACAAAGCAGAAGAATGAATCAGTGATATAGAAGATAAAATTACAGAAAATAAGGAAGCTGAAAAGAGTAAGAAAATAAAACTATTAGATCATAAAGGTAGACTTATGGAAAACAGCAATTCCATAAAGTGAAATAATATCCATATTAGAAGAGTTCCAGAAAATGAAGAAAAAAGAAACAGCAGGCTTATTTGAATGAATTATAGCTGAGAACTTTCCTAACCTAGGTAAGGAAACAGTCATTCAACTCCAAGAGCCACAGAAAACTTCCCTCAAAATCAATAAAAATAGGTCAACACCATCACATATTACAGTAAACTTGCAAATTAAAAGATACAGAGAAAATCCTGAAATCAGCTCAAAACAAGAGGTTCTTAACCTACAAGGGTAGAAACATAAGGCTGGCAACAGAACTGTCCACAGAGACATGGCAGCCTAGAAAGTACTGACATGATATATTCAACATGCTAAATGGGAAAAATATGTAGCCAAGAATACTTTATCCAGTAAGGCTGTCATTCAGAATAGAAGGAGAAATAAAAACCAAAATAAACTAGAGGAAGTTGTGTACACTAAACAGCCCTGAAAGATATATTAAAGAGGACCCTCTGAGTGGAGAGAGAGGCCAAAAGTAACAAAGACCAGAAAGGAAAAGAGACAATCTACAGGAACAGCGACTATACATGTAATACAATGACACTATACTCATATCTTTTAATAATTACTCTGAATGTAAATGGACTAAATGCTCTAATCAAAAGACATAGGGTATCAGAATAGATATAAAAAACAAGACCCACAGATATGTTGCCTATAAGAGACTCATTTTAAACCCAAAGACACTTTCAGATTGAAAGTGAGGAGGTAGAGAACCAATAATCATGCTAAGAAACATCAAGAGAAAGCTGGAGTAGCCATAATTATATCAGAAAATCTGTATTTTAAACCAAATACTATAACAAGAGATGAAGAAGGGCACTATATCATAATAAAGGTCTAGCCAACAAGAAGATCTAACAATTGTAAAATATTTATGCCCCCAACTTGGGAGTACTCAAATATATAAAACAATAACAAACATAAAGGAAGTCATTTATAATAATACAGTAATAATAGGGGACTTTAACACCACCTTCACTGAAATGGACAGATCATCTAAGCAGAAGATCACAAAGGAAACAAGGGCTTTGAATGACACACTGGATCAGATGGACTTCACAGATACAGAGCATTTCATCCCAAAGCACCAGAACACACATTCTTTTTGAGTGCACATGGAACATTTTCCAGAATAGATCACATACGAGGTCACAAATCAGGTCTCAACCAGTACAAAAAGACTGAGATCATACCATGCATATTTTCAGATCACAATGCTATGAAATTTGAAGTCAGCCACAGAAAAAAAAATTGAAGGACCACAGATATAGGGAAGTTAAAGAATATCCTACTAAAGAATGAATGGGTAAAACAGGAAATTAAAGAAAGATTTTAAAAATACATGGAAGCAGCTCCTGTGGTGCAATCAGTTAGTGCACAGTACTCATAAAAATACAAAAGCAAATGAAAATAAAAACACAACAGTTCTAAGTCTTTGGGATGCAGCAAAGGAAGTCCTAAGAAGGCAGTCTATAGCAATACAGGCCTTCCTTAAGAAGAAAGAAGTCTCAAATACACAACATATCTTTACACCTAAGGGAGCTAGAAAAGGAAGAGCAAATAAAGCCTAAGCCCAGCAAGGGAAGAGAAATAATAAAGATTAGAACAGAAATCAATGTTGTGGAAATTTAAAAAAAAAAAAGAGAGAGATCGATGAAACTAAGAGCATGTTCTTTGAAAGAATTAACAAGATTGATAAACCCCTAGGCAGACTTATCAAAAAGAAAAGAATAAGGACCAAAATAAATAAAATCATGAATATAAGAGGAGAAATGACAACCAGTGCCAAAGAAATGCAAGCAATTATAAGAGAATATTATGAGCAATTATATGCCAACAATTTAGGCCATCTGGAAGAAATGGATGCATTCTTAGAAACATATAACTACTAAAACTGAAATAGGAAGAAATGGAAAACTTGAACATAACCATAACCAGCAAAGAAATTGAATCAGTATTTTAAAAATTTCCCAATAAACAAGAGTCCAGGGCCAGACAGCTTCCCAAGGGAATTCTACCAAATATTTATGGAAGAATTCATAACTATTCTTCTGAAACTGTTCCAAAAAATAGAAATGGAAGGAAAACTTCCAAAGTCAATGTAGGAGGTCAGCATTACCTTGATCCTAAAACCAAACAAAGACCCCAGTAAAAAGGAGAATTACAGACCAATATCCCTGATGGAATGGATGTAAAAATACTCACCAAGATACCACCTAGTAGGACCCAACCATACATAAAAGGATTATTCACCTCGACCAAGCAAGCAGGATTCATTCCTGGGCTGCAAGGGTGGTTCAACATTCACAAATCAATCAACGTGATACACCACATTAATAAAAGAAAGGATGAAAACCATATGATCCTCTCAATAGGTGCAGAAAAAGCATCTGACAAAATACAATCACACCAAAATCCATAAAATGCCTAGAAATAACCCTAATCAAAGAGGTAAATGATCTGTACTCTGAAAACCATAGAACACTTATCAAAAAAATTTAGGAAGACACAAAGAAATGGAAAAAAATTCCATGCTCATAAATTGGAAGAACAAATATTATTAAAATATCTATGCTACACAAAGCAATCTACACATTCAAAGCAATCCCTATCAAAATACCATCAGTATTTTTCACAAAGCTGGAACAAACAATTCTAAAATTTTTATGGAACCAGAAAAGACCCCAAATAGTTAAAGGAATGCTGAAAAAGAAAACCAAAGCTGGAGACATCACAATTCCTGACTTCAATTTGTATTACAAGTTTGTAACAATCAACACAGTATGGTACTGGCACAAAACAGACACATACATCAATGGAACATAATAGAGAACCCAGAAATGGACCTTCAGTTCAACTAATCTTCAACAAGGCTGGAAAGAATAGCCAATAGAAAAAAGTCTCTTCAACAAATGGTGTTTGGAAAATTTGGACAGCCACATACAGAAGAATTTAAACTGGACCACATTCTTACACTGTACACAAAAATAAATTCAAAATAGATGAAAGACCTAAATGTGAGACTGGAATCCATCAAAATCCTAGAGGAGAACACAAACAGGATCCCCTTTGACCTCAGCGGCAACAACCTCTTTGACCTCAACCACAACAACTTCTTCCTAGACAGGTCTCCAAAGGCAAGGGAAATAAAAGTAAAAATGAACTATTGGAACTTAATCGGGATAAAAGTTCTTGCACAGGAAATGAAATAACAAAACTAAAAGGCAACCAATATCATGGGAAAGGATATTTGCAAATGACATGTCTGATAAAGGGCTAGTATCCAAAATCTTTAAAGAACTTATCAAATTCAAACCCCCCACAAAAAACAAAAAAATGCCGTCAAGAAATGGGCAGAAGACATGAACAGACATTTCTCCAAAGACATATAAATGGCTAACAGACTCATGAAAAAAAATGCTCAACATTACTCAGAATCAGGGAAACATAAATCAAAATCACAAGGAGATACCACCTCCTACTGGTCAGAATTAACAACTCAGAAAACAGATGTTGGCAAAGACATAGAGAAAAGGGGACCCTCTCAAGCTCTTGGTGGAAATGCAAACTGGTGCAGCTACTCTGGAAAACAGTATGGAGTTCCTCAAAAACCTAAAATAGAACTGTCCTATGACCCAGCAATTGCACTACTAGGTATTTATTTAAAGGATATAAAAATAGTGATCCAAAGAGGCACATACACCCCCAATGTTAATAGCAGCAATGTCCACAGTAGCCAAAATATAGAAAGAGCCCAGATCTTCATCCATAGATGAATGGATAAAGAAGATGAGTGTAGTGTGTTTGTGTGAAACACGCACGCACACACACACACACGCACAACGGAATAGTACTCAGCCATCAAAAAGAATGAAATCCATTCATTTGTTGATGGACATCTAGGTTCTTTCCATAGTTTGGCTATTGTGGACATTGCTGCTATAAACATTCGGGTGCATGTGCCCCTTTGGATCACTATGTTTGTATCTTTAGGGTAAATACAAGATGGGATTGGGAGGGAGACAAACCATAAGTGACTCTTAATCTCACAAAACAAACTGAGGGTTGCTGGGGGGAGGGGGTTTGGGAGAAGGGGGTGGGATTATGGACATTGGGGAGGGTGTGTGCTTTGGTGAGTGCTGTGAAGTGTGTAAACCTGGTGATTCACAGACCTGTACCCCTGGGGATAAAAATATATGTTTTTAAAAAATAAAAAATTTTAAAAAAAAAGAATGAAATCTTGTGAGACATCTGGGTGGTTCATTGGGTTAAGTCTCTGCCTTTGGCTCAGGTCATGATCTCAGGGTCCTGGGATCGAGCCCTGCATCGAGCTCTCTGCTCAGCCGGGAGCCTGCTTCCCCCTCTGTCTCTGCCTGCCTCTCTGCCTACTTGTGATCTCTCTCTCTGTCAAATAAATAAATAAAAACTTAAAAAAAAAAAAAAGAATGAAATCTTGCCATTTGTAATGACATGGATGGAACTAGAGAGTATTATGCTAAGCAAAATAAGTCAGTCAGAGAAAGACAAGTATCATGGTTTCAATCATATGTGAAATTTAAGAAACAAAACATGAAAAGAGGGGAAGGAAAGGAAAAATAAAATAAGATAAAAACAGAGAGGGAGGCAAACCATAGGCAACTCTTAACTCCAGGAAACAAATTGAGGTTTGCTCAGGGGAGGTGGGTGGATTAGGAGTAATTGGTAATAGGCATTAAGGAGGGCACTTCACGTAGTGAGTATCGGGTGTTATAGGCAACTGATGAATCACTAAATTCTACTCCTGAAACTAATAATACACTATATGTTAGCTAAGTTGCATTTAAATAAAAAGTTTTTCAACTTAAAAATAAATAAATGATTTGATAAAACATAAACAAGATCTAGATGCTAAAAATTACAACATATTTCTGAAAAAAATTATAGAAGATATAAATAAAAACAGTTTGTTAATTGGAAGATTTGTTATTGTTAAGATGTCAATTTCCTCTAAATTAAACTATAGATTCAATGCAAAATTACAGTCAGATATTTTTATTAAAAATCACCAAGCTAATTATCAAATTTATGTAAGGCATGCAAATGATCTAGAAAAGCACAACTTAGAAAAGACAAGGATCACGGATTCTTTACAAGGAGAGGTACTGTATCCACAAAAATATCAGCTAAAATGAACTTCAGTCTAAATGCATTACTAGAGTTAAACTGGATTTCAGAATGATGGTCAACTCACCATTAAAATGTACCAATTTAATTTATAATCATGATGACTTCAAAATATACAAAGCAAAGATTTATAGAAGTATAAGAAAATGTAGACAAATCCATATTGGTAAAAGATTTTAATCCATTTCTCTCAGTAATTGAGAAAACAAACAAACCCAAAAAATAAGCATAGAAAATTACATCAATATTAATAAAAAATGATGTAGCAAACATGTACAGAACATTTTAACCAATTTTCACAAAACACATATTCTTCTCAAACACATAAAAAACTGTTACAAAAACTGACCATATTCTGGCCATCTATGGATATAAATGACACAAGTAGCATTGAAAATAAGTGGATAACCTAGCAATATGTAAGAAGACTAATACCTCAACAGCAAGTAGGGTTTATCTTGGGAATGAATGCAAATGAATGAATTAAAAAATCAATCAATGTAATCCATCATATTTACAGATAGAGAAGAAAAAACACTTGGCCATCTGAACTGATATCAAAAAAGAATTTGACAAAATTTAACATCCATTCATGACCATTTTATGCCCCGTATTAGATGGAACTTTCTTAGCCTGATTAAGAGAATCTTATAGCTAACATTATACTTAATGGTTAGAATACTAAATTCTTTCCCACTAAGATGGGAAACAAGTCTTGAATGACTTTTTCCAGAAAGATAACATAAATGGTGAGCTTTCCAAATTCTTGCCTATATTCAACTGTTTATTTTGCTCTTACCCATCATGTTTGATTTGTTGAATTATATTTCAGCAGTTTTAGGGGAAACACTCATCCCCACATATCAACTTACATAACCCTCTTCTCCTTTGAGGGTTCCATCTTTGAGCCTTTTCTCATTTTCCCATGCAGAAAAGATTTCATGTAGAGATTCCCCCCACTCTCTTTTTAATTATTTGATACCCAGCATATTCTGTGGTACATATTATCTACTTTTGCAATTCCTTCTTCTCACTGGTCAGTTAGAATCTCCTTGAAGAGACTTTATCTTTCCTATCTTTTCTTAGTGGCAGCCACCAGGACCCTCTGTGTAAAGATGGAGGTCAATTAATATTTTTTAAACAGAATAGGAAATTGCTGCTAAACATTGGAGAAGAACTGGTGAAACATTTCACCTTACCTGTCATCTGAAAGCACTGAAACTTGCTCATTTCATTCATTTAGGGCATCTCTTGCTATTTAGCGTGCCTTCTGCTGACATAGTTGTTAAAATTCAAATGAGGCACTAATTAACTGATAGACATTCCCTTTTTACAAGCATCTAGTGCTTTGGTGGCTTCACATTACCAAAGAACTATAGCAGTTAAGTTAAACAAATAGAACATTTTTCCAAATAGAAAAATACAATTAACAGTATTTTTCTTTTCCAACTAAAAGAAAAACAAACAAACAAACCCTCCCAATCTCCTACCAAGGGAAATTACTAAACTAACTAAACTTATGCTTCACAATGTTGTGCAATATCAGAGGCCAAAACAAAATTATGGAAGTGTAAAGACAGGTAATATAATTTTATTCTCCACTCATGTCACAGATGGTGAGGTAGATAACTTTGAGAAGTCTATCAGAAATGGAACTGGGTCTTTCAGATCCAAGGAAAAAATAGATCATTTATTTATGAGGAACTTCAGATAAAAACTCAGTGACTTGTGCCAAACACATTTCAAAATATTCTTTTTTAAATCACTATTCTGAAGCACAGACTTTTTGGAAAGATGAAGAAAAATGCATGAAAAGATCAAGCCTTTCACCAGTAATATGACATTTTTTAAGTAGTGATATCCATATACATTAATAGCAAATATTCATTTTCTTTACTTTTGATATTGGAATCCTTCTGACTTACGTAGATAGTACATGTGTTTAAAACTAGTTAAATATATGAAATTTGTGTATTCCATGTCTTTATCATTATACCTTATATATACCCTTTTGGCAAGATTATACAACAGTAGTTTCTCGTTAAAAAGAACAGAATATTTTCTGGAAGAGGAAAATGCAAAGATCTACTACTTAGCACAATGCATCGCACATGGCAATCACTCAGTAAATATTTGTAGAAGGAAGGAAGGAAGAAAAGAAACAAGGAACCAAGCAAGAAAAAAAAAAAATGGAAAGGAGTAAAATACATCTTTCTACTCCCATTCAAAATAGATGTTTTGCGCTTATAATCATAAATAAAGATGAGTCATTAAAAATGAAAGCAACTATTTAGAGTGAAGGCAAATTTCTCACTGAAAGCACAAATTAATTACTGCAATTTTATTTCAGATTCCTCTAAATCATTTCTTTTCCAATCTTAAATAACCTCCATGGGCTTAATTAAGGGTTTTTTTTAGTTTTTTTGTTTTCATTTTTTAGACTTCTTCCCTTAATCATAGTATTTTCCTTGGTTTGTCTTATAGGTAGTTCTGGAATTGCAAAATTTTGGATTCACGCTTTGCCTATCATAGCTACACAAAATAAATGGTGTTTTTTGAGAAGACTTCATCTTTAAATAACAGATCATTTTATTTGATTGAGATTGTAAAGTTCTCTTTGGCTCAACCAACTTGCCTCAAGCTTTTAAGGCAATCAGGAATGAATTTATGCGAGCTGCAATGTTACCAGAAGTTAAAGGGAAATTGTCATTTAAGCAGACGTTAGGGAGAAATGAGGGCATTCTGTCTACACATTCAAGAAGGTAATTTTCCTCTTAGACAGGAGGGTCTGGTCCTGTTAAGGAAAGTTCATCTCTGTGGTCTTCTACCTATAACTCTGAGATTACAAGTTCACATAGCTGCTTTCCAACCTCAATGTGATTTCCCAAACTGTCTCCTTTATGGAAAAGACAATGCACTTTAGTAAAAGCGACAGCAGTAGCAATCATATCTCTTACTGTAAAGGATGACATTTGCTTTCCAGTGCATGTTATCTTATTGTAAGCATGCGGGTCTATAAATTTTGCTCAGGGTCCGGTCATTCCTTGAATGACCTGGTAATTCCAATTTTGGAAGGTAGATAGATGAAAAGAAACCCTGATGTACATAGATGTAACAACCAGGCTTTCTTGTCCATCAACCTATTTCCCACTAGAACATTTGGGAGGGGGGAGAGCAAGTCAACTCTAAAGTTGGGAGGTATGGCAAAATCAGTTATTCAAAATCATATATGAAAATTCCCTTATATTTGGTTTAGTATTTGGTTGAGTTGTAATGAATGAGAAAAAGAAAACTTCAAAAACATTAGATACAAGTCAAATTTCCTAGAATGGCCAGGTGCATTGTCCAAAATCAACATCCTTTTGAAATACTTCATATATACTAAGTAAACTATATACAGCTGCAACTCTTGCTACTCTCTTTACTTAACCAGAAAATATGCAAATTTTCAGGTATATCAACTGTTTTTTGTGTCATTATCTATAATAGTAAAATATAGCAAGTAACTTTTGCCCATAAATAGGAGACTATTTGAATAAGTTAGGGCACATCTTTAAAATTAAGTACTATGTGGCCATACATTGGAGGAAGATCCCCATTTTGATCTGAAGAGGTTAAGATACATTATTAATTGAGAAAAAAACTAAGTACATTACTCTTTTGTATAAGAAAGGAGGAAAATTCAAATATGTGTGTTCAGATATGTATATTTGCTTATATTTTTCAAAAGAAAACACTAGGAAGATAAGTGATGGCAATTATAGGGAGAGAGAGAGAGATGGAAAAGATAAGGTACAATTGTGACTTCTATCAATATTCCCTGTTATATAGTTTGACTATGGGATCATGTAAATGGTTTACATATTTTAAAAGTAAAATTAAATTAAAAGAACAAGTAGTCCATAAATAGATGGAAACAAACAACAATAAACCCATGTCAAGTTAGCAGAGTAACGATGTGAAAGAAGATTTGTATCAAGTGACTTTAAAAGGCAATACTTTTGCTGCATACTTTTAGTGGAATATATACAAAAGACAAAATTTTCTTTCTTACACTTTTTTTGTTTGCATTACAAATTTCATAGCAAAAATTTTAAAGACTTTTTAAAAATATAGCTATATCTCATTTTCTGGCCAAAACCCATCACGTTCTAAAAAAGTAAAAATAAATTTGTGCAAATAAGAAAGTAAACTATAATTCTGTCCAGAAGCAAATTTCAATGAGAAACCTGCTGTTTTTGATCACTGTATGTCATCTTTTCAATTTTTTTTCTGATGAAAGGGATCCCAGATATCTAGTGCATTTTCAGGATAAAAAATACAGTATGTAGCTTCAGCCTTTTTAGATTCCTTCTTTCCCTGTAAAGAACTTGCCATCTACAAAGACCTACAACTTATGAGTTCTACCCTGTTCATGGAAACAAACAAGTAAACGAACAAAAAATTTTCTAAAGATCAATCATAATGGAAAGAAATAAAAGAACTATAAAATCAGTATCTGGCATGTTCTACACCATTTTTTAATATTTTATTTATTTATTTGACAGACAGAGATCACAAGTAGGCAGAGGCAGGGAGAGAGAGAGGAGGACGCAGGCTCCCCACCAAGCAGAGAGCCCGATGCGGGACTCGATCCCACGACCCTAAGAACATGACCTGAGCCAAAGGCAGAGGCCTAACCCACTGAGCCATCCAGGTGACCCCAACAAGATTTTTAATGCCATATGAAATCTCTTACAGTCAGACCTTTACAAAAGAAGAATGAAGTCATTTTTTCACAAGTTTGAGTAGGAATAAAGTAGGCTTAGGGCACCGATGTGGCTCAGTGGGTTAAGCGGCTGCCTTCATGTCAGTCCATGACCCCAGGCTCCTGGAATCGAGCGCTGCATGGAGCTCCCTGCTCAGCAGAGAGCCTTCTTCTCCCTCTCCCTCTGCCATTCTGCCTACTTGTGCTCTCTGTCAAATAAATAAAAAAATCTTTTTTTAAAAAAAGAGAATAAAGCAGGCTTGCATCTGAGTCTTTACTGGAATCCTTCAAAATGATATTTATTTTCAGAGTAAAAAGAAATATGTATCTATATATCTATATCTATATCTATATCTATATCTATATCTATATATTCTACTTGGCACAGAATACTAACTGAGAAGCTGCTTCAAATCTACTATGGCCATCAATTGAATATTACAATTTCATAATGACTTTAGCTCCATTTTATGTCATATACTAAAAATAATAGTATAAAAGCCAGGATGTCACTCAAAAGGAAGAAGTCTCAAAAATGGCCAAGAGGAAGGTTGTCCAAATTAGTCATTGGACATCCTGCCAGAACAGAAAAAGTCAAACTGTAGCAAAACCTGCCCTGAATTCAAGATATAAGGATGAGATAGGATGTGATGGAGTAAGAGGCAATATCCTAAGTGGCTGAGAGAATGTGGAAGAACAGGCGAAGGAAAATAGTTGGGATTGACGTGCATTGTTAAGGAGTTGGCTCCCAGTTTGACATCATTTACAAGTGCCTATAAGTACATAAGTCAAGTGAAACATCTTAAGAGAGGTTTCTTTTCCAAAACTTTAAAAAAAGTTATTATTCAAATAAACATATTGTAGGAAAAGGAAGAAAACAACTGCAGAATTGTAAGAATGCAATTTGTTGCCAGCATGACTATCTCTCCACATTTGGAGCTTAGCGTTGCCATGTTCTATCAATAATATTAACTAAGTATCTACTTTAGGAAACTATTTATAATTGAGTATCCACTCTATTTGGCACTGTGGGGAATAACATGATGAACACGACATAGTACTTGACACCAAGAATTTATGGTTATTGATATCTGGGAAGGGCATTCTCTCCAGTTTATAGTCTTTTCCTTTACACACCCACACCCCAAACTCTCCTATTCCTGTGCTCTTTCACCAAAGAAAGAAATAGTAAGCTAACTGAACAGTTTCCAAGATTCCAACTGAGCCAGCTTTGCCAAAATGCAGATTAAATATTTTCTTTACACGTGAGAATTCAGAAAGTTTACCTCCCACACACCCATTCTTGAGGTTATACTTTTAACAAAACAAAGGAGAAAAATCAAGCAATTCAGAAGATGGTGCATTCAACTGAAAAAGTAGCAAAAGGAAACTCAAGGACAGATAATCTCAGGGCTTGCAAGTGAACACGTAAATTATGACTAAAAGGCCCTAAGAAAGGAAGGTTTTCCAGAAAAATGGAGACTCCATGCAATAAGCGCTAAAACTGAGATGTTATGTAAATGAGGATATGGCAAAGACCCATTTTTTTAAGATCAATAATAACAAAGTTGAGTAGATTTCAGAGGGAAAAATAAAAAGGTGCACAAGAAAATAAACATGATGTGAGATTAAACAATTATTTGAAGTGTAAGAAAAAGTAATCCATTTTGACTGTTGCAGGAAACATCTTCTTTGAGTAATGCAAGAGTCATCATTTTGGATTAATGATAAAGGAAACACATTTGTTATCAATGTTTACATTATTAAAAATGTAAACACTGTCTATTAGGTTTTTAGTTTTATTCGTTCATTGGCTCTATTCCAGGCACTACTCTAGGAACTGATTATAATTTATTTAAACAAACCTTTAGAGAAAGAATGGAAGACTTATATTGATTACAGAACAGATATAATAGTGCCACAGCAGTTATGACTCAGAGACAATGAGATGTAGATGATGGGAAGGGAAGGTATAGGAAAAATAGAAAGGCCTAATAGTATCACACTATATAAATAAGAGTTGATAGTGATTAAGCTAGAGAAACAAGAAATGGAAGTAAAAACGTGTTTTTTAAAATTCCAGTAAATAATAACATTTGGAGTAGGAGAAATAAGAGAATGTAGAATTTGGTGAATCATGCATTGTAGGGATTCGATAGCTACTGTTTTGATGGAGTTGATTATCAAGGAAAAGAAACCTGAGCATGTTATGAAGAGGTTTAATTAGAGGTTATTTAATTTCCTCTGAAAAAACTGCTACATTTTTCACTCGTTTTTGGATTAAATTTATACAATTATCTAAGACTAACTGACAATGTTTTCAATATTAATTATGTATCCATGAGAAAGATATATATTTACAATGATTCAGATATATTTAAGTTCTTTTATAATGTTTTAAAATCTTCTCCATAAAATTTATTCTTTCAACCAATGAATAAATATTTATTGAGCATCTCCAGTGTTCCATACTATGTGCAAGGCACTGAGGATACAGGAGTGAAAAAGACACATCTGTTGTAAAGAAACTTGCATTTTTCGTGGTGATTTTTCTTTAATAAGTTTCTAACAGTTTATAGCTCTTGAGTGATTTTAAATTATGTTTTACTTTATGGACTTAATAGTTTATTATTGCTATTATGGGAACATTATTGGTCTTTGTATATTGATCTTCATTTGGCTTATTTTCTGAACTCCACTATTTTAATACTTCGTCTACTGATTCTCTTGGGTTTTTATGTAAAGTCTTTATCATTATTTATCAGTAAACAATGAAAGTTTTCTCTTTCCTTTTAATCTTTATACATCTTTTTGTTTCTTGTTGCATTATATCATCTAGTCTGCCTTTTCAATATTTAAATCATATTATTTCCCTACTTAAACTTAAATGGTTTTCTATTGCCCTGACATTAAAAAAAAAAAATTGACCCTCTTTTTTTTTTCCAGTTTCATCTCATACCCTATATACCCCTCACTTGTCCCACCTCAGACTGATTTACCTGTCCCTTCGATCAGCGGTCTCCTCTTTGCCCAGAAAGCTCTTCCCTTCAGTTGACCTGGTTCACATCCTATGTATCAATTGTAGTAATCTCAGATCAAGGATCTCACTTTGTCAAAGACTTTCTCCCTGATCAGACCAAATCTTTTTCTAATAGGACTTTATTTTACATTTGTTTATAAGATTGTCTTATTAATACCTATATCCTTCTATCTAGTAGGCTGTAAGCAGTGCAGGGACATTCTGAGAGAGGAAAAATAACTTCCCGCCCCCTACCACCACTTTATCCCAATATCTTTGCATTATTCCTAGCACATGGCAAAAATTCAGCAAGCATGAGCTTTTTTTTTTTTTTTTAAGATTTTATTTATTTATTTGAGAGAGAGAGCAGCTGGAGCAGGGAAAGGGGCAGAACGAGAGGGTGAAGCAGGTTCCCCACTAAACATGGACAAGTGTCTTACGATGTATCTGCCGGAACGGTAAAGGCAGCTTTTCTCCATGGGTGGGTGTCTGGGTTGGGAGGGGGGCTACAACTGCAGTGCAAATGCATTATAACGAGTCTAGGAGTTACCCTGAGGCAGATGTGGAAGAGGCCCTCTCTGAACCTGTGGCTTTGGTCTGTTAGCCCCCAGGGTCTTTGAAGATACAAGTTCAGGATGTTGTGTTCCTTGGGCTTCTAATGTGTAACCTATTTATCACCCTCCTTCACTCCTGCTAATGTCTCTATCTCCTCCCCCAAACCTAGGTCATACCTGCATTGACCAATGGCAATCACTATTTATTGCTTGTTCTGGAGGAATTTTTCACTTTAAATTCAATGCTTTAAATAAGTTGAAAACTGCCTTCGAAAGTAGCTCAAAACCGCATTTTGAAGTTAGACCAGCTAGAGTGCACGAACGGCTGTGGGCTGTTTATGTCCATCTCAGAATAAACTGAAATTCAAGTTAAATGCTAAGGTCACCCTGACTCTGAGACCTTGAAAACCAGCTGCACATTCTATTCCAAACATGCCTTTCACACTAGCTAAACTTTTGTAGCACTTGGGACTACACAGAATGACTATTATTATAAACAATTTAAAAATATTTTAAGTAGGGCACCTGGGTGGCTCAGTGGGTTAAGCCGCTGCCTTCGGCTCAGGTCATGATCTCAGGGTCCTGGGATCGAGTCCCGCATTGGGCTCTCTGCTTAGCAGGGAGCCTGCTTCCTCCTCTCTCTCTCTGCCTGCCTCTCTGCCTACTTGTGATCGCTGTCTGTCAAATAAATAAATAAAATCTTTAAAAAAAAATTTTTTAAGTAAATTATGTTGAATAATCTAGAATGTATCATTATGTATTTTTGTTCAGTAATATGGGGTGGGGCATATCATTATGCAAATTATATACAATATAATAATTTATATTACTAATATCATAATTATTATATTATGAACTTTTTGCTCCATTCTGATAAAGCATCTTCAGTCTCTGGCCACTAAGTAGAACATTAAAAAATAAATTCTTCATATTGCAACAATAGAATTAAGAACATGTAGAATAATGTAAGAGATGAGAAAAAAAATTAGACAGATAAGTGAATGAAAGTAAGAAATGAGAAGAACTGAAGAGATAGTCAAGAGATTTTTCAAAAGATATAGTCAACAATTGGCAACTTGGGTAGAGAGATAACAAGTAGTGTAGAAAGAACCCAGTATTTTTGGTTTGAGCAAATTTCAGTCTGGCAATACTATAGGTAATCTCAGTTCAGAAACATAATTTGGGGTGATAAAGAAAATACATCATTTACTTTTGTATAATTTTGAAAGGTTTGTGAGCTATCTAGGCAGAAATATCTAGTAGATAGATATATATCTATAACTCAGAGAAAAATTGGGCCTAGATATATTTTTTTCAGTTTTATTGATATAGAATTTATAAACCATAAATCCATTCATTGCAAATGTATAGTTTGAGGACCTATAGTAAATTTTGTAGTTGTGCCAACCATTGTGACACTCCACTTTTAGAACACTCCTATTTCCAACCTCATGCAGACACTGAACCACATTCTCTCTGTATGGTTTAGAAATTTCATACAAATGGGGTAATTCAAGATGTATACTTTTGTGCCTGGCTTCCTTCACTCAGCATAATGAGTTTGAGGTTCATCCATGCTGTTGCATGTATCAGTAGTTCATTCCTTTTCATTGCTGATAGTATTCCATTCTATGGATATACACTAATTTCGTTCTAATTTCATTTAGCCATTCACATGTAACTGGAAATTGACTAAATGTTTGGTTATTATGGACATTTGCAAAAGGTCTTTGTGTGAACATGTTTTCATTTCTCTTAGGTAAATATGTAGGAATAAAATTGCTGTTACATAATCAGTATATATTTGACTTTTTAAAAAACTCCCAAATTGCTTCATTAAGTGACACTCCCGCCAGCAATACATTAGGATAGAGATATACATTTGATTTTTAGATAGTGGTAATAGAAACATGGATGTGATCACCCAGCATACTGATCAGATTAGGCTAAAGTATACTGCATCAGCAAACAGTCTAAAACCTCAGTGGTTTATAATAACAAAGTTTTTCTTCCTGGTTATACAACATGTTCATGAAGAATTGGTTGAAACTCTACTCTAATTGTTCCATATTCTGGAATTCAGGCTGATGGAGCAGACCCTATGTGGTGCCTTTGTCTTTTGTAATGGTGAGAAAAAAAAGAATGTAGCAAAGTGGAACCTGGTTCTTAAAGCTTGAAAGTTTAACACATTGCCAGTTCCAATGATATTTCTTTGGTCAATCTAGTCACATAGATAAGCCTAACTTTAATGAGTAGGAACAGTATATTGCTTATCCAGGGAAGGGAGAAGCAAATATTGGTGAAACTTAAGTTTATAATCTATCACACTTCAGAGAGAAAATAAGTGGCCAGAAATGGACAAGGACAAAACTGTGGAATGCGAGAATTCATATCTTTTTAATCACATTTTAATGAGCATCTACTATGTGTCAGTGATAATATGTCTCTCATTATCCAGCCAGTCAGCCTGAGCTTGCTCATATGGTGGTGGCAGGGGACCAACAGGACAAGTTGAAGCATTTAAGATCCCTTGAGGCCTATGCTTGAAATCACCAGTTTTACCACATTATCTGAAGCAACGCATGAGATCTACCCAGTTTAAAGAGATGAAGACATGGACTCTTATCTCTTGATGTGAGGAGCAAATTCACACACTGCAAATGGCATAAATATAAAGAAGATGAATAACTGTGATTAATTTTACAACCAATTTACCATACATCAAAATGACAAGTGTTACTGAAAATTATCCATATTGAAAACTTTCATTGGAAATGGATTGTCGAGATTCACCCAAGATAATGGTGATTGTAAATTACAGTTTAAAAGGTTAATCCTGGTCAAGTCTCAAAAATTCATGCTGTTTTCCGCTGGGGTGGGGTTTCTCCCCCCAGAGGCTCCTTGGTTGTCCTTTCTCCCACGGCTCCTTTGAGTGTTAGTTCCATCCTTTGAAACAAAGTGGAAACAGCTTCCTCCCCATCTCCACTGCATCCTGGGCTTGTTGTAGGAGTGACAGCCTCCTACGACAGATATTCAGAATCATCTTTGGGTGTCCTTCTTTCCTTGTCTTTGACAATAGCACAGTTCACAGCCAAATAATTACAGTCCAGTCCTATAAGGTCTAAGAAGCTCAAATATCTTCTGTTTTCTCTTTCTTTTGGTCTCAGTCAGCAATGTTTGCACTGACATAATCACATCTCTATTTCTGGCTTTTGTTGAGACGGTTCACACCCATACCAATCTCCTTACTCAATGCTTACTTGGTTTGTTACATCCTTAGTGCTGTCTTTGAACAGCTTTCTCATTTTTTGTGTGTTGTTGTTTTAATATGGACAGGTTGAGAATTTTCAAATTTTTAAGGATCTGGTTCCTTTTTTGCTTAATAATTTCATCTTCAGTTCATTTCTCTTCTCTTGCATTTTACAATAAGCAGTGAAGAGGAACCAAGCTCCTTCTTTATCATATTTCTTAGGAATTTCTTATGCTAAATATTCAATTTCATCACCTGTAAGCTCAACCTTCCACAAAACACTTCATCCAGGTTCTTTGCCACTTTGTGAAAGGATATCTTTCTTCCAGTTTCTAGTGTCATATTCTTCATTTCCATCTGAGATTTCATCAGAATGTCCCTTACTGTCCATATTTCTACTAATATTCTGATCATAGTTACCTGGGTTTTCTCTCTAAGAAGATGGAAACTTTCTCTATAGCTCCCCGCTTTTCTCTCTGAGTTCTTACCAAAATCTCCTTTAAAAGTCTGTTTATGACAATTCAGGCTTTTTCTAAAATGCACCTCAACATTCTTTCAGACTCCACTCATTACCCAGTCCCAAAGTTATTCCACAATTCAGGTATCTGTGACAGCAGCATTCCCAAATCTAAGTATAATTTCTGTTTCAGCTATCCGGGCTGTTATAACAGAGTACAATAGAGTGGGTGGTTTATAAACAACAGATTTCTTACAGTTCTGGATACTCTAAGTCTGAGACCTGGGTTCTGGTGAGAGTCCTCCTTGGGACTACAAACTGCCGACTTCTCATCATATCACTTGGTGAAAAGGAAGAAATCTCTGGGGTCTTTTGTAAGAGAATGAATTTTATTCATAAGGGCTCTGCCTTCATAACCTAATCATCCCCCCAAACCCCCTTCTCCTAATACCATCACACTGGGGGGAGGGTTAGAATTTGAACATATGAATTTCAGTTATAACACCACTGAATTGTTTCCTCCCTTTATAATAATAAAGAAATTTCTATTATCTTGTGAAACTCAGAAATGATCAGTATAGGAACCATGATCAAAATCCCATATGCCAGAGGATTTAAAGCGTGTGGTATTTTTTTTTTTTTTTATTGCAGTATGAAAGCAGTTTGGCTATAGTCTTATTTAAATTTGCAGATTTGTGTGGAATTGCTCAAGCTTCAAAATATACCAGAATATAGTCCTAATATATTATGATTAAGAGGTACATGATTTCTGGAATATATGTAAGACAGCGGAAGATTTGACTGGGATCTGAATAAGCTAAAGACTAATTTCTTGTTGGAAAATTTGTCTTCCATTTAGTTTTCCTCCAATAACCAAAAGAAGTTGTCAGCTTGCAACAATCTGTTTGAAATAAATGGGCTAAAATAGAGGATTATCCCAAAGGTCTGGAATTAGAAAGACAAAGAGTAATCTGAATGTTAATAGCATTAAGAGCCCAATAATTACTACATAAGCAAAACATCATTTTAAACTCATCACTTGCTTGGTGAAATACTCTTGAGAATAGTCTCCTACACTGGGGCACTTAGGTGGTACAGTCAGTTAAGTGTCCAACTTTTGGTTTCACTCAGGTCGTGATCTCAGGGTTGTGAGATCAAATCCCATGTTAGGCTCTGCACCAAGCACTGAGCTTACTTAAGACTCTTTCTCCCTCTCCCTCTGCCCCTCCCATGTCCTGCTCTCTCTTCCTCTCAAATAAATAATTTTTTTAAAAAAATGAATAGTTTTCTGGGGCACCTGGGTGTCTCAGTGGGTTAAGTCTCTGCCTTCGGCTCAGGTCATGATCTCAGGGTCCTGGGATGGAGACCCACATCGGGTTCTCTGCTCTGCAGGGAGCCCCCTTCCCACCCCACCCCCCGCTAGCCTCTCTGCCTACTTGTGATCTCTCACTCTCTGTCAAATAAATAAATAAAATCTTTAAAAAAAAAAAGAACAGTTTTCTGCACTACTCAGCAAGCTACAAGGACCTCCTTTCCCATTACCTATACAGGCACAGTTAGCCACTGATGCTAGACTGAAGAAAACATTTTGGTTTGAAAACTTGTAAGGTGCCATTTTGAGTATCACTTGCATCTAGAAACAGAACAAACTGAAATGAAATCAAATGTCTGAATTTGAAAAATCATCTTCCATTTTTTTTTATTAATTTTTTATTTTTTATAAACATATATTTTTATCCCCAGGGGTACACGTCTGTGAATCACCAGGTTTACACACTTCACAGCACTCACCAAAGCACATACCCTCCCCAATGTCCATAATCCCACCCCCTTCTCCCAAACCCCCTCCCCCCAGCAACCCTCAGTTTGTTTTGTGAGATTAAGAGTCACTTATGGTTTGTCTCCCTCCCAATTCCATTTTTGATGAAAGAATTATGAGTCATTTGCAAAACAATTACCATGCTAGGCAATTTCAAAATAAATAAATTAATGTTTTATATCAAACTAACTTTATAAATATATACTCAAATATATTTTATAGACCTAAAATATATCAAATATATTTTATACATTTTATATACTTATTTTATATAAACTGACTTTATAAATATATACTCAAATATATTTTTCATACCTAAAGTCTTGACAGTTGTTAGCCGAAGAGTTGGAGAAGAGATGTCCACATTAGTGGTATCCTGTGATAATGTACACAGTAAGATGTGAAAAGATACAGCTCCACTTTTCTACTGATTTACTATCACTCGAAAGGCTGACAGAACATTGCACCCAAGGCATCAATATTAATCATCCCACAGCTGTTCTCAATTTACCTCTTGAGCTTCCCAAATGTTAATAACATATACTAGTCCTGAATGGCAAAAAGTTTAAGTTAAGATTTAAATATTTATTAGGAAAGATATAGATTACATTAAAAGTTACAAATTACAAAAAATAAAAAGTTACAAATGGCCTTATATTTGAAAAAGGGCTTTGTACAACATTTCTGTTCTCAAATTTGTCATAAACTACATATAAGACTATAGGACTATAGTGTTTAAATAGAATTCTTGTATGTTTTGGATGCTGCTTATATGAATTTGTATAAGCATTTCCAAAAGACAGGAAATACTTTGACAATTAGATATCATAAGAACAGGTTTTCCAAACAAGTGTAAGTTTATTATTGTACAGGCTAAGGAAAAAGAGCTTGGTTTGTGGGCTTAGACGTTTCCTATGTATAAACAGTAAGCAGTCAAGTGGGAAAGTGGAAAGTTACTTTTTTTTTTTGAAAATGAGATAATTTGCTCCTATCTCTACTTGTTTGTTGACTTAAATTTCCTTTAGGAATAGTGAGTAAGAGGTTAAAAAAATAATTTTAACATGAATTCCTTTGAATAAAAACTATGAAAGAAAATTCAACACTGACCTCTGTCTCTCCTCTTTTGAGAGTTTACAAGGCTCTAAATTAATTTTAGATACAAAATTGATTCTCTTCCAAAGTGGCTTTAAAAAGCCTTAAGGGAAAATAAAATCTTGGGTGGTAGATAACTTACTTAATCTCTCTCTGAACTTTTTGTTTTCCCAGTCTATAAAATAAAAATGGTATCACCTTCCTCATAAAAGTTGCTGTAGGATTAAATAGGATAATTTAATTTTTAAAACATGGATAAATAATGGGTAAATAATAGTCAAGTTGTCTGGAATAAACAGTATGGAATTGGAAATCAGAGTAATTTCGAGGAAGAACGTATACAATGACGGTCTATGTTCTCTGCTTGTTGGCTGGCTGAATAACTAATGGCAAATAAATACTCCAAGCTCACTCTCTTCACTCCTGATGTCCTACAAGTCTCCTATTGCCCAACCAGAAGCCAGTGGAAAAATTGTCCATGGAGGTGATTCATATTTGATCAGCCTTGTACAGAAGAAAAGGATTAAGAATGAATTTGGAAGGGCAAATAGAGGATACCTGGCACATTACATTTTTCATTGATGTTTCTTGAATACCATGAAGGTTGGATATAACCCTTTGCAACTTTTATAAAATTCTTTATTTCTTCTACCATCAACTTCTCACATCACAGCTCCTATGCCACACTATCTTCTTCCCAAATTACCAGAACCAAACAAAAAATTGCTCTGGAAATCAGCCCTAGCTTTTCCTTCTTCCTATTCAGAACAGCCCAGTAATGGCAGAAATCTCCCCAGAGCTGATGGGTAGAGAAGAAAATAGGTCAACAATTTCGATATCCTCTTTTCCTGTTAAGGGATAAAGGAAGGCTTAGAATATTCATATGATATTTTTCCCCAGACCATTGCATAGGTCTTCTCACAGCTATTTTGCTTTTTGTCTGCCCACTGTTTTTCCCAACTGCTGTTAGAGTGATTATCTTAAATACAAACTTTATCTTATTATTTATTACAAAAAATTTTAATAATTTTTGCCATAAAATAAAACAAGAAGAAAAACACACATGCATATGCAATTCTCCACCCAGGCCCCCTTTATATGGTGATATTGCTGGTCTGTTATCAAAAAGTATAGTCTAATTCCTCCTGCTCTTAGGAACGCTGTCACCTGCCATGAATAATTCGAAATTGTCCTGCTGGGTAATGAGAGACCCTTGACCTAACAATCTTTGTTTCTACACCTAAAGGTCAGTCAACCACCAGATGTGTGTAAGGCCATCCCTTCCAGACAACCACATACCACTGAGCAAGTCTAGCCAAGTACAGTGGGGCCTAGCACAGATCAATATTACTAGCTAGTAAAACCTTTAGCTCATATTAATAGGTGGTTATTTGTCTAAGCCATGAAGTTTTGAGAGTCTCTGTTATGTAACAACTGATAACTGATTAGTCCCCATCATGCATAATATTAAGAACCTGAAATTCTTATATGACAGTAAGACCCTTCACAAACCTTAGTATAAATGTCCAGCTTTATACTCTGATCTCTAAACCTATCTGTATTATAGTTTAGCCCTTAGAGTCTAATCAGTGCTCTGCAATGAAGGGTACACTTTCATATCTCTGTGCTTTGCACATAAGCTGGAAAACAGAAAAGAAAAATGGAACTAACATGTACAGAATGCCTATAATTTCCCAAGATTTTTGCATGTACCTGCTCATTATACCTTATCAATAACCCTGTAAAGTTGTAGGTATCCCCATTTTATAGATTGGAACACTATGACACAAAAAGGTGAGATTTCTCAAGGCTATACAACTAACAAATAATAAATCTGTATGATTTCAAAGTCCATGATCTTCCTATTGCAAAACTGGTTCTCAGTTTGGTAGCCAGATGGAAAATGAGCTGGAATAGAATTCATTTCAGAATTATCTGATGGTCAAAAGAAATAAAACCTTGCCATTTGTGATGACATGGATGGAACTAGAGGGTATTATGCTTAGCAAAATAAGTCAAACGGAGAAAGACAACTGTCATATGATCTCCCTGATATGAGGAAGTGGAGATGCAACGAGGCGGGTATGGGGGGTAGGAAAAGAATAAATGAAACAAGATAGGATTGGGAGGGAGACAAACCATAAGAGACTCTTGATGTCACAAAACAAACTGAGGGTGGCCGGAGGGCAGGGGAGTAGGGAGAGGGTGGTGGGGTTATGGACATTGGGGAGGGTATGGGCTATGGTGAGTGCTATGAACTGTGTAAACCTGGTGATTCACAGATCTGTACCCCCGGGACTAATAATATATTATATGTTTATGAATAGATAGATAGATAGATAGATAGATATAGGTTATCCTTACAGAAAGATTCCTCTAGAACTCTAAATGTGATCCATGAATAAGCTTTAACTTATTCATCAACTTTCAAACTTACCACATATAAAGAAAAATAAATAAAATAAATCTAAAAAAAAAAAAGAATTATCTGATGGTGCTTTCAAAAATGATTTGCCTATTCTATTTATCCTGTTGGACACAGGAATTTTAGCAGGGATGGAAAGAAGCTCCTCTAATTCAGCTCTCTCTTTCCACCACACTCCTCTTTTGGAAAACTACCATATTTGCTTTATCTATATTCTTATCTCAGCCTGGAAAAATCCTTCTTTCTTTTCCTTTTTGGATAAATCATACTCACTCCTCCAGGCCCAGTTAAAAATTTAATCTTCTTAATGAAAGTTAAATAGAAATACTGAAATGAATGCCCACTCCTCATAGCTTCAAAACTATTCGGTCAATATCTTTATCACAGTACATTGTACTACCCTTCCTTTATCCGCTATGGATTAATTGAGGACAAGAACCATGTTTTATTCATTTGCATCCATGAAACTTAGCACTATATCTAGTGTATAGCAAATGCTCACGAAATATTTGTGGAATTATAGTGACTGGCTTTCCATGTCATTAACAAGAGATGGAGGAAATATGTTGCGTTTTCAAAATTTAAAGAGAAGTGACTTTGACAAGGAAAGGGATCTTCACTGAAACCAATTCTGCTGCTATTCTTAAATAAGACAATTTATTTATTCCAGAGTCCTTTTACTAGGTAATTTACAGTACAGTTAATGCTAATAATTAAATCTTAAGCCCTCCAGAGAAGAAAAAAACGACAACGGTGTCTGGAGTAATTGGGAAATGTAACCATGAATTTACACAATAGACAAATAGAAGTATGGAAGAGATCCATCCTACTAAATGTAGTAATTAGCAAAGCAGATATTCATCTTCTCATGCCAGATAAAACTTTGTACTCCAACTTTTACCTAGTTGATTTCTTAGCTGACAAAATGGTAATTACGGCTGCAGATTTTAAAAGAAATGTCAAGTTATTGAAGTAGCCTGGTCTAGAATTGTGAAGTTATTGGTTTGTGTTAAGCCATTTTGTTGGATAATATCCTTTTCAGAGAAAAAGAATGAGAATGAAAAGAGTACATATTATAACTAAATGTTGGGAATCTTACCAAATTTCCCCCAACCTATATCTAAACTTCCAAAGGAAAGGGCCTCTTGAACTAGGCTTTCTAAGCAACTGGGACTCCCTAATGATTTAGTCCCATTCTGACATGGTGATATATATTTCAGAGTTCAATGAAATAAACATGTGAGTTGGAAATGAAATTGCCACTTAGACTAACCATAAAAATCTCCAAAATGTAACCTTCAATTGTTTGGGGGTAATGATGGGATCTATAACTGTGAACTTTTTTTTAAGCAAAAATACAAAAACAACATCATCTTCAAACTTAGTTATTTTTTTAACACTAGTGAAAGCTGTATCATGAGAAATTTCATCCTAAATCATATATTTTTATGTCTCTGATACCTCATAGGGAAATATAATTAAAACATAATTTTGAAATATAATTGAAAACTTGGGACTGATTCTACATGTTTTCTTATATTTTTCCCCACTAAAGATTTTGGTTTGAGTTCTATTTTCCTTGCTACTTTCACCTGCCTGAAGTCATAATCTTCCAATTGTAACATAAAAAACCTTTTCTGTAACAACCAGCTGAGATACCTCAAACAGAGGACTACACTTTGAGATTCGAAAAAGCAGCAGGAAATGACTGTCAAAAGTTAAAAAAAAAAAAAAAAAAAAAAATCTCCCAGCAAAGAACTAAGCAAGAGAAGTTCAGAGAACATAATGTAGAAACAGAAATGACCTTCCAGAGACTGTCTAATTTTCCCAGAGAGATTTCTGTTAGGCCCTTTCACAAAATACAATCAGTCAGGATTCATCTTGGAAATAATGACAAAGCTTCAGAATGCAGAGAATTTAAGGCCTAGGAATTGCTTAAAACCAACAGTTCTAAAGAATCTTACTATCCCAAATAGAAATCTCTCAGAACTAATTTCTTAAAAATGATTGGCTAAATATTATTAAGTCAAACTGTGAGATAAATATTAAAGAAATAGACTACCAACAATAGAAATGTTATAATATTTCAGTAAGTTAATGATCTGCCTCTATTTATTAAAAGAATTTTTAACAATCATAGAATTGGCACACTAGGTTAAAAAAAAAAGTTGACCTTTATTGAAACATGAGATAATTTTGAAATAAAGAAGTATTTAAATTATGTTCTTTGGAAGACATAATTAAATTATAAAAAGAAAATCCTAAATTAACAACTATGTGATGTCTATTGCTCAAAAAAATACCACAAGCTATTGAGTGACCTAAAATTACTCTAACACTAAAAACAAACCAAAAAAAAAAAAACATAAAAAAACCCAAAAACTAGATTGTTATAGAGATTAAAAGAGATAATATAAATGAAAGTACTTTATAAATATGGTGCATTAAGCATGTGAAATGAATTTTAATAACCATTTTTGGGAGGTTGACATAAATGATCACAAATGAAGATTTTGGAATATTTTACACAATCACCAGATTTTTACTCTTTTTTTTTTTTTTATTTTTACTCTTCCGAGTAATAATACCGCATGTATTATTCTCTTTTTCTGATTTGCTCAGTGAACATTTTCTTTTTATGTTCAGTACTACATCTCTTGGTAATATTTTTAAGACATTATACCAGAGGAGGTAAGTATACAACTTGCTTCTGATCTAGCTTATCTAAAGGCTAATAATTAATTCTCAGTTTGGATTTCCCTGTAAACAGAGTCTGACGTGAGAAACCGTATGGGGGTGAGTTTACTGTGGAAAGAAAGTAAGACTAAGAAGGACAAGCTAACAAAATAGTGAGTTGTTGAGATTACTGCTGTAGGCATTGGAAGCTTGCTTCTACCAGGACTTCTGTGAAATACATGTAATTATCCACCTGAAGAGCACTAGACTAGAACTTTTATTTACTGATTCTAGCCTCCACTGGGTTAGTGGTTCCCCCAGAGTACTAAGACTCTTATACTTCCAACCTGTGTTTACACAGAGCCAAAGAAGGCCCTGGTGATTAAAAAGGATGGCCGCACCAGTGTTCTGGTGCTGGGTGCTGCCATTGTGAGCTATGTCTGGGCTTACACAGAACTATGTACAGCAGCTAAGGCTATGTTGGTTTTCCATTACTGTGTGTTAAATTACCACAACCAGCAGCTTAAGACAATACCCATTCATTAGTCTACAGTTTCTGAAGGTCAGAAGTCCAGGCATAGTTAGATTTTCTGCTTAGGGTTTCACTGGACTGAAATCAAGATTGGCTGGGACTGTGGTTCTCTGGACCCCAGGCCCTATTCCAAGCTCACTGGTTATTAGCAGAATCCTCCTCTTTATGGCTGTAGGACTGAAATCCCTGTTTTCCTGCTAGTTGTCAGCTAGAGTCTGCTGTTGGCTCCTAGAACCTGCCTACATTTCCTTGCCATGTGAACCACCCTAGGTAGTTCACAAGAGGGATGCCTGCTTTCTTCCCAGCCAGTAGGAGTCTATATCTCTGACTGACTTCCCTTTCTGTCACCAGGGGAGGAAACTCTAATTTTAAAAGGTTCATGTGATGTGCCAAATAATATCCTTATTTGAAGGTCAACCAATTAAGATTTAACTGCAATGGCGAAATCCCTTCACAGCAGTATCTATATTAGAGACCGAATAATTGGTAAAAGGTGTATGCACCAGCGGCCAGGAACTTGGGAAGCATGTTAGCATTCTGCCCACCCCAGAGTAAAATCACAGATTGGTTGAAGGGATGTGGTATGGGACACCAAAAGCATTTGCTGCAACACTTTTTAAAAAGTGATTTTGTTGGGCACTGGGGGATTCAGTGGGTTAAGCCTCTGCCTTTGGCTCAGGTCATGATCTCAGGGTCCTGGGATGGAGTCCTGCATTGGGCTCTCTGCTCAGCAGAGAGCCTGCTTCCTCCTCTCTCTCTCTCTGCCTGCCTCTCTACCTACTTGTGATCTCTCTCTGTCAAATAAATAAATAAATAAAATCTTAAAAAAAAAAGAGAGAGAGAGTTTGTTTTTTCCTAATATAAGTAAGTAAGAAGTTAGAATCTAGCAAGATGGGTGTGAATTAAGAAGTAGTCACTAAGTTTGGTTTAGGGAATTAAATGGTCATGTTTTTCTGGTACTTAAATAAAGAACCAAATAGAGCAGATCTCAACATGCATCACAATGGGGGCTTTCAATTATTTTCTATGATGTCTTCTACATGGGATGCATAAATAGGTGCGTCTGTTAAATAAGAACTATGCCATAAAATTGATAGCTCTAAGGAGCTGTGCAACTACTGAAAGAGGTAAAATGGAGATTTTTAAAATTTACTTCCCATTTATCCTGTATTGTAAGCATTATTTGAGTGAATTACAGCAGACTCAATTAATTTTTTCATACATAATTGTTACATTTTATCTAGCCTATTAAATCTAACATTTAAATTAAAAAACCTAGTTACTATAAATTAAATATCTGCCAATTTTATGGCTATGAGCACATGCTAATCTTCATGCTGGAAGATGAGCCATGCAGATTGCAAGCATCCAAGCTATATTTAGAAGCACATTACTAGAGCTGGGTATTCAAATTTGAGCTCTGCTTGATCTTGTATGAAGTTCTTCTCCATTTTGTAAAAAGTACGTTCAACGGTGCTTTTAATTGTGTAATTTAACTACTGAAGAGCTTAGGTGGCATTACCTATTGCTATGCAAACAATGGTGCTGTGTTTGTGGTTACTGCCACACAAAAGCAGCACTCTGATTTTTCCAAATGCATTTCCAGTATTATATGGCATCCCTAGTAACCTGTCCTGTCGCTTCCTAAGCAGCTCTCTGAGGTAGTGATGAGCAAGAGAGAAGCAAATAGAAATATAAACCACAGGGGGCACCACCCTGATTCTCAGTGCACTCTGCTCTTTCTACTCCCTGCCAGGCTTGAAAGAGGGACTATCACACAATCCTGTGAAGACTTACTATATGCCAAGTGCTATAGTGAAAACTTGATCTATATGCTTTATTCTCATTTAATCTTCATAAAAAGTTTAGGACATAGGCACGAGTGATACCCTTATTTTATAGATGAGGTTACAGAGGAGCTTATGTGGCTTGCATCTAGCTAATAAGGTTGCATAGCTAATAATAAGCTAATAAGGATTCAAGCCTAGGTAGCCTAATTCCACAGCCAGTGTTCTGAACCTTTATGTTATAACATCACAGAGGTGGTGAATACATTTTCTAAAATTAGATATTCTACAATTGAGAGGAAAAACAGGTTTTGACAATGACACCCCCTATCTTTTTAAAGTCTAATCACTAGAAGAAACACCATGTTTCAAAAAGTATTATGAATACATTTTAAAATTCACTTTCTCTACTGTTTTAAAAATTATAGCATGTGACCTTAAATTTTCTAAAATTGCTACTCAAGGTCTCATAAAATTAGTAAATTTTCCCTCAGATCCTTAAAACCAAGTTGACTAGAGGATTCAGATTCATGAAGTACTATAAAATGCTGCACATAAATATGCCACCAAATATAACTTGATATGAAGCATTTGAAGATCTCAAGGCTTCTTTTCCTCTTGTACAATATACCATTCACTGAGCCGTACACAGAACTACTACCAAATGTTGATTTCCCAAAAGAAACATAACAGAATTATTTTCTATTTTAAAATTTTAAGATTTAAAAAATGTGACTATCAGAGCAACTGTCTCACAATTAGAAATTATTTTCTATTCATTTTTTTCTTAAATGTCAGTCACTTTTGAAAAATAAGGCAAAAAAAATCTCATATTCCATATACTCCTACCTGATGAGCACTCAGACCTCTCGGTTCTATTTTCTCAAAATCACCAGCCAGTTCTCACTGCCTTCACTCAGGCAGGATGCATGATGGATTTTAAGAGTGATCATTTACAAAGGCAAAAGACATAAAACTACTAACATTCACTTACTATTCTTTCTCAGAGAAATTATCCTCTTGAAGGTTGATGCTTATTTAAAGGGAACAAAGTGTCTTCAAAAATGAAAAGACTACCAAATGGTGATTCATAGCTCAAATGCCTTGGTTCCATGCTCTAAAAGCAGAATGTTAAGCAAAGTCTTTAAATTGCCCATGTGGATTTTACAGACTAAATGAGGCTAAGAACTGAACCACGGAAATACAGCATGGATAAATTTCACCAAACTGCTTCCAAATTTAGCGTCATAAATTTCCAATCCACATCTTACAGAATTTTGTATAATATTAGAGAACCAACATGTAAGCTTATGCAGCTTGTCTTTTAAAGGGTCCTGACAGGGGCGCCTGGGTGGCTCAGTGGGTTAAAGCCTCTGCCTTCGGCTCAAGTCATGATCCTAGGGTCCTGAGATAGAGCCTGCATTGGGCTCTCTGTTCAGCGGGAGCCTGCTTCCTCCTTTCTCTGCCTGTCTCTCTGCCTACCTGTGATCTCTGCCTGTCAAATAAATAAAATCTTAAAAAAAAAATAAAAAATAAAGGGTCCTGATATTTCTGAGATAGAAAATAATGTTCCATGGCTAGAGAAGATCACCTATATTCCATGTTGGTATTAATACACAATCATAATGTAAGAATAAAACTAAGGGATTTTTTCTAGTTTGCTGAGTAAAACATTTACATATTCAAAATAGGAATTATAGAATCAGTGAAAGAAATACAATATTTTAAGATACTTGCAATTAAATGCTTAGCATAAATGATCCACACTAACAGAAAACCTTATTATGCACATAATTTGTGAAGTCCCTATTATAGATTCTACAAAGAGAGACAATGAGTACAAGATACAATCTTTTAAGAGTATAATCTACTAAAAAATAATTAATACAATAGTGCCATGAAAGTTATATATAAGAAAATTATCTCATTAAATGAAGCATAAAAGTTATTTTGTTTTAATTTTTACAGTATTTTTTCTTTAGAACAGCAATTAATTCCAAAGTACAAACTCCAAAATATTATACTCAGCTATTATAATGATATGACAAATAAGCATATCAAATTTTAAATCATAGAGGGATGACTAATATATCATAATTTGTTGGATTTTGAGAAAGAGCAAAAGTCTTTTTCTGTGAAAGACAATTGAGGGGTGATTTGCCCATTCAGTTTAATATTTATATATTAGGTATAATTCTGATACCTTTGTTATTTAATGCCATGTTAAGTTTTTTTAAATCATTTTGCTGGAGATACCCGAATCATGAAGGAGTCATACTTCTGATTCAAGCTCCCATCCAGAAACCAAGGAAACAAGCCCAGTAAGTCACTCCAAATCAGAATGTAGAATGAAAAAATTTAAAAATATAATAAAGTTTTATACACACACACACACACACACATATATATATAGCGAGAGAGAGACAGAGACAGAGAGACAGAGACATGAGAGATGGGGGGGCAGAAATACACATATGTTTAAAGTTGATAAAAAGCAAACACAACGGACATTACATGTCCTTTGCTAGGCAGAAATCCCAGGAAGGTGGGAGGTGTAGTGTTTGTGACCCTGGGCTTAGATGACAGGCCTGTGTTTAAAAAAGTGCTTACCAGACTCATGAACCTAACCTCTTTTCCATAAATGGAAGTAATACCGTAACTCACTGGTTTGTTGTGAATTAACATGTATCAAACAGTGAATGGGAGAAAATACACTTTTGAAACCATAATTAAAATAGCAGCACAATTATTTAATCATTACCACAGCCAAACAAATTACTATCCTCATTTTTGAAATAAAGATATTGAGGCTCAGAGAAGCTAAATAACTTGCTCATAGATGCCTACACAGAACATGACAAAGCTAACATTTGAAACAAGATCTGTCTGATTTTTCACTTACACCACACCGCTAACTGTATTCTACAATTCTCAAAATCCCCCACGGAAGTTTTTTAAAATTTTTTTATTGTTCTCACTGTCGTTTATAGTATCTGCATTAATTTGCTAGGACCATTGTGGCAAAGAACCAAAACCCGGATGTCTGAGAGTAACAGATACATACTGTCTCTCAGTTCAGGAGGCTCAGAGTCCCAGGTCAAGGTGTTGGTGGTGTTGGTTCCTTCTTAAGGCTATGAGATAGGTTCTGCTCTATTCTCTTCTTCTAGCTTCTGGTGGTTTTACTGTCAATCTTTGGTGTTCCTTGGCTTCTGTTTCATCACCTTGATCTCTGCCTTCATCTTCATGTGGTGTTCTTCCTGTGTGTGTCTATGTCCAAGTTTCTCTTCTTTGTAAGGACACTAATTATATTGGATTAGGGGTGCACTCTACTCCAGTATGAACTCATCTTCACTAATTATATCTGCAATGACCCTATTTCCAAATAAGGCCACATTCTAGGGTTTGGAGCTGGGTTGGGGTTAGGGGGTAGAACCACAACATATAAATTTTGGAGAGAAACAATTCAACCCATAACAGTTCCCAAAGAGAAAATGAATCTTCCCATGTAGGCAGATGTGGTCTTGTAATACTGCCCTTCACTAATATGATTTGACCACGCAGTAGTTGGTGTGTTGATGAGTTCATTTTGCCACTATGCTGTCAGCTGGCTTGGGCTACTCACTGCATTCTAATTGTATAGTCAATTTTAACACCCAAGCTAGCTAGCTTACTGAACTGATGTTTTCTCCAAGCCAGCATCTTTTGATCATTTAAGTTTCCCACCATCCCTTATAAGTGCCTATAGATTCTCCTATAGAAAGCTAGAAGATCTCAGACTGGTGACTGCAGCTCTAGCAATCACCTACTTCTCAGTGAGATGTCTACACCCTACTTCAGAGTTCAACAACTTCTCCTTTAGAATTACATAAAAATTCTTTCTTGAGTGACAAATTCTTCTTATCTTAGGGTTTTTGTCACCAAAGATTATGCATTCACTTTTCTACTCTCAAAGACTACCTGTCATTATCAAGGTGACATATTCCTGCTTCAGGATGTTTGTTTGTAGTTATGCTGCTTTTCACGTATCATCATTGATTGACTCTTGAGCTAATTAGTCAGTTAACCTATCCTAATCAAAGCCATCCAAAAAGATGATGGCGCATTTTTCCTGCAAATGGCCAAACCTATCTTTTCAGGTATCACTAAAATAACTCAATTTGTTCTTAGTTTCTAAGATCCTTTACAATATAGCAATTATGGGCATGTGTTACTTATGTGTTAAACTTCTCTTGATATTAAGGGCACATAATATCTAGACCTGAAGTGTTTGGGTTTTTTTCAGATATGGGAAATTTAAAAATCCAATATTATAGCATTTATAAATATATATCATATATGTGTAAAATAACATAATAATAATATGATACAATATAATATATATAAAACACCTGGAGTTCCATGGGTTCCCTCAATGAATAATTCCAGTTAATGTAGATTCTCATGGAGAAACAGGATAAAAGTTTAAGTGCTCAAGGTATAAGGTTTGGCAAGACCTAGTTCAAGTCTTATTTCTGCTACCACCCGGTTCTGGGACCTTGAGCAAATTAATCAACCTCAATAACTTCATGTGTAAAATGAGAAATAAAAATAGCCCCCACACATAAGCTTATATTTGTGTAAAGCAGTGTTTCCAGAACTTCCTTAGTGATAAAAATCATCTGGAACACATTAAAAACACAAATTCCAAGACCTTCTCCTCCAGGGAATAGAACTCAGAAGATTTGGGTACAGGCCTCCAAAATCAGTATTTTCAGGGAGTACCCCAAAATCATCAGTATCACCAGGCAAGTTTAGGAGATGTTACTGTTTTGCACAGTTCATATCCTACTCAGTAAATGTTAGTGTTATTTCCATTTATCAAAATTCATTCCTGAGAGACCCACAGGAAGGAAACTGGCTCCTGCATGTTGAATATGGAGGCCATGTCTCACATTTCCCATCCTGATTCTATAGCCTGTGTAAGCCCAATTCACTCTTTAGATTTTCTGTAAAAACAAAAGAAAATAAAAAGCATCCATTCTCTGCATTCCTATAGGTGGAGTCTGCCTTCCTCCTCAGTAAACTGTAAATGAAATTGACCAGCCCCTTTATGTATTTCCACAAAAGCTACATCAAATTGTTAATGAGAATAGAACACCTAACTAAAGAGCAGGGATCATGAGAAGGAATCACACTGCCCCTCAAAGATCCTTACTAGACATTCCAAATATATTTTCTCATCTCAGAGAGAGAAATTCAGTCTTCTGTTCTTAAAATTTTCCTCAATTCTCAGGGTCTTGGGTCTCACTTTTCCAACAAATTAACTTAAATCACAAAAAGGGGCTTACTGGCTCATGTAACTGGAAGTTGGGGATAGATCAAGACTCTCACTGACTGACCTGCTTCTTTCTGGATGTTGGCTCTTCTCTCAGACCTATCTGTGTTGTAGGAAGTGTGGCAATTGGCAGCCAGAAGTCATAGCATTATAACTCACAATTCAGTGGAACAAAACTGGTGACTGCAGCTCTAGCAATCACCTACTTTCATTTCATTTACTATATTATTGTCATTCTTTAGAAGGAGGATGGATCCTTATCCAAAATTTGGATCAGATGGCAAACTTATGACACAACACACATATACCATGAGAATATGAAAAAATCTTATTACTTACATATAAGGTTTTCTGGGGAGACCAGGGCAGGCCCAAGCTAGTCAAAAAATAGCTTGGGGAGACAGGATGGCTCTGTCAATTAAGCTGTCTGCCTTCAGGTCAGGTCATGATCCAGGGGTCCCGGGATTGAGCCCCATATCGGGCTCCCTGCTTGGTGAGGAGCCTGCTTCTTCCTCTTCCTTTGCTGCTCCTTCTGCTTGTGCTCTCCCTCTCTCTCTCTGTCAAATAAATAAAAAAAATCTTAAAAAAAAATTTTTTTTTAATGGCTTGAGAGAGCAGAGAGAGGAGACTGGCTTGAGGCTTTTATTGCGATTAGAAGATGGGGTCAGAATGAGATTTCCTGTGCCTGGGCAGGATCTTATGTGGTGTAAATCTCCCACACGCACCAAAGGAGAAGCACTGGGCTTTCTTAGATTGCCCAGGTGTGATGCAGGAGGGAGAAGGGAGAAGTGAGGCCTAAACACTTTTCAGCAGTCAAACACCAAAAGATGAAGCCAGACTTTATTTTAATATCGTGATTTGGGTTCGCATGTCAGAACCATCATTGTCTTTAGAATACAATACTATGACAGATGTTGTGTTCATATCCATACCCATAGGTACAAGATCCTCGAATTGGTGCCCCACAAGATCAAATGAAATGGTGGGGAGAAAATAGTGGATCCTCAAGGAAAAAGATGTAATTGTTAGAAGTTGAGGGAGCACACTGAGCAAAAAAACAAACAAACAAATAACATTCATACCATACCTCAATAAAAAGATTATAGAGCTACACAGTAAGATTAAAAAAAAAAATGTTTGTACTTTGTCATGTGTGGTTGGTAGCACAACTAATCAGCAGAGGTGTATAATACAAAAAGCCCTGGCATTTGGATTCAAAATAAAGTAGGAAAAATTGTAAGCCCTTTCTCTAGCTCTGGGGACTTGGTAAAAGTAAGAAAAACAAAGGGGAAAAAACGAAGAAAATAAAGACTTTTAAAGAGTGCCTTACTGCAGTGCTAAATAGCTTACTAACTGGTTTACCTGGGTTATCCCATTTAAACTCCCATAAGAATCTTATGGTTTCAGTACAGTAATAACTTCCATTTTATATATATGAGACTAAGATTAGACAACTTAAATAACTTCCCTAAATTCTGCCTCTAGAAAGTTGTGGATCCTGAATTCAACTCAAGTGCAAAGTCTACATGATTGACCACCATGGCTTAACTTCTATAAACCTAAGTTTATTCCAATGCAAAACCAAGATAATACCTACTGTATAGATTTGTTTTGAAGAGTACATTATACAGACAGCATTCCATCAGCTTCTAACACATGGTATATAATCCACAGCCATTCATAATTTTCATCTCCTCCATATATATATATATGATGGTAGTTGAGGTTGAGAGAAACAATATTTGCTAAGGTTGAAGTAAACTGCATACTTAGTTGAATGTCAGATAATGAAGTGTTCATATTTGGCCAAAAACAATTATCACCATGATAGGTTACATTTCTTTGATATAGTTACACATGTTAAATATTGTTACAAAATTTTAGATAATGCTTACAAATTTATTATTAAAAATTTTAGCAGCCAAAAATTAAAACTTTGACTTTTTTTTAATCAAAATATCAATCCCTATCAGCTTCCTGATTGCTCCAGAGGTCATTGTGCTATATATTTTTGATAACTTGAGAGAGGAGAAATTTATAAGTTGCTCATATTTTCTCTAAATCTTTCTTCTTTCCTTCATGCTTTTCTACTTTGTCTGATTTTAAAATGATTAGTCAATACTTTGTAGGCTATGCTATGCTGTAGTAAAAAATCAGCTCTGAAATCTCTGCTTCTCAACCAATCTTCCCAACTTCAACTTTAATTTTATTTTCATTATGTTATATAAAGTGTATTCCATCTCCTTTTCATCTATTCCAGCTTTAACCTAGTTCTCAAAGAGCTCATTTTCAGGCCCAAACATTTTTATACATGTTTTTTTGTTTGTTTGTTTGTTTTTTTAAGATTTTATTTATTTATTTGTCAGAGAGAGAGAGCAAGAGCAAGCACAGGCAGACAGAGTGGCAGGCAGAATCAGAGGGAGAAGCAGGCTCCCTGCGGAGCAAGGAGCCCGATATGGGACTCGATCCCAGGACGCTGGGATCATGACCTGAGCCGAAGGCAGCCGCTTAACCAACTGAGCCACCCAGGCGTCCCAGGCCCAAACATTTTTCAAAGTCTTTTCAAATTAAGATAATTCTCTTCCTGAGATGAATTTTTGTGGTAACTGTTAAGGAGATACAATTTTTCTATCTCTTTAAAAATAAAAATGGTAAAGAACAATAATACCACCATTATTTCACATGTAGCGTTGAATCAAGTTTTATCAGGGTGTTAGTAAAAATCAGATAAAGTCAAGACTGCCTTTAAAAGTCCATCCAGGCCCCTACTTAAGACCAACATTTAATTCATAATTTATTAAGTCCAACAGAGCCAGATCTTCCTCTGGCACTGAAGAATATTACTCTTTGTGACCGAGCCTCATAAAATATTGAACTTGTGTTTAAGAATTTACATATGAAAAACTTATACCTTTAATCACTAGAATTACATTCAATAAGACAAGAAATGCACACCACAAAAGGTGTAAGAAATTAGGGCTAGTTGTGGTAAGAGTAGAATCAATGTGTTTTAGAATAAACACAAAAGAGACAATTATCATATTGGCATTTAAGGGAAATTATTCTTGTTTCAATGTAGAAAATAACTAAGAGAAAAGAGACCAGCATGAAGACTATTGTAGGACTTCCAAAAGAAAAAGAAAATGGTAGTGAAAACTCGGGCAGTTTTAGTGTGTTGGAAAGAAGGAACTAATTCAAGGGTTAGTTATTTAGGTTAGGAGGTAGACACAATAGAAGTTGGTATTTGATTGGACACAGAAGTTGAAGAAAAAGTCAAGAATAAAGACTAGGTATTAAGATGATTTATGTATGATACTAGCAACATGAAAACACTGAAACAATTCCTTTTCATCAAATAGAATACTGTCTTCCCATTAAAGCAGCATTAGATAATTGCTCTTTCAATATCATATTAATCTTTTAGTCAACTAAATTCCCAGATCGGCTTTTTCTATATAAACTTCTGCGAAGCTAATGTTCCACAATCTAACATTTTGTATACATTTTTTAACCCACTGTTAAAAACTTGGGGCAATTCTCAGTTTTGATGCTTTCATTTGAAAATGTGTGAACTATATTAAATATGAGAAACACGATTAAATCAATGGATAAGTTAAAAATTGTGCACTCAGTTCTTTTTCCTCTTTTACTATCTGTGAGATATGTCTAGCTGTCAGGTGCAAGATGGAACAGAAATTTTTATGTGATTCCATGGGATAGAAATAATGCTATATAGTTATGACCTCCAGGAAGATAAATTTTAGCTCTATATAAGGAAAGTCTTTCAAGAACTTGTAGTTGTACAATAATGGAATGAGATAGTAAATGTTCTGTCTCTGATGATGTTTAAGAGGATTCAAGCATTACTAGAATTTGGCCAGATTAGCCTTCTAATAGAAATAATGATGATGATGAAGTCAAAAAATACTATACTGAAGATAAAAGATATGCTATCATGCATATATTTATATGCATGATGCAAAAAACAAGAAGCCTTTATTTACTATTTATACCCAACTAAAGTTGCCACCCCCTTCTCAACCATCATCACATGGTAATTCATAGCAAGTATTGCTATATAAAACTATCTTTCATTTGTTTATTTTTTAGTGTCTATACTTATTTTCTAGAATAAAAATTTTATGAAACAATGTTCACCTTGTTCACCTTTGTATTCCAGAGTCTAGGTCAATGCCTGGTACATAACATGAAAAATAGTATTTTTAACTGAGGATAGTTTTGCAGAAAAAGTGAGCAGAGGGCATAAAACTCACTCAGACATTTTATGTACTGCTTACAAAAAGAAAAACTTGATTTTATTTCTTACATATTATGCACATTGGAAGGAGAGAGTGGAAGATATTTATATAGATGATTTCAGTCAGAGAAAGAGAGAGCTGAGCACCTATTTGGGTGTGAAGATAACAGTAAGGGAACTCAGAATTCAATTAACTTGAATCATTGCTGTTGTCATTACTGATATCACACCTTGTGATAGTAATAACTTATGGTGGCAGATTTGGGGACTTCTCCTGGTAGTTTATGGTTTGTGTGTGCATCTTTCAGAAGGACCTTTTGTTATTTGTTTCACACAAGTACATTTCATTCCTGATCTGTTATTGCTAGGACTTCTGCCCCTATTGCTCTTATTGATTTTTTTCAAATTAAGATATAAAGTTACCATGACAGATAGAAATGCCTTATATCTGGAGACTAGATGATGCTAAATAATGAGATGCCCTAGTTTCTGACTCATGAACCATGAATTTTGGAGCAAAATATGAGGTCACTAAGCAAAATAAATTAGTGGCATGCCAATGACCACTAAGAAAATATGATGAATGCTCACTGAAACAATAAGTCTATAGGAAATGTTAAAATTTAGTCATAAAATTCTAATAAACTTAGTGTTCTTTTATTGGTATATTTTCAGAAATTATAAAGTATTTTGCTAGCTTTCTTTGCTGAACTTGATTTCTTATTGATGATACATTATTGTGTCATACAGAATTGAGTTTGAGCTTTGTCTCTTTCATTTGCTTATATGACGTTGGTCAAGTTTTTGAACTTTATAATTGTCTGTAGTTGTGAAATAGGGACTAATAAATTGTTACACTGACTTAAATTAGTAAAGGGCTTACTATAGGACTGAACTAAATGATATTAGCAATCACTCTGAGGATAATATATCTGAAATAGTATTCAATGTTTTTCTCTTTCCAACAATCTAATGGAATCCTTACATAGGAAGGTAAATGGTAGCATCAATGTCACCTGTCTCTTCCTGTCAGACAAAAAGAAGAAATAGAGAACTTTTTTGTACTGGAAAGAAGTTTATTAGATAATCATTCATATATATTCACCTGTCTCTTCCTCATCTCAGTGGATGGAGTATATACATCACTATCTCACGTACATTAGATATGACCATGTTACTTGCTTTGCCCTCATAGCACATGGAAAGTGTTGGCCACTGGAAGGCTAACATATGACATAAACACAAACTTGAATGTGATCATGTCATTGAGCTTGACCTCTTGTACCCCCTATACCCATGAGGGTAAGAAACAGGAGAAGCTGGTTAAGATCTAAACATCAACTTGGAACTAAGCCAAACAAGACTACCTGGGTTCCTCAATCCCCAACTTCCAACTCCAGATGTATGAATAAAGATATATGATGGTTGTTTTAAGCCACTTAATTTCAGGTGACTTGTTACACAGCATTACTGTGGCAATAGATGACTGATAAAAAGAAGCAGAAAATGAAATTATAAGAAAAGCAAACAGTAAGAGGCAAGGTCTTGGCCATCTTTTTTCTTTGGGAGAGAAACCTCGGAAATGAGAAGAGGCAAGAAAAATATCAGCCCATTGGCCATAATCAGTCACACAGCTATCAACACCAACCATCCATTGGTAGACTGTCCTTGATGTGTCCTTAAACTTGGTATATAAGGACCATTTTGACTTGAGCACTCCACTGTTCATCTCCCCAACCTCTGCTGTGTGGGGTGTGTTCACTTGATACACTGGATTCCAAATTCTGAGAAACTCTTCCTGATACATTTACATCCCTCTTTTTCTCTGGGATAATTTATACTTGTGTTTCATAACCCAAGATACTTGCCATCTCCTTCAGAAACTCTTCTGTTATTCCCCAAACTTGGGTTACTCTCCTCTTCTACACTCTTACACCACCTACACTTAACTCTGTACCTTTCACTACATTACTTATTTCTCTGCCAGGCTCTCCATTACAATGCTGTGGGAATTCACAGTGCCTGAATAGACAACATCTGATTTGTATGTGCTTCCCTGGATGAGACTAATTGAAAACTGAAGGAGGAGTGTCTGGAACACAAGAAACTTCCTTTAAAGTTTCTCAGCTGAAAATGGCTAGATTTCTACTGCAGCTCAAGGTTCTCATCTAGGGAGACAATGTTTAAGTTTTGAAGAAAAACAGGCACCTGTGGTGGTCAAATACTTCACAGACTCCTTGCCTCCTTGCCCTTTTTACACGCTGTCCCAATTAATATTATCCTGACCATTAAAGTTACATTTTCCCCCTTGCTTTGTGTTTATACCTAATATATTGCTAAGACCCCAATAAAAGTGGAGACAAAACTTGTCACAGGGCCTTTCACTGCTAGAGAAGCTGGTCCCCAGTCCTCTCCATTCTCCTACTAAGGTGTCTGGAGTGATCTTTTCATTCACCGTCTCGGGGTTTGCCAGCCAAACCCGACACACTGCAAATTATAGAGGGTGTATCTGTGTCCTCTTAAATACTGTAAACCAAAATATGTTCTAAAAAACGTAAGAGGTAGTTAAATATTTGTTGAAAGAAAAAATGGGGAGAAAAAGATAAACTAGAAGATAGATACTGGCTTTTTAAGTGTAGTTGACTAAGAATATAGTAACTTTCATTAAAAAATGGAATCATGAGAACAAGCAGGTTTGATACAAGAAAACTATAATATTTTTGAGCACCTGTAATATGCCAAGTACTGAGCTAGAAGTATAGTAGATATTCAGTTAAGGTTCGGACATAATGAATTTGAGATACTATTGGTATGAATACATGTCCAAAAGATAGTTTAGCCTGAAGTCCAGTTGTCATGGATGAAAACTCAGATTTGGGTCATCCATATTGGTGATGAATGTTGCATTGGGTGTATCTCTGCATTCTAAACTCTGCATGACAATACTTAATAAAAATGACAAAGTTGGGGCGCCTGGGTGGCTCAATGGGTTAAGCCTCTGCCTTCGGCTCAGGTCATGATCTCAGGGTCCTGGGATCGAGTCCCGCATCGGGATCTCTGCTCAGCAGGGAGCCTGCTTCCCTCTCTCTCTCTCTCTGCCTGCCTCTTCATCTGCTTGTGATATCTCTCTGTCAAATAAATAAATAAAATCTTTGAAAAAAAAAAAAGAGTTGTCTGAGGAAAACAGATCATCCTTTATAAAAAATAAAATAAAATAAAATAAAAATGACAAAGTCAACAGCCAGCAAGCACTGGATAATAGTGAAGAAAAAGCACATCAGACATCCTAAAACAGTATATAGCTGGGAATTATAAAGGGTATATTCTATGGTAAATGGGAGTTAGGTTTTTTTGGTGTTCAGCTTGATTTTGCTGTCCTAACTATGCACCACATCAATTTTACTTTTCCCACAATTCCATTCTGTATTAAAGGTATCACTATTTCTGAAAACAGTTCAAGAATATCTTTATGATGAAGAAAGAAAGATCCATGAGGACTGAGAGAGACAAGGGAGGAGTGAAAGTGGAGAAGGAAGTAGGCAGAAGAAGAAATTTGGCATGAATCTTAAGGGGCAAATAATATTTCAAAACAGGAGAGAAACAGCCAAAGGGCAAGAGCAGAAACAGTTATGCAGATGTGGAGTATAGTCAGGGAGTATTTCTAGTGATTATTTCCAAATTCACTAAATAAAGGAAGGAGTTTGAGGAAGAGCAAGGAAGAGGAAAAGCCAATAGGAATAAATGTAAATTGGTTATTACTTGCTTAATGATGAAACAAATACTTTTCAATTTATAATTAGCCACTGGGATTTCTCTGAAAAGAAAATTGCTTTATTTACTAGTTGAAACGCTGCTTGCCTGATTTTATTTTTCACATCACTCATCTTCGATGCAATGACTAGTTAAGTATTGACACAAACCTGGGAAATGTAACATATTTGTTGGATCTGCCTGACTGCAGAAGAATCACGTGTGACTGGAACAGTTCAGTTTATAGTCTTTCAGTTTGGGGTGACAGTCCTTTGAAATCAGTGCTTGAAACCTCTCTGTTTCATGCCATTTTTACAACATATAGTGTGTAATCACCCACAGGCCAGAAATCTTTTGTCCATGTCAACTGAACTTTGTCCTATAAATGCTGCTGTCATTCAGTTGTCCTGTAGGTCTCTTTGCTTTTCATTTCACTTATCCAGAATTTGCAATATATTGACTCATTCCAGGATGAAGTTCATTTTTTTCCTAAAGGCTAATAACTCTCTTGAGTTTACATTTCTAGAAAGTATGTAACCAAATTATCTTTGAAGTACATTCTGCAGAATAGTCAAAGTTTTTGTTTTTCTGGTTTTTTTTTTTTAAACTCAAGAATAAGCAAACTCAAACAGCTCCATTTTTTAAATTTTTTTGTTTATTTTACTTCTTTTCAGTGTTCCATAATTCATTGTTTATGTACCACACCCAGTGCTCCATGCATTATATGCCCTCCATAATACCCATCACCAGGCTCATCCCACCCTCTACCCCACTCCCCTCCAAAACCCTCAGTTTGTTTCTCAGAGTCCACAGTCTCTCATGGTTTGTCTCCCCCTCCAATATCCCCCAACTCACTTCTCTTCATCTCCCAATGTCCTCCATGTTATTCCTTGTGCTCCACAAGTAAGTGAAACCATATGAAACTTGACTTTCTCTGCTTGACTTATTTCACTCAGCATAATCTCTTCCAGTCCCATCCATGTTAATACAAAAGCTGGGTGTTCATCCTTTCTGATGGAGGCATAATACTCCATAGGGTATATGGGCCAAATCCACTTTATCCATTCATCTGTTGAAGGGTATCTTGGTTCTTTCCACGGTTTGGCGATTGTGGCCATTGCTACAATGAACATTGGGGTACAGATGGCCCTTCTGTTCACTACATCTGTATCTTTGGGGTAAATACCCAGTAGTGCAATTGCAGGATCATAGGGAAGCTCTATTTTTAATTTCTTTAGGAATATCCAGTTTTCCAAAATGACTACACCAACTTGCATTCCCATCAACAGTGTAAGAAGGTTCCCCTTTCTCTACATCCTCTTCAACACTTGTTTACTGTCTTGTTGATTTTGGCCATTCTCACTGGTATAAGGTGGGTATCTCAATGTGGTTTTGATTTGAAACTCCCTGATGGCTAATGATGATGAACATTTTTCATGTGTCTATTAGCCATTTGTATGTCTTCTTTGGAGGAGTGTCTGTTCATGTCTTCTGCCCATTTTTTGATGTGACTATCTGTTTTGTGTGTGTTGAGCTTGAGGAGTTCTTTATAGATCTTGGATATCAGCCCTTTGTCTGTAGTATCATTTGAGAATAAATATTCCCATTCCATGGGTTGCCTCTTTGTTTTGTTGACTCTTTCCTTTGCTGTGCAGAAGCTTTTGATCTTGATGAAGTCCCAAAAGTTTATTTTCACTTTTGTTTCCTCTGCTTTAGAGACATATCTTGAAAGAAGTTGTTGTGGCTGATGTCGAAGAGGTTATTGCCTATGTTCTCCTCTAGGATTTTGATAGATTCCTGGTCACATTTAGGTTTTTTATCCATTTTGAGTTTATCTTTGTATATGGTGTAAGAGAATGGTCGAGTTTCATTCTTCTACACATAGCTGTCCAATTTTCCCAGCACCATTTTTTGAAGAAACAGTCTTTTTCCCACTGTATATTTTTTCCTGCTTTTTGAAGATTATTTGACCATAGAGTTGAGGGTCCATATCTGGGCTCTCTTCTCTGTTTCACTGGTCTATGTGTCTGTTTCTGTGCCAGTACTATGCTGTCTTGGTAATCACAGCTTTGTAGTAAAGCTTGCAATCAGGCAACGTGATGCTCCCAGCTTTGTTTTTCTTTTTCAACATTTCCTTAGCAATTTGGGGTCTCTTCTGATTCCATACAAATTTTAGGATTGTTTGTTCCAGCTTTTTGAAAAATGCTGGTAGAATTTTGATTGGGATGGCTTTAAAAGTATACATTGTTCTAGGCAGTATAGACATTTTAACAATGTTTATTCTTCTGATCCATGAGCATGGAATGGCCTTCCATCTTTTTGTGTCTTCTTCAGTTTCTTTCATAAATGTTCTGTAGTTCCTCAAGTATAGATCCTTTACTTCTTTGGTTAGGTATATTCCCAGGAAACTTGCAGTTCTTGGTGCTATAGTAAATGGAATTGATTCTCTAATCCAAATGAGGTTTTCAGGCAGAAGAATAAATGGATGGAAGCAACGGAAATGACAAAAAGAATAAAAACTAATGAGAAGAATAAATGTTTAGGTAAATCTAAATAAAAATTGGCAGAATTAAACAAAAATGATGGCTTGAGGTTATATATATAAACATATAAATATGTATAAACATATGTGTATGTGTGTGTATATATGTATATATAAACATAGGGCAAAAATAGTACAAAAATCTAGGGGACTTAAATAAAATGTTCTAAGTTTCTTGAATTATCCAGGAAATGATAAAGTAATAAGTTTATACTACACATTACAATTCAAGAATGCATGTTGTAAAATGTATGGTAATTCTAAAGAAAAATAAAAGAGCACATAATTAGGAAGTGGCAAGGAAATTAATTGAAATTTTGCTTCAATTACATACAGAACTTGCCCAACAACCATAAACAATTAGAAACAGGACAAATTATATGAAACAACAATTCTAAGACATTAGAATAAAAGCAACACTATATTATGATCTCTGAGAAAAAGAAAATAAACTAGTTAGGACTTACTAGTCCTAGCATTCCATATGGAGCCATTTTAAGACTACAACACAGAAAAATTTAACCAAACAGCATATGGATGTCTCACTGAATTTGGAACTACAAATCAGAGTTTGAAGTGACTGACATGGCTGACAGTAGGGAACAAACTACTAAAGAAAAGGAAGATATGCAGAAAAAGAGATCCAGAAATCTGAATAGGGATCTCTTGAATTGGTTGCTAAATAACAAGCCTTGTACAGATAGGGTAAGACTGGCCAAGAACAAGCAAAAAGCTATTAAGAACAAGCTGAGCAATTCCAAAGCTTGGGCAGGCTGAGAGACACACTAGTTCCAACCAGTCAGTGTAAAGAAGCTCTTTTGATTATCCAGAGCATTCAGTAAGATCCCAGAAGGGTCATACCTTAGCAGCAGAACTAAACTGGCCTTAGAATAAAGACTACTCTCAATCTACTTTCTTTTAAAAAGATGAAAAGAAATAAAGGAGAAGAAAAGTGGGAGGAACTTGAAAGGACCAAGACAATATACAAAAGTCAGCACAAGAAAAGACACAAATATCACTCAGAAAGCTGTACCAACCCCAAGGCTCCCTGCTGAACATGCACTCTGGGTCCTTCTTCTAGGACAAGGTGAAAGCAATATTACTGGTAGGAAAATAAACATTGCTTAGAACACTTCTATCAAATGAAATCTAATTCACAACACATATGTAATTTTAAACTAAGTGGCTACATTAAAAAAACCACAAAATTAATTTTAATAATATATTTTATTTAACTTGGTATTTTTAAAATATTATCATCTCAGCATGTACCCAATGGAAAATAAATTATTATTGAGGTATTTTACTTTTTTCATGAAAACTCTATAAAATACAGCATATATTTAGACTTTCAGCAACCTCAATTCAGATTAACTTCCTTTCAAATGCTCTACAGCCATAGTAGCTAATGGCTACTGTTTTGAACAGCACAGACCTAAAACTGAGAAGTCTGGAATTGTTCACTGTATATAGGAGTTGTTTAGGAAGCTCGTTCCTGGGGACCTTGAGGTCATAGGAAGTTGTAGCCCCTCCATCTGGGGATACAAAGTCATGATTCTCTTGGGAAAGTAACCATAGGAACTGAGTTTGGATTCAGCTTCTTGTGATCTTTCAGGGTTCTACCTGGGCAATACTGTTTGTGTACCATAAAATAATACTGTTAATATCCAAAATAGTTAATGTGCCTGTTCTCTTTCATTAAACTAATGTAGCTCTTCCATGAACTTCATTAGACCATGAGATAAACAGGAATAACCCATTGCAAGAATGTTCAGTCTTTCAGAGTCATTGACTACCGGATGTCACCAATGGGAATCACATGCAAACTGATGAAGATCATTTCTGTAATGGTCATATTTAAAAGGCATACTTTTTAGTGGGAAAAATTCACCTACTTTACTACTGTTTATAGTCAGTATGCTATAGACAGTAGTAAAATAGTGGTTTAAGGAGAAGTCAAGATGGTGGAGGAGTGGCAGGTCACAGGAGTACAGCTAGATAGTTATCAAACATTCTGAACACCTACAAACTCAACAGGAGATTGAAAAGAAGACAAGCAGCAATTCTAGAAACAGAAACCAACCACTTTCTGAAAGGTAGGACATGTGGTGAATGGAATCCGAAGAGATGGAAAGACAGACTGCAGGGGGAGAGGCCAGCTCCTCACAGTGGAGCAGTGGTGCACCAAATCAGAACTTTTAGAAGTCTGCTCCACTGAGGGACATCACTCCAGAGGCTAAGTGGGGGTAGAGCCTTTGTGGGGACAGTATGGTCTCATGTCCTGTGGGGTTACAGAAGGATCAGGAGTGTCTAAGTGTAGCAGAGCTTGCAGATATCAGAGCGGGGAAGTCAATTACAGAGACAAAGCCGAGGAGTGAGGTCTCAGCTTGGGGTTACCATAAACTGTAATCTGCAGCACAGTCATACCACTGCTCTTTGAGCAGGGACCCCACAGGTGGAAGACCCAGGGAGACCTACCTTCCTCCACCAAAGACCAAAGAGGCAGGAATCTGCTGGGGTTGCAGACTCCAAATGGGGCAGTGCACCAGAGACAGAAACACTCAGTCACAGGCCGGGTAAGCTCCGAGCGCCACCAGAGACCAGGGAGATGGGAATGATTGAAAGCTTTTCTCCAAGGGTGCACTGAGGAGTGGGGCCCTGAACTCTCAGCTCCTCTGGGCTGGAAATTGGGAGGCCACCATTTTCATTCCTGTCCTCCAGAACTCTACCGAAAGCAATTAGGGAACAAAAGTTCCTGAGATCAAACCAGAGAAGATTACTTAGCCCCCACGCTGGCAAAGACATTTGAGAACCACTACAATTGGCCCCTCCCCCAGAAGAACAGCAAGACCATCCAGCCAAAAACAAGCTCACTGATCAAGGAGAACAAAGGAATTCCAGAGGAGGGGAAAGCAAAGCATGGAATTCATGTCTTTCTCCCCATGATTCTTTACTCTTGCAAAGTTAATTAAATTCTTTTAATTTTATTTTCTTCTTATTCTAATTTTTGCAACTTTTCCTCTTTCTTCTTTCAACATTTTTTAACTAATTTATCTTCACAATACCTTTCTAAAAAAGAAAACCTTTTTGAACTTTCATTATTATAGTCATATTTTATCTTTCATTGTATCTAACTTTATTTTTTGTATATGTCTAGGATTTTTTTATTCTAAAAAATATTGGGATACCATTTCTTCTAATAGATCAAAATATACCCTAAATCTAGCACAGGGCTTTCTTCTAGTCTGCAGCCTGAACAAATTCTCTCCCCTTTCTTTTTCTAACCACTTATCAATTTTTTTAAATTTTATTTTAAATTTTCATCTTTACAGTCATATTCTATATCTTTATCATGTTTACCCATAAATATATATATGTATGGTTTTTCTTTCTTTAAAATTTTGGGAGGTAGTTTCTTCTAAGTGACCAAAATACACCCAGAATCAAGGGGGTGGGTCTGTTTATTCACCAGTCATATATATATATATATATATATATATATATATATATATATATATATTTTTTTTTTTTTTTTTTAATTAAAAAAAATTTTTTTAACTTATTTTCACCTCTTTTCTTCTCCCCCCGATTTGGGGTCTCTTCTGATTTGGTTAGTGTACATCTTTTGGGGTCTTTGCCACTTTTTTAGTATGTTATTTTCTCTGTCATATGTTCTTATCTGGATAAAATGACAAGGTGGAAAAACTTACCACAAAAACCAAAACATACAAAACAACAACAACAACAAAACAAGAGATAGTACTGAAGGCTAGGGACTTAATAAATATGGAAATTGGTAATAAGTCAGATCTAGAGTTCAGAATGACGATTCTCAAAGATCTAGCTGGGCATGAAAAAGGCGTGGAAGATATTAGAGAAACCCTATCTAGAAAAATAAAAGCCCTTTCTGGAGAAATAAAATAACTAAAATTTAACCAAGCTGAAACCAAAAAAGCTATTAATGAGGTACAATAAAAAATGGAGGCTCTTGGGGCGCCTGGGTGGCTCAGTGGGTTAGGCCGCTGCCTTCGGCTCGGGTCATGATCTCAGGGTCCTGGGATTGAGTCCCGCTTCGGGCTCTCTGCTCAGCGGGGGGCCTGCTTCCCTTCCTCTCTCTGTGATATCTTCCCTTCCTCTCTCCTACTGTGATCTCTCTCTCTGTCAAATAAATGAATAAAATCTTTTTAAAAAAATGGAGGCTCTTACTTCTAGGATAAATGAGGAAGAAAAGAGAATTAGTAATATAGAAGACCAAATGATGGAGAATAAAGAAGCTGAACAAAAGAGAGACAAACAACTACTGGACCATGAGGAGAGAATTTGAGAGATAATTGATACCATAAGATGAAACAAAATTAGAATAATTGAGATTCCAGAAAAAGGAGAGAGAGAGGGAGGCAGAAGGTATATTGGAGCAAATTATTGTAGAGAATTAATCTAATATGGCCAAGGGAACAAGCTTCAATATCCAGGAGGCACAGAGAACCTCCCTCAAAATCAATAACAATAGGTCTACACTCCATCATCTAATAGTAAAACTTACAGTCTTAGTGACAAAGAGAAAATCCTGAAAGCAGCTTGGGACAAGAAGTCTGTAACATACAATGGTAAAAATATTAGATTGGCAGCAGACTTATCCACAGAAACCTGGCAGGCCAGAAAGAGCTGGCATGATATCTTCAGAGCACTAAACAAGAAAAACATGCGGCCAAGAATACTATATCCAGCTAGGCCATCACTGAAAATAGAAGGAGAGATAAAAAGCTTCCAGGACAAACAAAAACTAGAAGAATTTGTAAACACCAAACCAGCCCTACAGGAAATATTGAAAGGGGTCCGTTAAGCAAAAAGAGGGCCTAAAAGTAGTAGACCAGAAAGGAGCAGAGACAATATACAGTAACAGTCACCTTACAGGCAATACAATGGCACTAAATTCATATCTCTCAATAGCTACCCTGAATGTAAATGGGCTAAATGCCCCCAATCAAAAGACACAGGAAATCAGAACGGATAAAAAACAAAACCCATCAATATGCTGTCTACAAGAAACTCATTTTAGACCCAAAGACATCTCCAGATTTAAAGTGAGGGGCTGGAAAACAATTTTCCATGCTAATGGACATCAAAATAAAGCTGGGGTGGCAATCCTTTTCTCAGATCAATTAGATTTTAAGCCAAAGACTATAATAAGAGATGAGGAAGGACACTATATCATACTCAAAGAGCCTGTCCAACAAGATCTAACAATTTCAAATATCTATGCCCCTAACATGGGAGCAGCCAACTATATAAACCAATTAATAAAAAATCAAAGAAACACATCAACAATAATACAATAATAGTAGGGGACTTTAACACTCCCCTCACTGAAATGGACAGATCATCCAAACAAAACATCAACAAGGAAATAAAGGCCTTAAATGACACACTGGAGCAAATGGACATCACAGATATATTCAGAACATTCCATCCCAAAGCAACAGAATACCCATTCTTCTCTAGTGCACATGGAACATTCTCAAGAATAGATCATATTCTCAAGAATAGATCACAAATCAGGTTTCAACCAGTATCAAAAGATTGGGATCATTCCCTGTGTATTTTCAGACCACGAAGCTTTGAAACTAGACCTCAACCACAAGAGGAAAGTTGGAAAGAACTCAAATACATGGAGGCTAAAGAGCATCCTACTAAAGAATGAATGGGTCAACCAGGAAATTAAAGAAGAATCTTAAAAATTAATGGAAACAAATGAAAATGAAAACACAACTGTTCAAAATATTTGGGACATAGCAAAGGTGTTCCTGAGAGGAAAGTATATAACAATACAAGACTTTCTCAAGAATCAAGAAAGGTCTCAAGTGTGCAACCTAACCCTACACCTAAAGGAACTGGAGAAAGAACAACAAAGAAAACCTCAATGCGGGAGAAGAGAAATAATAAAGATAAGAGCAGAAATCAATAGAATAGAAACCAAAAGAACAGTAGAACAGATCAATGAAACTAGGAGCTTGTACTTTGAAAGAATTAATAGAATTGATAAACCCCTGGCCAGACTTATGAAAAAGAAAAGAGAAAGGACCCAAATAAATAAAATCATGAATGAAAGAGGAGAGTTCACAATCAACACCAAAGAAATACAAACAATTATCATAACATATTACGAGCAACTATATGCCAGCAAATTTGACAATCTGGAAGAAATGTATGCATTCCTAGAGATGTATAAACTACCAAAACTGAACCAGGAAGAAATAGAAAACTTGAATGGACCTATAACCAGTAAGAAGATTGAAGCAGTCATCAAAAATCTCCCAACAAACAAGAGCCCAGGGCCAGATGGCTTCCCAGGGGAATTCTACCAAACACTTAAAGAAGAGTTAATACCTTTCTCCTGAAAAATTTCTAAAAAATAGAAATGGAACGAAAACTTCCAAACTCATTTTATGAGGCCAGCATTACCTTGATCCCAAAACCAAAGACCCCATCAAAAAAGAGAATTATAGACCAATATGCTTGATGAACACAGATGTAAAAATTCTCACAAAAATACTAGCCAATAGGACCCAACAGTACATTAAAAGGATTATTCACTAAGACCAAGTGGGATTTATTCCAGGGCTACATGGTTAGTTCAACATCTGCAAATCAATCAATGTGATACAATATATTAATAAAAGAATGAACAAGAACCATACGATACTCTCAATAGATGCTGAAAAAGCATTTGAAAAGTACAGCATCCTTTCTTGATCAAAATGCTTCAAAGTCTAGGGATAGAGGGCACATACCTCAATATCATCAAAGCCATCTATGAAAAACCCACAGTGAATATCATTCTCAATGGAGAAAAACTGAGAGCTTTTCCACTAAGGTCAGGAACACGACAGGGACATCCATTGTCAGCACTACTATTCAACACAGTACTAGAAGTCCTAGCCTCAGCATCAGACAACAAAAAGAAATTAAAGGCATCCAAATCAGCAAAGAAGTCCAACTCTCACTCTTTGCAGATGATATGATACTTTATCTGGAAAAGCCAAAGGACTCCACTCCAAATCTGCTAGAACTTGTACAGGAATTCAGTAAAGTGTCAGGATATAAAAATCAATGCACAAAACTCAGTTGCATTTCTATACATCAACAACAAGACAGAAGAAAAAGAAATTAAGAAATCAATCCCATTTAAAATTTCACTCAAAACCATAAGATACCTAGGAATAAACCCAACCAAAAAGGCAAGGAATCTGTACTCAGAAAACTATAAAGTACTCAGGAAAGAAATTGAGGAATACACAAAGAAATGGAAAAATGTTCCATGCTCATGGATTGGAAGAACAAATATTGTGAAAATGTCTACACTACCTAAAGCAATCTACACATTTAATGCAATTCCTATCAAAACCCCGTCAATTTTTTTCAAAGAAATGGAACAAATAATCCTAAAATTTATATGGAATCAGAAAAGACCTCGAGTAGCCAGAGAAATGTTGAGAAAGAAAGCCAAAGTTGGTGGCATCACAATTCCAGAATTCAAGCTCTATTACAAAGCTGTTATCATCAAGACAGTATGGTACTGGCACAAAAACACATAGATCAATGGAGCAGAATAGAGAGCCCAGAAAAAGACCCTCAACTCTATGGTCAACTAATCTTCAACAAAGCAGGAAAGAATGTCCAATGGAAAAAAAAACAAATGGTGTTGGGAAAATTGGACAGCCACATGCATAAAAATGAAACTGGACCACTTCCTTACACCACAAATGAAAATAGACCAAAATGGATGAAAGATCTCAATGTGCGAAAGGAATCCATCAAAATCCTTGAGGAGAATACAGGCAGCAACCTCCTTGACCTCAGCCACAGCAACTTCTTCCTAGGAACATTGACAAAGGCAAGGGAAACAAGGGCAAAAATTAACTATTGGGATTTCATCAAGATCAAAAGCTTTTGCACAGCAAAGGAAACAGCTAACAAAACCAGAAGACAACTGACAGAATGGGAGAAAATATTTGCAAATGACGTATCAGATAAAGGGCTAGTATCCAAAATCTATAAAGAGCTTAGCAAACTCAACACCCAAAGAACAAATAATCCAATCAAGAAATGGGCACAGGACATAAACAGACATTTCTGCAAAGAAGACAGCCAGATGGCCAACAGACACATGAAAAAATGCTCCACATCACTTGGCATCAGGGAAATACAAATCAAAACCACAATGAGATATCACCTCACACCAGTCAGAATGGCTAAAGTTAGCAAGTCAGGAAATGACTCATGCTGGCGAGGATGCGGAGAAAGGGGAACCCTCCTACGCTGTTGGTGGGAATGCAAGCTGGTGGAACCACTCTGGAAAAGCAGCATGGAGGTTCCTCAAAAAGTTGAAAATAGAGCTATCCTACAACCCAGCAATTGCACTACTGGATATTTACCCTAAAGATACAAATGTAGTGATCTGAAGGGGCATGTGCACCCAAAGGTTTATAGCAGCAATGTCCACAAGAGCCAAACTATGGAAAGAACCTAGATGTCCATCAACAGATGAATGGATAAAGAAGATGTGGTGTGTGTGTGCGCACACACACACACACACACAACGGAATACTATGCAGCCATCAAAAGAAATGAAATCTTGCCATTTGCAATGATGTGGCTAGAACTAGAGGGTATTATGCTTAGCAAAATAAGTCAATCAGAGAAATACAATTACCATATGATCTCCCTGATATGAAGAAGCTGAGAGACCAGATGGGGGGACTTGGGGTGTAGGAAAAGAATAAATGTAACAAGGTGGAATCAGGAGGGAGACAAAACATAAGAGACTCTTAATCTTACAAAACAAAATGAAGGTTGCCAGTGGGAGGGGGGATAGAGAGAGGGAGTTGGGGTTATGGACATTGGGGAGAGTATGTGCAATGGTGAGTGCCATGAAGTGTGTAAGACTGACAATTCACAGACCTGTACCCCTGGGGCAAAAAATACATTATATGTTAATTGAAAATAAATAAGTAAATAGAAAAAAGAAGAAAAATAGCAGTTTAAGAACTATAGATAGAAAATGAAAGGGAGTAAGCAACTCTTGGGTATAAAACTACTTGTTGTAGAAATTCATAGACCTTAGTCACAAAAAGGAGATAGATCTCCTTTGGTCTCTAATAGCAATTGGCCACATTTCAGCTAAAAGCCACAGAGACAGAAATTCTCAGAAGTCTTGTGTGGTCTAGTGAGTACGAGGTGGATATTGTCTGGCTCCATGATTATAGAGGTCCTGAAGACTATGGTTAAGTCTTAGCAGTGTATGTGCTTAATGAGTCTCTGAATTTCTCCTTTCAGTTTGATATTTAGGACTTGATTAGCAATTTTCAGATTCCTTAGAATGCTTCTTTAATCTATCTTAGGAGTATATAAGAAAAATAAAACAGCATTTCTTTAAAAAGAGCATCTAAAACTTCCTCAATAACTCTCACAGCATTCTTCCCTATAGCCAGGATCCCCAACTGAAGGTTTTGGCAAATTCTCCTTTCTAAATGGCTTTCCTGTTGGGAAGTTTATGCCACTGAGAGCCTAAGCCCACCCTCCAGGTACACCCCAAATATGACTATGTAACTTTGAGCTACAGGACTTGATATCTGCACACTTTTGATTTCTATGCAACAGCATCAGAATCTACCTAATGAGGGAATTTCTGCAAAATTATTAACAACAAAGACAACAATACTGGTTTCCAGTATCTAGTGAATGCTTATTACATATAAGCATTGATCTAAATATGTCACATTTTTCCCAATTCCATATGCAGAACTACCTTTAAAGGAGGTACTCTAATAAGTTTTCCTTGAGGGAATATTAGAGGCAAATATAAATTATCCAAACTCACCACACTAGTAATGGTGGAACTGAGGTTTGGGCCTAGACAGTCTGTTTTTTAGATCTTGGGCCACTTTTTGCTACATATACTATACTTAGTAACACTCACTTGTGAAGATGCTAATCCCAGTAGATACTTGAACAATGCCAGGGTTAGGGGCTCTGGCCCTTGTGCAGTAAAATTTGTTTGTATAATTTTTGACTTCCCTAAAACTTAACTACTGGTCGCCTATCATTGACCAGAAGTCTTAACAATAACATAAAATCAATTAATACACATTTTGTATGTTGTATGTATTATACACTGTGTTCTTACAATAAAGTAAGCTACAGAAAAGAAAATGTTATTAAGAAAATCAAAAGGAAGAGAAAATACAATTACAGTACTACATTGTAAAAACTCTGTATATAGGCAGTGCTCCCAGTGGTCCAGAAATCTGCCTCTAGCTTCAACGGTGTTCAAACAGAACAGACTCAAGAATACCCCTTCTTCCAGCCTCCAACCACCCTCCAACCTCCTTCCCAGTTGCAAGTTTTGGACCCATCTTTTCATCCATCCTCTACCTAAGAACCAGTTAACACCATTTTTTGAGCTTAAATCCTTATTGCCAATCAACTGTGAGCTCTCAGATTCATTAGAATTATTCCGCTGAGGTGAAGACCGCCATCAACCAATGATCAGCATGCATCTATGGGCCTCCTACACCTACCTCTCTCTGCAGTTCTATTTCCACAGTGACAGTATGGCTCTGGAGGGCATGGGCCACTTCCAGAGTCAGCTGAAGAGAAGTACAGGGCACCAAGCAAAATTAAAGCAGTAACAGCACCATTCTTCAGGACATGCAGACACCATCCCAAGATGAGTGGGTAAAACTCCAGAAGCCATGGAATCTACCATGGTCCTGGAGATGACCTCAACTCAGCCTTTTAGGAGCTACACTCCCTGGGTTCTGCCAGCACAGACCCCATCTCTGTGACTTCCTGGAGACCCATTTCGTAGATGAAGAGGTGAAACTCATCAAGAAGATTGCAACCACTTGATTAACCTCTACCAGGTAGTTGGCTCCCAGGCTGAGGTGGGTATCTCTTCAAAATGCTCACACTTAAGTACTACTAGGCATCTCCAGAGCCCAGCAAGCCTGTCTGGCATCACCCTGATGTCAATGCTTCTGCCTAATCCTCGCCCTGCAGCCATTAGGTAGCTTTTTAACCACCTGGAGCTCTCTACCTAGACCTGGCCAAATGGAAATAAAGCTTTCTGCAGGGGAAAAAAAAAAATCCACATACAAGTGGATTTGCACAGTTCGAATCTATGTTATTTAAGGTTCAATAGTACTTCAAAATGAATCCAGATTTCGCCAGTAACCCTCTCTGTACCCCATTCTGGATCTAAAACAAAGTTAACTATCCTTCTTCAACACAGTTGTATATTTATATTATCTATTTATGCCTCAGTGTCTCCCACTAGATTTAAATTTCTTTTAAGGCAATGGTTTTAAACTGAAAGTAATTTTTGCCTGCCAGGACACATTTGGTAGTATCTGGAGACCCTCTGAGTTCTCACAGCCTGCGAAAGTTCTCACAGCTGCTACCACTATATAGTAAGTAAGGGCCTATGATGCAACTAAACTTTTTACAGTGCACAGGACAGTTTCCTATTAGAAAGAAATATCTGGCCCAAAATTTCAGCACTGTTGAGGTTAATAAACCCTTCTTTAAGGCAAGACCAACCACAGTCTTTATATTCAGCACCCATGGTAATATCTGGTATATAGTAAGTGCTTAATAGATGCTTATTGAACAGACTCAAAAGATATTGCAGGTTAGAAAATTATGCTCCATTTTCTATTAATTTGAAAATTGCTTCCCTAATCTTCCCAGGTTGAATATGCTCCTCCATCGTCTATGAGCTATATTCCCTTAAGTCATCCACCACACTGCAGAAAACCTCTGTGTATTAATGTGTTTTTTAGATGGTGACCTCTACCAGGCTTAAATATATTTGCATCTCAGTCAGTTTTTAAAGATATTTTAAAAGCGTACATAAAGAAATACCATAATTGGGTGACTTGTTAGGAACGCATAGTTCTTCTTAGCTCCAAATCCTATAAGTCGTGTAGCCACAAGGGGATCTATAAGCAGCAAAGTGTAAAATCAGCTGGGGCAGGGGGAAGACTGGTCCTGATGTACACTAGTATTTTTTATTGTCTAGTTTTCTATTAGGTAAGCCTGTAGTATTCCATTGTATATATAATATTACAGCTGTTCCTACTCAAGTTTCTCCTAAACTTGGGTTTTCCCATTAAGGTTGTGATTTTATTTTTATCCATCTTTCACAATTCTGAGAAAGATTGTTGACAAAACTGGTGTCAGGACACTCTACAGTAACGACTTTCTTGCTTTTCTTGCAGAGGTATAAGCAAACATTCTCCTGTGAACTTGCTTCAGAAAGAGCTGTGAGTTTTGGGGCGCCTGGGTGGCTCAGTGGGTTAAGCTTCTGCCTTGGGCTCAGGTCATGATCTCAGGGTCCTGGGATCGAGCCCCGCATCGGACTCTCTGCTCAGCAGGGAGCCTACTTCCCCCTCTCTCTGTCTCTGCCTTCCTCTCTGCCTACTTGTGATCTCTATCTGTCAAATAAATGAATAAAATCTTTAAAAAGAAAAAAAAGAAAGAAAGAGCTGTGATTTTTTCTCATTGAAAACAGATGAAATAGCGTCAAGGGCCATAATTGGTTGCTCACATTCAAGAGCGAGAAAGTGAAAGTCTTTCTCATAAAGGCATTTAAAAATGTCTGTTAAGCTTTATTAGGTTATTAACAACATAGTCAGCTTCTTTTCATTAATATTTTGTTTTTATAGCAGTCTAATACTCTAGTACTGATAGAATAGTGCTAATCCTCATATACCCCCAATTTTTAATGAATTGTAACCTGTTGTACTCTTTTCTTAGGTTAGTATCTCAGCCTTTCTTAGACTGCTCAATCCTTCTTTCTAGTTTAAGATTTAATTAAGATGTTACCCTCACATTTTTTAAGCACTAGATTAATGATCATTTGTCATTAGATCATTCTTTACATAGAAGAAACCTCATTACTTCTACCTTTAATGTGGAAAAGGGGAACCCTCCTACATTGTTGGTGGGAATGCAAACTGGTTCAGCCACTCTGGAAAACAGCATGGAGATTCTTCAAAAAGTTAAAAATAGAGCTACCCTATTACCCACCAATTGCACTATAGAGTATTTACCTTAAAGATACAAATGTAGTGATCCAAAGGGGCACGTGCACATGAATGTTTATAGCAGCAATGTCCACAACAGCCAAACTATGGAAAGAGCCTAGAAGTCCATCAACAGAAGAATAGATAAAGAAGATGTGTTTTATACACACACACACACACACACACACACACACACACACACCACAAGGGAATACTATGCAGCCATTAAAAAATACAAAATCTCACCATTTGCAATGATGTGGATAGAACTCTAGGGATTATGCCAAGCAAAATAAGTCAATCAGAGAAAGACAAATATCATATGATATCACTGATATGAGGAATTTGAGAAACAAGGCAGAGGATCATAGGAGAAGGGAGGGAAAAGTGAAACAAGACAAAACCAGAGAGGGAGACAAACCATAAGAGACTCTTAATCTCAGGAAACAAATGGAGGGTTGCTGGAGGGAAGGAGGGTGGCAGGGATGGGGTGACAGGGCGATGGACATTAGGGAAGGGTATGTGCTTGGTGAGCACTGTGAATTGTATAAGACTGATGATTCACTGACCTGTACCCCTGAAACAACACATTATATGTTAATTTTAAAAATGAACTTTAAAAAAAACTTCCACCTTTAGCTATGATAGAACAGCTACAAGTGGTTCAAAATTCACACCAAAAACAACTAGAAAAGATAGATATTTTTATTTATTTGACAGAGAGAGAAAGAGAGAGAGACAGTCAGAGAGAAAATACAAGCAGAGTAAGCGGGAGAGGGAGAAGCAGGCTTCCTGCGGAGCAGAGAACCTGATGTGGGGCTCCATCCCAGGACGCTGGAATCATGACCTGAGCCAAAGGCAGACGCTTAACCACTGAGCCACCCAGGAAGCCCCAGAAAAGATAGATATTTTTAAAAAATCATTTTAGAGATGTTAGAAAGCTTCAAAGCAGTCAGGATTTGAAAGCCCAAGCACTCAAAGAAACAAAACAATTATTATTGTTATTATTATTATTATTATTATTGGAATAAGCTTGACATCCAATGCCAGTTTTCCCCTTTGAGACATTTGCTAAATCTTTAGAATTTGGTCTGTATAGAAAAGAGGCTGGTCAGTAAAAGGAGAAATTAACAGATGAATGGAGCACTCAGTGGTTTCAAATTGCTGGAGAAATAGTTTGAATTCCAACCTGACAGAGGCAGCCAGGACTTGAGAAACCAAGAACCTGTACTGAAGAAAGAAAATTTTTTAATAAGTGGGTTATATCACACTTGCATAAGGAAAAACAAAAAACAACCTTGACTTATATCACATCACCAAAAAAAAAAAAAAAAATCCTTTCCAGGTATAATTTAAGTTTTAGAGTAAAGTTCATAAGTGAAAACATCTACAAAATATCATGGGAAATTATATTAAGGTTGACAAAAAATTTTTGAATAGGATCTCAAAAGCACTAACCATAAAAAAAAAAAAGATTGATCAACTGGGTTACATTAAAATTGAGAATTTTTTCCCAGAGGACACCTTTAAGAGAATTTAAAAAGTAAGCCATAGAGTGAGAGGAAAAAAGCATTTTCAATTCATATGTCCAGCAAAGTACTTGTATCTAGAACATATAAAGAGCTCCTACAAATCAGTAATAAAAAAAAAAAAAATGGGCAACCCAATTTACAAAATGAACAAAAGAGGGGTGCCTGAGTGGCTCAGTGAGTTAAGCCTCTGCCTTCAGCTCTGGTCATGACCTCAGGGTCCTAGGATCAAGCCCCACATCCAGTTTTCTGATTGGAGGGAAGCCTGCTTCCCCTTCTCTCTCTGCCTGTCTCTCTGCCTGCTTGTGATCTCTCTCTGTGTCAAATAAATAAATAAAATCTTTAATAAAAGAAAAAGAATAAAATACTTTTACAGGCACTTGATAAAATATGATATCAAGTGGATAGTAAACATGAATATGTGCTAAAAATCATTACTCATCATGGAAATGCAAAGTAAAACTATAATGAAATAATACAATAATGGCTAAAATTAAAGAAGGATAACACCAAGTGTTCATGAGATTTTAGAAAACTCAAACTCCTATCAGGTATTGTGAAAATGGGAATTGGTACAACCGTTCAACAATACTGCTTAAGTTAAATACATGCATAATTTACGATCAAACTTTTCTATTCCTATGTACCAACACTGCAGAGATACAATGCTCATCAGAAATACATGCTCATCAAAAGGCATTTATAAGAATGTACATTGTAACACTATTTGTGATACCCCCAAACTGTAAGCAATACAAATGTCTTTTAACAGTAGAATGGATTAATAAGCCATAATCCATTTTTATACCAAGTAATACTAACTAGCAATGAGAATGAAGTATTATTACCCAAAACAATATTGATAATCTCAAAGAAGGAAAGCAAATAAAAAGGAATACAGACTATACAACTTCATTTATTTAAAGTTCAAAAACACAGAATTAACTGGTGGCAAAGAAGTCAAGATAGTAGGCAACTTCTCCTGCCTTTGGGAAGAGATGTTAAGAAGTAGAAAAGGCATGAAGGAGGGTTCTGAGCTTCTGATAATATTCCATTTCTTCATCTGAGTAGTGGCAATGTAACCACTAGTGAAAAAATTCTCTGGGCTATACACTTAGGATTTGGCATAATGTTATATTTTACATATGTATATTTTAGCATAAAGTTTATGCTTTAAAAATTCCATTACAGGGACGCCTGGGTGGCTCAGTTGATTAAGCGGCTGCCTTTGGCTCAGGTCATGATCCCAGCGTCCTGGGATCCAGTCCCACATCGGGCTCCTTCCTCGGCAGGGAGCCTGCTTCTCCCTCTGCCTCTAGCCTGCCACTCTGTCTGCCTGTGCTTGCGCTCTGTATCTCTCTCTCTCTCTAACAAATAAATAAAAATCTTTAAAAAAAAAAAAATTCCATTACAAATCACATGACAAAATACTGTTCATGTCTTAGGAAAAGCCCATAGAAGTTATATTTAGAAGTCAGATTGCAAAAAGAAATGTTGATCTCAACATATTATTTGTTTTGATTAAGGTATCCTTTTCTTCTTCTTACCACATATTTTTACCATTTGGCATTACATTAGATAATAAATTGTTTATTGTTTGTCCTCCCTAACTCGCAAGTTAACTACGTGAAGGCAAAGAGTCTGTCTATTTTATTCACTATGTATTCATACTTAGCATCTAAAATAATACATTTTAAAAATCCTTCTCAATATTTACTGGAGGAAGGAAGGAAGAAAGCAAGCAAGCAACCTAGTTATGGCCATTAGTGGTCATTGATCCTTTCATTTCAATTTTATTTGAACTTCACATACACTGAACCGTATAGAAAGTCCTCAATAATTCCAGATCTTAAGTAACCTGCATGAGGTGGGCAATAGATAATTAAAAATGTTAAAATTCTAGAAGATGACCCCTTTACTCTGCTTAATAGCTACAATGAAGACACATAGGGAGAAAACCAGAAAGCATTATAAGGGAATTTTTTTTAATTTGAGGGAATTCCTTGCCAGTCAGATTCCTCTCTACAAAATATTTAGTTTCTCAAAGGGAGAAAATCATTCTCCCCTATCATTCAGAGAAGAGGGATGAAAATAAGGCTCAATGTCTATAATATAATGACAGGACTAGTGCCCAGAGTAATGTGACCACATACTGATTGGTATATACCCCTAACTGAACCACAGAGCAAAGGTAAAGTATTGGTGGATTATGAGCCCAACCTTATGGGCCTGGTGGCCCCAGAGCATGGACCTCTGAGTCCAGACGAGCAGCACAGATGGAAAGCCAGAGAACTCAGGGAAAATCTGTGCAGCCTGCCTGGCATGGGGTGAGACTATAAATGTGGCCCTGAAAAAGTGGACAGAGAGAAGCAGCAGCAGTGGCCATTACAGGGCCTTACAGGGAAAGAGTGGGTCAATTAATACAAAGAATAAATAGGAGAGAGGAACTAGAGCAGAAAGAAAGAGCTAACAATTAGAGCATTTTCAGGAGAAAGGGAAAATTAACATGTGTCCATCTGTATCCAGAGAAACAAAGCTCAGCTACATAACTGAGCACTAAGTAAAGACTGAATCCCTTTACACAGAAAGCTATAGGAAGAGCAAAGAGGAGGATGAGTGATAAAGGCAGTAGATCAAATGCTTAGGTACTTTTCCTCATTCAGAGGGCAAAGCTAAACGCATGTTTGTGGTGCACTGTAACATCACTGATGTTCAATTTAGCTACTTAGTAAATTAAGTTATTATTTCATTTTACAGCTAATTTAAAAAAATTAGTAAGTCTTCAAAAATAATTCTAAAAGACTATTAGTTTAATACTTATTTTTAAAATTTCCAAATTCCAGAGGACCAATGCCCAGTAAGCCTGTACAGAACAGAGGCATGTACCCTCCCTAACCAGTAGAGAGGAAATGGGAGTGTTATGTGACAAATTCCCTAAGTAAGGGTGACTAGAGGGATGCCCATGGTCAAGATCATATTTGAAGGAGCAGAGGAAACCTGGTACACAAATCTTCTTCTTTTGTACCCTTATTCTATGCAGTTAGGGTTTGGTCTTTCTTCATAAATATGGCTAAAACTGAGTACTGAAATTTTCATTGGGTCAATAGACACTGCTAAGAATTCAAAATTAAAACTAATATTAGAACCTGTTAGAAGCTTCTTTTTTAAAAATGCAGGCTCACGTAAAACATACTCTAGGTAGGTTATTAAAGCTCTAAGCTGAAATAAGTTTTTTTCCATAGAAGTTAAAATGTTAATGAAATGTCATTACCAGGGGCAAGGGGAAGGAAAGGATTAAACAAACTACTGTTGTGTAACTCCGACTTAAGGGACAATATCCATGATGAACCTATTATCTCTGTTTCCAGGCAAGATATTTACTGAATCTACTTTTTAAACCAGCCAAAATTGCAAAATGCAATTCACTCTTTAAATAATTGGAAATCAGTATTGTGAATGGATTTTGATTGCTAGAAAAAAAATGTTAGCTTTTTCTTATTAGCAAGTCACAGCCGAAAATGAAGATGGAAGACAAATAAAATATGGACTTGTTAATGGACCCTGGAAAAATAAATGAGGTTTTCTTAATTTCTTAGTGACTGTGGAGAGAGTATTTATGTCAAAATGAAGAAGACAGCTCTGTCACAGCTCTGAAAAGTAAGTAGGAAGGATATAAAAATGAGTATTGAATTAGGTCTTTTCTTTCCTCCCTAGCAACTTTTTAAAGGCTATAAAAATTAAAAAAAAAAAAACACTAAATACTAAATCACTTATTCAAGATTTATTTTTCTTATATTTGTTGAAGTCTTAAATATCTAAGAAATACGTTGATTCCAGAGGTCAACAGTCTTTTAAGGTATGTAATTTGGTATAAAAAGTTGAGTCTTGGGGTGCCTGCGTGGCTCAGTGGGTTAAAGCCTCTGCCTTCGGCTCAGGTCATGATCTCAGGGTCCTGGGATGGAGCCCCACATCAGGCTCTCTGCTCGGCAGGGAGCCTGCTTCCCCCCTTCTCTCTGCCTGCCTCTCTGCCTACTTGTGATCTCTATTTGTCAAATAAATAAATAAAATCTTAAAAAAAAAAAAAAAAGGTTGAGTTTTAAATCTGGAAATAGATGGAAAAAAAGGCTCTGCTCCAGAATGAACCTGTAACTGGTTGGAGTTGTTCGCTTAACTTCTGGGTGTTCATTTACTTATTTGTAAAGAAGAGAAAACAGTATCATCCAACAGATCTCAATACTCATTGTGAAAACCAAATTACATAACAGAAGGAACAGGTTATTGAAAGTCATTCCTCCTGTTTCTAGCATCTCATTTCTTGGCTTGATATTTGCTAACTTGCAGATGCTCATATGTCCACTACAGGGCTGCCACTTGAGTGAAGAATGATGAGACAGTGTATCAGGCTTTTCTAGAGAAACAAAACCAATAAGAGATCGATCGATCGATCGATCTATTTATCTATCCACCCATCTAGAGATTTACTCTGAGGAATGAACTCACACAGTTATGGAGGTTAAGTTCCATTATCTGCTGTCTCCAAGATGGCACCCAGGAAATTGGGTGGTATAAATTCTGGTCTAAGGACAGAAAAAGATGAGATGTCCCAGCTCAATCAGTGAAGCAGGTAAAAAGGGATAAACATCTCCTTCTTCAGCCCTTTTTTCTAATCAGGCCCTCAACAGTTTGGATGATGCCCTCCCACATTGTGTAGGGCAATCTACAAAGTTTACCAATTCAGATACTACTGTCATCAGGAAACACTGCCACAGATACACACAGAAACAATGGTTAATCTGGGAACCTGTGGCCAACTCAAGTTGACACATAAAATTAACCATCACAGGCTGACATTAAAAGAACTTGGCAATAGTCCTTTAAGAGACGAGGACATACTTAAACAGAGACTAATACTTCCTGCCTAGAGAACTATGAATACAAAAGTCTGGCTAGAGCACCATGTCAAGGAAAGAAGAGAAGATGCAATGGGCAGCTTCCTGTAAACCAAGTGGACACACAAAGCTCACCAGAATTAAGCTATATTTAAGTTATACTCTTCAAAGTGGTACCTTGCATCAAAATGCTATGAAGCATTGCCAAAGACAAGAGCTTGAATGTTAAGGAAATGCTTCACAAAAGGTCCGCAAGGGAATTCATTTCAGCTTCAAGGAATATACTTAGTCCATTTGGGCTTCTGTAACAAAAATACCATAGACTGTGTTGCTTATAAACAACAAGCATTTATTTCCTACATTTCTGGAGGCTAGAAGTCCAAGATCAAGGTGCCAGAAGATTCACCATCTGGTATAAACCCACTTTCTTCTAAGGGCAGGCAGGGCTGCCATCATTCTCCAAGTCTAGTGCCAAAACTAAAGCTAAAGGGCCATATGGAAAGGTCCACAGAGAAGCAACACTAGAAGTCCACGGATTGAGAAGCAGGGGTAAATTATAATAGCATATTCTTATTGTCTTGAATTTATTTCCTTTTCAGAGTGTTAGCTAAACCCCATTCCAGTAATTGATCCTATCTAATAAAACGACCTATATGGTGTCTATTTGTCTTGGCATTTTTCAGTGTTCCTACTCACCTAGAGTTGGATAAAATATTTTCAAGTGTATCATTTTATAAAGCTCTTCAGAGTGAAAAATGAGTTTAGTATAAGGTCATAATTTTGATGATGAAAGTATTAGTCTTACACTTATGTTCAAAATTTCTATAATGATCCAAGGGGGGGGAACTCTTGTCATTACAAAATGTGATCAATGAAAAATGTCATCCAAACTTTAAAACTAAATTTATTAGGTTGGTTAATTGATCTATTTTGTTCTCACATAGCTTCTCTTAAATTTTCAAGCCCAGCTCTAAAAAAGATCTGTCTGGTACTTACTAGTCAATTTCCCTGTCAGTGCACTCTTGTTTTAGGAAATGTGGGCCCCAGAGTCCCTACTGAGTGGGCAGGAAACTATGTGCCCCTGGGTCTAGTTCACTGGATGAGGACAATTACCTGACCTAAATTGGACCAGTTGTAATTTCTGTCAAAAATAATCCAAGGACTCAAAAACGCTTGTCAATCTCTATTGGACATTTGACCCAATACAGTTGAGTACCAAGGTGGGGATAACTATGTTCAGCTTATAGCAATGGGGCAGAGGAAGTCTATCTAAAAAAAATAGGATTATGAAGCAGACACACACAGAGGTTATCTTAGCAGAGAGATCTCACAGCCTACAAAACAGAGGGAAGGAGACCGCCTTGATTTCTGATTTCTCTATTCTGCTTCCAAACCAAGTGACTGACAGCTAATTTATTCCTTTTGATTCTAAAAAGATGTTCTTGCATACTTATAAGTTAGACATTTTAATTATACTGACTTAAGTGGTATCTAAGAGCAATCATTTTGCAATAAAGAATAGATTTTACCATCTCTAATTCTGTAATTCTATGATGACATTTTGTATACAGTCCATATTTAGAAATGAAGTTAAACCAAACACTCATAAGGATCCTATGATATAGGTACTATTGTAATCACTTTATAAATGATAAAATTGAGTAACAAGAAATAACTTGTCCAGTGTCATTCAACTAGTGTTTAAGGTCATTCAGTTAGGATTCAAACACAGACTTTGTGGCTCCAGGTTTCACACTCCTAAGAAATATATAATTCACAGCATATTAATTGTTTTTCTATGATCCAAATAAGAATATTTTAGAGAAGGCTTGTGGTAACTCATAATCTATCTAGAAATTGCATTAGGCAGAATTAATTTTTAAAAATATAGCCATTAGAACAAGCCTAAAAAAACTGTAAGTATTTGGAATTATGAGTTTTATATGCAGATTAAAGTCATAAAACCTTTAACCTTCCTTTACAGAATGCCTCATTGACCAACATTCCTCAGAAGAGTTATAGAGAAGACTGATATGTGATAAAATCATTATGAAAATTGGGAGATTTATTTTAATTTTCCAATGAATAAGCAAACATGAACTACCAAGTAATAAGACCAAATATTTATTAAGCACTCAAGAGAGTTTGAGTACAGTTCATGCATGGCTGAGAATCTCTTTCTCCTAAAATAATTTCTGTATATAGACTTCTTTCCTCTATAGCACATATTTACTTAACATGGGACATCTGAAGCTAAGGCTATTGTGTGATTGAACTGATGTTTTAAAGTTTGGAGATTTTTTTGTTCTTGTTTTTTTATTTTTAGTAAATCAGTACCATCTTAAGATAAAATCAAATATAAATTCTAAAAGTAAATTTGAAAATGTTAATGACCAAAACATAACAGCAATAAGCAATGCTGTGTTTTGGATCATTAAGAATTAGACAATAGTAATCTGCTGTGTATTCTCTGAGTCCAAATCTATGAAGCCAGGAAAAATAAAGAGCAAATTCCTGCCATGAAAAGCATACAATCCAGCTTGGAACATGAAAGGGGCGGACATGTTTCAAGTGCACATTGACAATATGTTTTCCCCAACCCATTAAAAAGAGAGAGAGAGAGAGAGAAAGAGATCTGGTCAACTTTAAATAGAAGCATGCAATCCAGCCATACATTATGTGGTACAAAAATAAAAGTCTAGCAGGGAAAGGAAAGTGGTGATGCGCAGTAGGAAGATAAGTCCTTCCCTTATCCTTACAAGATGAGAGTATTTCAATAAGCAGAAAGAAGGGAGGAGTCCATATTTAGTTCCAGAGAAGCAGCATTAACACAAGCTTGGAGATAGGCAGCATTATATTATGATTATCTTCCCAACATCCATTCTTGCAACCATGTGGTTTATAAGATAATGGCCCTAGCTCCCCGCAATGAACTGGGTCTCAGGCAATTAGGGTAAATCCATCCTTCCTTCCATAGTGACTGGTCCAAACTGTCCAGGTGTAAGCCAATCAGTAAATGGTATCCATTGGTTTCCATGGTTCAAGGGAGGACTCTTAATTTTGTTGTGGGAATATTGTCATCATGTAATACCACTGATTTGTTATTCTAGTCACATCATAAAATGGGACATCTATAAAGAAGAGTTTGTTTTGATAACATACCAACAATGAAAAAAGTACAGAAAGGATTTGTAAAACATTTCAACTGTCTACAATATTGTCCAATCTACTTGACTTCAGTGATGACCACTTTATTAATAGTGAAACATATTTTTTAAGTCTATCTCACAGAGATATTTTGAGAGCCAGTGTTTATGAAAGGAGTATGTTGTGATGCACAAGTTTTAAGAAGAATATAAGCATAATTGCAGTAAAGATGGGATCAGGAGGGAGACAAACCATAAGAGACTCTTAATCTCACAAAACAAACTGAGGGTTGCTGGAGGGTGGTGTGGGTAGGGATAGGGTGATAGGGTTATGGACATTGGGGAGGGTATGGGCTATGGTGAGTACTGTGAAATGTGTAAGCCTGATGATTATCAGACCTGTACTCCTGGGGTAAATAATACATTATATGTTAATAAAAATAATTTTTTAAAAAATGAAAACCACTGCTAAGACAGTCAATGGCCAAATTGATATATTTTTTTCAATAAATAAGTTTTTATTAAGGTGTTCTGGTTCCCAATACACCCAGAATACTAGTATAGGAGCTCCAGTGGCGCAATCGGTTAGCGCGCGGTACTTATACAGAATACTAGTATAAAGCTTCTTTAATCAATAGGAGTTTCTCTGAATCATTTTCTTTTCCAGCATAGTTGAAACATTTGGAATAGCATAACATAGACAAAGTAAAAATAAAAGACTAATTTTATGTAACTCTTACTTCCAGTAAGGAAAAGTACAATGCAACTAATTTGAAATTTGAAGAAATTCAAATTTCTTTGAAGTCAGTTACAATATTATTTCAAACAGCTAAATTTCTTATTTTTCTTCTTGATACCTAACGTTCTTTCATTTCTTGCAGTCCGTGATTTTTAATTAGAATTTGGGTCACTTAACTGTCCTCTTTCTTCCCCATCCTGGTTTCCAAATCTCTAGTTTCATCATTTCACTTCCAGTCAGCACCATATATAAATACACAAAATCAATACTCAGTTTGATAGATATAGGACTAATTTTAATGAACTTTATATCAATCAAACCTTAAACCTTATTCCAATGTGATCTGTATTTAAATGTCCTACACTACTTAGTGTCTAAAGTTCTTTGCCTTTCACTCTCAATACCTTTCTCTCTTCACACTGTAAATGATAGCTTGTCTACTTTTTTCTTATTTTTGATTAGGAAATGTATGCCACTGAGTAATCAGCAGCAATTGAGTTTTTTTTTTTTTCACCTCCATTACATCTTTCAAAATGTTTTTAATATATGGAAGTGCCTTCATACCTACTGAAAAGAATACCAATTAACCCTTATAGACTAACAATTCTGGTTTATTAGACTTTCATAATATGCTCAATTTTTAAACAGATTTTAAAAGACAAAATTTTATAAAATTTTATGTCAATAATGGTTTTTTATCTGTAAAAGATAGTTCTCTAAACTCCTAAAATAATCACTTTTACAAATCATGAAATCTAAAACTTTGAGAAACAGAAATTCTATCTCTTTCAAAAGGTATTTGTATAACTTTTTGCTGAAATCCTCAAAATATTACCCAATAGTTTGTTAATAAAGCCAAACCAAGTTTATGTGGACTCACTGTGTTGAGGGAGAGTGCCTCCTTGATTGAGTCTTAGAAGTCTTAGAAGAATAATGTCAAAAATTAGATATTTATAAGACTTAGAAGTTTGAGCTCAAGTGATTAAAGGTGGGTCTGTCTAACCAGGGAACTGACCAGGATTCAATAAAAATTTGTGATTATAATAGTTTAAGATTGATAGACATAACAAAGCAAGTGTCTTTAAGCAAATCTTGGAAAGTAAACTCCTGTTTGATAAGTAACCAGTATAACCAAGTGAGCAGATTTTTGTCTGCAATAAATTGATCTATAGGAAATGCCTATAGGGAATGTAATCAGTGAAGTTATCTATTGGTTTATGGCATTATTTCTCCAAGGCAAAATTTTCATAAACAAAATTCTCTTAAAACAAGCAACTAAGACAGGCTGACATAGTTGATCTAAAATCTTATTGAACTCCTGTTGAAACAGATGGTACACTACTCCATCTTCCCTTTTGATCACTCTTCAGCCTGATATAGAGTATCAGAGAGATGGTTATAATAAGGGGAAATGATTAAATAGATGTTCGTACAGTCATCATTACATATCAGAGTTCTGTTGGTGGTCATTTCAACCTTTACGTACACCAGGTTTTCTTTTGCTCTTGTTGTTGGACTATCATTTGATAGAACAATGCCTATGAAAGGCATTTTAAATTCTAGAGGTTACATATTTGAACATCATAACTCAGTCAAATACTAAGAATACTATCATCATATTATACCGTCCACATCTAAGCCAAAAATCAAAGGTGGTCTAATTAACTCAAGAGAACAGACTGCATCCACAGTAGAGCCTACAAACTAGATATGGGCATATTATCTAAATTACCTAATCTCATAATTTCCTTTATTTTTTCCTGGACCCTCTTAATAATAATAAAATTTTCAGAAATATCTATGGAGAATAAAATTCTCAGAAATACCTATCTATCTAAATATATATTATAAATATATATATTTATTATAAATATATACTTTTTTCCTACAGTGGTACATGTAATAGCTCAAGTTTGGTTATGTCTAGGTATTTTTACTTTGTGAACAGAAGGAGTTCTATGGATTTCTGACATTACCTAACTCCCTTTTCAATCTCTGAACCATGGCATGTTAAGATTTCTATGCATCTAGTGAAGAGTGATATAAAGAGGCTAAGGACAGAAGAAAAAATATCCATACTTTCCTTTGAATTCAGATCTCTGTAGAGATCTGGTTTTCCTCCTTCTTGAAACAAGCTACATAATAATCTCTTTCTCTGAGTGTAAAATAGTAAACCCAAAGTTAAACTGAGTGATATCAGAGACTACTGAGTACTCTGAAATAGGCATCAATTTACTAAGATAAAAGTACCTGTCCAGTTTACTGGCAGTAGTCAATAGGCTTTTGTGTAGAAATTTGATACTTATGGTAGGGGGAATCTCCTGACAAGTTCTCAGACAAAATACCCTATGCGGATGCCTAGTCTTATTGTATAAAATTTTGTATTTTTCAGGGGTATTTAAGTACTAGGTGGAAGAATATATAGTAAAGATGTCATGAAATAGATGAAATGTTATATTTTCTAGGGGATTCCAAAATTTTCCTACACGGTAAACCTTGCTTATAAGGTATGTAACATAAGATGGGTATTCAATAAATTCCACAGGTTTATTTTCTGAGTCTTACGCCTGTGAAAGTTCAGCTATATAGAGGTGTTCTATGAGTGATGTCTGGGTGTTACAGAAACTTTCCTTCCTACCCTCCAAGTATGACATAAACGGTGATTTTGGTTTTGGTTATCTGTCTGAAGAAGAACAAGAACAAGAACAAGAACAAGAAGAACAAGAAGAAGAACAAGAAGAAGAAGAAGACGTAGAAGAAGAATACAGAAAGCACACAATTTAAAGACTGGCAATTTGTTTCTAAGCTCAAGGCTTTGAAAAATTTTCTAACAGTCCCAACAAAATGAGTACCTTTATCACTGGAGATATGGAAACATTAAATCAAGAAATGTGTTTGCTATTGTCAAAACCACAGCTGCCCAGAAAGGAAATGCTTTGATCTACTCTGAGAATAAGCTAACAATGACCAGAATGACATATTCAAAACCCATACGATGAAGGATGTTAGTAGACGTATTGTGGTAACCATTTTAAAATATATAAATATTGAATAATTTTATTGTATATCTGAAACTAATGTAGTGTTATGTTTCAATTATACCTCAATTAAAAAAGTAAAGAAGGAGGTAATTATATGACCTCCTTTAAAAATGTTCATAGGGACTTTGAGCCTTGGGCTTTTGTCCATGCCCCTTCTGTAGAGACATGTATCAGACATGTATCCTTAGTAATCTTAGTAAAAATATCCTCACCAATGTTTATTGACTGTGGTGGTCAATTTGTCTTTATTGTGGTAACTAGTTTGAAGCGAAATTTTTGGCAAGATTCTAGTTAAGATCCTCTAGTGTCACCAAGTATCCACTCTGAAGTATCAGAGATAATCTTCATGCAATTTACAGCTGTGATTTCTCCAATTACTCTTCAGATTCTGGCACCAATCACTGGCATGCTATAAAACTTCCTTCAGACTCTCAGAAGAGTTAGCTTCTAGGACTATCCTAAGGACTAGGACCTTAGTAAGGCCTGCCTGCTATATTTATTATCTAGGCATTTCCTTTGGCTTATATGCTATCTGTTTTTGCATGGCTTCAACATTTATGATGGCCATCCATTTAAGAAGTATAGGAGAATTTAGGAGTCATTTAATCTGTTAACCAGTTTAACTGGGCTAATGGCTGGGGTCAAAAACCTTCATTGTTACCAGTTCATACTCATTAGGATGGCAATTATCAAAAATATGAAAAATAAAAATGTTAGTGAGGATGTGAACAAGTTAGAACAGTAGTGCTTTACACAGTGGTGTTTTTCTGGTAGGAATGTAAAATGATGCAGCCACTGTAGAAAATAGATTTGTGTTATATTAATATGTTTACATTAATATGTTATATGATGCTACATGATATAAGCCAGACAGAAAAGGAAAAATATATGATTCCACTTACATAAGATACCTAAAAATTCATAGAGACAGAGACTAGAATAGAGGTTACTAGGGCTAGGGGGAGACAACAGTGAGGAGTTATTGTTTCATGAGAACATAGTTTCTATATGGGATAATAAAAAAAGTTCTAGAAATAGGTCATGGTGATGGTTGCACAACACTGTGCATGCACTTAATGCCAATGACTGGTACATTTAAAAATGGTTAAAGTGGTAAATGTTTTGATATATGTATAGAATTTTTGTGTCCCCCACCAAAATTAAATACTGAAATCTTAATCTCTAATGTGATGGTATTATGAGGTGGGGACTTCAGAAATAGATTAATTCTCTTATAAAAGATACACCATAGAGTTCCTTACTTGTTTGGCCTGTAAAAACATAATAAGAAGATGGAAGTCTATAAACCAAGAAGCAGGTCCTCACTAGACACTGAACCCTCTGGCACCTTTACCTGGGACTTCCCAGACTCTAGAACTGTGTGAAATAATGTTGTTTAAACCACCCAGCCTATGGTATTTTTTTATACCTTCCCAAATGGCCTAAGATATATGTGTGCGTGTGTGTGCGCATGCACGCACACACGCGCGTGCATGCGCATGTGTGTATTGTAACCATAATTAATAACAAAAATCTCCTGTTTTTCTAAAGCATTTCAAAATCATGGATTATTCCAATGGACTACCAGGTATGAGTATACATATATTAACTATTTTCTCTTGTCAATTTGTAAGCTCTGGCAAGTACAAAAAATACTACTATTTGGGCTAAACTTACTTCTGATAACAGGTTATATATATATATATTTTTTTTTTAAGATTTATTTATTTATTTGAGAGAGAGCGTGCAACCAACAGGATGAAGGACTGAGGGAGATTCCTCACTGAGTGTGGAGCCTGATGCAGGGCTCTAACCCATGACTCTGAGAACATGACCTAAGCTACAGACAGACACTGACTGAGCCACCCAGGCACCCCATGATAACAGGTTATATTCTAAGAGCTAATTGTAATCTGTTATGGCATGCCTTGCCTAAATTTTCCAGTTTCAGAATAAGAGACAGTCAATCAATAAATGAATTAAATCAAGATTTTCCAGGGATATTTGTAATAAGTCTGTTCAAGGCATAGTCAGTTCCTGACATAGTCAGGAATGTTCTCTCAGGACATTCCTGTACCAATAGGTAGAAAAAATTATAATTAGGAAGACATAGAACATGGGGATTTTGAAGTGTTTGAGTCAGAAAATTGCTGTTAATATTTAGATTCTCAGGAAAGAGTTTCAGCTACCAAGGACAAAGTAAGTCATATAGAGATTGATGATTTTTTTTTTTTTAAGTTGGGAACCCACTGATTGCAGTAACCGGTGAAAACCAGAACACTCTTGTTATCTCTTAATAATCTGTCTAGGAAAGTTCTGAGTGGTTTGTAATCTATCAAAAGTAAAAATTTATTCCCTTTAAGATAAATTATGTTCTCCAGAATAGAGAGCCTGAAAATAAACCCAGAGTTACGTGGTCAATTAATCTTTGACAAAGGAGGCAAGAATATACAATGGGAAAAGACAGTCTCTTCAACAAATGGTACTGGGAAAACTGAACAGTTATGTGAAAAAGAATGAAACTCGGTCACTTTCTTACACTATATGCAAAAATAAATTCAAAATGTATTAGGGGCCTAAATGTGAGACCTGAAACCATACAATCCTAGAAGAGAGCACAGGCAGTGATTTCTCTGACATTGGCATAGAAATATTTTTCTAGATATGTTGCCTGAGGTAAGAAAAACAAAAGCAAAAATAAACTATTTGGTCTACATCAAAATAAAAAGCTTCTGTGCAGCAAAGCAAACAATCAACAAAACTAAAAGACAACCAGCTGAGTGGGAAAAGATATTTGCAAATGACATATCCAGTAAGGGGTTAGTATTAGAAATATATAAAGGTCTTGTAGAATACAACACCAAAAACAAAACCCAAAAAACAAACAAACAAAAAACCCAAATAATCCAATTAAAAAATGGGCAGAAGGCATGAACAAACATTTCTTCAAAGACATACAGATGGCCAATAGACACATGAAGAGATACTCAACGTCACTCATGATCAGAGAAATACAAATCAAAACTGCAATGAAACATCACACCATACCTGTCAGAATGGCTAAATTCAAAAACACAAGAAGCAACAAGTACTGGTAAGAAGTGGAGAAAAAGAACATTCATGTACTGTTGGTGGGAAAGCAAACTGGAAAGCCAGTGTGAAAAACAGTATAGAGGTTCCTCAAAAAATTAAAAATGGAACTACCATATGATCCAGTAATTCCACTACTGGGTATTTATCCAAAGAATATGAAAATACTAATTTGAAAAGGTATATGTACCCCTATGTTTACTGCAGCATTCTTTACAATAGCTAAATTATGGAAGCTGTCCAAGTGTGCATCCATAGATGCATGGATAAAGAAGATGTGGATACATACTGGAATATTGCTCAGACATAAAAAAGAAAATCTTGCCATTTGCAACAATATGAATGGATCCAGAGAATATAATGCTAAATGAAATAAATCAGTCATAGAAAGAAAAATACCAGGTGATTTCACTCATCAGCAGAATTTAAGAAACAAAACAAATGAACGAATCAAAAAATTTAAAATAGAGATTCTTAACTCTGGAGAACAACCTGATTGCTACCAGAAGGGAGGTGAGCAGGGGGATGGGTAAAGTCAGTGAAGGAGATTAAGCGTACACTTAATAAAGTAAGCGTGGAGTAATGTATAGAATTATTGAACCCCTATATTGTATACCTAAAACTAATATAACACTCTGTTGACTACACTGGAATTAAATATAAAATGGAATATTAACCATAAAAGAAGAATGAAATCTTGCTTTTGCAATGACATGGAGGGAGCTAGAGTATTATGCTAAGTGAAATTAGTCAGTCAGAGAAAGACAAATACCATATGATTTTACTCATATGTGAAATTTAAGAAACAAATTAGCAAAGGGAAAAAAAGAGAAAGGCAAACAAAGAAATAAACTGTTAACAATAGAGCACAAACCGATGGTTACCAGACGGGAGGTGGATGGAGGGTTGTGATACATAGGTGACGGAGAGTAAGGAGTACACTTGTGATGAGCACCAGGTGTTGTACAGAAGTGTTGAATCACTATACTGTACACTAATATTACACTGTATGTTAACTAAGTGGAATTTATACAAAAACTTTTAAAAAGTGAAAAATACTAAGATTAAATTAAACTGTAAAATACAAATTATGTTCTAGATAATGCACTCTGCTCTGGAAAAAAAAAATTGTATTTTTTCTTGGGAAATGATAGAACTTTTTAAAACTAAAAGAGTAAGTAAAAATATGAGTCAATATTCAAGTTTACCTAATCTTGAGAACATAGCAAAAATCACCTACACATTGTATAAAAAAATTCAGAATCCTGAAAGTTCTAGTTAAAAACCTGTGGGAAATAAGACAGTGCCTCGGTAAATCCCCAAGGCAGAACTGCCCAGTAAATTGCTGAACTTCCCTGGGGTTGAGGGTTGGAGTTCTACCAGGAATTGACAATGTTGATCTAAAGGAGCACCGAGGAAAGCAGAATATGTGATTATAATACTAGTATTGAAAATAAAGTGGTATGGAGATTTGGTACCTAAGAGTAGCAGAGTACTAATATAACTTGTTTATTTGTGCTTAAGGTCCTAAACAAATCTATATCCTCACTCACTATATACTGTTTTTTTGACTAGGAGAATTGGTGTCACAGGAACCAGTATAAGGTACGATTAATCTTCTTTGTCTGTTTGGTTTTTGATTATTCTATTGACTTGAGGTATTTCTTAGCTCCTGGTTTTAGATGATATTATGAAAGTTTAAGATCAACCTGAACCTCAATGAGTTCATCACCCAGAATTCTGCCAAAATCAGTAAAATTTTTGTCCACGAAGAACCTGGTGATCTTCTACCTGGGCTTTATTTAGACAAAAAAATACTGGAGAAGTAAAGTTCAGTTTAGCTAGAAAGCTGTATTCTGATTATCAATAAGGACTTTCTAAGATATCTGAAGAAAAATACAATTGGGAGAACTTTTAGTTCATCAATTCCGTGGCTTTTCTAAATCCTTCTGGTTTCCTGTGTAATTCAGTGTCCTCTTAAGCAAACCGTAGGGACTTTCCCATCTTTCTTTTTCATCCAATTTTTGTACATAGAATTCCTCTTAAGATATGAACCAACGGGCATTGATCCTGGAGCCTGGGTTTTCTGTTCTAAGAACCATCTTAAATTCCTCTGTAAATGTCTGTTTATCTTATCTAAGCTTCTAAAATTCTTTGGCAATAGCTTTCAGCTTAGACCAGTCTTGATATGACTTGTAGCTTAAAATCAACCATAAAAAGCTTATCTTTTTAAAAAGGGGCTTTAACTTTAGAAGACAGCTGAATTTCATAGGTTTCTGGATACCCAGAAGAAAAAAAAGAGGAGTAGAGGCAGAAACCAATGAGAGGCAAAAAATAAACAAAAGGAATTAATAAAATAAAAGCCATTAGGCTCAAGTTGTGACTGAAAATATATTTAAAAAAAAATAGGTATAAGTTTTTCACATTTTTTGTCTAAGCAAAGAAATCTTTTTAAAAAGCAAGTTGGAGGGGCACCTGGGTGGCTCAGTGGGTTAAAGCCTCTGCCTTTGGCTCAGGTCATGATCCCAGGGTCCTGGGATCCAGGCCCGCATCGGGCTCTCTGCTCGTCGGCGAGCCTTCTTCCCCTCTCTCTGCCTACTTGTGATCTCTGTCTATTAAATGAATAAATAAAATCTTAAAAATAAATAAATAAATAAATAAATAGCAAGTTGTAGTTGGAATTTCTTTTAGAAGCTTCTTCATAATGATAAAATCAATACAAAAGTTGGATATCTGGGATTTTGTTCCTCTTCCATTACAGCATGCTTCTCAAATTAACAATTTCATGTCAAATTTCCTCAAGGTGGCACTATAATCTAAATTATCCTTGGTGAAATTATGAAGGATAGTCACTTGAATTAAAGGGAAGACATGTTAGAGACAGAGAGCTGACCAAGATGGTACACGGGCTTGGTTTTAGAATGAGATAAACCTATGAAAGTCTAACAACAATCCATCTAAATAAAGCCCGTAATGCACCTTGTGTCTGACTGGCTTGCATCTGCCACATCACACAGCCTCTCCATCAGGTCAGTCAAGTACACAGACCTGAAAATCTATGACGCAGATAAAAGTTCTGGAGAGGAGGTATCTTCTATAATCATGTTCTCGTGGGAAAAATAAGTCAAGACTTGCCTTGGTCTTGTAAGATTCCCACTATAAGTAACATAAGATAATATTTGTTTAAATGAAACTAGCCTGAGTAAAAATTTCCATAGTCCTTAGCCCCTGGGGGAGAGAAATAGGCTTAATGGAGCCTGTGCCCTTTCTCTTTCTTCTTATGTCTCTCTCTCTCTCTGTATGTCCCTCTCTTTCTGTGTTTATGTGTCTGTCTCTGTCCCTCTCTGTCTCTGTCTCTCTCTCACACACACACAAAGACAAAGACAAATAGTAGAGATGTTAGCAACAAAGCAGATTTTCAGTAAGGATAAAAGCTTTCAAATCTTATCAGATAATAAAGACATCCATTAAAAAATTCTATTTCCTGGAAGAGAATATAAACTTGGCATTTCTTACAATGCGGGGGAAGAAAAAAAAAAAAAAGGAACAAGATTTACCCTTTCCCCACCACAGTAGAGACCACTGAGCTCCAGGGACATAGCACTGTTTCTGGATTTGAGAGCCTTAGCCACAGTGGTAAGACGGGGTCTCAGTTAAATCTCAGTAAAACCGCCAAGATCTATCTTAACCAATATGATAGAATCTATCCACAGATGGATATTTAATTTTAAGTTTAAAGTAACTGATACTAAAAAGAATTAAAAATTAGTTCCTTAGTCATGCTTAGCTTAAGTGCACATGTGGTTAGTAACTACTACATTGGATATTTCTAACATTGCATGAACTTCTCCAGGAAATCACTTTTCCAGATTGTTGAATTTAACAAAATATCACCAAATGACTTGATAATTAAGGAAAAATAAGTTCATTTGAATTCACTATAATAGGGTGAATACTGCCTTTGCAGAATCTTGGCAGTGTGTCAGAAAAGTGACTCAGATCAAGTAGTTTAAAGCAAGGTTTTGAGGCAGGAAACTGGTTAGGATTGAGCAAAGTTTGTGATAAAATAGTTCCAAATTGGTTAATTACAGAAAAGGAGGGTCCTCAAATGAATCTTGATGAGTAAATTCTTATTTAATAAGCAAATGGTTGCCCCAGGAAGCAGACTATCGTCTCTGATGAAACTGATCTATAGGAATATAATACTGAACTTATTTCTGCTTTATAGTATTATCTTTACCAGGCAAGGTAAGCTAAAGCAATGTTGATTAAGTCGTGCTCACACAGTTCTTATGGTGTTTAAACACAAACTAACAAAGATACAATTTTTTTTTAAGATTTTTATTTATTTATTTGAGAGACAGAGATCACAAGTAGGCAGAGAGGCAGGCAGAGAGAGAGAAAGGGAAGCAGGCTTCCCGCTGAGCAAAGAGCCCAATGCGGGGCTCGATCCCAGGACTCTGAAATCATGACCTGAGCCAAAGGCAGAGGCTTTAACCCACTGAGCCACCCAGGTGCCCCCAAAGATACCATTTTAAACAATATATCAAAATAGGACTTTTTTCTCTCAATAAAATAAAAATAAAACAAAAATTTTTAAATATTAAAAATGTACCCCAAAATATTGCTTGCATTTAATATGTAAAGTTTAATTCATAAAAGCATCAGGAAAAAAAAGAAATCTGAAATAAACTTTAAAATTATTACAATAAGGTTATTTAAGTCTTCTATAAGAGGAGGCCATCTGAACTTTCTTTAGACTAATTCTGATGGGTCGCAATTAAGAAAGGTTTACATAAAGGAAAACTATGTTTAAGGAAATTCCAACTAACTCAATTTTCCATCACTTAGGAAAACTAAAGGAAAATTTCTTTAAACTACCATTTCTTTAATAATATTATTATCAGGTTTATCTCTAACTAGGATGCAGTCTGCAGGCATAAGTCAGCTTTTTAAAGAATTTTAAAATAGCAACCCCTAAGAGCAAGTCTCCACAGGCCAACAAATTAATCCCAATAAAATATGAGGAAAAAATTATTTTAAATAATAATGAAATTACCCTACTGAGAAAATTTTCATTAAAAACAAATAAATAAAGGCAAAAGAAGAAAGCAGAACAAGTAGGGAGTCAATTTTCCCCTGGGATAGAAGTCTTAGAAGTACAGGAAGATTATCATCTGTTCTCAAGGAGAATTTTTTTTGTCATTTGATTTATTGAAGGATTGTAGAATGAAGAAGCAAAAATGAAGAGAAAATTTTAAGTGTGACACCTACAGGACAAGATCTGATTGAGTACCATACAATTTAGTGAGGACACAGAACAGAAAATAAGAGAAGTAATTACAGATATCATACACTATTAAAAAGAAATATTTTGTTTTACAATCATATGATGTCTTTGGAATTAGTTTATATTTAATGTGAGGGGAAGAGGAATTGTATTTGGCTGGAGATATAACTATATTTAGAGGAAGGAGTGTTAAAAAAAAAAAAAGTGGGGCACCTGGGTGGATCAGTGGGTTAAAGTCTCTGCTTTCGGCTCAGGTCATGATCCCAGGGTCCTGGGATCAAGCCCCACATCAGGCTCTCTGCCCAGCAGGGAGCCTGCTTCCTTTCCTCTCTCTCTGCCTACCTCAGGGCCTACCCATGATCTCTGTCTGTCAAAGAAAGAAAGAAAGAGTGTTGGTTATTAAATGGAAATAAAAGCCAAATAAGCATTTAAGCCATGTCCCACCTATGGAGGATGTGGCCAGTGCAGTTACACGAGAATGAAGTTCTGCGAACCAATATACACAGCCTAAGGTTTGTAAATAAATACCCTAACTTGGATTGTATTATGCTCTTCTTTGCAATATCCAGAGACCCAGACTGATAGTTTTAGAGTGGGTCTCACTGATATTAGCAACTACTAAATAAGAGTAGAACAGGTTGAATTCTGCAGGAAAACTAATCAAATCATTAAATGACAGGAATCATTCAATCCTATTGAATAGACAGAAGCAATATATTATTGAAATGATGCTATGGATATCTAGATAGTAATAGTAAAATAAGTGATAATTGAAGGGATCTACCTAGAAGAAATTAACAAAGAAAATAAGTACAAATGTGATTCATGAATGAGATAGTATAGTCCAACTTGAGAATTACAAGAATCAAAGATAGAATCAAAGTTACCTAGAGATTGTTTAAAGATGTGTTTATTTATTTTAGAGACAGAGAGACTGTGGGGGCTGGGGGAAGGGGAGAGGGAGAAAGAATTTCAAGCGACTATTCTGAGCACAGAGCCCAATGCAGGGCTTGCCTTTATGACCCTGAGATCACAACCTGAGCCAAACCCAAAAGTTGACGCTTAACTGACTGCACTGCCTGAAAACTGAAAGAATTTATAATGCCTTTAAGTAAAAATGAAAAAGCAAGTAGCCATTTTAAGATATAGCCTAGTGAAAGGCTTAAGTATCCAAGAAGAATTCTCTATGCTTTAGAAGCTTTTCCAAAAGAAAAACAGTACTATAACCTGAGTCAAATTTAAGATATTGTCAGATTTCAATTATCATAAACCAAATTATAAACTATGTAGTTGTATTTTCAGAATTATCAAACCAGTGTTCTTATCCTGACCATTTTTGTGAATGTATTTGTATGAAAAGATATATATCATGTATTGCATTTGTGCATTTTCTACCCAAAGGGCCCACAGCTTTCATCAGGTAAAATCACATACCATTGCCCTTTTCTTATACCTTTTGATGAACACCCATTACGCTCTTTGTGAAAATATCAAAGTGCCATCTTTGCCCGGCCCATCAATGTGCATGTAACTCAACCTCAACCAACCAGCTTTCTTCTCTCCCATCTCTTCACCTTTCTCTCTCCCCGACTTCACTCTCCTCCCTCTCTCCCCCTTTTAAAATTAAGTCAAGTGATACAAAACCATCAAATACTAGTACATTAATGAAGCTCTTCAAAAGATGCCAAGAGAATGAAAAGAAAAGCTACAAAATGGGAAAACACTTGCAAATCACATATTTTTTTAAAGATTTTATTTATTTATTTGACAGAGAGAGAGAGGGAACACAAGCAGGGAGAGCAGGAGAGGGAAAAGGAGGCTTTCCACCAAGCAGGGAGCCCGATGTGGGCCTCAATCCCAGGACTGTGGAATCATGACCTGAGCCGAAGGCAGCCGCTTAATGACTGAGCCACCCAGGTGCCCGCAAATCACATATTTGATAAAGGATTTATATTCAGAATATATAAAGAATTCTCAAAATTTAATAATAAAAAAGCAGCCAATTTTTCCCAATGAGCAAACATAAAAATATAGCCAAAGAAGTACAGAATACAATTATAATAAAATAATGTTTTCATCTATCAAGATGACATATTACATGTTCCATTGCAAGAACAGGTGAGGACAAGCACTCATACTTTTGTAGTAAGTAAACTGGTAAAACTTTTTTGGAAAGATACTTTGATGTTATTTATTCTAGAGCTTAAATATGTTTATATTTTTGACCCATATACTCCCTTTTATATAGATAAACCAAAGAAAGCATCATATATATAGTCAAAGACATGTATTTGAAAATATTCTTTATAGCTTTTTTTTAAGATAGAGGAGAATGGAAATAAACTAAAGATACAACAATAGGGGAAAAATCGTATAAAATATAGTACAGGGATACGATGAATTTGACAGCCACAAAGAATATTAAGTATATTAAGATAAGATTTCATGTTAAATAAAACTATATGTATATATATATATACACATTTTACACATATACATCACACATTTTATATTTATACACACACACATATATATATTCAAACACACATACACATTAAATATATGTTTAAGTGTGTTAATAACTCTACCTCGACATAGGAAACCATCAGAACTGAAATGTAGAAAATGTTACCTCTTCTTATTTACAAAACATGGAATTATGGGCAATGTTTTTAGATTATGGATTTTTGTCTTCTTCATACTTTATTCTGTAATGTTTTCTACAATAAATATGCATTTCCTTTATATGGAAATATACGTTTGTTCCATTTACTTTGGGTAGTAGAGCCATCATCCAAGTTGGTGGCCTTCTGTCACTGATTCATCATAGGGGAAAACAAAGTTGAAATATGGATCCTGCTTTGTCGTAATCTTTTCAAAACACAGATAAAGAATACTAAACCCCATCAGCATGTTCTTTTAGAAAATAAAATGAACTGACTCAATTTCTAAAGTTTTACATGAACACATTTTTAAGGTTGAGTTTGGAAGTTGAGGGCAGGCAGGCAGAGTGAATCAAATAATCTTTTCTTTGGCACTAGAGGATGGATGAAAAATATGTATGGCTCAGTGATGAGTTGACTAATAGAGTTTTACCAGAAAAAAAAAAAAAAAAACAGACCTTATTTTCTTCAATCTTCTCCATGTATAAATGGAGGACCTAAGAACTTACGATCTCCATGTTTTTAAAAAAAATCTTAATTTCAGCTCATTACTATTTTCTATCCCTGGATTCAAAATACCTACAACTACTCAGAATTTCATGAAGACTTGGGACACAAGATAGCTTTCCTATTCGTTGTGATAAAAACATAAATAGGAATCAGTGCGACCTGGAGAATAAATGATGGTCACAAGGTGGCCCAAAATACACTGGAATGAACCTCAGCTGGTTTCATTGCTAGAAACCAGCTCCCTTCCAAAATGTGCTGCAGTGAGTTCTGATAATTTTCCAGGTGCTACCTCCCCTGTGCTCTTGTGTCCTGTCAGCAGTTTCTTCCTCAGACCAGCACTGCTACTTTGATGCTGAGGACCTTCCTAAGGTTATCTTACCGTTGATCACAACTTCCTTACCCAGTGGTGGCCTCCGCTACTACCGTTTGACTTCAGAGAAAAACTCTGCTCATTCATCATCTACTTCATCGTAAGCATTGGTCAGGTACTTCTTGTTAATCCTCCCCAGCACACCATCAACCCCATAGTTACATAGGAAACTGACATTTGTAACATGTCTTTATTGAAAGGTCAGGGATAACATAAAGGCAATTAATCAGGGAACCTACAACTACCATAACCATCATTTGAGTGAATCTGACAGTAGTAGGATCAAGGGGTTTCACCACAGAAGAGGCAGGGAAAGAGCTGTTAGGACACAACTCTATTCCCCCTGAAGCATCTATATACTCTAACGAGAAGATAAGCCATGCTTTTCCAAATGTCCAGTCTTACTCTTTTTTTGATGCCTATTTCCTTCTCAAAAATTAATCTAAGTTTTAACAATTCCTTAATCTGAGATAGGAATACGTTTCCCATGACTAGCTTTTACTACCTTGGCTCACTTTGAGAGTCACCATTTCTGCACTTGGAATACTTACATTTGAAATACTGGAGTATTGGTATTACATTAAAAATTCTTACCTTACATTGATTTCATTTATCTAAATTCTGTCACCACAGCTAGATGGCTAAAATCCCAAAGACAGGAACTAGTATTTCTTTTTCATTCTTTATAATACTTTGCACAACACTGGACACAGAGTAGGCTTTTAATACTCAAAGATTTGAGTGAATTTGACTTACTTGACTAGGATAATTTGAGATTTGAGATATGAAGGCAATGGTCTTCTTCAAATGTTTATTATCTTTTTTTGGTGATGTAATGTAAATGCCTCAGCCTTAAATACAAGAGTGAACATAAATCATTCTAAACACTATCAGGAAATAAGAAGGAATGGAATCTAGGATTAGAGAAGAAATAACTAAGTATCCACATGATTAGTTACTTGACATTTGCAATTCTGTGTTATTTTTCTTTATGTATTTTGCTTAAGCTTTTAATGACAAAATAGTCTGAAAAATTTATTTCATTTTAATATCAGTTCAAGAAAATGCATGGATCAGTAGTATCCTAAGCACATTCACCTGCTGACTAGAGACTATGTTAAAAAACAACAAATCTAACATTCATTCACCAGGACAAGGACAAATAAAATAGAAAAACTGTTCACCTTCAGACTCAGGCAATTAGTTTTAAGTATGTCTAGATGCGTGCTGCCACAAGAAATAAATGCACTGAATAGTAACTACGCGAAAGGATAAATTACAAAAGACGCCAAGGTATAAGTAAATATCCTAACAGAAGGCACTTGAAAATCAACACTCACTACTATTATTGGAGGGTTCAAAATATAAAGATCTATTAAATTTTATTTTTAAACTTTCATACCTGTCCCCATGGTAACAGTCCAGGACAATTTAGATGGAAAATTTAAATTAAGACTTACAGGTTGGGCAGAAAGAACAAATGTCCATAAAATCCTAACCTAATTGAATAGATGAAATCTAGCATTTTTTTTCCCTTTTCTTCTCTCTCTCTTTATTTTTTTAAATAGTAATAATCCTTCTGTCATGATCAGGAATCAGAGTAATCTGAAGATAATCAGAAAATATTCTTTTTAAGAATGTGAATACAGAAACACAAAACATATTCTGAAGATAACGTTTGTCTTTCCCCTGGAGAGCAGAAATTTCTTTATAAATAAAAAGTCTTTATTTTATTCTTATCATAAAAGTAATAGATGTACACAAAAACAAAAAGTTTAAAAATATAGAAGGGCTTAAAATAAAAAAAACAATTTTTCTTCCTGCTTTCCACCCCCAGGTCCACTCCTCACAGACAACAATTATTTTGTACCATTTCTGACTTTACTTTTTCTAGAGGTTATCTTTGTTATAACAAAGATTATCTGGATTCTAGATTATCTTCTGGAGGTCAACAATATAAGCACATAACAATGTGCTTGTGCCTTTCCACCTCTGTTACTTTTATTAACTGTTCTCTCTTCCAGAAAAGATGAGCTCACTCCTTCTACACATTCCCTTCCCCATCATTTTTATTATATTACTTAACTCCTAACTACCATATGTGAAAAAAAAACTAGTACTTCTTTCTATACCTCATTATATTTCCCTTCCTTCTTCCCCTTCCCAACGTTTGTCAGATGTACCATTATTTTACTGTCAAGTTTTAGTGAATTTGCGTTTTGTTCTCTAACAGTTATTAGTTCTTTCATTCCTTGTCTATATGTTGATTCTGAAAACTGAAAACAGAAAGCATGTACATTATCATTCATTACAGAATCATTTTGTATGATTGGATTTAGAAAAAGAGAAACATAATCTATATAATTGAACCTTATGAATAAAATATTCCAAGAATATGGATCAAATGAATTCTCAATGCTTACGTGGCTGCTTCTCAAAGCCTTTGGCTAGAAGGAAACATTTATAGAAATAATGAAGATATATTTTCTAGACTCTTTTTCAAAAAAGGTAAAATATGTCAGGTTGAAAAGACCCGTAATGTCCAAAAAGAAGAAAAAAAGTAAAAATCTACCCAAGACATATCGGGGTAACACTATTTAATATCACAGATGAAGAGAGCATTTTTAAAAGTTTAAAAAGAGGAAGAACAGATAATATACGAAGTAATAAGAATTAAGTTGACTTCGGATTTTTCAGTAGCAACAATGCATGCAAGAAGATGGTGAAGAAATGTCTCTAAAGTGTTAAAGAGCAAGAAGTTAGAATCTAGAATTTTCTATGTAGCTATTAAAATGTGTTTGAAGGCATAATAAAATATTCACAGATATATAAGACCTCCAAAGCTTTTCTGCAATAGAATTTGCCTTCAATTTGCAATTCTTACCACAAAGGCTGACACAAGGTAAGCACTCAATAAATACACAGTAAAAAAAAGGAAGGAAGAATGGAAGTGAGAAAGGAAGAAAGAAAGCCTAATGTAAACCCAGTAATCAGTTTCATGAAAACACAGAAACACTTCCATATACGGTTGAATTGTATTTTCTACATAAAGACCTACATTAAAAACAACTTTGAAGGAGTCAAGATGGCGGAGAAGTAGCAAGCTGAGACTACTTCAGCTAGCCGGAGATCAGCTAGATAGCTTATCTAAAGATTGCAAACACCTGAAAATCCATCGGCAGATCGAAGAGAAGAAGAACAGCAATTCTGGAAACAGAAAAACAACCACATTCTGAAAGGTAGGACTGGCGGAGAAGTGAATCCAAAGCGACGGGAAGATAGACCCCGGGGGGAGGGGCCGGCTCCCGGCAAGCAGCGGAGCAACTGGGCACAAAATCAGGACTTTGAAAAGTCTGTTCCACTGAGAGACATCGCTCCAGAGGCTAAACCGGGGCGAAGCCCAAGCGGGGTCAGCGTGGCCTCAGGTCCCGCAGGGTCAGAGAAGGATCAGGGGTGTCTGAGTGTCGCAAAGCTTGCGGGTATTGGAACGGGAAAGCCGGCTACAGAGACAGAGCCGACAGTAAGCTCACAGCTCGGTGTTACCTTGAACCGGTCGCAGGCTCGGTGAGCTCGGAGCGCGGCCGGAGGTCAGGCAGACGGGAGTAACTGGGTGCTGTTCTCTGAGGGCGCACTGAGGAGTGGGGCCCTGGGCTCTCGGCTCCTCCGGGCCGGAGACCAGGAGGCTGCCATTTGTATTCCCATCCTCCTGAACTCTACGGAAAGCGTTCAGGGAACAAAAGCTCCTGAAAGCAAACCCGAGCGGATTACTCACCCCGGCCCCGGGTAAGGGCGGTGTAATTCCGCCTGGGGCAAAGACACTTGAGAATCACTACAACAGGCCCCTCCCCCAGAAGACCAACAAGAAATCCAGCCGAGAACAAGTTCACCTACCAAGGACTGCGGTTTCAATACCAAGGAGAGCAGCAGAATTCCAGAGGAGGAGAAAGCCAAGCACGGAACTCATGCCTTTTTTCCTGTGATTTTTTTTTAGTCTTGCAGTTAATTTAATTTTTTCTTTTTCATTTTTTGTTTTTTTTTTTTTTCTTTTCTTCTCGCCTTCGGGTAAAAATTTTTTTTTTTTAACTGTTACCTTTTTATTTTTTAACGATTTTTTACTAGTTTATCTAATATATATATTTTTTCTTTTTTACATTTTTCTTAGGTGTTTTCTTTTTTTAAAAATTCTTTTCTTTTCTTTTCTTTTTTTTCTTTTCTTTTTTCTTTTTTTTTTTCTTTCTTCCTTTTTGAACCTCTTTTTATCCCTTTTCTCCCCACTCACGATTTAGGATCTCTTCTAATTTGGTTAAAGCATATTTTCCTGGGGTTATTGCCACCCTTTTAGTATTTTACTTGCCCCTTCATTTACTCTTATCTGGACAAAATGACAAGACGTAAAAATTCAACACAAAAAAAAGAACAAGAGGCAGTACCGAAGGCTAGGGACCTAATCAATACAGACATCGGTAATATGTCAGATCTAGAGTTCAGAATGACAATTCTCAAGGTTCTAGCCGGGCTCGAAAAAGGGATGGAAGATATTAGAGAAACCCTCTCGAGAGATATAAAAGCCCTTTCTGGAGAAATAAAAGAACTAAAATCTAACCAAGTTGAAATCAAAAAAGCTATTAATGAGGTGCAATCAAAAATGGAGGCTCTAACTGCTAGGATAAATGAGGCAGAAGAAAGAATTAGTGATATAGAAGACCAAATGACAGAGAATAAAGAAGCTGAGCAAAAGAGGGACAAACAGCTACTGGACCACGAGGGGAGAATTCGAGAGATAAGTGACACCATAAGACGAAACAACATAAGAATAATTGGGATTCCAGAAGAAGAAGAAAGAGAGAGGGGAGCAGAAGATATACTGGAGAGAATTATTGGGGAGAATTTCCCCAATATGGCAAAGGGAATGAGCATCAAAATTTAAGAGGTTCAGAGAACGCCCCTCAAAATCAATAAGAATAGGCCCACACCCCGTCACCTAATAGTAAAATTTACAAGTCTCAGTGACAAAGAGAAAATCCTGAAAGCAGCCCGGGAAAAGAAGTCTGTAACATACAATGGTAAAAATATTAGATTGGCAGCTGACTTATCCACAGAGACCTGGCAGGCCAGAAAGAGCTGGCATGATATTTTCAGAGCACTAAACGAGAAAAACATGCAGCCAAGAATACTATATCCAGCTAGGCTATCATTGAAAATAGAAGGAGAGATTAAAAGCTTCCAGGACAAACAACAACTGAAAGAATTTGCAAATACCAAACCAGCTCTACAGGAAATATTGAAAGGGGTCCTCTAAGCAAAGAGAGAGCCTACAAGTGGTAGATCAGAAAGGAACAGACCAAATACAGTAACAGTCACCTTACAGGCAATACAATGGCACTAAATTCATATCTCTCAATAGTTACCCTGAATGTGAATGGGCTAAATGCCCCTGTCAAAAGACACAGGGTATCAGAATGGATAAAAAAACAAAACCCATCTATATGTTGCCTCCAAGAAACTCATTTTAAGCCCGAAGACACCTCCAGATTTAAAGTGAGGGGGTGGAAAAGAATTTACCATGCTAATGGACATCAAAAGAAAGCAGGAGTGGCAATCCTTATATCAGATCAATTAGATTTTAAGCCAAAGACTATAATAAGAGATGAGGAAGGACACTATATCATACTCAAAGGGTCTGTCCAACAAGAAGATTTAACAATTTTAAATATCTATGCCCCCAACGTGGGAGCAGCCAACTATATAAACCAATTAATAACAAAATCAAAGAAACACATCAACAATAATACAATAATAGTAGGGGACTTTAACACTCCCCTCACTGAAATGGACAGGTCATCCAAGCAAAAGATCAGCAAGGAAATAAAGGCCTTAAACGACACACTGGACCAGATGGACATCACAGATATATTCAGAATATTTCATCCCAAAGCAACAGAATACACATTCTTCTCTAGTGCACATGGAACATTCTCCAGAATAGATCACATCCTCGGTCCTAAATCAGGACTCAACCAGTATCAAAAGATTGGGATCATTCCCTGCATATTTTCAGACCACAATGCTCTAAAGCTAGAACTCAACCACAAAAGGAAGTTTGGAAAGAACGCAAATACATGGGGACTAAACAGTATCCTTCTAAAGAATGAATGGGTCAACCGGGAAATTAAAGAAGAATTGAAAAAAATCATGGAAACAAATGATAATGAAAATACAACGGTTCAAAATCTGTGGGACACAACAAAGGCAGTCCTGAGAGGAAAATATATAGCGGTACAAGCCTTTCTCAAGAAACAAGAAAGGTCTCAGGTACACAACCTAACCCTATACCTAAAGGAGCTGGAGAAAGAACAAGAAAGAAACCCTAAGCCCAGCAGGAGAAGAGAAATCATAAAGATCAGAGCAGAAATCAATGAAATAGAAACCAGAAAAACAATAGAACAAATCAACGAAACTAGGAGCTGGTTCTTTGAAAGAATTAATAAAATTGATAAACCCCTGGCCCGACTTATCAAAAAGAAAAGAGAAAGGACCCAAATAAATAAAATCATGAATGAAAGAGGAGAGATCACAACTAACACCAAAGAAATACAGACTATTATAAGAACATACTATGAGCAACTCTACGGCAATAAATTTGACAATCTGGAAGAAATGGATGCATTCCTAGAAACATATAAACTACCACAACTGAACCAGGAAGAAATAGAAAGCCTGAACAGACCCATAACCAGTAAGGAGATTGAAACAGTCATTAAAAATCTCCAAACAAACAAAAGCCCAGGGCCAGATGGCTTCCCGGGGGAATTCTACCAAACATTTAAAGAAGAACTAATTCCTATTCTCCTGAAACTGTTCCAAAAAATAAAAAGGAAGGAAAACTTCCAAACTCATTTTATGAGGCCAGCATCACCTTGATCCCAAAACCAGACAAGGATCCCACCAAAAAAGAGAGCTATAGACCGATATCCTTGATGAACACAAATGCGAAAATACTCAACAAAATACTAGCCAATAGGATTCAACAGTACATTAAAAAGATTATTCACCACAACCAAGTGGGATTTATTCCAGGGCTGCAAGGTTGGTTCAACATCCGCAAATCAGTCAATGTGATACAACACATCAATAAAAGAAAGAACAAGAACCATATGATACTCTCAATAGATGCTGAAAAAGCATTTGACAAAGTACAGCATCCCTTCCTGATCAAAATTCTTCAAAGTGTAGGGATAGAGGGCACATACCTCAATATCATCAAAGCCATCTATGAAAAACCCACCGCAAATATCATTCTCAATGGAGAAAACCTGAAAGCTTTTCCGCTAAGGTCAGGAACACGGCAGGGATGTCCATTATCACCACTGCTATTCAACATAGTACTAGAGGTCCTAGCCTCAGCAGTCAGACAACAAAAGGAAATTAAAGGCATCCAAATCGGCAAAGAAGAAGTCAAATTATCACTCTTCGCAGATGATATGATACTATATGTGGAAAACCCAAAAGACTCCACTCCAAAACTGCTAGAACTTATACAGGAATTCAGTAAAGTGTCAGGATATAAAATCAATGCACAGAAATCAGTTGCATTTCTCTACACCAACAGCAAGACAGAAGAAAGAGATATTAAGTAGTCAATCCCATTTACAATTGCATCCAAAACCATAAGATACCTAGGAATAAACCTAAACAAAGAGACACAGAGTCTATACTCAGAAAACTATAAAGTACTCATGAAAGAAATTGAGGAAGACACAAAGAAATGGAAAAATGTTCCATGCTCCTGGATTGGACGAATAAATATTGTGAAAATGTCTATGCTACCTAAAGCAATCTACACATTTAATGCAATTCCTATCAAAGTACCATCCATCTTTTTCAAAGAAATGGAACAAATAATGCTAAAATTTATATGGAACCAGAAAAGACCTCGAATAGCCAAAGGGATATTGAAAAAGAAAGCCAACGTTGGTGGCATCACAATTCCAGACTTCAAGCTCTATTACAAAGCTGTCATCATCAAGACAGCATGGTACTGGCACAAAAACAGACCCATAGATCAATGGAACAGAATAGAGAGCCCAGAAATAGACCCTCAACTCTATGGTCAACTAATCTTCGACAAAGCAGGAAAGAATGTCCAATGGAAAAAAGACAGCCTCTTCAATAAATGGTGCTGGGAAAATTGGACAGCCACATGCAGAAAAATGAAATTGGACCATTTCCTTACACCACACACAAAAATAGACTCAAAATGGATGAAGGACCTCAATGTGCGAAAGGAATCCATCAAAATCCTTGAGGAGAACACGGGCAGCAACCTCTTCTACCTCTGCCGCAGCAACATCTTCCTAGGAACAACGCAAAAGGCAAGGGAAGCAAGGGCAAAAATGAACTATTGGGATTTCATCAAGATCAAAAGCTTTTGCACAGCAAAGGAAACAGTTAACAAAATCAAAAGACAACTGACAGAATGGGAGAAGATATTTGCAAACGACATATCAGATAAAGGACTAGTGTCCAGAATCTATAAAGAACTTAGCAAACTCAACACCCAAAGAACAAATAATCCAATCAAGAAATGGGCAGAGGACATGAACAGACATTTCTGCAAAGAAGACATCCAGATGTCAAAGAGACACATGAAAAAGTGCTCCATATCACTCGGCATCAGGGAAATACAAATCAAAACCACAGTGAGATATCACCTCACACCAATCAGAATGGCTAAAATCAACAAGTCAGGAAATGACAGATGCTGGTGAGGATGTGGAGAAAGGGGAACCCTCCTACACTGTTGGTGGGAATGCAAGCTGGTGCAGCCACTCTGGAAAACAGCATGGAGGTTCCTCAAAATGTTGAAAATAGAACTGCCCTATGACCCAGCAATTGCACTATTGGGTATTTACCCTAAAGATACAAATGTAGTGATCCAAAGGGGCACATGCACCCAAATGTTTATAGCAGCAATGTCCACAATAGCCAAACTATGGAAAGAACCTAGATGTCCATCAACAGATGAATGGATCAAGAAGATGTGATATATATACACAATGGAATACTATGCAGCCATCAAAAGAAATGAAATCTTGCCATTTGCGACAACATGGATGGAACTAGAGCGTATCATGCTTAGCGAAATAAGTCAAGCAGAGAAAGACAACTATCATATGATCTCCCTGATATGAGGAAGTGGTGATGCAACATGGGGGCTTAAGTGGGTAGGAGAAGAATCAATGAAACAAGATGGGATTGGGAGGGAGACAAACCATAAGTGACTCTTAATCTCACAAAACAAACTGAGGGTTGCTGGGGGGAGGGGGTTTGGGAGAAGGGGGTGGGATTATGGACATTGGGGAGGGTATGTGCTTTGGTGAGTGCTGTGAAGTGTGTAAACCTGGTGATTCACAGACCTGTACCCCTGGGGATAAAAATATATGTTTATAAAAAATAAAAAAATAAAAAAAAATCCACAATGGCCTGTAAGACCTTAAAAAAAAAAAAAAAACTTTGAACACTTAAATAAAAGAAGAGGCAAATTAAAAAAAAAAAAAAAGGTGGCAAGAGAAATAGAGAGTAAAGGTGATAAAATATTTTGATGAAGCTTATTGTTGCCTTTTTTAAATAACTGAAACTATTTATTCATCCTTTAAAAAACTACTACATTATAACAAAAATTAACCTTAAAGACATTACCTAAGTGAAAAAAGTCATAGAAAGACAAATCTGCATGATTCCACTTTTGAGATATCTAGAGTAGTTAAACTCTTAGAAAGGAGAATGGTAGTTGAGGGGGTCGAGGGAGGCCTAGGGGAAGGAAAAAATGGAGTTGTTTAATGGGACTGAAGTTCCAGTTACTTCTGAAAGATAAAAATGATTAAAAAAAAAAAGATTAAAAAAATGTTCTAGGGCGCCTGGGTGGCTCAGTGGGTTGGGCCGCTGCCTTCGGCTCGGGTCATGGTCTCAGGGTCCTGGGATCGAGTCCCGCATGGGGCTCTCTGCTCAGCAGGGAGCCTGCTTCCTTCTCTCTCTCTCTCTGCCTGCCTCTCAGTGTACTTGTGATTTCTCTCTGTCAAATAAATAAATAAAATTAAAAAAAAAAAAAAATGTTCTAGAGGTCTCCTGTAAAACACTGTGCATATAGTCAACACTACTACACTGTATACTTAAAAATGGTTAAGAAATAAAGTTTGTGTTATAGATTTTTTTTTTTTACCATACTGAAAATTTAGCTGAAACCAGAGCTTTTATATCCACAAGGAACTAGCAACACAGACTAGCTGCCTTTCAAGTTCTGCTTAGGAAACACATGGTGACTATTAATGTCTTGTTGTTTTTTAAAATAACTAGCGCTTTTTCTCCCATCTTCTTCTGAGTACCATTTCCTTTTTCCTTACTATTCTGACTTGTGTGACCCTGAGCTGAAACTAAGCTCATGACACTCCCTTTCTCAGTGTTATGGAGTGAACTGTGTCCCTTCCAGGTTCATATATTGAAGCCCGAACTCCCAGTGCCTCAGAATGTGATTATATCTGGAAAAAGGGTCTTTAAAAAATAAGTTAAAGTAAGATCATAGTGTTGGGATCCAAATCCAATGTGACTGGTGTTCTCATAGGAAGGATGTGCATACACAGAGAAAAGGCCACATGAGAACACAGCAAAAAGGTGGCCATCTTCAAGCCAAGGAGAGAGGCCTCAGGAAAAACCAAACTTGTGGACAACCTGATCTTGGACTGCTAGCCTCCAGAAGACTAAGAATATATTTCTTTTTGCTTAAACCACGCAGCCTATGGCATTTGGTTATGACAGCCCTAGCAAAATAATATGCTCAGAAATCTTACTATGAACAAAGCCACTAACACCAAAGTAGTTGGTGTAATAGAGCAACTAATATTATGAGTATTCATTGGGTGGGCAGACAGACAATATATACATATAAAATTCAGTGTCAAGAAGCAGTCAGTCCTATGAGGAAAACTACATGAGTAAGATAATAAAGTAATGGAGGATGAGTAGCTATTTTAAGGTAGTTTGGAAAGTAAGTATTGAGAAATATGTTCATTAGGTGATTTTCTACAAAGTGTCAAAAGAAAAAAATTCTCTTTAATAGCAGCAAATATTTTATGTGCCTATGAGCAATTGGTTCATTTTCACCATGTTCAAACCATGACATTTATAACTATTCACATGACCCACATATCATTTGTATTTGCACTTGTCAACCAGAGAGAAAAGACAAGTTACCAACAAAGGAAAGAAAATTGGACAGACAGCTGACAGTCTTAATAACAACAATGGAAGACAGAAAAAAGAGGGAAAATACTTTTTAAATGATGAGAGAAAAGACGATTATAAGATCATTTAAAATCATATTTTAAATTTAATCCCTCTGGTCCTAAAAGCAAGTGTATCCCTATTATGGAGACAGATGTATTAGGTTACTAACGTTGAACATTTGAATTAGGATAATAGCTAATAAAAATACCATCTGTGCTACCCCCATAATATACAAATAATCTCTAATCCTCAAAATAATTCTAATAGTAGGCATTATTATCTTTATAAAACAGAACCAATGACTCAGAAAGGTAAATTATGTAAAATCATACAACTAATTAAAAGCAGATTTAAGACTCAGATCTACTATTACATTTCAAAGCCATTATTGTATGTATACCACTGGGCTCTCCTAATTCTTGACCTAAATTTGTGTTCATCAAGCAAACTTTGTATTATAACTACAAAGAATAATTACAAAGAATAATTACAATTATTCTTATATAAATGTTCTCTTTAGGGAGCAAAATTGCACAAAAGTTCATGTAAGAAATATATTTGGAATATTAGAGAGTTTATGTAAATTTTATTTATACAAATCTTTAGAATGTATCTATAATCAGAAAATTAGATGTATTCATAGTTACAGAAGCATGAATCTTATAAAACCTATTTTGTCTAGTTATATGACTAAAGTATCATCTTCAATAAGTAAAGTACTGACTTATCAGAAGAACATAAAACTGGGATTTTTTTTTTTTCCAGTAGAGATGAAATGTTAGTACCACTCTACCTTGTTTTCTTATTTTTCTTACTCACCCACACTTCTGTGGCTGTGTTTAACTAGGCCATGGAACATTCTGACCCACAAAAAATCAAATGCATGTCCTTGGCCTCATTAGAACAGTTTCACTAATCATCATTATCCAAATTTACATTTTAAAAATTCCAATAGCAATTATTGTCTTTAGAATTCTTTTGGTGATTAATCATGTACTGCTTTGTGACAAACCTATTGTTCTCTTGAACTGTTAACTATTTTGTTATTTATCTTTATGCTACAATCCTTCTTTCATATTATCACAAAATTATCTCCCCAAAGCACAGATACTATGATCATGCTATTGTCCTGCTCAAAAAGTATGAAAGGCACATCCTCACGATTCCCTCTGGCTTCAAGTCTTCCTGCTTCCTCTGAATTGGTTCATTATAGAGATCATGACACTGTTCCATCTGCACATTCTGTTCTTCCCAACAGGGGCCCTGTGGTAGACAAAGTAACAGGCTCCCAAAGATGTCCACATACTAATTTCCAGAACCTGTGAATATGTAACCTTGCTCTGCAGTTGTAAATAAAGATCTTGAGAGATTAACCTGGATTTTGTAGGTGAGCCCAATGTGATCATACGAGTCCTTACAATGGAAGAAGGGAAGCAGGAGAGTCAATCTGAGAAGACTTAAAGACAGAAGCAGAGAACAGAGAGAGAGATTTGAAGATATGATGCCATTAGGTTGGAAATAAAGCCTCTAGAACCTAAAAAAGACAAGGAACAAATTACCCCTAGGGCCTTCAGCCCTGCTGATATCTTTATATAACTCTGTAGGACCCATTTATGGATTTCAGAGCTCCAGAATTGTAAGATAATAAATGTGTGTTGTTTCAAGCCACTAGTGGTAGTTTGTCATAGCAGCAATAGGAAACCAGTACAAATCCGTTTTTGGAAATCAGTCTCTCAACTTGTAAAACAGGATTCTCAGAGCTTTATTGAGGATTTGGGGACATAGAACAGGGAGTTTTCATTTCAGAATAATGAACATTAGAGATATCTCTGCTTTTAAAAATGTTTACCTACTATTTTTTCTCTTTCTCTCTGTTAATGCTCTTTCTCCTTTCCGCAAATTCTTATGATAAATAGAAGTTAAACTTTTTCCATTGTTTGTTTGACTTCTAATAATCCATCCTCTTAGGATCTCATTTCCAAGTCTGGTGATTCTATCAGACCATTTCCTCAATAAAATAAAAAAAAAAAAAACTCTGATACCAGCTGCTAACAGTTTTTTATATCCAACTGTATAAGGAATAATCTGAATCCAACATGTAAATTTCAGTCACAAATGTGGTTATATATAGATTATTTCTTTTAGATTCTCCTTCTGCTGAAGATGCCTGAGATTGTCTTTGAATTTCCTTAGGAAGAGGTTAATAGATCCAAACTTGTCAGGGCATTGTTTTTATTTGCTTTCCTTTAGTGGTAATAGTTTACATAAAATTATATGAAACATCACCAAATACTCTCTGTGGTTTATAGCATTTATTTTCAAAATGTTTGCCTATAATTTTTTCTTTGCTTTCTTTGTTTTTCTCATAGCCTGAAACTGAGGTCTCTGAAATAAAGTTATGACCATGATGTAAGTTTTCAGAGGAGGGGCCATAGCAGATCCAAGGGATTATATTGGATTATATCAAACAACAGTTCTGGGAATAGACTGCTAGAAAGCCAGCCACAAAGTAGGTGGTGAAAAATCAAGCACGAATCTTGACAAAGGAGTACCAGGAACACTATAGGATAAAAACATTATTAAGCCAATTTCTTGTCCTTATTTCCTAACCCATTAGAAAGTTAAAAGCAAAGTCATGGAATGCAATCAATATGGGTCAGGTCTAAGCTGCCTAGAGTTTTTCTTTTCTTTTGTATTTAGAAGAAAATTATGTAATTGGTTTGACAGGAAGAAACCAAAACTGTTAACTGTTCTATAAAGGAATTTATTTCATAAGTGTCATTCTCCAGCTCAAGGTAAGAAAACTATGACACATAAGCCAAAGTCTGCATTTGATTTTCTATTACTTGAGTGGAAACCTCCTATATCTAGAAAGCAAGGTTTTCTGGTATTTGATGCTAGCACACGCCATTCAAAATGGAGTTGTATTCTTGACTTTAAAAGACTGGAATAGGATACCTGGGTGGTTCAGTGGGTTGAGCCTCTGCCTTCGGCTCAGGGTCATGATCTCAGGGTCCTGGGATTGAGTCCAGCATTGGGCTATCTGCTTGTGTGGGGAGCCTGCTTCCTCCTCTCTCTCTCTGCCTGCCTCTGCCTACTTGTGATAGGCAGTAGGCAGGAGCCTTCTTCCTCCTCTCTCTGTCAAATAAATAAATAAATAACTCTTTAAAAAATAAAAGACTGGAATAATTGAACCATGATTAATATTGACTAATCAGGTCATCAAAATTTCAAAGGGCAAAGATAATATTTGATCATTGAAAATCCCATAACTCAAGTAAATAGACTGTGACACAAATATACATATATATTTATTTCTGATTCACTTCTACCACAGAAGGCTTAAATTACTCACAAAGGGGATTAGTCTTTTATTAGAGTCCTTACCCGAAAAACCAGCATATCTGAACTCTCCACCAAATCCTCAAATCTAAATTCAATGGACACAATATAGAAACATATCATTAAAAGAAAAGGAGGAAAATAAAAAGAAAGAAAGAAAAGGAGAGGTGGCTGGTGGCTTAGTGGTTTAAGCATCTGCCTTCTGTTCAGCTCATGATCTCAGGGTCCTGGGCTGGAGCCCCACATCAGGCTCCCTGCTCAGCATAAATCTGCTTCTCCCTCTGCTGCCTCCCCACACTTATGTGCTCTCTCTTTTTTTCAGTCTCTTGTTTTGTCAAATAAATAAAATATTTAAAAAAAAAAAAAAAAAACAGAAGAAAAGGAAAGCCAATAACAGAGATAATATCCAATAGAAATAGCACAGTAAACCAAATGTTCCCAAATGAGCCCACCTCAATGCCACATTTCATTTTGTGTATGAAAATATGTTACACGGTATGTCCCAACCTCAGTAAGATGGCCCTCCACTGGCACTCTCTACTCAAGTCATTATTCCTGCAACTGCTAACAACCTGTTGTTGCTATAAGCTGCTCTCCAAAGTTTTGTTTTGTTTTTCTGAATTGTCTTCTACTCTAATGTCTCCTATGTTTTCCTCTGCTGGAGAAGCAGATATCACCAAATATAATTCCAAGTGTATTACTGAAGAGTTTATACTATAATACATTCAATAGTTTATTTATTCATTCCCTTTTTTGATGGGCATTTGATCAGTTTCCAGGTTTTAGTTACAGCAAATAATATGGTTATCAACACTTGCATACAGGTCTTTGTGTGGAGACCTACTTAATTTCTTTTGGTAAATACCTACAGATGAAATGGTTGAATCATATGAAAGGTTAGTTTAACTTCATGAGAATTGTCAAGCTCTTGCCAAAAGTGGTTGTGCCATTTCATATTCCTATCGACAGTGTATGAGAGTTCCATTTTCCAAATACCTTCTCCCAAATTAATCATTTTAATTTTAGCCATTCTAATAGGTATGTAGTGTTTTAATTTACATCTCCCTAATTACTAATGATGTTGAACATTTTCATGTGCATATTTGCCATTTTTAAATCTTTTTAATTGTTTAAATGTTTTTGCTTATTTTTGTAGGTGGTTTTCATCCCATTAAGTTTTGAAAGTTCTTTTGTATTTTGTCTACAGATTATTTATCCAAAATATCTTATTTGCAAATATTTTCTACTAGAAATATAGCTAGTCTTTTGTTCTCGAAGTAATGCCTCTTGCAAGGAAAACAGGTTAATTTTGATGAAGTTCAGTTTGTCAATTTGTTAATAGATGGTGCTTTTTGTGTCATATCAAGAAAATGTCATGTAACCCAAAGTTTTCTCCTATGCTTTTCCGCATCTATTGAGAAAATCCTATGATTTTTCTTGTTTAGTTTTTTAAAGTGGTGAATTACACTGATTGATTTTCAAATGTTAAATCAATTTTCTGTTTCTGGAATAAACATCACTTTCTCATGATGCATTATCTTTTTCACATATTTTTATTGTATTCACAAAAACTTTTGTTTCAAGGTTTTCATCTACATTAATGAGGAATAGTTATCTGTGGTTTTCTTTTTTTGGTAATGTCTTGCTATCAAAGAAAATTTTGCCTCATAAAATGAATTGGGAAGAGCCCCCCTATTTCGTTTTTTGGAAGAGTTTGCAGAGCATTGGTTCTCTATTTTTTCCTTAAATGTTAGGAGGGATTTCAGTGAAGGCATCTGAGACTGAAGTTTTCATTGTAGGATGGTTGTTAACTATAAATTCCATTTTTTAGGATAAAAGTCTATTTATTTATTTCTTCCTTATTGAATTTGGTGGTTTGTGTCTCTGAAGGAATCTGTTCATTTCACCTGTTTCCCAATTTATTGGCATAATGTTGTTTTTGATTGTTAAAAACTGTCAAAGGCCAGATAGTTTATTCCTACTTGCAAGCTAACAAGTTAGCCTGCCCCAGTATTGATAAAGATGTAGATATAGTTGTGAGTATAGATACAGATTTAGATATCTAGACAGAAGAAAGAAAAATTTTTTAGGATGAAAGATACCCTTTATTACTTACAGCAAAACATCTAGACAGTGTTTTAGCACCAGTTCCCCCACCTGTCTCTGTGTGGCAAAATGAATGAAAGCCAGATGTTACTGCACACATGGCAGGGATGCATCATGGGACATATCAAGTCTCAAAATTGTGAAACCTGGAGCTTATTTTTTTTTTAAGATTTTATTTATTTATTTGTCAGAGAGAGATCACAAGCAGGCAGAGGGGCAGGCAGAGAGGGAGGAAGGGAAGCAGGCCCCCTGCTGAGCAGAGAGCCCAATGTGGGACTTGATCCTAGGACCCTGAGATCATTAACTGAGCTGAAGGCAGCGGCTTAACCCACTGAGCCACCCAGGTGCCCCAAAACCTGGAGCTTTGACAGGTGCTGCTGGTATGTATGACCATTCTCCCCTCTGGAGAGAAGAAGGGAATTTTATTCTGAAATGTAAACAAATGCCCTCCAAAGAAAAGAGAGAAGCTCTTTATTACCTTAGAATATAAGAGGGGGTGCCTGGATGGCTCAGTTGGTTAAGCATCTGCCTTCTGCTCCAGTCATGATTTCTAGGTCCTGGGATGGAGCCCCATGTTAGGCTCCCAGCATAGCTGGAAGTCTGCTTCTCCCTCTCCCTCTGCCTTTCCCCCTGCTTGTACTCTCTCTGTCTCTGTCTCTCTCTCAAATAAATAAAGAAAATCTTAAAAAAAAAAAAAAAACATTAGTAAATATCTTCAGAGGAGACAAGTCTCTATATCTCTGGCTTCCAAGGTCTCTGTGACTCAAACACGCCCCCTGGTTTAAAGATCTGAACCAGGCAGACACATGAAAACATTTAAGAGAAGTGTATGTATCAAATATTTCACATTCAAATCCTGTCTTCAGGGGGAGGCCATCCCTAAATTCATTCAGTTATTATATCAAAAGCTGATATCATGAGACCACTGTTACCTAGAGGATGCCCAGACCTCCTCTTCTAATTTGATTAGAGGAATCTGATTCATGGATACATAATCATTCCATCTTGTGGTTCTGTAATCCATAACAGGCTGTCACTATCTTTATGTTCTAGAATGGGGCTCCATATCTAGTTTCCAGTCAGAAGGAGAAGAAAATCTAGGGAAGCTCTAACTTCTTTCTCAAAGGCCTGTTGTAGTCAGCCTCTGAAATGACCCCTAGTGAATTCCATCTCCTAGTTTTCATGTCCTATTGTGGTACTCTCCCATGTTGAATAGAGTTGACCGGTGTAAGTGATATGATATTGTGGCAATGATGATATATGACTTTTGAGCCCAGGTCATAGAATATATCTCAGCTTCTGTCTTGCTCTTTTGCATCATTTGCTATGGGGAAAGCCAGCTACAAAGTTATAGGGATACTCAAGAGGTTTTGGGGGGAGTTCCATGTGGTGAGGAGCTGAGGAATTCTGCCAAAAGACCATATAAGTGAATCATCTTGGAAGTAGAAACTCCAATTCTAGCCAACCCTTCAGATGCCTACAGCTCCCACTGCAATCCTGACCCACACTTGGACAAAAGAACTGAGGTCAAGAGAGAGGATGAAATTTCACTAGTAATGATACCAGCATGGCCGGTACACAAATGGATGTGGAAGGAGCAGTTCACAGCACATGAATGTATGTGTGGGGGGAGGTTCTAGGTAGACAATTCCACAGAAAACACTACATTTCTCAATAAGTATCTAGTGAATTAATGAATAATTAAATTGGATTTCTCTATGAAAGAATATTTAAAATATAAAACTGTTAGTGGGCATGAGATAGATGTACATGTCATGACATGGAAAGAGGTTCATCAAGATCAAAAGGTTCTGCACAGCAAAGGAAACAGTCAACAAAAGCAAAGAGGCAACCCACGGAGGGGGAGAAGATATTCGCAAATGACACTACAGACAAAGGGCTGATATCCTAGATCTATAAAGAACTTCTCAAATTTAACCCCCCAAAAACAAATAATCAAGTCAAAAAATGGGCAGAAGGCATGAACAGACACTTCTCAAAAGAAGACACACAAATGGCTAACAGACACATGAAAAAATGTTCATCATCATTCATCAGGGAAATTCAAATCAAAACTACAATGAGATACCACCTCACACCAGTTAGAATGGCAAAAATTGACAAGGCAAGAAACAACAAATGTTGGAGAAGTTGTGGAGAAAGGGGAACCCTCTTACACTGTTGGTGGGAATGCAAGTTGGTGCAACCACTTTAGAAAACAGTGTGGAGATTCCTTAAGAAATTAAAAATAGATCTACCCTATGACCCTGTAATAGCACTACTGGGTATTTACCCCAAAAATACAGATGCAGTATCTGTATCTGTATACAGAAGGGCTACCTGTACCCCAATGTTCATAGCAGCAATGGCCATAGTTGCCAAACTGTGGAAAGAACCAAGATGCCCTTCAATGGATGAATGGATAAAGAAGATGGGGTCCATGTATACAATGGAGTATTATGCTTCCATCAGAAAGGATGAATACCCAACTTTTATATCAACATGGACGAAACTGGAAGAGATTATGTTGAGTGAAATAAGTCAAGCAGAGAGAGACAAGTATCATATCGTTTCACTTACTTGTGGAGCATAAGGAATAACACAGAGGACATTGGGATGTGGAGAGAAGTGAGTTGGGGGAATCAGAGGAGGAGACAAACCATGAGAGACTGTGGACTCTGAGAAACAAACTGAGGGTTTTAGAGGGGAGGAAGGTGGGGGGTTGGGTGAGCCTGGTTGTGGGTGTTAAGGAGGACACATATTGCATGGAGCACTGGGTGTGGTGCCTAAACAATGAATTTTGGAAAACGGAAAAGAAATAAAATAAAATAAAATAAAATGGGAAAGAAAAGAAAGAAGTTTGTGATTTACTATTCAGTGATAAAAGCAGATTACAGAACAGTCTGTATAAAATGGCTCAACTTAGGGAAGCCCGGGTGGCTCAGTTAGTTAAGACACTGCCTTCGGCTCAGGTCATGATCCCAGGGTCCTGGGATTGAGTCCTGCATCAGGCTCCTTGCTCAGGGGAAAGCCTCTTTCTCCCTCTGCCTCTGCCTGACACTCTGCCTGCTTGTGCTCTCTCTCTCTCTCTCTGACAAATAAATAAGTAAATAAAATCTTTTTTAAAAAAATGAAATGGCTCAACTTATAAAAGAAATAAGTAGGAATAAATGTATATGAATATATGTTATTTGAAATTTCTTTTACTATTTACTTTATATATACTGCATTATTTAAATTATTTATAGTACATATCTACTACTTTTACAGAGATATATAATACAAGGCAAAAATCAATACAAATAAATATATTCTTCGGAAAAAAAATCTCTCTCTAAAATGCTTCACAAATCTGTCTCTTTCTCTTCTGTACTACTTGCTTAGTACAGTCCTCTGTCATTTACTACTTAGACCAAGATTCAGCATACTACTCCTATTTTATAACTGTGGGTATATGGTCTCTTCACAACTCCTCAATTCTGCTGTTGTAGTTTGAAAGCAATTAATGATAATACATAAACTATGGGTGTGGCTGTGTTCCAATAAAACTTTATTTACTAAAACAAGTAGTGGGCCAGCCCATGGGCCATAGTTTGCTGACCATTCACTTAGACTACTGAAACCACTAAATTCTCTAACTCTAATCCACTAAATTCTCTAACTCTAATCCCTTTCACCATACTCTCCCATTTCATGCACTGTTTCTATGTATGTTATATAATCTCTTCACATCCTATGTTTTTGTTTAATTCTCATTTTCCTGGAAAAGTCTTAAATTTCTGGTGACCTCAGATCATTTTTTAAGACCAAGAATAGTCTTCATGACCCCCCAAAATAAAACTGACTGCTTTGCCCCAGTGCTCACAGCTTTTGTATGTAAAAGCTTGATTGGCATCCTGTATTGTGATTTCCATCTGTGCCTCCCAGTCAGACACAGCATACAAGGGCGGAGGCTCTCCTTTTGAATTCCTGGAACTTAACAGAAGGCAAAGCAGAGAATAGGGACTCAGAGTGTTGGCTGAGTGAACAGAGGGAGAGGGACAGGTGTCTCTTCCAGCTCTTAGGCTTACTGCTCCTCCTAGCAGTACTTTTTCTCTTCACAATCCAAACAATCAATACCTGGCAGCTCGGATCTTTCTTTCTTCCTTCTTTCTCATATTTCTACATGTTTAAAAGCCCAGAGAAACAAGACCATATAACTAATATCAACTTTATGATTCCAACTTGCTATCTGATCGAAAACAACACTATGCATTTATAAGTAACATCACTCAGGGGATGGTTCGTCTTTGCCCTCCTGTCCTAGTTATAAGGCTTTTCCCCCCACCCAGGATCACTAGTTGGTGAACTACTTGATTATGAGGAGTATGTTTTTGAAAGGCTAAAATATATTTAGTGCATATATGAGTGATCCCTAAGGTACAGCCAGCAAGTTTGGAATGTGTCCCAGGTATGCTTGGGACTTATTCACAGAGTTTGTACACAGGAAAAGTCTTACCTTAGAGATAATAAACTATCAAAAAGCCCATTGTACTATTCAGCTTAACCTCTGTCAGCCCTTTAGATGGTTATCATCACCAATTTGCTGATGAGGAAACTGAGGCTCAGAATTGTTAAGCATCTGAGCCAGTGTCATAGTGAACAAGGGGCTGGAGCTGCATCTCAAACTCAGCCCTTCAGATTTTTAAAGCCCATATTCTTTCTTCATACATGGCTTATTCTCATCTTCCCTTGACTCTCCACATTTATACAAAACCCTTTGCATATCATTTAAAATGAGTAATCCAGTGCTAGAGTTTTTGCAGCTGACTTTCCGCTAAATAATAGTCAATTACACAAACCATTGTTAAATGGGGTTCAAAATGTTTGTCTGTTGAATATTTTTTAAAGGTTTAAAACTGACAAGACAGTTTTAAGCACCACTATATACCAAACTTTGTTGAGTAGTCCCGGGTTTTGACTGGCAGTGAGATGGACTAGTCTGAGATGACCCACATCTGAAGACTGAGCAAACATCCATCCATAGGTAAGGCAGGTTGAGGGACTGGACCTGAGCTGCCCAGCATGGTCAGAGAACCTTAATGTCATTACAATGATGGGAAATTCAACAATAGATGGGATCTCCAGTAGATACACAGAACACAAAACAAAAGAACTAGAGATCTACTCATCATTCAAAAGAACCTGAAGCTGAAAATAGAAGCCATTCATAGGGGTAGGACTGAATCAAGAAAAAAGTACAGGACAAGCTCTGCTCCATAAGAGCTTATATACCCTTCTTAGAAACAAGGCTGGGACTCAGGCACAGGGGGATTAGACAACACATCAGGGGCAAGAACTCAAGTGTGTAATTAAAATGACAGCTGCTGACTTGATTAGGGGTCCTCCCATTCCTCCTTCCCAAGGCAGAAATGTTCCAAGCAGTCATACAGGTTGAAATCTAGAGGCGATGCATACAGAGCTCTAATAGTGAAGAGACAAGAAAAAAGAGACTGTGTCCAGTGTGCCTGTCTCCTTGATATGTCTCTCTAGTTCCCCCTCTTGCTTGCCTTTTTTTTCTCCTTTCTCCTTACTGTTCAAAGGGTTTATGTGGCCAAATTATGCTTTGGAGTATTTTCATTAATTCTTAAATGTTTATTTTTCTTATTCTGAATATTTAAAATAATTGAGTATCTTATATTTTAATAATGTTTAGTCAGCAGCCCTCTGTACAATTTCTAACACTGCTTTAACAAACTTTTTATTCACTGGACTAGTTGCAATTAATCCAAGCTACACACACTGGATTCAGGTTTTTAAAAAAGCTCTACAATACCAAAAAATTAAGATCATATATGTTTTCTAAGTATTCACAAATGATTAAATGGTTAATTATTTTGCATTCATTTGATGACATATTATGCACTAATTAAAATATTTAAAAGTCACTTAAAATTTTTTTAAAATCTTTTAAAAAATTAAATTTGAACCCATGGCTAAAACTAGGTAAAATTTTTGTGATTTTTAAATGTTAAGAGAACATGGAAAAACAACAACACAAAACCATGGTTCATAGAGAGACAGACAGACAGACAAATGGTGAATTATATTTTATTTTTTGGTATTATGTTACTTGGCGTTGAATCATATTTCTTAAAATGAGATGTATGTCTATCATCCATACTGTTTTTTAATGTTCAATTAGCCACTGTATAGTACACGATTAGTTTTTGATGTAGTGTTCAATGATTCATTAGTGAAGTATAACACCCTCTGCTCCTTCCCCTATACTTCTTGAGACAAGTGCACAAGCTCACGGCTCACGTAATATAGTCTGTTTCACAGAATTACTGCCCTAAAAATGTTCAGCTGTTCCACTATGATACTTTTCAAATAAGCCATTTTGAAGAATCTAGTGCCTTTGAGAAGTGAAGCTGTAACTCATGTATCTAAAACAAAACAAAACAAATTTTCCATGATAGACATGAAAGGAAAGTATCATTCAACATAGATTGGAATGCAGTGAGTTCAGTGAAATCTCTGTCTATGACCTCCTCATCAGCTCTGGTCCCCAGGTCTGTCCTTCTTCATCCTCCCACAAGAACCAGTTTCATTTGGAATTCAGAATTTGTCTCTAAGCTTCGGTATTCCTGCCAAGAACACCAAAAGACTAACTTTTTGTCCTTCTGCTTTCTGACATGTCATTTTTGGCTTCTAATTCAAATACACTTAAATCCTCTACAAAATTAAATTCTGATTAGGCATTCAGTACCTCTGATTCCTTAAAAATAGTTTTCTTTTCTATGACTTTGTAGTAGCAGGCTGATAAAGGCCTGCTTACATGTGTAACTTTATTAAATTAATATACATTCAATGGAACTATTCAGATATGATTATTTTACTATTCAAAATATGTAATTTGTTTCCTTTGAGAAATCATTTATTCTTCCAACAAATAACTTCAATAAAACACCAAAGCATAAGATTGAATATATGGATAGACTTTTCATCATGAGGAAATACAAATGCATATTAAAAAATACAGACTTTTCCCATAAGAATTTCTTAAGCATCAGTTCTAAAAAGATGAAGTAAAAGGTATTCTTATAATAGTATTAAAATTTGTGGCAGCTTAAACTGAAATAAGATTCTGATATGAAAATGTTTACTTTTTATTGTTGATAGCTTCAGATTCATTGCCACTATATTGTTTTGGCTGCTAGCTATGACCCAGTTTTCATTTGTTTTTATGCTTTATTTATTTATTTTTAAATCCTATGACAAAAAAACAGAATACTGAATGTTTTAAATAGCATCAAAGATTTTTATATTGACTATACTAAAAAAAATTAGTATTAATGAATATAAATTTGGAGTGCTGACCCTGAGGCAGAAGCATGCTTGGCAAATTCAAGGAGACAGGGTGATTGAAGAAAAGAGAGAGAGGGATGGGGTGCATAGAGAAGGTAAGGACAAAAAGTTAACCAAAGGGCAAGACATAGGGCTATAGAGGTCTTTAGATTCTATTATGCATGCAATGGGAAGTCACTGGTGGGTTATGTACAGGATGGTGACATGATTTTATTTATGTTTCCAAAGGCTTACATTGGCTGCTGTAAGACTACAGGATGTAGAAGACTAGAATCAGGGTAATGAGAATGGTAGCATGAGGTAGGTTGTTCTGTACTGAGTGGTAAGGTGTGGTTTGATTCTGGATCCAGAAACCTACTGATTATACCCTTTACCAAGTTCACTTACTGTTAATATGCTTTATCATTTCTTCATTTCTTCATTCTATCATTCTCCTTTCCCTCTCCCGACTCTCTCAACTTGTTCAAATCTGAATTATTTGAGGGTGAGTTATATCCATTATACATCACAGCGCCTTACTTCTAAATTCTTCAGTGTGTATTTCCTAAGAACAAGGATCATCCCATACATAATCACAATGCAATTATAAACTTCAGTAAATGTAATATTGATACAATATCTAATTTTATCTAATTTACTATTTGTATTCCAATCTTGTCAGTTCACCCAATAATGTCCTTAATAGCATTTTCTCCCCTCCAGTACAAGATCTGGTATTGCATTTAATTGTCATGTCTATTTAGATTCCTTTAATATGAAGCATTTTCATAAACTATCTTTCTTTTATGCATGTATTTTAACACAGAGACAACTGACAGGACTGAACATTAATACAGATGGATTTGATGTGGACTCTGGGGGAGGTGAGGATGACTCCCAAGATTTCTGGCTTCAGAAACTGAATGGATCTCATTTACTGTGGTAACTATTGCTGCAGAGATGGGGGCAGTTGGAAATTGAAACCTCTAGAGAGGTTCTTCTTGTGAAAGTGACTTCTGGTACTCATCCATATTTCCTCCTCTGAACACACTGGAGAATTACACTTCCCCACCACCTGACAGCCATGTGAAACTATGCAAGCAGGGGCGCCTGGGGGGCTCAGTGGGTTAAGCCGCTGCCTTCGGCTCAGGTCATGATCTCAGGGCCCTGGGATCGAGTCCCACATCAGGCTCTCTGCTCAGCAGGGAGCCTGCTTCCCTCTCTCTCTCTCTGCCTGCCTCTCCATCTACTTGTGATTTCTCTCTGTCAAATAAATAAATAAAATCTTTAAAAAAAAAAAAAAGAAGCTATGCAAGCAGTTCTGGCTAACAGTTTTAAGCTGGGATGATAGTATCAGGTCCCAGGAGAAGCATTTTCTTAGCCTGTTTCATTGTCCAAGAAGGCTGCGTATTTCAGGCAGTGCCACTGCAGGATGGTGGAGACCCCATCAGTGAGCAGTGCAGACTGATGGAGAATAGTCATCCTAGAGAATTGCCCATTCCCATAGCAGAATTTGCATGACCAAATAAGCATCTGTTATGTCAATTCACTGAAATTTTGGGATTTATTGATTCCTAGCCTATCTTGACATTGTCACCATTAGACATTCAAGTGAAATGGTAAGTAGATATTTAGATATACAATCCTGGAATTGGGGTCAGGTCAGTTCTGTGAATGTTTGGGAATCACCAACATATAAGTGATAGAGGAATGAGATTCCCCCATCTAGTGAGTATAGGTATAGGTAATTGATTGATAGGCAATTGATTTATATATACCAACTTCTACTCATATACCCATACATACATAATGACCTCCTCGTCAATCAGCTGCTATACACAATCAGTCCAAGAAAAGGCATCTAACCCAAGACAGCCACCCAAAGTCTTTCCACAGGATTTTTCAAACTGGAACTAAAATATCAGTCTGTCTTATGTGGTGGGAATTTATGAGGGTCAAGAATTGTCAGAAGTCATATTACAAACTATGTGAATGAAACTTGCAACAATAGGAGAAAATGAAGCAGAAGTAGAGAAAAAAAAGAGAGATGAGAGTTTTGATAACTTTCAATTCCCTGGTTCTCACTGTTCTTCAGGCCCTTTCTTTCATGTCTTTCAGATGATTTTGTCATTAAAGAATACCACTAATTACAAGAGCCAATAATTACCATATTGTCCTAATCTAGTTTGAACTAGATTTCCATAACTCTTAGCCCAAAGAATGCTGGATAGTAAATGATTATTACCAAACTAACAAAATATTATACATTTTTAACTTAAAAAAAAAAAAACTAATCACGATGGGACACGTGACTGCCTCAGTTGGTAGAGCATATGACTCTTGATCTTGGGGTTACGAATTCAAGCCCTATGTTGAAATAACAACAAAAATAATTCATGGCTTCTCCCATTTTTAAAAGCCATCATTTACTTCCCATCCTTTCCTCCACTTAGGATCCTGATGATCTATTGGTGCATACCAAACCACTGCAACACAGTAGCTTAAAATGGAAATCAGTTGTTTTGCTCATTAATCTGCAATTTGGGCAGGGCTCTATGGGAAAGGTTCACTTCTGCTGCACATGCTGTTAGCTGGAGACCTGATCAAGAAGGCCCACCCATATGGGTGAAAAGTTGGTGCTGGCTGTCAGCTGATCAATCAGGCCTGCATTGTCTCTCCATATGTGTCTCTCAGTATGACCACAGCATCTTCACAAATGAGACTGGATCCCAAGGGAAGCGTATCAAGAGAGACAGGCAAGCAGAAGTTACATCATCTTTTATAACCTAGCCTCAGAAGTCACACAGTATCTCTTCTGCCACACTGTACTAGTCATACTAGTCACAACAATCACAAAGTCTTACCCAAATCCAGTGGAGAAGTACAAAGATGTCACCTTTTAATGCGGCAGTGGCTAGATTCAAGAATAATATGAGGGAAGGGAGAATTATTATGACTATTGTTGGAAAATTTAATCCACCATAGATGCTTAATGGTTTATAAAAACTAAGGCTATTAAAAAATCAAACAAAACAACAACAACAACTAAGGCTACTGTATGTAAACTACAAGGATATTGTTTTAGTTTCACATGAAAAATATTCACTCATTCATTTACTCACTTATCCATTAATTCATTTGTAAAATAAAAACTTATTGAGAGACAAAGATTCTAGGTGCTTTGCTAGATTCTGGAACAGGGCCAATAGTCAACCAATATATACTTAGTATATTCTACTATTTATTTGCAGCCACTATTCATTCTTATTGGGTCTGTGTCCATTCAGATGTCTTGGTGTCCCAGTTGTCAGCTATTTTGAATATCATCCCTTTGCATGGGGAATAGCAAGGAAGACAGAAATCTTTCAGAAGACAGACTATGGGAGGAGATTATGGTCTGGTGTACTGCTACAAACACTGCTAATCTTATGCTGGACTCCTTAGAACTGGAAAATGAGACAGAGATTCTTGTGAAAGTGATTTATTTAGGAAGTGCTCTCAGAAAGGGAGGGAGGAAATCAGGACAGGGCAGCAAATGGAAGCTAAGCATGTGGTCTTGATTGGAGACTCACATTAGCCTGGTCCCAAAAGGAGCTCTGGAATATGACTTGTAGCACACAGGGGGTCCTATCTGAGGCAAAGAGGACATATTTCAGTACACAAGTGGCCAATGGGCATGACTGATGTGTTTACGTGTGTGGGGGGCAGTGCATGGGGCGGGCGGAAATACGTGTAACTTAGTTAGGTGTGGCAATTCCACTTAAAAGAGGAATCAATTTGCCAAAGATGCAGTTATGAGCCTTTAGCATCCAAAACCAATTTGCAGCTGGGGATGAATACGCCTATCTAAGAAAGAAGTTCTTTTTTATATTTAGTTTCAAGTTACTATTCAAATTCCAGTTAGGTTACATACAGTGTAGTATTAGTTTCAAGTGTAGAATTTAGTGATTCACACTTATATACAATACCCAGTGTTCATAACAAGTGCTCTCCTTGATACCCATCACCCATTTAACCCATCCCCCCATCTGACTCTCCTCTAGAAACCCTTAGTTTGTTCTTTATAGTTAAAAATGTCTTCATTTCCCCCTCTTCCCCCCCCCCCATGTTTACCTGTTTCTTAGTTCCACATATTAGTGAAATCTTAGGGTATTTTTCTTTTTTTTACTTATTTCGCTTACTATAATACTCTCTAGCTTCATTCACATCATTGCAAATGGCAAGATGTCATTCTGTTTGATGGTAAGTAATATTCTATATCAAGATCTAGATACATAGATACGCCATCCTTTCTTTATCCATAATCAGTCCACAGACATCTGGGCTCTTTCCATAGTTTGGCTGTTGTTGATAATGCTGCTATAAACATCAGGATACATGTGCCCCTTTGAATCAATATATTTGTGTATCCTTTGGTAACTACCTTGTAGTACAATTGCTGGGTTATAGAGTAGTTATATTTTTAACTTTTTGAAGAACCTCCATACTGTTCTCCAGAGTAGCTACACCCATTTGCATTCTCACCAACAGTGTAAGGGTTCCCGTTTTTCTGCATCCTCACCAACATTTGTTGTTTCCTAAGTTGCTCATTTTAGTCATTCTGACCAGTGTGAGGTGGTCTCTTATCATGGTTTTGTTTTGTATTTCCTTGATGATGAGTGATATTGAGCATTTTCCATGCATCTGTTAGCCATCTGTACATCTTCTTTTGGAGAAATGTCTTTTCATGTCTTCTGCCCATTTCTTACTTGGGTCATTTATCTTTTCAGTGTTTAGTTTGATAAGTTCTTTATATATTTTGGATACTAACTCTTTATCAGATATGTCACTTGCAAATATCTTCTCCCATTCCATAGACTGCTTTTTAGTTTTGTTGATTGTTTCCTTCACCGTGCAGAAGTTTTTTTTCTTAATGAAATCCCAGTAGTTCATTTTTATTTTTATTTCCCTTGCCTCCAACGACATGTCTAGTAAGAAGTTGCTGTGGTGAGGTCAAAGAGGTTGCTGCCCGTGTTCTCTAGGATTTTGATGGCTTCCTGCCTCACATTTTAAGACTTTCATCCATTTGAATCTTTTTTTTGTATATAGTGTAATAAAATGGTCCAGTGTCATTCTTCTGCATGTTACTGTCCAGTTTTCCCAATACCATTTGCTTAAGAATCTGTCTTTTTTCTATTGGATAGTCTTTCCTGCTTTGTCAAAGATTAGTTAACCATACAGTTGGGGGTTTATTTCAGGGTGTGTATTCTGTTCCACTGATCTATGTGTCTGTTTCTGTGCCAGTACCATCTTTGTCTGGTTTTGGAATCAAGGTAATGTTGGCCTCATAGAACAAATGTGGAGATTTTCCTTCCATTTCTATTTTTTGGAACAGTTTGAGGAGAGTACGTATTAACTCTTCCTTAAATAGTTGGTATAATTACCCTGGGAGGCCATCTGACCCTGGACTTCTGTTTGTTGGAAGATTTTTGATTACTAATTCAGTATCTTAGCTAATTATCAGTCTGTACAAAGTTTTTTTTTTTTTTTTTTTGCTTCTTCCTGTTTTCGTTTTGGTAGTTTGTATGTTCCTAGAAATTTACCCATTTCTTCCAGATTGCCCAAGTTGTTGGCATATAATTTTTCATAATTGTTTGTATTTCTATGCTGTTGACTGTGATCTCTCCTCTTTTATTTGTGACTTTATTTAGGCCCTTTCTCTTTTCTTTTTGATAAGTCTGGCTAAGGGTTTAGCAATTTTATTAATTCAAAGAACTGGGTCTTTTTTATATATTTGTGGTCTTTCCAGATTTTTTTCACGTGGTTAACTTCAAGTTTCATAGCACTGTAATCTGAAAATATTCATGGTATGATCTCAGTCTTTTTGTACTGGTTGAGACCTGATTTGTGACTTGGTACACAATCTATACTGTAGAATGTTCCATGTGTACTCAAAAAGAATATGTATTCTGCTGCTTTAGGATGAAGTGTTCTGAAGATAACTTTTAAGTCCATCTGGTCCAGTGTGTCATTCAAAGTCCTTGTTTGCTTGTTGATTTTCTGCTTAGATGATCTGTCCATTGCAGTAAGTGAGGTGTTAAGACCCCCTTAATTACTGTATTACTATAAATGACTTCCTTTATGTTTGTTATTAATTTTTTTATATATACAGGAGCTCCCAAGTTGGGGAATTCATACTTATAATGGCTACATCTTTTTGTTGGATAGACTGCTTTATTATGATATAGTGCCTTTTTTCATCTCATTAGTCTTTGTTTAAAATCTAGTTGGCGTGAAGTAAGTATGGCTTCTTTGGCTTTCTTTGGATATCTGATTGCATGATAAATATTTCTCTATCCCCTCTCTTTCAATCTGCAGGTGTCTTTAGGTCTAAAATGAGTCTCCTATAGGCAGCATATAGATGTGTTTTGTTTTTTTATCCATTCTGATAACCTAAGTCTTTTGACTGGAGCATTTAGTCCATTTATATTCAGCATGATCATTGATATAAATTTAGTAAAATTTTTTATTTGTTTTGTTGCTGTTTTTGAAGATTTTCTCTCTTCCTTTCTAGTATTTGTCACTTTGGGTCATTTCCACTAAGAGTTCTCTTTAATATTTCTTGCAGGGCTGTTTTAGTAGTCACAAACTCCTTTTGTTTTTGTCTGAGAAACTCTTTATCTCTCTTTCTATTCTGAATGATAGCCTTGCTGGATAGAGTATTGGCTACAAATTTTTCCCATTCAGTATATTGAATATATATGCCACTTTCTTCTGGCATGCCAAGTTTCTGTGGAGAAGTCTGCTGCTAACCTTTTTTGTATTCCCTTGTCAATTAGAGATTTTTGTCTTGTTGCTTTTAGGATTTTTTTAATCTCCATATTTTACAATTAACTATGATAAGTCTTGGTATTGGCCTGCTTTTGTTAATTTTGATGGGAATTCTCTGTGCTTCTTGGATTTGGAAGTCTGTTTCTTTCCCCAGATTAGGGAAGTTTTTCACCTATAATTTCCTGAAGAAAACCCTCTGCCCTCATTTTCTCTTTTTTTTCTGGGACTCCTAGGATTCAAATGTTATTACATTTCATGGAGTCACTGAATTCCCCAAGTCTGCTTTTGTGATCCAAGATTTTCCTCTCCCTCTTTTGCTCAATTTATTTTCCATAATTCTATTTTCTATTTCACTTATTCATTCCTCTTATTCTTCCATACTTGTGGTCATTATATTTAGCTGGTTTTGAATCTCAGTTATTGAGATTCAAATTACATATATATATATATATATATATATATATATATATATATATAATCTCATCTTGCCCTACTTAGTTTTAAGCTCCTTTTTCTCTTATAGTAAGGGTCTCCTTTCTGTCTTTTATGCTTTTCTCAAGCCCAGCTAGTATCCTTATGATTATTGCTTTGAATTCTGGATCAGGCATATTACTTATATCTGTTTTGATTAGATGCCTGGCTGTAAACTTATTCTTTCTTTTGGGATAAATCCTTCCATCTTGTCTGTTGTCTAGTTCTATCTTATTCTATATATTAGGAAAGCCTGTTATATTTCCTGCTCCTAAGAATAATGGTTTTATGAAGAAGAGGTCATAGACTGTCCAGGGCCTGACACTTCAGGAAGTGGTCTCTGGTGTGTGCTGTGTGCACTCTGCTGCTGTTATGGCTGCTCTACCCCTCAGGTCAGTCCTCTGCAGAGTTTCTCCTTGCTAGCAGTGGGTAGTGTTTGGTGTAAGCAGGCTAAGCAGCCAGTTGATGTTGTCCTATTTACTGAAGTTGGTTCTTGCTGAGAAGTGGGGCAGGGAAATAGTGCCAGCCCCATTTCTCTCAGAGAGGAGAGTTCCTGCTTGCTGCTGTCAGGGAAGCCTCTGGAAGAGGGACTAATTTTCTCTTGAGCATTGTAGGTGTTTTTCAGGCTGCTGTTTTCACAGTGTCTGTGTCTGAGTTGGTTGCCTGCCTGGACCAGTACAGTGCATTTTGGGCTCTATCTTGGGCAGCTAGCTGAGTTTTCAAACTCCAAATTTCAGGGATCTGCTGTAGGGGGGAACTTCACTGATCTTCTGGGGGGGGGGGGGTTGCCACACTAAAACTGATGCAGGTTTGAGACAGAAGGGCAGTTGCACCACAGCACAGGAGTGTGGGGTTTGGAGCAAAGCCCCCTAAAGAGCCAGTGTCCATGTCAGCCACTCTCAGCAGGTGTTTCTGCACCTCTGGTGAAAGGCAGGAGAGGGAAATGGCACCTCCCCTCTGCCCAGCTCCTTTTCCTCAGAGAGGTAATGCCACCTCTCTCAGATATACTCCAAGAAGGGGGAAATGTCTCTCCCAGTGTGTCTCAGGAGATCCGCAGATCACACCATCTGTCCCCAGTTTACCTGTCTGCCTTCTCCACAGGAGCACTACAGTACCTTCAGGGCTCTATACCAGCCACAGAGTGGACCGCTAAAACTTGTCTTTTGAGTTCCACTGGTTGTAAAAAAAAAAAAAAAAAAAAAAAAAAAAAAAAAAATTCCACAGAAATTGGCCCCTCTCATTTTCCCAGTCGATGCTTTTGGGAAAGTGTTTTTCCCTGTTCAATCCCCTGTGCACTCCTCCCCCATCTCTCTCATCTCTCTCTGTGACCAGGACTCCCTCCCCTCTGCAGCAGCTACAATCTGTTTCTCCCCCCACCCCTCTCTATACACCGCCTACCTCCCACAATGTGGCCCCCTTTCTCCCTCTGTCTGTGCAGTTTATTCTGTCAATCCTCAGACTGATTTCCCAAGAAAGAAGTTCTGACTGAGGCACCAACATATTCAATATATTACCTCCTTCTGAATCTTTTACTAGAAGTTATGTACCTCAACCTGTTATCTAGGCATAAACTGAGAAGTCAATTTGACCAGCACCTAACTAGATACAGAGTAATGGCAAGTCTGACACATTGCCTGTTGTCTACAACTCTCTTTGTTTGAAGATGAGGGTAGGAAAAATCAACATAGTGTTTAGGAAGGGGGATTTCAGGAAAGAAAAAGAACTTTAAATTGAACAAAAAACGGATCACTGAAAATTTTTTATTACGCACAAAAAAACTGGGTGATTTTAATAGTTTTATTGAGATAGAATTTATACATCATAAAATTCATTTATTGAAATAATTGAAATGTTTTATATTTACAGAGTTGTACAATCAACATGTTTAATCTTAAAACATTTAAATCATTATTAAAAGAAATCACATGCCCATATACAGTTATTTTCTATCCCTACCCCCATCCCCAGAATTAGGCAAGCATGTTGTTATCATGTATCCGTGCTTTTCTTTTTTTATTGCTTCTTATTGCTAAAGAGTACTGTACTGTATTTTATTTATCCAGTTGATGTGCACTTGTGTTGCTTCTATTTCTTAGCTATTGTGAATAATGCTAATATAAACATTTATGTACAAGTCTTTATGTGGACATTTTCACTTTTCATTTCTCTTAGGCAGATTCCAAAAAGTCAAACTCTTGGGTCCTATGTTAAATCGAAGCCCAATTCTTTGAGGAACTGCCAAACTGTTTTACCAAGCAGCTGTGCCATTTTATATTCCCACCAACAGTGTATGAGGGGTCCAATTTCTTCACATCTTCCAACACTTTTTATTATCTGACTTTTTCACTATGTCCATTCTAGTGCATTGGTCATTTGTGCATCTTCTTTGCAGAAATGTCTATTCAGATCTTTTGCCTATTTTTAATTGGATTATCTACCTTTTTATTATTGAGTTGGAAGAATTCTTTAGCTATTCTGGATATGTCTATTATTCAATATACAACTTGCATGCATATTCTGCCATTCTGGTTTTTTTAATTATTATTTTCTTGAGGATAGCTTTTTGAAACACAAAGTTTTAAGCCCAATTTATCATTTTTTTTCTTTTATCACTTGTATTTTGCTATCACATCTAAGAAATCATGAAGATATTCCCCTAAAATTTCATTTGAAAGTTTTATAGTATTAGCTGTTACATTTGTGTCTGTAATCTATTTTTAATTATTTTTTATTTTTTTATTTTTTTTTAAGAGAAAGAGAGCGAGTGAGTGCGCACAAGTTGGGGGAGGGGTCAAGGGAGAGGGAGAGGGAGAAAGAGAATCTTCAGCAAGCTTCACACCTAGCAGGGTGCCTAACACCAGGCTCGATCTCATCTCACAATCCTGAGATCATGCATGACCTGAGCTGAAATTAAGAATTAGAAGCTTATCGACTGAGCCACCTGGGAGCTCCTAAATTATTTCTTGTGTATGGTGTAGGGTAGGAGTTCAATGTCATCTTTCTGCATGTGGATATTCAACTGTTACAGTACCATTTGTTGAAAGGGGACTCTTTCCCACTGAATTTTCCTGGGACTTTGATCAAGAAGCAGAGTGAATTTTTTTTTTTTAAAGAAAGTTGAGTGATTTTAGAAAAGCATTTAGTATCCTGTTTGTCAAGTCCCTGACCTATATCAAAGAGCAGATTGTTAGGGAAAAAACAGGATGACATTAAAACAACAAAAACAAAGAATGAGATAAAGTGTGTAAAATAAGGAATGAAAGTGAGAAAATAAATAATATAAGAGAAATAGTAACAAACACAGTGGAATGCAGAGAAACTGTTGGATGGTTAACCTCTCTCAGAATATATATATGTATACATATATATGTATACATATATATGTGTATGTGTGTGTGTGTGTGTATGGAAAAACTGTAAGGTAGACTTTGATAGATATGGAAGACAGGAATAAAAACACAATATAAGAATTTTAGGTGTTTTTCAGTAAGAAATCAGAATAATTAGAAGAATGATTAAAGATATAGTTGAAGAAAGAATCCCTAAGTAAAGAAAATATGTTAGTATACAGATAAGAAATGCTTAGATCTTTCCTAGGAAAAAATCCAAAAGAAGTTTGCAGATAGACTTATTATGGAATGAAATGTATTAAAGAAAATTTCCTATATAAACATCATATAAAAATGCTTTCCATGAAAAAGGCAATTAGACTTAAAGATGATCAAGATTGGTCCCTCCAAAATATGCTGCTTTGGCATAAAGATTATTTTGAGTCAAAAGTAACCAAGACCCACTGGATTTAGGAAAAGCTATCATCCCCACAACTGCCTAGAAGAATTTAGATAAAGGACCTGCTCCAGGAAGAGAGCCGTCACCATAGATAACTATACTATTTTAAGAACCAGGTATGCTAGACAGGAAGGAATCTAGATCAAAGCCTGTTTGACCTTTATCCCATTTTTTCCTGAAGCCCAGAAAACATTTGTTTACCAAACATTTACTCTTTTTTTTTCCTTTCTCCTGAGGATTGCATTGCTGTTCTTTAAAGACCTGGATCTCTACCACCTTCTCCTTAGTTCAGAATGATATACATACCTTATTTTGGCTGACTATCTTTGGAATTTCCTACCTATGTGAGGGTCTCAGTACATAAATTTAATTTTCTCCTTTAATCTGCCTCATGTCAATTTGATTTCTAGTTCAACAAGAAGGACCTTAAAGGGGACAGGGATTTTTGCTCCCCAAAAAACTGCTTCAGTTTCCTCTACTAAAGAACAAATGTCAGTAGAGAGCAGAAATATTTTAAGTTTCAAGTAAACAAAAAAAAAAAATTTTTTTTTTAACTGAAATGAAGTCTTTAAAACCTGGGCAAGTTGTCTTTCATTTGAAAGCAACTGAAAAACTATCCTGGAAACGCAAAAGTTCAGAAAATACATCATTTATTCACCCTATTTGAGAAAATTTACTTAAAGATTAAACTCCAGCAGCAAAATACTGAATCAAAATAAAGATCTCAAAATGGTGTATCACTGTCTGAGAAGGTGTGACGGATCTTCCTAAACTCATTTAGAGAAATATAAATTCCAGAGAAATATAAATTCCACTCAGGCAAATTAGGTTCTGCTAAAGAAAGGAGGTAGAGGTGGGAGAGCTTGAACCCCGGATGCTTCATTCAGCTCTGTTTCTTCAGGTCCTTTTCCAATGAAATGTGTTGTTTTTTGATATATTCCATAAGTTAGGAGATCTCAGGTGGTAAATTTATTGCTGATTTTTCTCCTGTGGGGTTGGTAATTACTGAGAACTGTTGTTTCTTTACCCAGAACAAGTGACCAGAGTTTTTTCTGCAGACCTATCCCTTAGAGGGTAATTGCTAATGGGGAAATATATGAGAGAAGAGGCTGAGTTCCCTTTGGATAAATCTTTTGGAGTCAGGGCCATGTAATAGTTTAAGTAGCACATGGGTCTAAGCTCTGAGGTTGACTGAAGTTTCACTTAGATTTAATACCATGTAAGCACAGTGCACTGCTAGGTTTCTAAGTAGTCTAATGATCTCTAAGATTTGTTTTGATTCCTTCTAAATCTTACTGCAAAATCTTCACTTGGAAGTTCACTCCCGTGTCAGATTCTAAAAGCAGTCTTCACTGAAGACTGTTAGAAGCCCTAAATCAATTTAATGCAACACACTTATTCTAAGTTAGGCACTGTGTCAAGATAAACCACTGATGACAAGATAAACCACTACCAAGATAAATAAACCACAGGCATCTTTCCTGAAATGGTTGTATTCTAGCGCAGAGGTCTCTTAAGTGCTAATATGCATAAGAATTGCCAGGGAGGCTGTTAAAAATGTAGGACCTGGCCCTAGTCCCAGAGGTTTTGTTTCATTGATTCTTTTAGGTGATCTCCAGTGAGTGATCTCTCTTTGGAAACATTTGTCTAGAGGCCAAGCATTGATGGCTATTTCAATATAACGTCAAAGTGCTGCATTTGAGTAATAGTAAATCATAGACTTTGGCACTAGAAGATACAGATTTGAATCCAACACTACTATTCACTACTTGTGTGGCACTGAATAAGTTATTTAATCATTTTGTCTCTACAAAACATACCTCCTATGGTTGTTATGATGTTTAAAATAAATGAATAATTTAAATCTAAAGAAATAAACTAATGCTTACTGCTTACTCATTTTCTTTTACTGTGAAGGTACTGCAACAAAATGCCTCATTATAATATAGGACTTGGGAATCAGGATAGGCAAAGCGAGAAATGGAGAGAAGATCTAGAGCCTGTATAGATGCAGAAAGAGATGAACAGAGATATCTGCTGAAGAAGCTTGCTTGAAGTTTGCTCTGTTACATGTAAGATAAGTTACTCACTAAACATTCTTAACACAAGTCCTAACCAGTGTTTTTTTTTTAAGATTTTATTTATTTATTTGACAGACAGAGATCACAAGTGGACAGAGAGGCAGACAGAGGGATGGGGGGAAGCAGGCTCCCCGCCAAGCAGAGAGCCCAATGTGGGGCTTGATCTCAGGATCCCAGGATCATGACCCGAGCCAAAGGCAGAGGCTTTAACCCACTGAGCCACCCAGGGGCCCCCTAACCAGTGTTTTTGAAGTTGGACTTGTGTGTGCAGAAAATGCCAGAAAAAGGGCTGCGTCTGTTTTCAAAGTGTGCTGGGTGCGAGAAAAGATGCTACTCAGAGGGTATAGTCATACTTTTATTACATGAGTAAATGGCTAATAGGCTGGCTTATAATAAACCTCCAATAAATAGTGGCTGTCATCAGTGCTCTGTTCTTCCTTGCTCCATCCTTACCCTGATGTCTTCTTCCCACTCTATCCTTAAGTAGTCTTCCACTTAAGTTTTCAAGAAACCCTCTTACACTCCTACTCTTTTCCCAGAACACTCTCCCTTTGCAACTCCTGACAGTAAACCTTAAGAACACCACCTCCTTCATCAGCTTCTCTGACAGGGATCCATTCATTCAACTGGTCATTCATTTAACAAGTACTCAGTGAGCAAATATCCTGTGCTAAAGAAGTGCTAAAAAGAAGTTCAGTGTTGTATGTGTATTCCAGTATGGACAATAAGAAAGGTTCCCTGAAGAAAAAAATCTTTATTATATTGTTGAGCACCTATTATGTCACAGGTAGCAGTATCCCTGCTATATATGACATAATATATAAGTACACATATTAAATAAGACATGAAAGAGAATTAAGATATGTAGTACAGTATGATATCTGATATGTAAAAGATAAGCATAAGTATATTTCAGTAAGTGCTAGGAATCACAGAAAATGTCCTAAAAGAATAATAATAAATAAAATAAATGGTAGCTATTATTGCTATGATGCCTGTGCTCCAAAAAGAGGCATGTGGTGGGTTAAGTAGTGACCCTCTCCACCAAAGAGCCATGCCCACATCCTAATCCCCAGAACCTGTGAATATTGCCTTATATGACATGAGTGCATATCCCCCTAAATACAAAAGCTGTGATTAAGATTTCGAGAGGTAAGAGTTTTTCCTAGATTATCTGGCAGGCCCTAAATGCAAATACATACATTCTTATAAATATAAAGCAGAGAGTTTTAAGACTTAAAGGGAGTGGGCAATGTGATCACAGATTAGAGCTATAAACCAAGGGACTCCTGGTGCCAGAAGTGGAAGAGGCAAGCAAGAGATTCTTCCTTAAAGCCACGGGAGGGAGCACAGCTTTGCTGACACCTTGACTTTGGGCACTGGCCTCCAGAACTGTGAGAGAGTACATTTATTTATGTATTCATTTTTCAGTCACCCAGTTTGGGATAATTTCTATTAGCAACTACAGGAAACTAATATAAAATTAAACCAATTTGTGGATGTAGGGAATTGCTTTCTGGAGCTAAAGGAAATTTTGAGGGAGGAGATCTCAGTTACTATTACCATATGTAAAATATCAAAAAACATAAACAATATGAAAAAAAAATAATAAAAAGGATACCAGACATGAAAGAGCATGATTTTCTTCTGAAACCCTAAACTGTAGCTGTGGGGAGAGAGGTAAGAGATGAAATCAGAGTATAGCTAAGCTTGGTTAGTCTTTAAATGGCACAACTAAAGAGCCAAAACATCTCTAGGCCCTTGGTACTCAAAGAGTGGTCCTTAGAGCAGCAGCTGGAGTTATAACATCATTATAAAGGTTTTTAGAAATGCAGAACTGGGGCCATATTCCAAACCACATGCTAACAGAATCTGAATTTTAATAAGATTTCGGGTCATTTGAAGGCACCCTAATATTTAAGAAGCTTGCCTCTAGGGCAATGCTATTGGGAGATTTTCAACGATTTAAAGCAAATAACTGACAAGGTAACTTTTGCATTGTAGGTTAACCACCTAGTGGTATTATGAAGAACACATTTAACTGGATAAAACCCAAGGCAGAGACAAGTGACTGCAACAGTACCGGTAAGAGATTACGAAGTTTTGAATGAAGATGGTGGTAACAGAGATGGAAAAAAAAAAAAAAAAAAAGACAATTTTAAGAAATATTTAGATCCTAGTCTGATAAGTAGTAAATTTATTCACACCTGGTTTCTGTGATGTGTCCCACTTCTCTGTGCTTCACTTTCTAACAGGATCTTAGGATGGGATTATTCCTGTCATAGTTTCTGTTGAAGCACCAATCAGCTGACAGGATGCTCAACGGAGGGTGAGCCATTCTCCCTTCTACACACAGGTTGACAAAAGAAATGCATTTTAGATATTTTGTATGATTCATTGGGGCTTCAACCAGATCAAGAATATTAAAAAAAAAAAAAAGGCATCAGAGAAAGTAAAGGAATAGCTTCTTTAGAGAGCTATCACTCTGTCGTGAGCACTGCCAAAAAAAAAATAAATAAATAAAAATAAAATCCACAGGCCCCAAATGGAGCTATGTCTGTTAAGACTCCATACCAACTGCAGTTTCAATCCCCCCAGGAATGTAAACTTGAACCAGTCAACACGGAATTTCCCTGACAGCACTAGGAAATCTACTGAGAGACCCCTCCATGCCCCTCTGGAGGGCAACTTTGCCTAAAACAATGCATTCCTTGCCAATAATTTTCTTTTCTCACTCCCCCTCTGCCTTTAAAAACCTTCCTTTTCTACACCTGGAGGGAGCTCTTTTCTGTTTGCAGATAGGATGCTCCTTAATCCACAAGTCATTAAAAAAAAAAAAAGAAAATCTGATCTTTTAAGTTACTCAGTTGAATATTTAACAGTACCAATCCTTTGAGGGGGAGAGGCATAGGTGTGTAGGACCTTCTAACTTCAAGCCTAGCGAGGAGTACTGTCAGGGGACTATGGGAGAGCTTTGAAATGTATTTTCTGCAGCTGAAAATGCAAAGAACTAGTGTTGTACTGCTGCCCCCCAAAATCTTAAGTGGACTGTAGACTGAGGTGTGACTGACACTACTACCTCCATCCCAGAAAATGTAGAGGCTGAGGATGACTGGCTGCTTGGCATAGGAGAGCGCTTTTGGTTTAGGACCCGCCTTTATTCCTAAAACTTATCAGGGCAAGGAAAGTAAGCCAAGGGAAAAAGAGCTGACATGGTTCATTCTTGGGTTCTGTCCAAAAAAGCTCTCTGGAAGAGTAAAGAGTTCCTCTCAAAAAAGGAACTGTAGATGCACTTCAGGATTTTCAGGACCTAAACCAGGAAAGATGCATCAGCTAATGAAATGCCAGAGTTGGAAAGGTCTAGTTGGGAACCTTCAAGGAGTTCTCAAAGGTGTCTACAAAGAGAAAGAATCTATTTTAATCATTTACCAGGAATTGCAAGAGGTCCCTGCCTTTAGACACAGAGAAGGAAACAACTAGGATTTTCAGTGAAGTAAGAAATGTCCTGTATCTCTCACTTGTTGTCATCTTCCCACCTCCTAAGGGCTGGATGTGGCCTGGGAAATGATAGCAATATGTCACGCAACAGAAGGAGAGAGAAGGCCCATTCCACTTCTTCAGTTCAGCTCTACTAGGCTTAAGCTATTGCAAGAGAGAAGAATTCATACTAAATCCAATTATGAATTTTCATTATTACACAACAACAAATAGTATTTATATCGGGACGCCTGGGTGGCTCAGTTGGTTGAGCAGCTGCCTTCGGCTCAGGTCATGATCCCGGGGTCCTGGGATCGAGTCCCACATCGGGCTCCTTGCTCGGCAAGGGAGCCTGCTTCTCCCTCTGACTCTGCCTGTCTCTTTGTCTGCCTGTGCTCTCTCGCTCTCTCTCCCTCTGTCTCTGGCAAATAAATAAATAAATAATAAAAAAAAAGTATTTATTTAAGTATTAAATACTTAAGTTACTGAATTGTCATAGTGTCTGTAACTTAAAATGACAACAGAAAGTTATATTATTTAAAAAAGTCAACGAACAACAACAATAAAGCCACAGATCCCACCATAGTTTTCATCCAGGAATAGGTACTCTACCCCAATAAAATTTAAAGGAACGGTGAGAGAAAAAAACATTTCATTTTAGCTCTGTCAAAAGCTATGCTTTCAATATTAAAATTTTAGTAAATATTGCTCTAACTTAAAATACTGTGTTTTTTTTTTTAAGATTTTATTTATTTATTTGACAGAGAGAAATCACAAGTAGATGGAGAGGCAGGCAGAGAGAGAGAGAGGGAAGCAGGCTCCCTGCTGAGCGGAGAGCCTGATGCGGGACTTGATCCCAGGGCCCTGAGATCATGACCTGAGCCAAAGGCAGCGGCTTAACCCACTGAGCCATCCAGGCACCCCCAAATACTGTTCTTTAAGCTTGTAATTCCTGGCAAGTTGAGTTGGTTCATTTAGGTTAAAAGATGGCTAAACAGAAAAAGAATTCTGGGATTGATGTCAGCTCTGGGCAGCTACTGGTCGTGTCTGTGGGAGGTGGTCTTAACAAACAGGCTTGCTATTGCTAGAATATAGTCGTCTACTTCTAGCTCTAAGAAGATATTATACTATTTCTGCTTTTATAAAAGGAAACACTATAATTAGTGCTACACACACAATGAAAAAGTGTTGCTTAATCTTGTTTTGCTTATATATGTATTTATAATTTCTTGCTGTGTCTTTGTGAAAGCTTAAAAGGAAAAATTCTCCCACAGAGTACATATGTCAGCATTTATTTTTTCAAAAAATTCACTTTAGCGGTTGTTAAGTAACTAGGTCTGTTCAGAGTTGTGTAAATCCGAGACTTTGTGTTCGGGGTAGGACAATTTTTCTCTTTGTTTATTCGTTGAACCTAGATTTAAAAATTTTAAATGTGGTATTAATGAAATCAACATCACATATTTAAGGAAGAAATTATTTGTAAGCAATCTTGAATATACATCTTAAGTACTAATATACAAAAATTAATTATCTGTCCCTATTTTTCTTTCTTCTTCATAATAGCAAAATAAGTACCAATTGATCAAGAGCTGTAACCAAAATAAGTCCTTTCTTCTAGTTTAGAAAACATGGTAACCCTAGACAATAACCCATTTAATAAAGAGAACAAGGTAAGCCTTGACTAGTTTGTCTTCAGTTCCCTTAAGTCCTCTTTTATGAAATTCCACATCTTGTCAAAAGATGGCGCTCCTGTAACCAGCAAAGAAACTGAAAAGTCCTGGAGAAGGTAAAAACACTTTTTCAGATACTGAGAAACTGTCCATTACTACTCGAAAGAGCCTTTTGATAGCAAGAAATTTCAGCTTTAGAGGGTGTGCTGAATCGTGGTTAGACATTCCCTTCCGGACAGATTGTCAACCTCCTAAGTCTCAATTGCCTTTTCCTGTGAAATCTACATAACAAAAGTGAGAATAATAAACACTTCTAGAGTTCCAGGAAGAAATGCTTAGCACTACGCCTGGCAAATAGCAAGTACTTGAGCAGTGACAGATAGCTATCATTTGTTAAAAAGCCAACACAGTGTTTGTCTTGTTTGCTACTGAGTCTGCTGACTTAAGGTAGGTGCTCAGCATGTGAATCACTTGAATGTGTTGACATTACAAGAAAAACAGCTGGTTATTTGACCAGCAAAATGTGTTTATTCAATAATAGCAGAGGATTTGCAATTTGGACATGCAAGCTATGCCAAGCTACAGGCAGGTCCACAGGTCAAATGAGAGAAACATTATCAAGAAAAGGAAGAATTTGGGGGTTGAGGGACTGCTGTGAATGAAAATCCACTGAAGAAAGTAAGAGTCCAGCAGAGTGATGATTTCTCATTGTTTGAGCTGTGATATTTTCTTACTGACTGGGCTTGTTGTTGGGCCTAGAGAAATTCTTTCTTCTTCCTGCTGGAGTAGTAAGGTAGGCTTCTTCCCATCGGGAACACAAGATAGCTCTCTTCTTGACAAGAAGTAGGAGGGCATGAAAGCTCCCCCTTCTAGCCTCCTGACTCCATTTTAAATGAGGTTTTTTTCTACTCAGTTTCACAAATGAATGGATGAATGAACCTTCACATCAATGCATAGAGTTAGCTAAATATAGCTCTAGTCTGAGTGTCTTGAGCCTATGAAATCCAAATCTTATGCCTGACTTGAACCTTGCCCTTCCTGACCAATGACTATAATAACTGCCTGTCTGACCTGTGAGTTGACTGACTTTAAATTTCCTCGTCTTGCTTATTAAGCTCCTAGAGATTAGAATTTCTATCTCTAAACTATTTTGTCACTTAAATCCTATATCTCTACTATATCTTAAAAAGAACAACAACAAAAAATTACAACTCATGTCTAAACTAGGAAGAGCTAAACCTATCAAAATGCAATTAACATTATTTTAAGAGAAACTTGAATATTAATAAATGGGACCTTAACACTTAAATCTTCTAATTTCATTTTAAACTATAATGGTATTACTTCCTTAGTGATGACTCCTCAACACATATATGCAAAGAAAGAATGTTTAAAATATGGGGGCAATTTTTAACAACTCAGTGTTTCTTACGGAGGTCTTCGGTTGTTTATATTCTCTCTAGGGAGGTCTTGTAAACTTACACAATTCCCAAGCCTCAAAATCATTGAACTGTTACTATATGGCTTCATTTTTCCTTCATTATCATTTCTGGCACTATAGTCTACTGAAAAACTTTCAATTTTATTTTCTAGCTGTTGTGAAACTTAACAGAGAATGCATTACAAGCTAGTAAGTCTGGTAGCATCTTCCTATTTATATATATTGGACAATTAGAGGAAAAAGAAAATGTTAGTAATCCTATTCTAATCTTTATTTTCTTTGTTGAGATGCTTCATAATCATTCAGAATGTTTTAAAATATAAACTTAAAAATTGGTAGTTGAGAAATAATTTTTTTTTTGAACAATTTAATTTCAGGGGTTGTAAACAACAAATCCTCCCAATGAGGAAAGTGGAGATTTAGGGGGGTGTATAGCAATGAATTAGAGCCAAAGAGAAGGCCTGCCTGGCTTTTGCCTTTACCCTTTTAAGAAGGAGTTATCTGAGGGTCTTGGGTTATAATGAGTAGTCTAACAATTTGATTTAGGTTGGGGACTGGCAACACCCATATCGTCTTAGGTTGTGTGTTAGCCAGTAAAAAAAAAAAGATTAACAGTAAGATTTTGGGTGGGGCTTTTGGGTCACACAGTATCAGTGAACCTGGAAACTGAGACCTACATTTGGACACCAAGCTCAGATGAGCCTCCCTGATTGGTGGTATTCCATGCATATTGTCACATGTTGATGCTAGAACATTAATGTGTCCTGACTTCATAGCTAGAAGACAACTGATTGTCATTTGAAGTCTTCTAGACTCTGTTTTATGTGTGCTTTCCTTTAAACTTAATCTATTATCTTTTCCTTTTAATAAGCCATAACCATAGTATAATAGCTTTTAGTGGTTTTGTGGGTCTTTCTGAAAATTACTGAAACTGAATTTGGGAGAATCACTCCATCTCCCCAACCCTCTCCTGCAAACTTGCACTTGGTATCAGAAATGAGGGTGGTTTTGTGTGGTGACTCTGCCTCTAACTTTGTAATTGGCCTAAACTTCTCATAGGGCATTTTCAGGTTTGTTTGTTTTTTTTTTGTTTTTTTTTAAAGCTTTTCTTTATTTATTTGACAGACAGAGGTCACAAGTAGGCAGAGAGGCAGGCAGAGAGGAAGGGAAGCAGACTCCCCGCTGATCAGAGAGCCAGATGTGGGGCTCGATCCCAGGACCCTGGGATCATGACCTGGGCTGAAGGCAGAGGCTTTAACCCACTGAGCCACCCAGGTGCCCCCATTTTCAGGTTTGTTAGAGTAACAAAGCCACAGCAAGTTAACTTGACCATCACTTTGGAAGTACCAAGCTGTACTACCATGGTTCAGGACGAAGGCTATCCTGACCTTACCTACTTTTAAAGTGAACACAATCTCTCTTTGAAATTTAAAAGTCAGTAACACCTCTAATGTATATTATAATAAACACCTTCTACATACTTTTATGGGATTTTCCCATAAGAAAAGACTTTTAAAACAGAGGGTGGAGAATATCTCTTTGAAGTATCAATACAATATATAAATTAAGGCCTGGGTGACAACAACATGAAAAAAGTACTGAGTGACATACTATATGATTTCATGTGTGTGAATTTCAAAACAAGATAGTGATCTATGTTGACAGAAGTCAGAATAGTGGCTACTTTGGGGTGGCTGGGGTGGGATACGGGGGCTTAAATGCTGACGGGGAGGGTTAAAAGCGAGAATTAAGATATGCTGGAAATGGGGGCGCTTGAGTGGCTCAGTGGGTTAAGCCACTGCCTTCGGCTCTGGTCATGATCTCAGGGTCCTGGGATCGAGCCCCACATTGGGCTCTCTGCTCAGCGGGGATCCTGCTTCCCTTCCTCTCTCTCTCTCTGCCTGCCTCTCTGCCTACTTGTGATCTCTCACTGTCAAATAAATAAATAAAATCTTTAAAAAAAAAAAAAGATATGCTGGAAATATTTATATCTTCGTTTGGATAGCAGTCACATGAGGTAGCATATAGCACTGTACACATAAGATATGTAAACTTTAATACACCTCAATTTTGAAAAAAATTTTAAAATTTTAATCCATCACATAATAAAGGAAACACTTGAGTATTAAAGGAAAAGTACATTTAACTGACAACCATTTGGTGTCTACTATGTTTCAAGTTAGTACTTAAGGATACAACATAGAGCAAAAAACAGAAAACCTGTTTATAGACTATCAAGTCAGTATTTTCAAGCTCTTACTAGCAAGAGTCTGGACTTCTAAAATTCAACATGCCTCTATTCTCTAGAATCAATCTTACAAATATACTGTTCATGATTTTGCATATGAAAGGTTTTATAAATAAATTCTACCTATTCTTATATGCCCAGCTCCATACATTTTTTGCAAACGTGTTTAATCTCCTGCAGCCAATGAAGCCCTATCTTTGCTTTGCATTCCTTTTGTACTCATAAAGTATCACACAACTCAGCACTTAATAGTTCTTTAAGAGTCTTGTGTTAAATTTGTCTCCTTTTCCAACTATAAGTTCCTCTAAGTTCCCTGAGAATAGAGATTATATCACAATTTCCTTTGGCAAGTTCACAATGCTTAGCGAAGTGTGGGTTATGTGATATATGCTTAATTACTTGTGGGTAGAATGAATGGAAGCTCCATTTGGACCATATTAAAAATCCTTAAGAATAGTCTAAACTTCAGCAAATTTTAATTCTTAAAATAATTAATATCCATCATTATATATTGCCATTTTTTACTTGCTCAATTTTTATGTGCATAAAAGAGATAAAAGTTAGTCTTCATATTATTGTTTCCCATGGCTCAGTCCTGATAAGTGAAGGGAGGCTATCCTTATCTGTTTAATACCAATATGTTTGCTTTAATTGAGAAGGAAAAGGATTGTGGGTGAAACATTTATCTCCAAATATGTCTTTATTTCTCATGGCAACAGAACTGAATTTTAACTGCAATATATAATATTTTTGCCTAAAATAAAAACTACTTCTCCCAGCTGCCCTTGAAATTAAGTGTGGTCATGTGACTAAGTGAGGGTGTACTTTCAGCTCATGTTCCCAAAATAGGTCCCTCTGTTCCTCCTCTTCTTTAGACTGCTACTTGGAATATAGTCTTGGTTGCAAGTCATCTCATATTATTAGATGAGAACACTACACTAAAAATTGTAGAACAGCAAGAAGATGCCTGGATCTCTGGATGACTAAATCCTGAATACAACTGCACTATTCCAAGACTGCTCTTGGGGGAGGGTGACTGAAAAGACATCACTGCTGGTTGACCCTTGAGCTGACCCCAGGCAATCAAAGGCACCTCTGCCTACCGGTTATCTTTGGAATGTGAGTTCCGCTTGCCTTCATGCTCCCAGAAGCTGCCCCAAGGACATTGCCTTGGGATAATGATGTGGTGCTGAAACTATTTAGACAGTATAAGATAGTATAGGTACTTGACTGAACCTGGCTAAGGCCTCTATATAAACTTTTAAGATTCGACAGATGCATCTAGGGATCCACTTGTCTTGTATCCTAAAACAAACTTGAGTAAGTAAGTTCCCTTTGGTTATTAAATTTGCCACTTAGCAACCTAGAGTGGGCTTCTTCTTTCTTTGGTCTCTCCCTGTCCTCCAAATACAGGGACCAGTTTCAGATTATACCTGTGACATTCCCATTGAACTTGCAAACCAATTACTCATCTATCATGTTTCGAGAGTGAAAACTCTATTGCTACTGTTACTCTGGGTCTCATATACAGTCTAAATAATTCCTTAACTTCTCTGTTGGGAGAAATCACAGAATAGCAACAGTTGGCAAGGAAAGTTTCTTCCATTCCCACACAGTGCTTTAAGTAATAAATATGTTAGCACCTCAAGCTTTGGGTGATTTGCTTGCATACAAAAAGCAAACCTAGGGGTGCATGGGTGGCTCAGTTGGTTGAGCATCTACATTTGGCTCAGAGTCCCAGGGTCCTGCGATTGAGTCTTACATCGCATTCCCTGCTCAATGGGGAGTCTGCTTCTCCCTCTGTGCTCTCCCTCTCTCTCCCAAACAAATAAATAAAATCTTAGAAAGAAAGAAAGGGAGGGAGGAAGAAAGATAGGCAAACCTAGCTCCTGATATGAAAAGGCTAGCTAAAAATTAATCATTTTGAAGCTAACTACCCCTAATCTTCTTTCCCCCAATCCCATTTATATAAACAAACCTATATTCATATGCATACTAACAATTGTCACTGATTCTCACCTGGCATTTGGGCAACTAAGTAGATCTCAAGTCAAATTAGTCAATGAGAACTCTCTGACTTGGAGTTTTCATTTCTTAAGTTTAGATTGACTGAGTAGTGTTGCTTTTTAAAACCTAACCTATGTCTGCATGTTTGAATTTTTTTTTCTGTATTTTATAGTAAATTATGAAAATTCAATGTATCTTACTATCTTATAGGAAATAGTTAAGAATATTCATACACTGAGCAAGCCATAATTCCAAGGCTGCTAAAAGAAGCATACCATTCATATTGTATATTCAACTTTGAAATTTTTATAGCTAGACATTCTTCCTTCAATACCTTAAATTTTTCCTGTATTTTGAAGCATCCTCTACTTCTTTCATCTTGTCTCACAGGAAAAAGTCCCTCTCCCAAGGTTAAGAACAACTTCACATATGGTCTCGAGTGTATCCTTGTCTGTCTTCACTTTACCTCACTGTTATCTTTACTCAATTCATCTCTTATAAGTTTTTTTCCTTCTATCAGTATCTTGGACATATGCTTGTTTTTCTATCTTAAAAACACACACAGACAGAAGTCTTTCTCTGGACCCTAATATTTCCTCCACTGCTCTGCTTTTTTCATGCATTTGTTAGACAAAAATGATTCTCATCCTTGTCTCCATTATCTCATTTATTCTCTTAATTTGCCATCTGATTTCCATCCCTGTCAAGTTACTAAAACTGTTTCCAATCCATCAATTACATAAATCTCTGAAGACATTAACTCAGTCTCCATTCTCTTTGACTCTGAGCAGGAATTAACCTTGATGACTTTTTCAAAAAGTGATTTTCAATATCTTTGCTAATCTCTTTCCTCTTTGGCTACTCTTTCTCTTTTGCTAGCTCCCTTCCTCCTCTCAGACCTAAGGGTAGTCCTCTGAACTGTTCTGACCCTTTTCCTAATGATATTTTGTTTTCTGAATTTCCTTTACCACCCCTTTACATATTTTATCCTTGTAGTATTTGATTTACTACAGCTTTCACTTTAAAAAAAATTCCCTATTTTATCATTTATCCTATTGGATTTCCCACTTACTTCCATAGAAACCTATTCCTTGAACTCTTCCTTCTTTCATCTATACTGCTTTCTCTCTAGACATGCTGCACAGCCCCTTTTGGGAATGTCGGTTTGCCTCTAAGATTGGTATACCTTTTCCAGAATTACATGTTTTCAGCCTTATTTTTCTGAACTATTTCCCAGAGTTTCTGGCCTTATTTTTGCTGGAGTGAAGATCACATGGGAGGAAAATCTTCTGCAGTTCCACATTTGATGGTCTAAAAATCTTGATGTTGCTCTTACAGTTAATTGCTAATTTGAAGAAATATAGACATCTATAGTGAATGATATCTACCATTAAGACTTTGAAAATATTCTGTCATTGTCTTCTAGGACCCAATGCTGTTAGGTCTATTTTTTTTTTTTTTTTTCTTTTGAAGAGGAGAGAGAGGGTTGGGGAGGCAGAGGGAAAGGGAGAATCTCAAGCAGGCTCCATATCCACAGAGAAGCCCATTGAGTGGCTCGATCACGTGACCCTGAGATCATGACCCCAGTCAAAATCAAGAGTTGGAAGCTTAACTAACTGAGCCGCCCAGGTGCCCCAATAGGTTTAATTTTAATTCTTTTGTTGATAACATGTCTTTTATGTTTATAAACTTTAGGGATTTATTATATTATTATTACTGACTAGTATTCCTAGTTTTTATTCTTTTTATTTAAGATTTTATTTATTTGAGAGAGAGAGAGAATGAGAGAGTGAGCGAGTGAGCATGAGAAGGGGGAGGGTCAGAGGAAGAAGCAGACTCCCTGTGGAGCAGGGAGCCCGATGCAGGACTCCAAGATTATGACCTGAGCCAAAGGCAGTCAATTAACCAACTGAGCCACCCAGGTGCCCCCCTAGTTTTTATTCCTGGTATTACATGATAATATCTCCAAGTGTCAATCTTTTTCCTTCTATGTTCTGATACCCTATCTTTTTCTACTCAATCTGAAAACATTTCTCTCTACATTCTAGAAAACCCTCTTATAATTAAAATTTTTTTTCTCACTTTTTTTTTCTAAATCTCTTTCTTTTCTAATGGTTGAATGTTAGTCCATTGGATTGGCTCTCTGTGACTCTTCATCTTTTCTCATATTTTCTGTTTATGTCTTTGTATGCTAAGTTCTAGATTTCTTTGATTTTATCTCTGGTACTTCCCTTGAATTTATCATTTAAGGAATCATGTGTTCAGTGTCTCTGAACTATATGATTCTATGGTTGCTCCTTTTTCGGAGTACCTTATTTATAGCTCATAGATAAAATATATTCTGAATACTTAAGTTTATAAATTGGAGTGTTTTTAAAAAATGTTCCCTTCTATTTTGTGAAATATATCTGTTTCCTCTAGAGTTTGTTTTTCTGTTTTCCTTTCTCTCTCTTTCATAACAGTGATTTCCTGATTTGCCTGTTTATTCTTTATTGTACATTTCTATACACATACACATATTATATAACACAAATATTTATCTAAATATATATTATATTATACATGTTACATAAGATTTACTTGTATTTGCTACTTATGTGATAAATACACATATAAAATGCATATAAATATTCAGCAAAATATATAAAGTATATATTTTATATGTTTAAAGTATTTAAGTACATTAAATAAAAAAATAAAAAAATTAAATATGTATGTATATATAAACTGGTAACTGATTTGTTTGTTTTATTTATACAGGGGTGCCTGGGTGGCTCTCTCAAGTGAGGGAGCCCACAAGCAGGGGGAGAGGGAGAAGCAGGGAAAGAGGAAGAAGCTGGGAGCCCAATGAGGATCTCACTCCCAGTACCCTGGGGTCATGATCTGATCTGAAGGCAGACACTTAACCAACTGAGCCATCCAGGTGCCCTTCTTTGCTTTTAGTAAGCAGGATGTCTTCCAGTTTTCTCTCCTACATAGTAATTGTGAACAAGTGCCTGGGTTTGATAGGGTAGGACCAGGAATGCTAAATATCAGGTTTTACTTTAGGATGAGAAGGCAAGTAACTAGCTCTCTGAATGCTGGCCCTGAGTACCACAATGAAAATGGTATTACACTGTGTTGTCAACATAAAAGCTTTCATTTCCTCTCTACTATTTGCACAATTCATTTCAAGACTTTTGGGGTCTTTTTTGTTTCTTTGTTTGGTGGCAGGTGTCTTTGTCAGCTCTCAGTATGTACAATGAAGAAGGAAATGTGTGTGGTGCCTGAGTCAAGTGTACCATATATAGAATGTCAACCCCATTTTCAGCCCTTATTTTTTTTTTTTTAAGATTTATTTATTTATTTGACAGAGAGAGATCACAAGCAGGCAGAGAGGCAGGCAGAGAGAGAGAGAAGGAAGCAGGCTCCCGGCTGAGCAGAGAGCCCGATGCGGGGCTCGATCCCAGGACCCTGGGATCATGACCTGAGCCAAAGGCAGCGGCTTAATCCACTAAGCCACCCAGGCGCCCCTTCAGCCCTTATTCTTACTTCTGCTCTCTGCCATGCCTCAACCAACTCTTTTGTAGCTTCTTCACTGTATTTTTTGGCAATGGTTTTAGGTGTTATTCCTAGTCAAATCTCTACCATTAGCCTTGTTTCCCAGGAAATTGTTCAAGTTTCATTTACTTTTCTCTTCTCCACTGAGCATTCTCCTCTCCACATAAGTACATGGACCAAACACACACTATCTTCATTTTTTTATTTATTCCTCAGTTTTCCTACTTCTAAATTTTTATTTCAGCACTGTATAGGAAAGAACATTAGGCAAATTATATGCCAAGTCTACCATCTCATCTTGAACTGTAAGCCAAGAATAGCTCTCTATAGAACTTATAAGCATATATTTGCCATTTGGACAAAACTTATTGCAGAACCCCCCCTTGCTGACTATCCCTTGGTCACATGACCACCTCTACAAAATTCTTATTCAAAAGGAAATAGAATTACTTCCAGGGTAACAGGAAGAGCTCACATTCCTTTAGTTGTTTGATGACCTAACAAATTCATTTTATTAAGGAAGAGGAGAAAAATGGTGACTGTGTAGACAACCAACAGCGTCTCCCATCATAATTTTTTTCCCTGTATCATCATCATTTATTAAAAAGACTAGGGAAACTCATTTTAGAATTGAGTTTTTTATTAATCAGCATCCCCCAGAGGTTAAGCGTCAGTTCCAGGCAAAGAAATGCACTGGGGTCCAGCAGATACGTAATTTTAAGACCCAATGTTAATTATAAGTTGGGGTATGCAAAAAGGAGGGGGAACCTATGGACTGTGAATAGGTAAAACCAAAAATATCCAGAAGCCAAGGCTGTGGGACACTGGTGAGCTGAACAGACCTAGTAGATACACATACTGAGATACTAAGGGACTCATGGGCTAGACATGCGTCTAGAGCTTATCAACCCATTCTGACAACTCATGAGGTAATAAGGGTGAGAGTGAAAGGCTAACATGCTAAGAATGATAGAACATAGAGATGAAAAGAACCAAAAAACATGGATGACTTTGTTGAGTCCATGAAAATATGCTGGAAACACCTTCATCTTGAGATTTTCTGTTTTTGAGGGAATTTTAAGAAAATTAAGACACTATTAGTCAAATAATCTAGTTACATACACACACATATATAATTTTACATATATGGGTTCATGTTGTGTATGTATTATTTTCCAAACTATTTACTCAATGGTACTCCTTGATAAATTTCCATATCAAACAATACAGATTCATGTCATACTTTTTAATCCCGTCTGTGTGAGATACTTCCAAGACTGCCCCAGTGGATGCCTGAAACCAATGCTAGTACCCTGTATATACTATGTTTTTTCCTACACATACATACTTATGTTAAGGTTCAGTTTATAAATTAGGGGCAGTAAGAGATTAACAACAATGACCAATAACAGAATAACTACAACAATATAATGTAATAAAAGCTATGTGAATGTGGTCTTTTTCTCTCTCTAAATATCTTATTGTAGTGTACTTACCCTTCTTCTTTTGATGTGAGAGAATAAAATGCCTAGTGATGAGATGAAGTGAAGTGAATGACACAGGCATTGTGACATAGCATTAGGCCACTATTGTCCCTTTGATGATATATTAGAAGGATCATCTGCATCCTGATAGTGGTTGACCTCAGGTAACTGAAACAACAGAAAGGGAAACCTTGGACCATAATCAATTTAAATCTATACCCACTGTTTGTGGAATAACACTTTTTTAAAAAAAATATTTTATTTCTTTGACAGAGAGAGACACAGCAAGAGAGTGTACACAAGCAGGGGGGGTGGGAGAGGGAGAAGCAGGCTTCCTGCCTAGCAGGGAGCCTGATGCAGGGACTTGATCCCAGGACCCCAGGACCATGACCTGAGCCAAAGGCAGACGCTTAATGACTGAGCCACCCACGTGCCCCAGAATAACACATTTTAAAAAAATACTTTATTCATTTATTTGACAGAGAGAGATAACAAGTAGGCAGAGAGAGGCAGGTGCGGGGAGAGGCAGGGTGGGGTGGGGGGAGGAGGCTCTCTGCTCAGCAGGGAGCCTGATGAGGGGCTTGATCCCTGGACCCCAAGATCATGACCCCAGTCAAAGGCAGAGGCTTAACCCACTGAGCCACCCACGTCCCCCTAGAATAATACATTTTGAAGTATGAGTTTTTTTTTTTTTAAATATTTTATTTATTTATTTGACAGAGAGATCACAAGCAGGCAGAGAGGCAGGCAGAGAAAGAGGAAGGGAAGCAGGCTCCATGCTCAGCAGAGAGCCCGATGTGGGACTCGATCCCAGGATCCTGAGATCATGACCTGAGCCGAAGGCAGTGGCTTAACCCACTGAGCCACCCAGGCGCCCCTGAAGTATGAGTTTTAATTGGTTGCCCAACCACCCATTAGTTTCAACCCACCCTGCTCAATATATTTTTTAAAAGATGGTATTTATTTGTCGGAGAGAGTGTGCACAAGCAGGGGGTAGCAGCACGCAGAGGCACAAGCGGACTCCCCGCTGAGCAAGGAGCCTGATGCGGGACTCAAGCCCAGGACCCTGGTATCATGACCTGAAGTGAAAATCACCGGTTCCCTTAACTGACTGAGTCATGTAGGCATCCCCACCCTACTCAATATTGACAAGAGATTCATATAATCCCATTTTCTTTTCTTTTTTTTTTTTTTTTTAAGTTTATTTATTTGAGAGAGCGAGAGAGAGAGCATGAGAGGGGAGAAGCTCAGAGGGAGAAGCAGACTTCCCGAGGAGCTGGGAGCCCCATTCGGGACTTGATCCTCATCCTGGGACTCCGGGATTATGAGCCGAAGACAGTCACTTAAAAAACTGAGCCACCCAGGTGCCCACAATCCCATTTTGTATCTGCCAGATCCTAATTGCCTACACTATTAAATTCCTTAAATTAAAAACTGAGTCTTCTTACAGATTAGCTTTTGATTTTAACTTTGTCACTGCCTTCCAATAAGCATCTTCCATTATAAACCAATGGGTTACTCTATCATAGAGGGCATCTGTAATCTTGTTTCCTTGTCTTTGCTCATAACACACTTTCTAGACAGTCTTCTATCTCTTCATTAGGAATCCTGTCATCAGACTCTTTCCGCTGACATTTTGGAAAACCCTCCAGGGATTACAAAGAGGACAAAGATAGTTCTCAGAGCTCAGTGAAGTGTATTTCCCTCTAGGTCAGAATTGCTTAATAGAAATAAGATGCAAGCTACCTATGTAATTTAAAACTTCCTAGAAGCCACATTAAAAAAAAAAAACACACAGGTAAAATTACTTTTAATATGACTGACCCTATATCAAATGTTAATATTCCAATATGTACTCAATATAAGAATTAAGATATTTTACTTTTGCTTTTGTACTAAATTTCAAAATCTGGTGTATATTTTGCACTTGCTGCATGTTTACATTTTCTGCTACATTTCAAGGGTAAAGAGCCGCATTTGGTTAGTTCTAGGGCAGTTCTAGGCAGGGTCCATTTTCAATCTCCTTCTTCTCCCTTAACTCTTGGGAACTGTGATAAGAAAAGAACAATCTGCCACATGAATGTCTACCACTTACTGTTAGTACCTCTCGGTATCATGTGGCTTCCTCTCTTCTTTAGATGCATTTGTCTTGTCTCATAAGTTAACCTCTAAATTCTTTTAAGTCTGGGACCAAGGGCTGATCCAATCTGAAGGTTGGGAATGACTGTAAAAAACCATGAGTCTGGGTGGCTCAGTTGGTTAAGCAGCTGCCTTCAGCTTGGGTCATGATCTCAGTGTCCTGGGATTGAGTCCCACATCCGGCTCCTTGCTCAGCAGGGAGCCTGCTTCTCTCTCTGCCTCTGCCTACCATTCTGTCTGCCTGTGCGTGCTCTCTCTCTGACAAATAAATAAACAAGTAAAATCTTTAAAAAAAAAACAAAAGAAAAAAAAAAAACATGAGCTAGTTCTTTTCATATATGGCTCCCTTGCACCTCCTACCTATGAAATAAGCCTTCACAATCTAATTAAGGTCAAATCCAGTAGTTGAGGCCCCCACATATCCTAAGGCAGACAACTTCTCTGACTACTGCTAGAAAGATCTCCTTTTTCAGGACATGGAACCCGTTTCTCTCAAGTCTGCATCTCTTGAGACCAAATGAAACGAATCTAGTATCACACGACTCATTTATTCAATGTTCCTGTAGCTTTCTCTCTTCTCTGAGAATGCTCCCCACTTCAATCAGTACTTCTTTTATGTGTTACATTTTGGGGTTCTCGACATCATCTGCTCTCCTGTGAAATAATTCCAGCTTCTCTGAGTTTGCTTTTTTTTTTTTTAAGTGCTCAATCTAGATTGAACACAGAACTCCAATTATGGCTTGGCCAGTCAAGAGTATTAACCGGATCACTGTTGACTGCCTTTCTATAAAACACAGTTCCATTAGGCATCAAGACACATTCCTTCTGAGAAACGGAGGTGGAAGAGGAGGAAGCTAGGACACATTAAGTCAGGCCGTCAGGCCCGACGTTTGGTCTGGAACCGTATACACATACCCAGACAGTTCTTGAGGTTCGTTAATTTTTCTTAATGTTGTCAGTCTTTCCAAACGAGCCAGGGAATCTTAAAGACATTTTGTTTGTGGAGGCGGCCGTCCGACCAAAGGACCAAATAGCAGAGATAACTTGAAGATAACTGAACTGAGAATTGAGAAAGCTTAAGGAAAGCGGACCCGAGACTAGAGAACCGCGTATAAGGTGTCCCATAGCCGGGAGCTCGTGGCTGGTGATGCAGATCGCAATGACCCGGTTCTTCAGACTTCATATTTACTGCTCTTCTCTCCTTTGTAGGAATTATTACTTGTCTTCATCCTAGGGAAAAGAGTAGGAGAAAAGATGCAGTCAACTCCAGTAATTGCGAGGAAAATCCTCTGGCAGCGAGCTAGAAGCAGCAGGCCTGACCCCACAGGGACACCCACCTGACCTCGGAGCCCCAGGAACGCGCGCGTCCGCGCCCGTGCCCGTTTGGGGACGCGCCCTCGGCGCCAGGCCGGCCCCCTTCGCAGCTCAGCTCCGCGAGCGGGGGGCGAGCGGGAGGCGAGCGGGAGGCGCGCGGCGGCGCGCGCGGACGGGGTGGGGCCCCGGGGAGCCGACGTGCCGACGTTGGCGGCGCTGCGGTCGGGTGACGTGTAGGCGCGCGCTCGCTCCGCCCCCTCCCTCCTAGCCGGGTTTGTAGGTCTGTGTGGTGGTCGGGGCGCTGTACGCTGTGACTGGGAGCGACCCCGGCGAGCTCCGGGTGGGGTGCGGAGGGAGGCACAGCGGTGCAGCCGCCCACTGGCATCTTCGGCTCTGCCCTCCGTTCTCTACCCGGCGTGGGAAGTAAAAATGAAAACGAAAGGGAGGGAGACTCGAAGGCAGAAGCTGACCGAGTGATGGGACCCGCGTGAGCTGGTGCCGAGAGGTGAGGAGGTGGAGGTGGGAGAAGGAGGAGGGGCGCCGCGGCCAGGGCTAGATGGCGGGCCCGGGAGTTCGGGGGTGGGGGCTCCGCGACCCGACAGCCCCTCCGGGACTAGGCGGCAAGCCAAGAGCTGTCATCCCTCTCGGGGCCTGAAGTCGTGTCTGTGGTCTACGCCAGTCTGGTCCCACTCTTGGAATCTGTCTGTGGGGGTCGTGATGAGAAAAATCGACCCAAGCCACATATTGGCCAGGTATTAGGCCACAACGTGTGACCCGATGGGGTGATTTTTCTTTCCTGTGTGAGGGTAATTTGCTTTCTTTAGGTTTCGTTTGTTTTGTTAATAGCCGTGGTAACTTTTTCGTTTTCTTCACACAGATTTTGGGGAGAAAAGCCTCCTTTATATTTTATTTTACCTCCACACTGAAAAGTAAATAGTCTGGTTAGGGAGTTGGTCATGGTGAATTGTGGGTGAATTTAGCAATCGCCGAGTCTAGAATGTCATATTGAAGAAAGTGGATGTGCGCGCGTTTGAGGCAGGTGTTGTGGGTATGGGGGCAGTTGTATTAAATAGCCTTTATATCATAAGTTAATTTATTTACTGAATGCAGTGTGCCTGTGTATTTTGCTCTTCTTTGGTTTAAAAGAAGCGTAATTTTAGCGTTAGCTAAAAGTTTGATATGAATGATACCACATGTACACTCAAGCTAGTAAGAATATTTTCTTTCTCTAAGTAAGATTGGATTGAATAACCAGTATCTTCATCACTAAATTTCATGTTTCATGGATGAATTTTTTTTCTCATTTTCAGAGTGTTGTGAAAAGTTAAGAATTCAGCTTTTGATTCTAATCTGGATTGAGGTTCTGTGCATGTATTTTTTACTTGTGATGATACTATAATAGTAGCCTCGCATGAGAAAAGCGCTCCTTAGAGAGGCCAATTAAGTGTAAGCTGTATGATCTTATTTAGATGAATAATTTTTCATGGTTTAGCCGCCTTGATCCTTGCTGAACAGCTTTCTTTTATTTCATTCTTTCATGTCTTCATCTGTGTCAGGCACTGTGCTAGGCCTAGAAAATCAAGAGAGAGACTGTGTCTCTCTATAGTCCCATATCCTTTTAACAGAGAATCTTAACTAAGGTTCCTCTTCATGTTGTGGATCTCTAGTGGACCAAAGTGAAGCTTTTCATGAGAGTAAGTTATTGTCAATAATAATATGTAATGGGCCCCTAAAAAGGAACAGATTATTTTTCTTGAACAGCATGACTTGATTTTGCCTTTGATCAAAAAGCATATGTGCCAATGTTTTGCCAGTTAAGAATTTATTTATTTGAGAGAGAGAGGGAGAGGGAGCTCAAGTGGGGTATTGGGAGAAAAAGAGAGAGAATCTCAAACACACTCCCCACTGCAGGGCTCTGTCTCAATACCCTGAGAACATGACTTGAGCCAAAATTAGGAGTCTGCCGCTTAACTGACTGAACCACCCAGGAGCCCCCAGAATAATTTTTTTTTTCTTTCTGTAAAGTTGCCTTAAATACAAAGTTCACAATTGGAAATCAGTTTCTATCTGAAAAAGACTTTATTTTTCCCGTTTTTACATTGGTCTCATTGGATCGTCTATGTGTTAATAACTTGTAATTCATAAGAATTATATGCACAAAGCATATTCATCAGAAATATGTATGGTACTTATTGACAAGTAAATTTTTTGCCCCATAGTACCTTCTTTGGGGAGGTAGTTAGCATAAGCCCTTGAAGTGCAAAGTATATCTTTATATAATGTGGCACAGTTTTCAACTCTGAGGAGATAACTACCTGAAGTTGAAATTTTAACAAACATTTATGGAAAGAAAAAGTGCATAATTACCAACGAGGAAAGAATAAGGTATCTTAATGTATTTAGTACTTGTGAGAAGGTAGGCATTATGTGTCTTTTTCCTACGTTATACTGTAAAGTTTTTTAAAGTAGTTACTGGGTCTTATTTCTTACATCTTTTGCCTAGTATAATGCCTCCCTCATAGTAGACTATGTAAATGTTAATTCATTTACCATATAATATCTCATTTAAGTCCTCCATTTTGCATGTAGATGAGCAAGTATGTTTGAGAATGTTTGTGTTCAGTTTCATTTTCCTGCTGTTAGCTGTAACAGCAGGTTACAGGTTTCAGAAATAAGACAGGTTGTCTTATTTCTGAAACTATGTTATTCAGATTTAATACAGGTTAATCCATCTTTGAATCTGATTTAATCAGATCATTCAACCTGAAAGGAGCATTTAAAAATCATCTTGAGGGGCACCTGGGTAGCTCAGTCAGCTAAACCTCTGTCTTCAGCTCAGGTCATGATCCTAAGGGAGCTGGAATTGAGCCCCACATGGGGTTCCCTGTTCAGTAGAGAGCCTGCTTCTCCCTTTCCCTCTGCTGCTCCCCCAGTTTTTATTCTCTCTCAAATAAATAAATAAATCTTTAAAAAATATATAATTTTGAAACTCCTCTTTATTTTATGGATCAGAAAGTTGATACCCAGAAAAGTTAGCTGATTTTTTATCATCAAACAAAAATGGACATCTGAATTCAGTTCTCATTCTTTTTTTTTTTTTTTTTTTTTACTTTCATACTATGTCATTTTGCCTCTCCTCATTGTTACTTGAATAGACTAACTCCTGGGGACCTTTGTAAATTAAGGTGGAATCTTATTTTATCTGGTTTTGGAGTTTATCTTCCTCTAATTCTATGATCTGTTCTTCAAAGACAATTGTTAGGAAATTCATTATCAAAGGTTTGAACTGATGTGGAAAATAAGGGTGGAATTTGGAAGACACACATAATTTTAAAGCTAGTAATATGTAATAAATTTACAGGTAGCAGTAAGTATTCTCAGTATATGTTTTAATAAAATCATTGCTAAGAAATATTTATATTTGAAGGTGGGAAAGTTCATACCTACTTGTTTAATAATTAAACCAGAGGGGCACCTGGGTGGCTCAGTCGGTTAAAGCCTCTACCTTAGGCTCAGGTCATGAGCCCAGGGTCCTGGGATGGAGCCCCACATTGGGCTCTCTGCTAGGCAGGGAGCCTGCTTCCCTTCTACTCCCTCAGCCTGCCTCTCTGCCTCCTTGTGATCTCTCTCTCTCTTTGTGTCAAATAAATAAATAAATAAATAAATAAAATCTTTAAAAAAATAATTAGACCAGAGATTTTTATTTTTAAACGTACTGAATCAAAATTTCTGCGGGTGGTGTCTAGAAACGTCTATGTTCAAACAACTCCCCATGATCCCAATGCAACCAATTTATATTGGAGAACTTGTAACTAAATGATATGAATTCAGAAGCCTCTATTCTGGTCTATTAAAGCAGAGCTTCAAAAGGAGGGAATTATCTCGGGATTATGGAGTAGTCAGAGAGGAGGTTGGTAACGTTTCCCACCATTTTTGTTTTTACTTATTTTTTTGAAGATTTATTTATTTTAGAGAGAGAGTGGATGTGACATAGGGGGTGGGGAGAATAGAGAAGGACAGAGGGAAAGGGAGAGAGAATCCTGAGTAGGCTTGGCCTCCATCTCAGGCCTCCATCTCGGGACCCTGAGATCATGACCTGAGCCAAAACCAAGAGTCAGACGCTTTACTGACTATGCCACCCAGTTGCCCCAGTTTCCCAGCATTTTTAAAGACTTTGCTAGGTCATTTTGAAATTAAGTTAGTGACTAGAAAGTTACTCAGTTGTGTGTAGCTTGGAAGCATGGCATGCAAATTTGATAAAGGAAAACATTCCATTCCAATAAAATTCTTACTAATGAGACAATTTTTTTCTTTATTTCTTTTCTTCTTTTTTTTTCCATTCTGGGATGGTTGATCTTGAGCCTGCAGGGAGAAGGCTGACCCCAGTTGTCTTCAAGTCAACGTTTCTTTGCTTCCAATTCTTACATGTCCAAAGACAGAAAACCACATGGACATCCCTTTGTTGGAGGGTTCTATTTGTCTTTTTTAGAAAAATTATTTTACTTACTTTCTTGAAAGTCAATAAATGCCCAACAGGCTAATCAGATAAAACAATCTAAAAATGTTAAATTCTACTTTTAAACATCAATAGAAATAAATATACCTTCATCTTGATTTAAGAAACTTAATTATAAAACCTGACACATATGATTTATAAGAACAACTTAATATGAGGATGATACTCATTTTGTAAAAATAATCTCAGTGCATTTTTTCCCAGTGTGCATGCATTTTCTAAAATAGACCTGATTTAAGCAGGACTTTTAACACCGGGGGATTCCTTAAACCGTTTTTATGAGCATTCTTTAAGGAGTGAAGGAAACTTTGCAAAATATTAGCACTGTCTGCACTCTGGGGGTGGGGAAACAAGGAATAACCTAAAGATCACTTTTAGAAAGAGTCACAGATCATTGAACAAATATTTATTGAGTTTCTTGGTATAGGCCAAGAACCATGCAAGGTACTAGGGAAAAGCAAGACATACACTACTGCAGTCCTGAGGTGCTAGTCAAGATGCTGGCTTTGTGAGACTTTGAATTGACTTGAATCAAGGAAAAGTACCTGTGAATGCAGCCTGGTCAGTCTGAAGTGAGTAAAATAGAGGCTTTGTCATTGATTTAAAAAGTGAAAAAGTCGATATCCTAACTTACTGATTTTGGCCATTAGCTTGGGGGGAAAATTAGTTATTAGGGAGTTTGAAAAATGATTGAACTCATGTTTCAGAGCTCTTCTCTTTGTATTTATTGGATATAATAGAAATGCTAGTTAAGAAGTAACAGGTGAGTGGAATCTGTTCTTACATTCTTCTACTGTGGTTTTCCTTCTGAGCCCACTCCTACTCTAAGTTTTCTAGCAAATGTCAAATTTTACCATTGCTTTTTGTTTTCTATTATATTAGCCTGAAATTTAGAAAACACCCAAATATTAACTTCAGGATTAAATTTCTGCATGTACAAATTCTTGAGTTCTTTGAGAAGAGTGGCATCATGAGTTGAGAAAATCACGTTAGATTTTTATTTCTTTTGTGTTTGGAAAACTTACTAGTTTGTAAAACATCTCCTTAAGGACTAAAATAAATTAATCAGATGATTAAATTAACTTACGTGTAGGGTGGGTATTTTTGAGGTTTTGAAATGAAGATGATGTAAATATTAAAAAATACATATTTTATATATGTGTGTGTGTGTATATCCAGACCTGTAAATACTGCCTCTTTTTTGTGGCCATTTTGAACTCCTTTTATCTTTCTTTTCAGTCGGTCTATCTGGCCATTATACAAATACTTATTGAGAACCTACTAGGCCCAAAATACTGTTTTATTTTAGATGATGTGGATACTACAATGAACAAAGCAAAATTTTCACCCTCATCTGGCTCATATTCTATTAGATGAAACTGATAAAAAGCACAGAAAACATGTCATGTGATAAGTGCCATGAAATAAAGTGAGTTGAATGCAAGAGAAGGATTAGGGAAGAGGGTGCTGTTCAGAGAAGGCTTCTCTGGTAAAGAGACATTTGAGCAAAGACCTGAGGAAATGAAGGAGCTACCTATGTGGCATGTTTGAGAAAAGTGTTCATATAGGGAGATCTGCTTGGTATAGTTATAGCACTAGAAGGAAGGGCAATATGGATGTCCCAATACAAGCAAGGAGGAGAGTTAGAGGAGAAAGCCAAGTAAGAGAGAGCCAAGTTCTTTAAACCTTTTGAAGTTTACTCAGAGGTATGGGAAACCTTTAAAGGTTTTTGAGCAGAGTAGAGCCACAAATGTTACCTGTTTGGGGGAAGAATTATTCTTGTTTGTGTGTGGAAACTAGATTGTTAGTAAGGATGAAAACAGGGAGACTAGATAGGCGATTCTAAAAATCTAGGGAAGAAAGAGTGACAGTCAGAAGTGGTCAGATTCGGAATATATTTTGAAGGTAGAATTGGGAGAATTTGCTGATGAGTAAAGCAGAACTCCAAGTTTATTTTTGGCCTTAGCAATAGTCAGAATGGAGTTGTGATTCATTAAAGGGTAGTAGACCACAGGAGATTTGCAGTGGGAGATCAATTTTGTTATTCTTAAGTTTGAGTTGACTATTAGACATGCAAGTGGAGATGTGAAAGAGGTAACGGGTATACAAATCTGGAATACAGATGAGATGTGCAGCATGGAGATAAGAATTTGGAATTAGTGTATAACTGATACTTCAAGCCTTGAGACTGAATGGGATCACCTAAGAAACAAGTATAGTTAGAGAAGGGGTCTGAGGTCTGATCTTGGCGCACAGCAATGCTTAAAGGATAGGAGGATGAGGAGGAATCAACAGGAGAAAAAAGTGCCAGTGTTGGAGAAAAAAACGAGATACTGGTGTCATAGGTGCAAAGGGAAGCAACTGTTTCTAGAAGGACTAGGTCAAAAACTGACAGGAATTAAACAAGGCCTGAGAAGTAATGTTGAATTTGGCAATGTTGAGGTTATTTGTGACACTGATAGCTCTTTTGATGAACAGTGGAGGTAAAAGCCTGATCAGAATGGAATTTTTATTGTAGAGAAGCTGAAAAGTAAGATGTTAATTGAAGAGGGCTGTGGAGTCAGTAGGGGTTTTTAAACATGGGAACCCTTATACCATATTTTTAGGCTTTGGAGATGATCCATTAGAGAAGAAAATATTACTAATAAAGAGAGAGGGGACAATTTCATGTCAGCAATTTTATCATGTATCCCCACTGAGTAAATTTTTCTTGAATGAACCGGTGAAGGGATAGAAAGTGTTTTCACCAGATGCAAAATATTTTTTATTGGTGCTGAATAAAAAGTGGGATAAAAAACACTTTAACATCTTTTTCAGATGATTGTGAAAATTGATCAAGTTTTAGTCTTCCTTGGTTAGATGACCACCTTGAAGTTTACTTTTTCACCCCAGTGAGTTGGTGTTTCTCAAGTCTTTACAAGGTCTCAAGGTGTGCTACTGTGATGGGCTTGCCTGATCTTTTACTTTGTGTTCATTTTTCCCCTTTAACCTTTTAAAAAGTTGGTACATATTTCAAAAATTTGGTGACCTATTATGAACTATTTCCTTTAAAGACATTGAGGCACAATGTGTGTGGGAACATTAAACAAGCACCCAGATGCTCCATGTTCAGATGTTCAGTCTCTCATTAACCTGATAATTTTTAGGTAGTAGTTTCAGAATCAGTGATTTGCCATTCAGTTTGTTGCTTTAAAACTGCTCTCTCTCTTATTAGCCTCTGTATTTATTGAAACTTAATTAAAACCTTTAATTATGAAATATTTCAAGAATATGGGAGATTTCAGAAAATAATTTAACAAGATTTAACAAGTTTTAATTTTTGCCATATTTGCTTCAGATCTTTCTCTTTTGAAAAATACTGCAATTTACAGGATGTAAACCAAGGCATAATGAGGGGGTTGATAGAAAGAAATGGGATTGATTGACTTGGTAAAGAGAAGGCTTAAAGTAGGATGGCTGGTGTGTTCACCTATTTAGAAGTCACTAATGTGGGAAGGAGTGCATAAATTTGATGACTTAAGTACAAATAGCTCTTTTAAAGAGCTATTAGTCAGTTGTTTTCTAGTAGTCAGTTGTTTTCTGGTCTATACTTATATGGAAATTTTTATAAAACATTGAAAAACATCATTGTTCAATCTATACAGATACCATTTTTATTAAGTCTATGGAAATTTTTATAAAACATTGAAAAACATCATTGTTCAATCTATACAGATACCGTTTTTATTAAGTCAACAGATATCATGATTTTCCTGGTATCTTCACTGCAAAAATTGTTAACCAACAATCTTTAGAGAAATGTCAATATTATTATTTAAAAGTTGAAGGTTACTTGCACTAATTTTTAAGACATTAGAGAAAGTGAATTTTAAAAATATGTTTGTAATGCTTTTTGAAACATGACGTTTCTTTCAGTAATTAGATTTTAAAAAGGTGAAGAGTATCATTTTCAAAACTTGTTTTTTCTCTCAATTGTAGAGTATATAATTTATACCTAAGAAAAGTGGCCTAGAAAGAATATAAAAGAATGACAACTAACAGTCCTGATCCTTTCAAACTTTTTTTTAGTTTAGGAAGCTGTGAGTAGCAGAGGATAAAGTCTCATAAGAAGATGATGGTTCATCTCAGAACAAGACACAGAAAAGACATTCTGGTGGACCTTTATTTGTCAGGGCATATTTCTGACTGATATCACAGAAAGCAAAAGAAAGCACTCTTTTTTTTTAAATCAATAGTTAAGTTTTCATAATACTAAAACAGTTGACACATGAATGTTAAATAACGGCTATGTCAATACTTTTTTTTTCAGAAATAATAAATAAAGCATATATATTAAATGCAGTGTAGTAACATAACAGAATTTTTACTCTCCATGTATTTGTACCTAGGGAGGCATTTATAATGTCTAGTGAGTAGTAATTTACTTTTCTGTTTTCCGTTTTTTGTTTACCACATAAATTCATTGGAGTCCTCATTTTAATGTTTCTCTCTACTTGAGAAAAAGGGGTAGTGAGTGTGTGCCAACTTCTTTTATATAATGTCAGTGTTAGGGTTTTTTAAGAATTTCCTCTGCTATGCACAAAACAATAAGAAGTAAAGATTAAGGTCATCATACCCTTTGATAATTTTTTTTTTTTTTTTTTTTTTGGATTCAGAGTGGATAATCCTGTTTGTTGGGGTGTAAAAACTTGAGTCAGATTTTAAAGGAGCTCATATTCAGGAAGGTAGTGGTGCTCCATAAAGTTGTAATACAGAAGAACCAGTGTAAGGTCAGGAAAACTCTTTCTCTCTAAATAGCAAAGTCTTGAGAATCACTAGAGTTTTGGTTTGGTGAATTCAGGTTTTATTAAGGGACAGATAGACATTTTTTGGGTCTTCCAGAAGCCCATAGGTTGGGGTAGAATTAGAATTCTGCCTTTCTCAGATAACCTGGCCCAGGACTTTTCAACTGGACTACTGTGTTCTCTAGGAGTAATAAGTGAACTTGTTTAGGGTTTGTGAAATGCTTTCTGACTACACTTCTTGTTCTTAACTGGAGCTGATATAATTTTCTAGATACTTGTTTTTCCAAGGGCATTTAAAGAAAAGAGTTCTTTATCCTTAAAAAGTAAAATTAATATAGTTATGGGGGTCTTTTATAATATGAAAACTTTGGTTTAGAGTTATGAGCCTAATTAGGTCTATTCTTCCTAGGGTGGGAAACCTAGGTTTAATATAAGTAAATAGTTGGGGGAAGTAAATTAAAGAGTATGAACCTTATATAAATTTCATTTTTAATAAACCATTAGATATGTTATTTATATAAAAAGTGTATATTTATGTATTATTTATATTACCCTTGCTTTCTGTGTTGTCGAGGCTCCAAGTGTGTTTTCTAATTTGACTGGAAACTGTTGAAGAGCGGTTGCTTCTTGCTTAGGAATGAGTTAGGATATTAAGTGAACTTCTTGGGTGGAAATTATGAATAGTTAAAAATTGCCCTTGAAAATCCTTCAACTGGACATAAGTTTGTCAAAACACACTGTCTTAGTATGTTGTATGCAGTCATCTCTTTTTTCCAGACTTGGAAAATGATCAGTTTCTTCAAATGAACCAGGTAAAAAGTTGGCTTGTGTTTAATGGCCATGATGTGTGTGTATATATATATATTTAAAAGATTTTATTTATTTATTTTGAGAGAGTGAGAGAGTGTGCGGAGGCAGCGGGGGAGAGAGGGAGAGAGAATCTTAAGCAAACTCTAAGCCGAGTGTGGAGCCAGAGGCCAGGCTTGATCTCACAAAAATCAGGAGTCCAACACTCAACCTACTGTGCCACCCAGATGCCCTATTTTTTTTTTTTTTAAGGGAACATAGTTTTAAACATTGCAGTGCAGCAGGATGCTCACAGTTTGAGATGCATATAGTGACTCACACATGGAGGGAGCATCATAGTTTTATTGCTCATCTTCCATTCACTCTGGAGCAAGTAGTCAGTTATTAAATAGTGGCAGAAACTCCAGTATTACTGTTTCTGTCTATAACTTTATTTGGCCTGTTTCATTTGGTTGATTCAAATAGGTAAATGTGCCTATGATATGACTCTATTGTATTAACTAACTGATGGCAATAATGTACAAGGTAGGAATAAAAGGCAAAAATCTTTAGAATTTACTGTGAAAAATTACCCCCCTTTGAAATGGCATACTAGAGGATTATATATGTAATGTGTCTACGAAGGCTGGTGTTTTCTAAATTCAAATCTTGATTTAATTAACTCTTTTACAACTTACTTTTTAGAAGTAAAATATAAATATTCCAGTTTATTTTTCAAGATCTGGTTTGTTGGCATATCATTCTATTTTAAGTATTGAAATCTTAAATTCTAAGTTTACTCCTTTCACAGCCTACTCCTGTTAGTCCAGTGTTTTTATCCCTCACCTACATTATATTACTTTGACTTTTCCTGCCAGTAATTTTCTACTATCCATGATTGCCAAGAGTTAATTGGTGACTTTACATTTGTTAGGAAATATAGTTTGGCTGTTATTTGTTTATAATGAAAAATACAGTAACTATATTTTCCTAAAGTTAGGGTCAAGCAGTCAGACCCCTTTTAGAAAAACTTGCTATGTGGTATTTCAGAATAATGTGTACTAGAATTCTAGTCCACTGGTTGTTGTTCAGTATCATTTCAGAAAGGGAAACATATTCCATTCAGATTTTTTTCTTCCCTAAAGTGAATGTTTAAAAGGACAATTAAGTACTTCAAGACCTTTTCTTTTTTATCTGTACTTATATGCAATCAACATTCTGAAGATTCATTCAGATAATCACAGGTGGCTACTGCTGGCCAATAAAAATAGTCTTTTGGGTTTTAGTCTTTTATGAATTATATGCTAAGGTGTTAATATTTATTATTAAAAGATTTTTTCATTTATTCATTTACCATTTAGTAGGTCATACTAAATATGTAATAAAAATTACTGAGGTAACTGCTACATAGGATAGCTACATTATCTTAAAATGTATTCATTGTAGTCTTATAAACCAGAAATTTTCACCATGAACATTATGATGTGTCTTCTTTTTTTTTTTTTTTTTAAGATTCCATTCATTCATTTGACAGAGAGAAAGTGCAAATGGGGGAGCAGCAGGCAGAGGGAGAGTGGGAAGCAGGCCCTCTGCAAAGCAGATAGCAGGATGTGGGACTGGATCCCAGGACCCCAGAATCATGACCTGAGCCAAAGACAGACACTTAACCCTCTAAGCCATGCAGGGCCCCATGATGTGTCTTTAAGACCTCCAACTTGAACATCATTTCCTTTGGTTTGAACATCATTTCCTTTGGTTTGGACCTCAAATCAGAGCTTGGTCTCATCATTTAGACTCCACTGTCCTACTTGCTATGTTATAAAACCTCAATACTGGATCATACCAATCTTTGTTCCTTTGTCAGATTGTTGCCACTCTAAATTTGTGTTTTTCCAGTATAAACTGAGTATTCATTGCTACCTGAAAAAATCTTTTACTGGTTTCTTAATCAGTTTCCTAAATTATCGTTGGTGGTGAAATCAAACTTTTGCTTCTGTCTTCAAAAATTATTTTCTCATTGTCTTTTGAATTGTTTTAGCAGATCTCAAAGATTTTGGTGGAAACTCCCTTTCACCACCTTTTTCTCTCCCTGTTCAATGCTTCACCATGTTACAATTGTATCTGTACCTCCAGGCATCCATCCCTCCCTGCTCTTCCTTCAGCAGTCTTATCTCTGCCTCATGCTTTTATTCTCATTCACTCCTATGCGTGAATAGGAGTGACTATTATGACTAAGGGAGTAGTCCCTTAGTCATAATGTTCTGATTATTCAGTGTTTCCTTCTCTCTCTACTATTTCCTTCTCTCTCTACTCCCTCTCTTCTCCCCTGATTATTGAATTGTGCTCAGCTCTCTCCTATATTTTCAAAAACTGTTGACCCAATGTATTTTACTATTTCTTGCCTTTCTCCTCTTCTCTGCCAGGTTCCTTGAAAAAATAGCTTGTACCCATTTTATTTCCTTATTTTCTCCCTTCCATTTATTCTTCAACCCACCGAAATATGCTTTCTCCCCCAGTTCTTTTGAAAGTATGTGTGCTAAACTCACCTAAGACCGGGGAGTGGCCAAATACTGTGAACTCTGCAACAGCAGTTGTAACATTCTGTTCTCTTGTGGTAACACTTTCTTCATATAACTGCTGATCTGTTTCTTAGGACTCTATTCTTGGCCCTCTACTGTCTACTCTGAAGAGGTTTTTAGGGGTTCATGTGGATGGGTTTCATGGTATTCATGTGGCTTCTGAAATGAATTATAAAATATTTATATATGTGTATGTCTGTTTTCTTCAGGAGAAAGTCCACAGGTTTATTTATATTTGACTTAAAGCAATGTATTCACTCATGGATTTAACTGCCCTGAAGTCATAACTCTAAATTCTCTATTTCTAGCCCAGATCTTTGATAAGGAATCCGAAACTGGTGTTTATCTTACTTGATGGCACATGATCAAAACTTTCCAAAGCAGAATTATTCAGTCATCTTTCCTCTTCCGGTGTGGCATCTATTACATATATATGCCACTATTCTGCCTCTCCTGAATAACAAATTTGGGTGTCCTGCTCCTTTCCCCTTCATCTTCACAGCATATCCTACCCATTCTCTCTTTCAATTGTAAGTATCTCTCAAATTCATCTTCCCTGCTTTTTCTTGCCTTAATTCCACCCTCTTTATCTTACGTCTGGTTTATTGTAATAAATAACTTTACAACTGATTTGCTGGTCTCCAGTTTGACCCACATTTAATTTGTTCACCAAACTTAAATCTGAGTAATTTTTCTACTGTATGTTAATTTTTTTCAGTGACTCGGGTTGTCAGGATAAAAAGTGCTTAAATTGAAACATGGTGTTGGGTCTCTGCTAACATCTTTATTCTTATTACATGAGTCTCCAAATGTACATTATTTAGTTTTCTCCTTCATGCCCTTACCTTTTCTTCTCTACTAGGCAATTCATTCAAGCCCTGTAAATCTCAACTTCAGTCCTTATCTACCTTCCTCCCATTCTCTTAGATGTTCCACCTGTGTCTTCCTACAGTTATAGCTGCATAATTATTGTAACTCTTCTTAACCATATTGTAAGCTTGTTATTCAGAGCAAGTGTGGTCATAACTCTAATTTTTTTTTAAATCTTTTAGAGCCTCACAATGTGTCTAATGTATAACGGTCATATATAGATATTTGCTAATTAAATAAATAACCAAGATGTAAAATTTGTTTCTCATTTTGACTTTTATGCATTTAGGTATCCTTAAGTGTTAGTAATCTTTTTTTTTACTGGTACAAACTACAGTGAGTTTTGAAGAACAGAATTCTGTAAATCTTATTTATACCCAGTATCTAAAACTGTTCTTTGTAAATCAAAGAAAACTCAGCTATTTGTCAATAAATGATTTAGAGGTGATCATGAACAAATGAGCTATTACATTTTTGAAGTGTTAGTGTTCAACCTGAGGAAGAAAACAGAAAACAAATCAGAAAATCAAGTAGTATGGGTTACTTAGTTTTCTTGACAACTATAGTTCATATTGGTCATTTTGATGAGACCTTAGGGAGTTTTAAAGTTTAAAGTGACAACATCTAACATCTAATGTAGGATGTGACAACAGTGTGACCTCATTAGCAGGCCATGCTGTTAGATCTCCTCTTAGAGACTGGGCGTATTTTCTTGTTTGTTAGGATTTGTTAGGCTTGTGAATTAGACTTCATCCATCTTTATTCTCATGCCCTACTGTTTTTAGAGAAGAACAGGGGATTCAGGAGATTATAGTGGGTTATGTCAAAATGATTGAAGTAGTGGTTCCAAATACCCGTTTTATTCATAGAACATAACTGAGGCAGAGTATTCCATATAGCGGAATATTCCATGTAGTGTATGTCTTTTGTTATGATGTTGCGTTTTGAAAATACTAATTTATTTGGTAAAAGGCACGTTCTGAGGCAGATTGTATTCAGTTTTCTGTCAAGATCATTAAACTTCTGAGTTAATGTCAATCATTATGAATAGAATGCCTATCTTGATAGTCTCTTAATCTGGACAGAGAATTTAAAACCTCAGTGCCCAAAGACGTTGTGACCCTTACTTCTCCACATGGATAATAGTAACTATATGTTCCATCCTTGGGAGAATTGAGAAAAAAGTCACTCAAGTCACTCTCAGTTAAGACTTGATTCTCTCACAGACCATGGTTGAGAAAGGCTCCTAGAAAACAGGTTGTGCACTTAAAATTAAGCTCAGGTCACTAAATTCTTCGTAGGTGGAAACTCCTTGATCCCTATTGATTTGAGACAAAATTGAATGTGATTTAAGAATGAAAGATAATAAAAAAGAAAAAAAGAAGAATGAAAGATAATATCCCTAAAACAATTGTTTTCAAAGTGTGGTCCTTGACCTGAACTTGTTGGAAATGTAAAATTCTTATGCCTCATCTCAATGTCATCTAATCTACTGAGTCAAAATTGGGGATGAGGAGTAGAGGCAGGGGCTTATTAGTTTTAGCTGGGTAACTGATGCATACTAAGATTTGAGAATCCGTTCTGTGCTATTTACCCCTGCTCTCATTTCTTCTTCCATATGCTCCAGACAGTATTTACCCAGTATTAGAAAAATCCAGATGTGATTCCATGAGTCATTTTGTTTTCAGAAATACTCTCCTAAATTCACTCCCAATGAGTAGTTGAAATTTAAAGTCAGCTAGGTAGGGTGTTTATTTGCAAATTAGGTCATTTTACTTTTCTGATTAAAATTCTTTGGTGTGATATAGGGCATCCAAATCTTTCCCCCCACCCAGACATTTTCATACCATTTTCTTATTGATTTGGAATGCAATCATTCGTGGTTGGTTTTTTTTTTTTTACTTTATCTTTGTTGTTTCTGATTTCTAGTCTATTGTATTTTGCTCAGAAAATAGAATCTGTATCAGGAGTCAGCAAACTAATTTGGTCACCCAGAGCCCAATAATAGTTTTATACTTTTGAAGTGTTGTTTAAAACAAAAGCAAAAACACATCCCAAAAAGTGACAAAGTCGGTCTGTGGTCTCCCATATCTAACCTATTTGTTCTCTCTTTCCCCAGAAAAAGTTTGTTGACCCTGATCTGTGTGGTACTTATTCTTTGAAATTTGTTGAAATTTGCTTTACGGCCTAATATACACAGACTACTCCATTAAACATGTACTCTTAAAGAGTATATATTTTCTCATCATTAGGTACAGATTTCTGTATATGTTCATTAAATTAAACTTACTAGTTTCATTGCTCAAGTCCCCTATATAACTTTACTGAATTTTTTAGGGCGTTGGTTTGACCTCTCAATAATGAAATATTGAACTTTCACTTTGATGTTGCACTTGTGACTTTTTCTGGAGTTCTGTTTGTTTGAATTTATTTTGAGGCTCTTTCATCAGGGCATGCAAATTGAAAATTTTTATATTTTCTTAGTGAGATGTAATTTTTATTATTATGTAGGGAGGATTTTTTTAATCCTTTATAATACCTTTTGTTTTAAAGTCTGTTTTGTCTGATTTGATAAATTTTGGTAAAGCCACCAGCTACTTTTGGTTATAACTTACAGGAAGATCTTATTCAATCCAAGCTTCTTTGTCTTATGTTTTAGGTGTAACTCTGATGTTCACTTGTGTGCCATTTAGTAATTCTGTTGATCTTTTGCATGTTAAGTTTAATTATTGTGAATATTCATATATTTGGACTTCTTCCTCTTCGTCTCTCTTAATGTCTAATTTGTTTATTTATGACAACATACTGGGTTACTTCTTCAGATCTTTATTTCAGGTTACTAGTTTTCTCCTATTCTTTAACCCTTATTGATTGTTTTTAAATTTAATAAATATATTTATTTCTAAAACTCATATTTTCAAATTTGCCTGGTCATTTTTTATTATTATTCGTTGTTAAATTCTCTCTTATTTTGTTAAACATTTCAGTTATTTTGTTTATAATTATTCTAATATAGGACTCACAGATTTTTTTTAAGTATTAAGCTTTGTAATAACTTTCAAGGATATAAACAATAAAGAAGAAGAGCAGAATCAGGTCATGGTCTGAAATATTCTATATGGTCCCCCTGGTTCTTTTCCTTCCCACATTGAACACAAGTTCTTTGACCCAAAATAATCAATGAGTTCGCTTAATTGAGGTTTGTGGAACATTTCACACTGTAGGAAGTTTCTGGACTATAAAACATCTTTATTTCAGACTCTGGAGTGGGATTTCATAAGCTCTGCATTATTTACATTTTGGACTGGATAATTCTTTGTTGTGGAGAGACTGTCCTGTGCATTGTAGGATGTTGAGCAGCATCACTGGCCTCTCTGACAGAAGCTAGTCATACTCCCCACTCTCCAGTTGTGATAACTTGTGATAACTCAGAATGTCGCCAGATATTGCCTACTGTCCTATGTGAGGCAGAATCATCCCTGAGAACTGTCCTAGAGACTTAAATACCTTTTGTGACATTCTGCAGGGAGCCATGCATGCCTTATGAACCTATAGATTATAGTTTTGTTATAATAAGCAATCTTAACCCAGGATGACCCTCCAACAGTGTTTCATAGATAAAGACTCCCCTCATAGTCAGTATTATTAGTCTGTTTGCCAGAAGGTTTAGTTGTTTAGTTGTCAGCATATAAACAGGGAGATCAGATCATCTGACTTCTTTATTTTCCTGGGAGTGCTCTCCTTCCCCAGCTGCTTTAATTTTTTCCTTCTGTTCTTCAGTCTCTCTGTTGCCATTATCTCCCTTTCTCCATTTTTTTTCTTTTACTATTTTCCAGATAATTACCGAGTACACAGAGTATTCCCAGACTATTCCATTTGTTAGGACAGACCAGTAAATAAAGGTCTTTTTTTTGGTTAAGAAGCAAGACAACAAGTAAACAAACAGGAGAATATCATATTAATTAGTATAAGGAGAATTGAAATTCTGTGCTTTGAGAGATAGGAAGTGGATAGCTATGCTTTCTTAGATTGAATAGTCAACAAAGTCCCATCTCAGAAGGTGTCTTGTGTCAAGGAGTCTGTTAAATGAACATCAGAAGAGAATTTCAAACAGAGGGAACCATTAATGTAAATGCATTTAGATAGAAACATGCTTGATACTTCAAGAAGAGAAAAAGCCAGTGAGACTCTGAAAGCAAAGGAATAATGTGAGATGAAATCAGTGAGCATAAAACAAAATTGAAGAAAAGATGGGAAAATGCTTTCCTATCTTTCAGTGAGACTGGCATTGGTCGTATAGTATTGGAGTCCTTGGGAATCTATAAAACTCATTTTGAAGGGATGTCGTGGTAGTACCCACAAACAGGTGTTTTTGTGTTTCTTTTTCCTTTAGCCATAGCCAGTGTAGTTATTAAAAAAACTTCATGGGTTAAAAATGTTTCAGGAGAACTTTTCAGCATTGCGTTTTAACTAATTGGTTTTTCTTTTCTCTTGTACAGGTCAATTTGTTGAGTTTGATTACTTCTCCATCTTCTTCCCAACAAATAAATACCATTTTGTTTTGTTTCAGTTTCAGGTTTCTCCTTGTATGGATCACTGATTGAATAATAGATGGCTTTACCACGTCTCACAGGAGCTTTGCGCTCCTTTTCAAATGTCACCAAGCAAGATAATTATAATGAAGAAGTGGCTGACTTAAAGGTAAACTTTTCAGATGAAAAACATTATCTAAATGTACAATGTGAGCAGATAATTGACACTCTTTTTCTCAGGTCTTTGTACTTAAAATGGTAAGTTTTATTTTGTTTGGTGTGATACCAAGAAGGGGAATGGGTAATGATGTTTCCTATGAGCACTTACCTTAAGCACTTAGGACTGTATGTCAAAGAGAATAATCAGAACCATGATAGTAAATTCTTTGTTAACTTTTGTTGCTAAGATATCTGCCACAGTTAATTTTATAATTTAATCCAGTCATTTAACTCTGGAACATCTGAGTAAGTTTATGGGTCTCTGGTAAAACTTTTATCAAATGGACAGAAATAATGTCTTTACCATAACATGGAAAATATGAATATTAATGTCTTAAAATCAGTGGCTTATCTCATAATTGACTTCTGTCTGGTCCTTATAATGACTTGTGGACTTTATAGGCCTGAAAGTGTATTAACTGTATATATGAACATGTGAGCTATATAATATATATATGAAGGAATTGACCCTGTGTTGTTTTAAAAAAAAAAAAAAAAAAGTAGTTACTTTGTTTTCTAATAGTTTGGAATTTTATTGTTCATAGTCCTTAGGCCGTTTTTTAGAATTAATGTCTTCATTTGAACATTGATAGTAGGAAGAGATTTGTTTGTAGTCTTTAGATAGAGTTTTCTTCTAACAGTGATACAGTTTTGCTACAGAAAACAGTTCACATTCTTTATAGTGGGAGCTGGTTTGCATTTTCATGGCAATAAAAATAAGGTATAGTCTATACAGTTAATTTATATTACTATCTTAAACTTGAATTGTTTTCTTTAACCAAAGCCCCTTTTAAAAGTTACTTTATATTAGAAATACAATAGGAGATTTTAAAATTTGGAAATATATACCATGTCATTTCATTTATTCTTACAGACTTTTAGATACTTCTTTTTTTCCTGAGGAAATAAAGTGGCAGATCTAATGAGCCTTATTTTGTTATTTTCTATCTGCTTTTTTTTTAAAGAAAGAGAGAGGGAGGAGGGGATGGGGGTAGGGCAGAAGGAGAGGAAGAAAAAGACTCTTAAAGACTAGTACCTGAATGATGCAGTCTGTTAAGCATCCATCTCTTTGTTTCTACTCAGGTTGTGATCTCAGGGTCCTGGGATTGAGTGCCATGTTGGGCTCCACACCTATTTGACAGACAGAGATCACAAGTAGGCAGAGAGGCAGGCAGAGAGAGAGTGGAGGGGCGGGGGAGCAGGCTTCCCGCTGAACAGAGAGCCCGATGTGGGGCTCCATCCTAAGACCCTGGGATAATGACCTGAGCCGAAGGCAGAGGCTTAATGCACTGAGCCACTCAGGTGCCCCTTAATGTAACTTTTTATCTTGAGTTATAGCCAACAATATAAATGAGAGAATAGTAAGCACTCCAGGATGTTGGACTTTTTCCTTTGTTCCTTTTTCCTTTGCTGTATGAAAATAATTGCATAATGAAAATTCATTGTGATCAAAACTATAAAAAATAAAGTTTTTTTAAACAGACAAGATTTTTTAAAATCACACTTCAATAAAGCTCTTTCTGGGAGCTTAGTTACAAAGCAATTTTGAATTCTTGTGGGTGGTGCCATGTTGTGTAATGTAATGCAGAATATATGTGGTAAGTGATGGCTTTGAGGAGACCATTAACCAGTGTCACTGTATTATGCTGTTTCAGGTGAAGCGGTCTAAACTTCATGAACAAATTGTAGATTTGGATGTGATGTGGAAGAAGATAGTAAAATTTTTGAATGAAAATCTGGACAAGAGTGAAATGCAAAGTGTAAATGAAGACTTAAATGATATATTACAGGCTGCAAAACAGATAGGTATAGTTTTGTTTTGTTTTGTTCTGTTTTATTTTGCTCAGTAGGGTTTGAAAATAGATGCCTTTTAAACTGTATACTATACAGGGAAAGGCTCAAGTTTCCAGACAAGTATTTATAACTATAAAAGACAGTCTTACCTATCTAAGGGCTCGGGATAGAGTCATGAAGTAGAATTAAATTAGTACTTATTATATAATTAATCATGGTTCATAAGAATTTAGAGTTTGAAAACCACTATTATGGTTGAAATAAGGAGAGAGTAAATGATAATTTTAATGTAGCTTGAAGGAACCTTAAAAGCCACGGGGATCAGTTTCTTATAGAGGCCCGCCAGCACATAGTGAGGGGCAGCACTAAAGCTAAATTTTGCTTCAGTTTTGCACACTAATATTCTCATCAATTGATTATATTTGGAAGAAATTATAATTAGAGTTTGTTATACCACATATTAATATAATTTACTTTCCTGAAGTGAAAAACAAAACCAAAATAAAACAAATGATTTTTTGGTAAAACATCTGAGTTTGTTCATTGAGATTCATCCTCTTTCTAGACTCTGATAACTAAAAAAGCATAGTTAACACTACTGTAGATCTAAATTTTCCAGATTCAGGTTTGTACCCAAAAACTTCATGCTGATATTCAGGTCCTGTGAGATCTGGCCTCCACGTTTCTTCTGACTTCAAGTCATCCTTGTCCTCACCAATTGTGCTTCATGAGACACTGGCCTTTTCTCACATCCTCAATCCCAGTTAGTGCAGGTCTTTATACATGTTATTCCCTCTGTGGAGAATGTCCTTCTGTCCTACTCTTAGAGTGGGTAGATCCTTTCTTGTTATTTTGAACTTAGCCAAAAACTTATTTCCTTAATGAGGTCCTGACGGACCATCCAGTCTCAAGTTGTTCCCCAGTCATGCTTTTGTCTTAAAACCTCAGTAGCATTTTTCTCCTTAATGTGTATCGTTAACTGATATTTTCCTTGTTTGTTTATTGCCTGTGTTTTGCTGCTAGGATGTAACTTTCATGAGGATAGGATCTTATTTTTCTTGTTCAGTGCTTCAAGCTGGGTGCTTAGAATAGTGTTTGGCATGTTTTGAGCCTTAGGATTCACTTGATAAATAAATGAAAAAGTTTTCTCTGCTGATTTCTTGGTAGAGGGAAAATTTAGATTCTTTGTCGTATGCTGGTTGGCAGTGCTCTTCCTTACACGAACTTTGGGGAGGGTTTTCCTATTATCTCTCATATACTTATTTATGATAATCAAGTCTTTATATTTATTCTTCAAATATTTTGACTTTGACATATTATTTAATTATCATTGGTTTGTAATATAGTATAATATTTAAATTTAATGTCCTCATTGTTTTAAGTTGTGAAAGTACAAAGTGGATGTCATGTATACATTATCTTCTGAACTTCAAGTGCTTTATTAAGGAAGGGATTTTTTTTTTTGTTTGTTTGTTTAAGTCTAGGGGAAATGAAGTGCACTTTGATGAGATTTGTAATAGCATTTGGCATAATATTTAAAAAAATATAGAAGTAGTTAGATTCATTGGAAAATTGTAGTGCAAATGCAGTCTCCAGTTTACCAACATCAACTTGACTAGGATCTTAACCTTTCTGGACTTCACTGTTTTCATTTCTAAGATGTTGGGGCCATTGCGGGGGCAGTTGTGATCTGACTAAAATACTTTTTCAAAAACTGTGGAAAGTGTCTATCTTCTTCTTTAGTTCTGTTTTAAAGATAATTTCAAATACTTAGCAAAAAAGTATTAAAATGTTGAGTTTATTCAGTCCCGTGACTAAATTATTTCTTTATTTAAATTACATGGAAATTAAGATTTTTTAAGAATTAAGGTACCCTTTGGACTTCTTCCCTGAAATATCTCTTGACAAGTCAGAAATCATTGCTTTAAGTATCAGTAATTTAATGTAATCCTAGGAGTTTTGCCAACATCTGATTCATGCTCAGGGACTAATCTATTCATTGATGTTTTTAAGGATTGATTATTTTGAGATGTAATATCTCAAAAGAATATTTTCATGACAGAGAAACCTTAGAGTTGGATTTAGGGAGATGCTCTATCATATCTACTTTTTAATCCTGTTTTAAGTTGAGCAACTATTAACTCTATTGATACTAATAGTTGCCTAGTAGTCAGCCATGCTTTCTGAATGACAGTAATGGTGATAATGGAAGTATAATTAAAATTAGCAGCTTTGGAAAAGTTAGTCACTTGGGAAAAATGTTTTTATGATTTCTTATATTGCTCTTTCACACAGCTAATTTGGTATAATTGTATGAAAGAGGTAGAGCAAAAGAATAAAGAAAGAACAACAATCACTTATATTTTACTTGAATATATTAGTAGAAGGTACTTATTTAAGACCATGTATACTGACTAGTCATTATAATGGGTATTTTAAGCTGGTAAGGGACATCAGAGAACATTGTTCCATTCCTTTCACTTACTATGTAAATTAACAGAACCCATAAAGGTTAACTGAATCCCATGATTCATTCATGGTGAAGATAGGCTAGACCCAAATTCTGAAATAGAAACATGATGGAAATACTAGATTCTTTTCTTTATTTGTAGTCCGATGTCGGGTTCCATTAAGTCTGCTTTTCCCCATTCTTAAATTTACTCTTTCTGTCTTATTTACTTTAATTTAGACTTTTAACATGTCGTCTGATTACTATAGTAGCCTATTGCCTCAGCCTTCCTTTCCTATTTAACTTCTTCACTGTCACTAGACTGATCTTTGTAAAAACCAAAGCTCATTTTTTATTCCCATATTACTCTTAGACCAAATTCCTTAGAATGGACGTAAGAAAATTCCTTAGAATGGACATAAGAAAATTCCTTAGAATGGACATAAGAAAAGCTTCTTTATGAATTGAAACAATTTACCTTTTCACTTCTTTGCCATTCTATCATATGTAATCTTTACTACTACTTATATGCAATGTTTACTAACTTAATTTCTTTAACAGTGCTTACTGGGTTTTTCTGTCTTTTTGTATGTTAAAATAACTTTCACCATTGTATTCACCTGGTGAAATGCTTTTCATCCCTGAAAAAATGGCTTAGACTTCATTCATGTCATCTGTTACTCTTTTCTAATCTTAGTAGATGGTGTTCCATTAGACTATCATCTATTCCATACTTTATTATAATATGGAATACTAATACCTAATATGGTGCAATGGATATAGTAGATGTTCAATAATTAATAATTAAGTAATCTTTTGAGAACTCAACTAAAAGTTTTCTGTGATCTTTATTACTTCTGATGCTAACAGCTTTTTGTTATTGTTATTTTAAAGTATTTTTTTCCTCTCAGACTTACATTTAATTATTCCTGTACCTTTTTACAATTTTATTCTCCCCTCAAGATTATTTTAATAGTAAAACTTAGCTTTAGGGAGCAAACATTATAAATTATTTGAAAGTAGTATTCTTGGCCCTTAATCTTAGTTTATTTAAATACTCATTGTAGACATAGCTATCTCCTCCATGGATTTAAAAAGATATGCATAATCATATTAACCTATATTATATTGGCAATGAAACTTTGTCAGTATGTTTTATGTACTCTAAGTAGAAACGTCTTTGAAAATAAAAAGGTCAAGATTAAAAAATGCATCATGTATTAAGCATGTGTATCTGTTACTTAATACTCATTTTGGGAAGCTGATAAGACCTCCACCGGGTAGATAGAAAAACTAGAGTGGAGGTCAAGAATGGAGGAAAGGTCAGTAGACAGACCCTGAAGTTCCCTACTCCGCTCTGTGACTGAATCTCTCCCAGAGCCAGAACAGAATGATCTCATAATTTTATTCATATTATTTCACCATGCACAGACCTGTTTGTTTTGACTTCTCTGATTTATAACTCCTGTCTTATTTGGGTTTCAACATTCTTTTGCATTTTACCTTTAATAACTTCGCCTTTAAGAAAAGTATGAGTCAAAATGTAGGTTGGACAAAAGTGACTTGCAACAATGTGACATAGGGAATTTGGTAATCTATTACATTTTATGAGTTGTAAAGAATAATAAGGTTTTCCTACAAAAAGTGAGGAATTAAAACTGAGGGTAGAAATCAGTTTATGGAAAAGGCTTAAAAAGATATTAGGATCTGGAAATCCTGTCTATGGAAGACACACTACGCATTTAGAATAATAAAGGCCTGTTGTGTATTGGGAAGTGGCAAGAAATTTTGCAGGAGTATTTGTGGAAAGTAGCTATCTTGAAAATTGCAGATTCCAAAAATGTTTGGAGTTCCATTTCCCATAAATTGGCAGACAGGTTAATTTGGAACAACTCTCTGCTGAGAATAACTAGAAAAACTGTAAGATATAAAATTTGTTTAATTGCATCAGAGTCTACCAAAGCGATGAATTATGGGGCTGAGATCTGGAAGCAGACATAAACCCAGAAATGTGATCCTGGATTTTGGGCCACTTTTTCCTAGAGGTGACTGTTCATTCCAGAAGAGGCAGCTGGAAGAAGAGGAGAATGAGAAGAAGAGAAAAGCTTTTAACAGATTCAAAGAACTAAGATGACAAAAATGACTAAAATGGCCAAAAGTGGAAATAGAAAATCTGAATACTTGACTTAAAGAAACTGAATCTGTAATTAAAAACCTTCTCACGAAGAAATTTGTATGCCTTGATGGCTTTACTGGAGAATGTCATATAATGTCATTTGAAGAGGCATGAGGTTATTATTTGTAGATTAAAGAATGTTACAGGCATATAATAATTCAATGTACTATCCTTGATTGAATTCTGAATTGGAAAAAAATAATAAAAATATTGGGGGGACCATTATGGTAGACATTTAAATATATACTCTGGATATCATGAGGTAATATTATATCTCAAGTGAGTCAGTGGTTTAGTGGCCGTTTAAGTATATCCTGAATCTCAGGAGATGCATACTGCAGTGTTTATAGTGAAGTGTCATGGAGACTGCAATATACTGTCAAATGGATCAATAAAAAAATATATATGAAATGTGTGTGTGAGAGGGAACACAAATCCACATGAATGCACAAAATGTTACTGGATTAATAGGGAAAAATAAGGTGATTCATGAAGGTTTGAAATCACATGATTAGTAGATGAAGAAAAAGCATTTTTTTTGAACATCTAAAATCAATTACGATAAAAATTCTCAGCCAACTAGGAAATAGAACTTCCTTAATTTGACAAATAATATATTAAAAAAGCCTGGATCAAATATCATATGTTATGATGCAGTGTTGAAAAAGCTTTTCCCTTGAGGTAGGACATTAGACAATGCCCTTCACCACTTCTTTTTCTCACTGTACTGAAGGTCCTTGCTGAAAAGGCAAGAAAGAGTATAAAGATTCATTGAAACTCCCATTTTTCACATAACTATTTTTAGGATATGAATTTAGCAAGGTCAATATAAAAATCAATTTTATTTCTGCTTACCAGCAGCAAATTTAAAAGGCTATTTACAAAAGCATTAAAAATCATCAAATATCTAGAAGTAAATTTAACAAAAGGTGAGAAAGATTTCCTCATTGAAGACTGAAATATTAGAGAAATTAAAGAAGACCTAAATAAATACAATAATGTACAAAGGATTAGAAGACTCTTTATTATAAGATACCACCTTTACCCATATTGACCAAGAGATTCATGCAATTCCAATCAGACTGTCAGCGGGTTTGTTTTTGAGGATGTGCATTTGTGTGTGGAAATTGACAAGATAATCTGAAAATTATATGGAAATTCAAAGGCAAAGAGCAGCCAAGCCAACCTTGAAAAATTAAGAGGGAACATTGATTGTACTGTATATTAAGACTTGTTATAAAGATAGTAAATTATAAGTGAGATGTTGGACTGAAAAATAGACGAGTGGGGTGGCATAGAGTCTAGAAACTGACCTACGAATATTAGGGCTCTTCCTTTACCACGAAGGTCATCAAGTAGTGAAACATGGCTGTTTTTTCAGTGCATGATGCTGGGTCAGCTGTATATGCATATGAAAAAATTAAATCTGTACAAATAATTCTAAGCAGCCTATTAAACGAAACGTGAAGCTTGATATAATAAATCCTTTAAAAGATAATAAAGAAGAATATCTTCATGATCTCCAATATGGAAAATTATTAAATAGTAAATAACACTCTTAAAGGAAATGACGGTAAATTGGACTACATGAAAACTGATATTTTTTTATTCGTTGAGAGTAAAAAGACAAGTCACAGAATAGGAGAATATAGCTTCATACATAACCCAAAAGAGAGTTTGTATCTATATTAAATATGAACTTCTACAAATTAATAAGAAAAGGTAATCCTATATAAAAAGGAGCAAGAGCCTTAAATAAGCACTTTGCAGAAGACAGTTGAATGTCCAGTAAACATGAAAAGGTGTCCAACCTTATTAGTAATCAAAGAGATGGCACTACATGCACATCAGAATGATTAAAATTTTAAAAAATGATATACCCGGGATGCCTGGGTGGCTCAGTTGGTTGGACGACTGCCTTCGGCTCAGGTCATGATCCTGGAGTCCGGGGATCGAGTCCCGCATTGGACTCCCAGCTCCATGGGGAGTCTGCTTCTCTCTCTGACCTTCTCCTCGTTCATGCTCTCTCTGTCTCTCTCTCCAGTAAATAAATAAAATCTTTAAAAAAAAAAAAATGATATACCGGTTGTTGGTCAGGCTCAAGATTATGAAATAACAATTCTCATCCACTACTCACTGTGTTTTAAATTGGTATGACTGCTTTGAATAACTGTTTGATGGTATCTGCTGTGGTTGTACAATGTTATTTTAAGTCTTGGTATATATTATCCAGTAATGTGTACATAAATTTCCAATAAAAATGACTGTACATGTATGCAAAAGACCAGTGCATGATTTGTAATAGTCTTAATAGTGAATAGTCCAATTCACTATTAAATAATGGCATAGAAAAATATGATACGTAGACTACCTTATAATAATAATGAACTATAACTACATGTGACATTGTAAATGGATCTTATAATGTTGAATGAAAGCAGCCAAACACAAAAGAACAGATAGGATAATGATTCTGTTTTTATGAAATTGAAAACTAGGCATGCTTGATCTCTCACCGAGAAGTCAGGATATTGGCTATTTTTGAGGAAGCAGGTAATGATGGAGTAGATTTTGCAGTTTCTGGGGAGTTGATAATACTTGCTATCTAGAAGTAGCTATCCAGATTAATATTAAATAGGTGCACTCATTTTGTGATAATTCTTTGAGCTGTATGTGTACTGTGTATGTTCTTGTTTTATTCAATAAAAAGTAAAAATTATGGCTTTTCCTATTATTTTTCTTAAAATATTTCAGACTGATAACATAATAAATGCCTGTGTATTCACAGGTCAGCTTAACACTCGGCTAGCTATCTTTCCTTCAGTATTTATTTTTTAAGTAATCAATTTTTTTAAAGATTTTTATTTGAAAGAGAGAACATGGGGGGAGGGCAGGGAGGGACAGAGGGAAAAGAGGAAGGAGACTCCCCACTGAATTAGGGAGCCCAATGTGGGCCTTGATCCCGGTACCCTGGGATCATGACCTAAGCTGAAGGCAGTTGCTTAATCAACTGAGCCACCCAAGTGCCCCTAAGAAATAAAATCTTAATGATATGGTCAGAACTCCTTATAGACCCTGCTCAGCCTCTGGTACTAAATATCATAAGTATAATAAATAAATCTGTGTTATTCTCATGCTTATTTTTATTACATATATTTATACATTCATAAATATGCATTAGGAATGTATTCAGCTCAAATATCAAGCCTGCTATGGTAACAAAGACCAAATGAGTTTATATGTTTCATCTTACAAACTCCCTCTGTAGGATTCAGTAACTTGGTAATGTTAGGAACCAAGGCTGTGATGGCTTGGCTTTTTCTTCTGTTTGTTGCCTTTTGTTCACCACTTGCTCCACTTCTAGCCATCATATCTACGCAAGATGTTTCTTGTTTAATTTTCTGAGAATAGATTATGTCACTAGATTTTCTGATAATCAAACCACCTTTTCATTTCTGAATAAACTCTACTTTCCGATAGTTTACTTTTAGATACATGGATGGATCCATTAAGTTAATACTTTGTTTGGAATATTCACAACTGTATTTTTTATTCCATATATGCTTCTGTTTTGTTTTCATAAAATTATTTTCTTACAGTTTAGGATGATTTAAAGTTATCAGTTAATAGACGTGATGTAAATACAATTCTTTCATTTACTAGTGAGTAGCTAATTAATATCACTAATCCTGTTTCCTCAGTGATGATAATTCTTATTTTGTATAGTTGTGGTGTGAAGTAGTACCAGAAGTCTGTAGAGTAAAACTGAGTAAATGGCTGTCAGTGAATGATTTTATTATAAACTATAAATGATTTTATTATAAACTATTTGTTTATAAATAAATAGTTTTTTATTATTTTATTATAAACAAATAGTTTATAATAAAATCATTTATTGTTTGTTTGTTTGTTTGTTTTACCAATAGCCTTGGTAAACAAATAGTTCTGTGCATAAGGTCAGGAACTGTGCTTGGGTGAGTCTGGAAGGAATTCATCAAGAAGAACACTGGGACAGATTTAGATTTTGTTTTAAATAGTTAGGATCAAAGTTGTTAAATTTATGTCTGTTTCATGGAGGTTTCTGGGAGAAATTACAAAGTAAAAGCTGAATAACTTAATGAAATCATACATGACTGAAGATGTATCAGCTATATAAACAGGCAGTTCAGATTACTTGAGGATATAGCAAAACAGTAAATTGAATGGACAGTATAGCAATGCAAGAGTTGGAAATAGGATCAGATCTTCACAGTTTAGTTTATCATTATATTATTCTTCATTACAAATGATTATAATTTCCTAAGCAATTTGCACTGCATTTCTTAGTAGAGGCATTTGTAAGGTTGCAGTTGATTGTCCTGGCAGTATTAACAAGTATAACATTACTAAACCAAGTATAACATTACTAAACATCTGATAAGTGGGGACAGAACTGAAGTATATACTTTATATCATCCTTTTTTAAAGGTGTTTCTTTGGACATTAATAAATTTAAAATGCTAGGTCAATCTCAGTAAGCTATGTTATTTGTTCAAAGGTACAGTTTCTTTAATGATGCTCAAAATGATGGTTTTATGTAGGAAACTCTTATATAAAATTGACATTTTTATGTTACCTGTTTCATTGCTTGGGAAGTCAAGTTATAATTTGATGAAGGATTTAATAGTACTAGAAATAAAAATATAGGGGCTAGATGCTGACTTGAAGCCTACACTGTAAGATGAGTATTCATATTTTGTAGTGAATATACATAAAATTGAATGGCTGACTAAAAGATGGGGAAGTGCTTTGGACTATTTTTAATCTCTTGTACTGCTCTTTTTCTCTACTAAGTATGTTTCTCTGTTTGTTTTCCTTTAATAATTTGCTCACCCTGAAGGCAATAATTTCTGTGTAAGTGCAGGAATAATTTCAATGTGTAAGCAACTCCTTTAAGATACTATATTGAACATTTCTTGAATACTAAGCCTACTTAATGTGAGGTTTTGCTGAAGGTGCTTTGATGCAGAGTTACACTCTGAAATAAATGCAGGTCATTATACTAAATTGCATAACTAGGCAATTTTAAGTTTAGATGACGTAAATTGTTAAGTTCATCCCCCAACAAAGTCATATGGTAGATGCTGATCTCTGTTACATAAATTTGTTTGACAATTTGGTGATTATTGAAAGATGGTATAATGTAAAAAGAAAATGCCTAATCCTGGCTCTTGTAGTTTTAGTATGTCATTTAATCTCAGTATATCTGAGTTTCTCTGTAACATAAGGAAGATACTTGCACAATTCATTTTAGAAAATTTTAGGTACTATTCTTGTTAAAAAGCACACCAATGACACTGGAGGGAATATGTAAAGGGAAAGAAGTGATTGGGGAACGGAATAGTGTATATTTAAGCAGAATCCTTATTTTTTTTATATATATCTAATGCTGCCTGGAAAGTTTATTGCATAAGTATTTTACATATTTGCAAAAAATTATTGTAATTATCAGTTAAAAATCATTTAGCTAATGTCTGCAAATATAGCATAATAATACTTTTATCTAATGGAGTAAACTTCAGTTGACACTGATGCAGGGTTATAATAGAGTATTTGCAGATACAGATCAAGTGTTTGGTAAAATGAACACTTAAAGTTTTGCAAAACATGAAAAAGTAAACTTGACTGCTTTGAACATTTCAGTATTAAAATATAAAAGATCTTATGGAATATTTTCTACTGAACATTAAAGACATAACTGGACAGGGAACTCATTTGTTGACAATTTGTAAATTGAATATTAACAGTTAAGAATGCAAGCAGTTGATGGATTTTTTAAATTCAATTTTCAATTAAAAAATTTTATTCATTTTTTAGAATCTCCCAACTATAAGGTATAGGTTATTCCTTAAAAGTTAGTTTGCAACCCTTTAATTCTTTAGCATTTTGCTATCAAAGGGAATCTAGAAGTAAATTTTTGTATCAAGAATGATTTAAGATTATATCATTAATGCTCTGATTTTTAAAATATTTTGTTACAGTAAACAGTTACCAATTATATAGATTACCGTACACTTCGCATCTCATTTTTTCTTTCAGTGTAACTGGGAAGTAGGCAGGGCAAGTATTTATTATTAATATAGAATAGTCTAGTGACCTTCTAAGCATATCTCTTTAAATATGTTGCAGTTGAAGTGCCAGGTGGTAAAAGCCAGTTTTCTTACTTACAGTCCACCTTGTTTAGTGTTTTATGGATAGAAAATAGGATATTCAAGTGGTTAGGTATCTAGACTAGTTTTCTTATAGGTTTGGAGATCTTAAGTTTCATTCAAGCTTTGACAATTGATTATTTAGTGTATATCTTATTTTATACGGATTTTTTTTTTTTTTAATCTTAAGGACAAAACTAAGCTTAAAATCCATCCAGAAAGATTAGCACAGGCAGTCTTGGGAAACAGAAAAGGCTTGAAAATTGGGAGCAAATGTTAAGTGGCTGAAGAGCTTTAGCCTACGAAATAATTCGTTTGAAAGTTCATCAGTTTTACATTGTATGTAAAATATAAACCAGTATTACATTGTACATAAAAATGAAGAGGTGATTATTTGTGAATAACATCCTCACAAACTCGCAAATTTAATTTTGGGTACAGTGTAAGAAAGGACTACTTATTACGAATTTCCACTCCAGACACACACCACGCGCGTTTCCTGCGGTCTCCCCCTCCTCTCGCGGTGGCTCATTATGCTCAGGTTCAGCTAGTCCATGGACCAGCGCCTCGGTTCCCTGGAGGTTTCATTTCCGCTGCCATTGCTGTTGAGGGAAGGTGGGGCCTGCCAGACCTTTGACAGGTCAGGTATCTATTACATTCAGTCCCTTCAAATGTTCTCTCCGTGTTTTACAAATCCCTTTAATATGGTTTAGTCACCATAAGATCTGCGTGCTGCCTTCATGGGTGCGCAAGTGTTAGTAAACGGGGTGGCTCCTTTGCTGCCGCCCTGCGTGAGGCCAGGATTCTCTGCTCCAATCCTGAGGTGCATTCTCATCCGGGTGGTCGACTAACAGCCAGTGTCCTGTGCTGACTACGTCATCACGTGCGGACCGCGCACGCTGGAACGCGTGTCTCCCGCGCTCCAAGCGCGGAAGACACGCGTGTGCGGTTGCCGGAAGGCAGCGTGGCAAAAAGCGAACATGGCGTGTTTTAGCGCCCCAGAGAACTTCATCGTTTTCAGAATGATGTAGTCTGTTCGAAAGCCAACAGTGGCCATAAATGGTGTTTGTTAATTTTTCTCAAAAACGAACTTCCAGACACCTGAATAGTGTGGTGCTGGTTCACCTTTAAGAAACCACTCTGTGATGGGAACACGTGTCCTATTCAGAGATCTGTGGAGTAGGTTGAGCAGAGTTAATAATTAGGCGAAGATAGGGTTAATAATTAGGAAGGGGATTAATATTTATGAGCACCATTATCTAACTTAGTTTAAATAATTTTTAAAAGACTTCAGTTTTTGTTTTTTGAGGGTTTTTTGGGGGGGGTTTGCAAATAGATATGTCAATACTCATTTAAAAATTTGAAACACTGAAAAAATGTTTTTGATCTTTGTGTATGTTTCCAAGAGTTTGTAGTTATTTTTCTTCAAAGGTAGACTCATAACTTCTTTTCCACTACTATGGAGATTATTTTCGGGCAAGATGTTTGGTTCCATTCATTGTATTAGTGAATGCAGTGTATGGTTATAACATACTTACCAGTGATGTAATAACGGTACTTAAGTTAATTTCACTTTCAGTAAGAAATTAAGACTGTTCTCACAATTAGTACTTTATTTCCTAAAGTGATTTGTTATTTATTTAGTACATGAGACTTTGAGATAAATCTACTTTCTGGGAATTTATAGGAGATCAGTGTGGTTTAGTAGAAGCACTTTGTTTAGGAGTTAGAAATCTGCTTTGAATCTCATTTGCTAACTAGCTGTTTGATGTCTTCCAAGTTATTCGTCTCTGATTCTCCATTTTAGCATCTGTAAGATAAAAATGATAATTTTGTTAGGAAAAATTGAGATAGTTTGATTGAGAAGTTCTTAGTAAGCTGTTTAAGGAAAATCCGAAGGTATAAAATATGTTTACAAAAGAATATATGTTTACAGTGTTAGATGTGAGTTTGAAAATGTAAGTTCCATTTTTTTAAAGACCTCAGTATCCCAACCTTATTGAATTACTTGTAAAATTATCACAATTCCTAAATTATTGAAAACCAAATTCTCTATCATGTATAAACTAAGTAAAGTGTACATAAATGTTATTCAATTAAAGGGTTACTTAATTTATGTAAGTTTTTTGTCATGTATTTTCCTAAATAATAAAAGAATATATGTCCCATACTGTTTTATAAATTCTTTATAATCATGCAAGTAGACTTCATACTTGAGGATATTAGAAATAATAGTCATTGTAAAATTATTTTCACTCATATAAATTGTTAGTTTCTTACACACATGTGTAAACATCAGATAAAAATTACAGAGGCAGTGTCAGATAGTGTAAAACTGCTAGTCTGGTGTCATTGAGGCCTGGGTTTAGGTTAATTTTACATATTTCTATTGAGGAACCTCTTTTGGGCGAGGAACAGTGAGGGAGTACAACATTGTACACAATATTATACTCTCCTGCAAGAGGCAATTAAGCTAGATTCTGAAACATGGGTAAAATTTGGACAATCAGAGACTTTGGGGAAGGTTGCATAGAAATAGGCATAGCGTGGACAGGACCTAGTTTTTAGATGTTAAGAAATCCTTGTTGGCTAGAGTTAAAAATGGATAATGGGGGACGCCTGGGTGGCTCAGTTGGTTAAGCATCTGCCTTCGGCTCAGGTCATGATCCCAGGGTCCTAGGATCGAGTCCCGCATCGGGCTCCTTGCTCGGCAGGGAGCCTGCTTCTCCCTCTGCCTCTGCTCTCCCTCTGTCTACCTGTGCTCGCTCACTCTCTCTCCCTTTGTCTCTGACAAATAAATTAAAAAAAAAATGGATAATGGTCAGTAAGGCTGGAATAAAAGGATGGGGTAGCTCCAAGGGTGACGTGAAAACAAAGTATAGGAGTTTGGATTGACTATCAGGCTGTACTAAGCCACTCAAGACGTGTGATCAATTCTGTGATTGCAGCCATGGTTTCAGGATGATACTAGCATTAGTTGTCTTACTAACTTTAAAGTTAGTCACATTGTTGGGCGCCTGGGTGGCTCAGTGGGTTGGGCCGCTGCTTTCGGCTCAGGTCATGATCTCAGGGTCCTGGGATCGAGTCCCGCATCGGGCTCTCTGCTCAGCAGGGAGCCTGCTTCCCTCTCTCTCTCTCTCTGCCTACCTCTCCATCTACTTGTGATTTCTCTCTGTCAAATAAATAAATAAAATCTTAAAAAAAAAAGAAAAGTTAGTCACATTGCCTTTGGGACCTTCTGAAGATTAAAATTCTTTTTTTTTTTTTCCCCCTAAGGCCATTCTTTGAGTTCTATGACACAAAGATAGTTCTTTCTTTTATTTGAGAAAATCAGCAATGAGAAATTAATGTTTTAAAGAAATTAGTGGCTGCTCCTTTAGTTCCTCCTCTTACTTCAGTAAGAAATTTACATCTTTTAAACTGCAGATTCTTTTAAATGTTTTATAATATAACTAAGTTTCTTTGACAAGATTCTGTTTATGTCCATCCTTGGTGGTATTAAATGTTTTTGAATAAAAACTATATAAATCTATTTCTTGCCATTTCAGATTCACAGTACAAATTGGAAAGGAAGTTAGACATCTCCTGAGTTTTTCTTCTAGCTCCAAGTCTATAATTCAGATATATTTTTTACACTTTGTTTATTTGATTAGCCTTTTAAATTAGCTTTTAAAAACCACTTTTAAGTAAGTTTTAGCTAACAGCTCAAAATGTTTTTAGAAATAGGTAAAGAGTTGTTACTAGGTAGTTTCTCCTTTCTAGATAGAGAATGATTACTGATAATGATTTATTGACCTAATATGGTTCTATGGGAATTTGGGAATAGACATAAAGGGATTTTTTCTGTTCCTAAATTGGTTGTCTTTATCAGTATATTTTCACTGCTGGAATTACCCAGAAGTATATTTGTAGTAGTTTTTTTTTTTTTGAAGAGGGTAACTTGAACAGTGATTTACTTGGGCTAACACTGTTTTTTTCATTTTCGAATAGTTGGAATAGGTAATGGGAAAGAAGCAATTGAAAGTGCAGCTGCATTTCTCTTCAAGACATTTCACTTGAAGGACTGTGTTGGTCACAAGGAGACAAAGGCTATCAAACAGATGTTTGGTCCCTTTCCTTCGTCATCTGCCACTGCAGCTTGTAATGCTACTAATCGAATTACTTCTCGTTTTCATCAAGACAATCTCACTGCTCTTATCCAGATGACAGAAGAAGAAGATGATAGAGTTTTATTTGGTAAAAATTTAGCATTTTCATTTGACATGCATGATTTGGACCACTTTGATGAACTGCCAATAAATGGTGAACCCCAGAAAACTATAAGCCTTGATTATAAGAAGTTTCTGAATGAACATTTTCAGGAGCATTCCACCCCAGAGCTTAAGCCTGTGGAAAAAACAAACGATTCCTTTTTGTGGTGTGAAGTTGAGAAGTACTTAAATGCAACTCTAAATGAGATGGCTGAAGCAACAAGAATAGAAGATCTTTGCTGTACTTTATATGATATGCTTGCTTCCGTTAAAAGTGGTGATGAACTTCAGAATGAGGTATAGTGGAAATTATTGAAGTTTTATATTAGTATGAATATATGAGTAATGTGAGTTATTTTAATAACCTTTTTAAACATGCATAGTTATCAAAGATAATTTAATATTATGCTGATGTAAAATAAGTAGCCAAATGGTTTATATAGTATGCATGTGTGTCTTTCCAGTAAGTAGTTGTAGGAGGACTGTGAGCACAATGAATAAGCGAAGACTTAGAGAACATCCATATGTCCTGGTTATTGGGAAAGTCCTGGTTAAATCTGTTGTTATTATAATAATTGTAGGGTTTCTTCTTCAAAATGTGTATAGGTTTAAATGAATCATATGATTACTGTGCTAATAATTTTTTTGTATTTCTAAGAGTTATTTGATAAAATGCAATAAATTTCAAAGTATGAGAAATTTTATCCATATATTGAGTGACCCACTGATTTAGAAAAATATTTTTTCACTAGTTTGTATGTTTGAAAGAACAAACTTTGAAAAACAGACTGATCTGGAAGTAACTGGACTAATTTATATTACTTAGTAAAAAACTGTCTTTATAAGTTTTTTATATCACATAAAGGAAAATAAAATTTTAATTCCTTTCTGTGCCACAGTTTACTTAATGTTATTTAAAATGATGAATTACTCTTACAGTTACCTGAAAAGTTTATCTTAAAGTTTTTAGTTTTGCTCTTAGTACTGGCATTGTTTTCCTTTCTTGTTATAAATTTAATGTAATGTCAACCCAATATTAATACTGGATAAATTAGGTGAGTAACGTATTTAATGAAGGATTAACAGAAGTGATATACTGTTGCAGAGTAGGTGTAGGTTTTAAAATCAGACACTCCTTCCTTTCTCTACCAAAGTCTTGGTAGTAAGGCTCTAGGTAATTGAATAGCTCTCACAGGGCTATGAAAACAAAGGTAATAGAATTATTATAAGACTTAAATGATCTGTCAGTAATGTGAAATGATAAGTAGCACTTAGTAAATACTCATTACATGGTAGCTGTATTATTTATTGTTATTATTATTTTAAATCACATCAAGTATCAGGAATACAGGTAATATTAGGGTTTTTTTTCAGAGAAAAATCAATTTAGGAAATTAGCTAAACAGAGGAGGTCTGACCCCATGGTAATGTTAGGTATTAGGCCGATTAGCTTTAGTTTGGAAGTAAGTTACTGTATTTTTAATTCTGTGACCAGTTTCATTTCTCTTGACTTCTTTGCAATTTATATCAAGATATGTTCCACATTTGTAAATGGTTTTGCTCTAATATTCTGTAAATAATAATGTTTTAAAAATTGGGATTTATAAAGAAAATCCTACTGATACTTCTTTATCATAATTGAATACATAGTTTTTTTGTTATGATTTTAGTAGACTGAAACTTATAAACATATAGCTAATGGAAATTTTATTTTCTGAGTTAGCCGTAAAACTATTCCTTCAGTTCTGAATATCAGCAGTTTGTATTTACTTCCTTGCCACAGTTTTTAAGTAGTAACTGAATCTGATTGTTGGACAGAGACTGTTTTTTAGTTCTTAAACTGAAGTTCTCATGTTTTTCGTAATCTAGCTCAGTAATCATAATCTAGCTTAGTACAAGGTCAGACTTAATTCATGCATCCATCCATTCATTCTATATTTATTGTATGGTTATTATGTGTGACGGACTAGTTACTGGACATAGAAGGATGAATAAGGTAGCAGCCTTACTCTGAGGGAATTCATTGTACATTAGGAGGAAGCATAGCATTAAATAATTGTACTCAAATACCATAGGCATTATGATACTACAGTTGACCCTTAACACAGGTATTAGACGCATTGGGGCCAGTGCACTTCTGCCGCTTGCACAGGCAGAAGTCCATCTATAGCTTTAGACTCACCCCCCAGAACTTAACTACTAATAGCCTACTGTTGATTGGAAGACTTATTGATAATGTAGTTGATTAGCAGATATTTTGTGTATGTATTGTATACTATCTTCTTACAATAAAGTAAGCTAGAGAAAAGAAAATGTTAAGAAAATCATAAGTAAGAGAAAATAAATTTATAGTCATGTACTGTGTTTTAAATATTTTTTTTTTAAAGATTTTATTTATTTACTTGACAGACAGAGAGGCAGGCAGAGAGAGAGAGGAGGAAGCAGGCTCCCTGCGGAGCAGAGAGCCCGATGTGGGGCTCGATCCCAGGACCCTGGGATCACGACCTGAGCCGAAGGCAGAGGCTTTAACCCACTGAGCCACCTAGGTGCCCCAGTCATGTACTGTGTTTATTGAGAAAAAACCCATATAGAAGTGGATCCACACAGTTCAAACCTGTGTTGTTCCCAGGTTAACTGTATATAGAAACAAAACGGGGCGTAAAAGAACTAATAGATGTGTTGGGGGTTACTGTGGTAGGAAAAGTATTCATAGAGGAGGTTAATCTTGAGCCACGTCTTAAAATATGACAAGATTTAACGTCTTCAAGTGGACCAGAAAGGTAGGGAACCTATTTTAAATGTGAGCAAGAATGCGGTGTTTTTAAAGAGCTGTAGTCTGTACAGTGAGGGTGCCAGGTGTAAAAGGCATGTGGCTGAGAGACAGGGATGGGCAGACAGAAGGGTCAGAGGAAGTAAGGCTTTGTATACCTTGTTAAGTTGTACTGTGAGCCACTCTAAAACCTATCCATACACCCTGTATGGTCTGGTTCAGTCATTTTTCAACCGGTGTTTAATGGACAGTTTAACATGTAAGTGAATATTTCACAATCTACCAGTGGCTTGAGTAATGGAGTTTTAAATGATTCATCTAGTGTTTTGGTTTTTCTAACTGTGAATAAATTAAATAATTATTAAGATAGTTCTTAAAAATTTTACAGTATATGTATCATACTTTATATATTTGACTCCTTTCTGAGCAATTATAGTTTTACAGTAAATTTTCCTTATAATTTTGAAGTAATTCTTGAATAGAAAATGTTTCATTACAGTTACTCTTCACCATGTTATTTTCACTTTAAGGTGTGCTATACCTTATGTGTTATTTTTTGACTCTGACATTCTTCACTTTTAAGTCTGGAAAGGGTGTAATTAAAAGAGTTATCAGTATATGTGATAGCATGATTAATTTCCATTTCTTTTTGAGGTTTTAATTGACTCTGGAGTAGTAATATTTAAATAAACACACTATGTGCTGTTGCTCCAGAAATTTAGCAGAACCATAGAAATAGATTTTTACATATAATGTAAGAGGAGTATGTCAAAAGCTATGTCTATGATGAAGGCATTTTTTTTTCCTCAACACAGGATTTCCCAATTCTGCATTTAGTTTCTTGACCTAATGACTGATGATAAAGCTAAGGACTGGCTATTTAAAGGGCTTTTTCCCCCCCAAAGACCTTTGTATTATTGTTGAAGTAGTATTGGAAGCATGAGAATAAAAAGTGTGTGCATATGATGACATTTACCACAAAGGTGGTGCAAGAGAGAGTTTCTAGTCTGAAATGTGTGGAGAGAAGTAGTCCTAATCACAGTAGTCATAACAGTAAGGCAGCTTTTGCTTGTCTGCTGTTTGACTTAAGCATTATGTTAAGTGGTATGCGTACGTTGTTACCTCCTTTAATCTTTAAAAGCAATACTTTGAGGTAAGCAGTGTTGGATTAAAAGCTGTTAGAAACTTCTAAGCACTGAAAAGGTTACAGTCTGAGGCACTTCACCTCCCCTCCCATAAGTTATTAAAAAAAAATCATAATAAAGCAAATATAAGAAATTCTAATAAACTTTCATTTGTACCATTGTAGTTAAGTTGAAGTCTTTTTCAAATATCAGATTCTTTAAAAGTGTTTTTCTTATTTTTTGGTACCTCTGCCTTGCTGGTACTTATTTAAGGAACTACTCTGGTGGCTTTATGTATTATTGCTTACTAGAAGGTAAAGCTATTTTATAGAAATGTTGGGAAATTTCCCGAAGGTTACAGAATAAGTAGTGAATCCCGGATTTAAATTCAGATATTCTGACTCCACTGTGGTGTACTTTCTTTGCCAAAAGAGTAAATCTGTACATCATGCTGTATTTGGTGCTTTGAAACATAAAGCATTTTAAATATATTGAGGAATCTTTGGTGTTTACTCTAATTCACAATTGTATTAGAAACCATGTTTTGCCCTTTTAGAGAGTTCCAAATACTGAAATTGAAATACTGAGTTGGCTGAAATAAGAGAAAGGATGAAAACTTATTAAGGATGAGTTTCAGTATTTCTGCAGAGAATTAGTTATACTTGAAGTACTTTTATGTTTTAGTGGCTATTTAACTAATACAACAGCCCACTTCTTAGGTTTCCCAATACCCTCATCTTTACCTGCCCTACCTAACAACTCTAAGGGCTTCTTTTCACCTCTCATTTCTAGTCCTCTTTCTGTTAAGGCTACACGCATTATGATTAATCCTTAGAATTTGATTGGAGTAGAGATTCTTTAAGGTTCTTTATGCTCTTGAGGTATATTTACTTTAAAAAATATTTCTTAGCATTAGAGCATTTTAGCCATCAGAAGCAAGTAAGATTTGAACATTCCATATTATTTTCTTAATCAAGACCTGTCATGATTAGTACAGACATCTTCCTGTTGCTGGTGTTCCATAACCAGAATTGTAGCAGTCAGTTTAGTCCTACTGGGATCATGTAATGAACTTTGAAAATTGACTTAGATTAGTAACAGGAAGTATATACTGTGTTTTCAGTGCCCGTTATGTGTGGACCTGGACCAGGCTGTCTTCCTCAACATAACCAGTTTCTTTATAGTCCTGCATGGTACAGATAGAATCTTCTGTATAAAGATAGAAACAAAACAAAACTGAGACACATGGGTTTCCTAAAGTGATATAAGCGAGACTGGTTGAAATTCTGGGACTTTCTTCTGAACTTAGGCCTATCGTTCTATCCAGTATACCATTAGATTCTTTTTGAAGAGAAGAGCACTGACTAGCAAGGTGGTTGGAAGGAAATTCTTTTCTTACAAAGCCAGGCCAAATTCTGTTTGCTTACCTATGATTGACCACGGGCAAACTACTGAGCCTTTATAAACATCAGCTCCATATTTGTAAAATATCTGCGTAGGAATTTTGCTGTTGGGATTTGTGAGATAATATATATGAAGTATTTAGCATAATGTTTCACAGACGGTAGGCTTTCAAATGTTCCTTTCTTGCCTTCCATGCTAATGAGCATCATATATTTATACATATCAAAGTTTTATTAGAGTATATACTCTATTATAGATCAGTATATAAAATTTTATCTATGCCTTATATATGTATGTTTCAAGTAATAAAATGATGTTAAAGGCTAAGTCTTAATTCAGAGAATTGTTATTTTTCACCACTTTTTCTGTTTGCTTTTTAAGTCTCACTAATCCTAAAGAAAATCTTTTGAATTTAATTTTTGAAGTGGGTTCTGATTTTAACAGTCTTTGTTAAAATAGAAAAGCTGTTAATAGAAAGACACTTGAGAATATTGGAGATCTATTGAAGATGTATTGGAGTCTACGTTATCTCTTGGTATTCTTTCAATATTAAATGCTATTTGCAGAGTTTTTAATACTGATACAAATATTGATAGAGTTATTGTATAATCAGTTCTTAGGAAAAGTGAATTTTGAGTTGTATTGATATGATCATAGTTTGCTTTTGTGTATATGGGGCTTATTCTTTATAGCATTTGTGATTTGACATTTGCTATTAGCATTATCTCTTGACGCTTTGCAGATGGTGTTACTTGACTTATTCAAGTTCACTTCTGAATTTAACCCTGTTCCAGACATGTGTCTGATCCTAAGAAGTACGAATTATTTGGTTAGATTGTCTTCTGAGGGAAGACTGTATTTTTTTTTAGTACTTATTTGCATTATAAAGGATTCCAACATTCTTGTGAAATTTTGATATAGAATAATTAGCATGGTTTAATTTGGTGGTTCTTGAACATTTTGTTCTCAAAACTCATTTACACTCTTAAGAATTACTGAGGACCTCCCAGAACTTTTCTTTATGTTGTTTATCAGTATGTTCTATTGATATTGTATTAGAAATTAAAACAAAGAAATTTAATACATTAAATGATTTAGTATTTTAGGATAATTCTAAACTATTGATAATAATATACTTCATTTGTTATATTAATATAAGGAATATTTTTATTAAAAATAACTTTCCTAAAATAAAAAAATACAGTTGGAAGAATGGCATTGTATATCTTTTTTCAAATTATTTAAACATCTAGCTTAATAGAAGACAACTAGGTTCCCATATGTGCTTCTGCATTTAGTCAATTCTGATATCTTGCATTATACCTCTGCAAAACTCAACTGACTTTACACTCATGGGAGGATGTGAGTGAATGAGGCAAATAATATTTTAATTAAATAAAATATACTAATATTAAATTTATTATATTAAATAATAATGTTATTTATTTTTAATAATAATTTTGACCTCACAGACCTCTTAAAGGGATCTTAGAGATTCCAGACCACACTTTGAAAACCACTGATTTAATGTATATAATGCAGTCTGACAAGGAGGATATAATGATGATTTTGGTATCTAGAATAGGGTATTTAAAATATTATTATGCTGAATGATACCATTAATGTTTTATGAAAAGATTTTTCATCTATTTGATGTTGTATATTCTTTTTGGTAGATTTAGCACTGTTGAATAATACAAAGACACTGACATCAGCCAGGTTAGAATTAAAATAGTGTCCCTTCAGCTGTGAGGACCAAATGTGTGTTGCCTTTTCTATAGTCTTTCCATCAATGATCAGAAGAGACTTTTTTCCAACCAAATCTGAATGGAGAGCTGCCACTGGGTAAAATTACACTTTTAAGATGTAGAGAATCTTTGCAGTCATAGAATTTCTCCACCCAATCTAGTATTTGTGGGTCTAGCATTCTGTCAAAATGGTGGTGCCCCTATAATGAGGTCTACTTATTGTAATGAAGAGAGTTTTTTTGTTTGTTTGTTTGTTTTTTAGAAGATATCCCATTCCTGGGATGTAGGTGGCTCAGTGGGTTAAAGCCTCGGCCTTCGGCTCAGGTTATAGTCTTAGGGTCCTGGGATCGAGCCCCGCATTGGGCTCTACACTAGGCAGGGAGCCTGCTTCCTCCTCTCTCTTTCTGCCTACCTCTCTGACTACTTGAGATCTGTCTGTCAAATAAATAAATAAAAATAAAAATCTTAAAAAATAAATAGAAGATTTCCCATTCCTTTCTTGAATAGTTCTCTTAAAACTTGTTTGTTGAGGGGCGCCTGGGTGGCTCAGTGGTTAAAGCCTCTGCCTTCGGCTGAGGTCATGATCCCAGGGTCCTGAGATGGAGCCCCACATCGGGCTCTTTGTTCTGCGGGGAGCCTGCTTCCTCCTCTCTCTCTCTCTGCCTGCTTCTCTGCCTACTTGTGATCTCTGTCTGTCAAATAAATAAATAAAATCTTAAAAAAAAAAAAAAACTTGTTTGTTGAACTGATACTATTTCTGTTAAGTCTGCTATTTAGTCCTGTATTTCTACAGTGAGGCAACAAAGTTGTAAGCATCTGCTCTTTTACATGAGGATATTTTATGCATATGGTGGTAGTTACGTTTTCGCTCCCTTACCATTTTATTTAAGTGTAAAACTCAGTTTTCTTCTGTGTTGCCTTTTAATCCATTATCAAAACAATTTTGATACAGTTATTCAGTGGTCTGTAGATCTACCAATATGGACATATACAATGCTTTTCATCATCTTGTCTTTAAGGATATTAAACTGTGAGTTACCTTGCCAGTTTAAGAACAATTAACCTAATAATCTCATAGGAAAATTAACTAAGACTATTTTTTCATGACTTTGTTTAGCAAATCCTGTTCTTTTTGTTGTTGTTAATTGCTATGTATTAATTCTAAGCTTATAGTTAAGTAGTTTTCACAATCTATCATTGTATCTCTTCTGTTTTCTTTTTCAAAATTGGGGAATTTTGCCTTTCTCTGGCACTTGTGATTTTCTTCATTATTTCTCAGAGATAGCAGTGATTATGCTTGAAATCCTTGCCTGTTTAAAAGAGAGGAAATGGTATCTCATTGTTTAATTACATTTTTTTTAAACAACTGAGGCTAACTTTTTTTTTTCATTTATTTGTAGGCCATTTACTGTTTGCTTGTGAGAATTACCAGTTTTTCATTTGATGAATTTGTTTTTTATTTATATGATTTATAATGAGATTAAAAAATTTTTGCACATGTTTTTAAGTATTTCAAGTTGGCAAATCTTTCATCTTTTTACATAGGAATCTTTTGGCGTTAGATTGCTTAGAAAGGCAATCCTCAAGACATGATTGAATCTACCATGTTTTTTGAACTTTCTTCCCTTTTAGTCTCACAGGTTTTAAATAGAATGTTATTAGGATCAGATGTCTCTTTTCTCTGTATTTGATTAATGGATACATAATTGAATATGTCCATATGGCATACTCTAAAGTGGTAGAGCCATTTTTTCCCAAGACTCTTGTCACTTCCACATTGCTTACCATTCTAGGTTGTTCATTTCTACATTTACTTGATAAGCAATGAAGTTTTCATGAGGAAAATGAAGAATCATTTGTTCTACTTATAGCTAAATGTGAAATTTAAGAAAGGTCAAAATAGGTGAAATATTTCACCTGTTATAATTGGTCTCAAGTTTTATAACCTGTAATAGAAAGCTTTAGCTATATTTTGTATTTACCTTGATTGTGTGTTGCCTTTGTTCCTCTTTTTATGGCTCCAGTTATTAAAATGATAGGTTGAAAGGACGTGATAAAATAAATATAAATTTATGTACTTGTAATCAGGAGTACTGTTAATTCTGGATAGGAAAATCTGGTTTAGTAGCTACATTTGTTTAACAAAAATATATTTTAACCAGTCACTATTTCCTGCTTTATTTTTTGGTCACATTTAGGTTTTAAGCATATTTTACTCGTATAAGAAAACAGAGATGTCATACATGATGATAAAATCCATTTTTTAAAAAGATTATTTATTTGAGAGAGCGAGTTTACAACTGTGGGAGAAGAGGCAGAGAAGCAGACTCTCCATTGAGCACAGGGCCTGAGAGCAAGGGTGGGGATATGGGGCTTGTTCTCATGATCCTGAGATCATGACCTGAGCCGAAATCAAGAATAGGATGCTCACCTGATTGATTCATCCAGGTTTCCCAGAACCATTTGTTGTAGGTAAATGAGTGTCCATCTGTTGGACAAAACTCCATCTCCACCTCTTAATAAAACTATAGCTTAAACTCACAATGAAGACTTAAACACTTGCTGTTATTAATCTGTTACTAGTCTGTGGCAGTAATGGATTTCAAACCATTTTGCTCTTCATTGGAATGGTTATTCAAAGAGTAAGGCATTTTGCCAAATTTCATACTTTTTTTCTCTTATTTTTCTGTTTGGCTGTTTACTCATTCATTCATTCATTCATTCATTTTCTACTGTTTATCAAATACTCTTAGATTTTTGGGAACAAAAAGGAAATCCAACAATGTTTAACTAACCGACTCTCATTACCTTGTTTCTTTGGTTTCTCTTAGAATGTCCATACATGTATGTATGTGTACCTATGTGTATACACACACACACACACACACACACACACATATATGTTTATAAGGAGAATGGGAAAGAAAATTGTGTTTGACATAATGAATAATAATATGACTAATTTGGGAGAGCACATGCATTTATATGCTGAGAGATATCTGTAATATATTGATATGTTAAAGAATTAAGATAAACGCATTTTATTAGTAAAATAAAGGATAAATTTCTTGTTTTGATATGTGAAATTACTAAAAACATTTTAGGTGTTTCAATTGTCAATTTGTAAACAAATGATTATTAGATTTAGAAATTGCTCTGAGCATTCATTTAGATCTTTAATACATTAATTGTGTTCAGCTTTACACATACATGCACACATATTTATACACATACATGTAAGGACTAAATTTATTTACTCCAAGGCAGTTAAAATCAACGTATTTTCTAAGAATCAAGGAAACTATCAATTTGCCATGAAAATATAAAGCAAGCTTTTAATTATACAGTGGTATCTAGCTGTAACCTTACTTAAATACATCTAATTAATTATAGCATGTGAAGAATGAATAGGTTCACATTCCAAGTAGTTTTAATTAAGTTGTAAGTGACCTTGGTTTTAGCTTTGTGTTAGATTAAGTACCTGTAAATAATGAACATTAGTTATTCTGAAAATATAATTTATCTAATTTTCTGTAGTACAGCAACAATTTGCATAACACATTTTTCTTGAGAGAAAAATAATTCTGAATAAATGGTGTCCTAATTTTCATGGTCATTTTCTTATGTATTTAAGACTTTATTTTGGGGGGTATGAATATTTAATAATCTTTTATGCCACAAACCAAATAAGAATAATTTACAATGTTATTAATATACTGTGCTTTATGTAATTATTCTTATACTCAGTTCCACATGGACTGTTAATTCAAAGCTATTTTCATTTACTTAGCTTTTAACATTTTCTTTTATTACACTTCATTATTCTTAGTTTTCAATATGCATATCTTTTTCATTTGACATGTAAATCTAAAATAGCTTGTTATCTCAAAAGAATACGTTCTCTAAATTGAACATTGTTTTTCTTTAGATACAGTGTTTACTATAATGTATGACATATGCTGTTTAGTACACACAGTGGAGGTGTAGATACAGCTTTAATTTTTACAATGTATATCTCTATATAATTAAAAAAGAAAATACATGTATTTGCTTTAATTCACGGGAACTGAATGCCTCCTTTTTTTCTTGAAGCTTTATTCATTGGGTACTGGTGCGTTATATGGTTTTTTGATCCTCCTTGTATGCTTAGAATCCCAGCCCAAGTAGAGTATTTGAAATTATCCTGTTTTAATGGCTAAGGTTATTACACCTTCATAAAATAAACTTCAGAAGCTTTCTTTCTTTCTCCTTTTTCAAAAATGTTTCTATAAGAAAATGATTATGTCTTTCATGAAAGTTTGATACAACGTCTGGTCTGGTGTCTTTTTGGAAGGTAGACTTTAATTACCAATTCAGATTTTACAACAGTTGTTGGCTTATTCAGATTTTTTATTAGTTAAGTCAAGTTTGAAAATTATACTTTTAATGAGATTAGCCATTTAATCTGAGTACTCAAGCTTTTTGCTCTAGAAGTATTTATAATGTTCTCTTATTTAAAAAAAAGATGTTAACAGTTTTTAGTTGGATTGCTCCTTTCTTCCTTTTCTCTATTTTCTCTTTAGTGATAGAGGAATGTTTGTTTTATTTTCAGAGAACTACTTTTGGTTTTGTTGCTCTTCTGTTTATCTGCCCCCCCACACATATGCTTTGGCTCATATTAATATAGCATGTATTAGTTTAAATAATAAGGCTTGTGGCAGTTTTCCAACCTTTAGATACATAAGGATTGGGATAAAGCCCAATGGCCTTCTAGTTACACCCAGGCATAACAGATCTATTTGTATCACAGTGGAGATGGGTTTCTTTACTTGTTTTCTTATGCTATCAACAATAATCATGGTAACATTTGGAATACTCTAAAAATATAAGGTGACCTTAAGGACATTTTATTGTATTTGAAAAATAAGAGATCCCAATGAATATCCAAGAGATGTATATTTCATAACCTGATGACTTGTGCTGATAGAAAATGACTTCATATTGATCTTTTTATTACTTACTCATTTTCTTCACAAGGATTTATGAAGCATCTTTTTATATATAAGGCATTTTATAAGGTAGTTTTTGTTTAAACTACAAGTAGGATAATTCAGCTTTGCAAATATTAAAAATAGGGTTATAATTCTTTTTTTTCTTGAATCATATATCATCTTTTAAAAAAAATTAATGGACTTTTTAGAGACGAGTTTTAAGTTTACAGAAAAATTGAGCAAAAAGAATAGAACATCTCAGTATATACCTCTTTTGTTTCATAAATTATCTTAAGTTAAGCAGCTGCTCTGTTGATCTCTTTGATAGTATTATTTTAAGTCTTTGTGTCCTTGTTCCATATTACCTTCTTCTGGAGTGACCTCAGGTTCCACTGTTGATTTTGTTAATTATCATTTTTTAGGATAAGATTTCTTCACATGTGGGGCTTCTGGGTGGTTCAGTGGATTAAGCATCTGCTTTGAGCTCAGGTCACGATCTCCAGATCCTGGGATGGAACCATGCATTGGGCTTCCTGCTCAGTGGGGAGACTGCTTCCCCTTCTCTCTTTGTTTCTCCCTCTGTCCCTCTCCACTGCTCATTTTCTCTGTCTCCAATAAAATCTTAAAACAAAAAAATGATTTGTTCATATGTTTTGGAATTTTAATTCTTATGCAGAATTTGTAACTTCTCCCCGCTGCATCTCCCCTATGCGCTGTATTAGATTCTTGTAGTAGTTGTGGCCCCAAGTGTCATTTTTATAGTAGTTCTTCCATCACTTTTCATGAACAGCACAGCCCAATTCCCTTGACCTAGCTTCAGCTAAGCCTTGTTTCCATGTGGCATGGGACATTTCTCATCTAGGCGAGAGGCTCCCCGGGAGCCAGACCTTCAGACCATGCTGTCCAGAACTGGAGCCCAGCTTGTCTCTTCATGTCTACACAGTGCTTTGCCTTTTTTGCTCAATGTTTGGTCCAGGGAGATATTTTTGTTGTTTTTAAGTTTGAAATGTGTCTTTTAGGTTCTCTCTTTCTATTCAACCAGAAGAGATACTTTAAAGCATGAATTTTGTGTCACCGTTTCTTTTTCATCTTAATTGCTAATAGTTGTCTTTTTTCAGAAGGCAGTCTTCTTCCTATCTTAAGCATAAAGGGGAAGGGATTATTTTCAAAATAATTTTAAGAAGTTTAATAGTAAAATCTCTTTTAGTGTTTGTATTTTTTTAAAAGAAGAAATGACTTGTTATTCTTACAGGATCATCATTTTTTTAATTGTGGCAAACTAAGGGTTTAGCTATTTGTGAATATCGTAAAAACTGAAAATAGTAGAGTAGGGACGCCTGGGTGGCTCAGTGGGTTAAAGCCTCTGCCTTCGGCTCAGGTCATGATCTCAGGGTCCTGGGATCAAGCCCCGCATCAGACTCTTTGCTCAGCAGGAGCCTGCTTCCTCCTCTCTCTCTCTGCCTGCTTCTCTGCCTACTTGTGATCTCTGTCAAATAAATAAACAAAATCTTAAAAAAAAAAAAAAGAAAATAGTAACTAAATTCAGCATATAGAAGGTACATACCAATTGTATTGTCTTAATCAGTGATATAAACACCTATTCAACTGTTATTTCTATTTAGAGTTAACATTTAAATCTCAAATTTGCTCAAGGTAATAGAAAATTAATCATGATAGTTATGTTGATTTAATAAGAATAACAACTATATATAAATATTTTGATGATTCTGGAAAAAAAAAAAGCCAAAACCAGGAACTTGTTGCTTATAATATTATCAAGCCTTATTTATATTTGCTTTATTTTGGTATTTTTTAGCTGTCTCCAGTTTTATATGAGTACTTTGTTGTACTCATATAACAGGTCAATAGCTTTGTTGTTTATGCATTTTATATATCAGTTGTTAACTAGGAAAATGTGATGTGTGATATGCTGTCCTTAGGGATTGAACTTCTGTGAAGAGAATTTAGTGCCTTGCAAATCCCCCAAATAGAAAAGACCCCTAATAAATGCTATGATTTTTATTGTCTGTACCAATAAGGAAAGAGGTTAAACATTGCTTGCATATTACGAGTCTGTATGAAATATAATAAATAACTCTCATGCAAATATTAAGTGTGTATATGAGCAATCACATGTATTGCTTTCTACAAAAAAAATGTTCTTTTTTTTGATACACAAAGAAATAAACTTACTTGAAGAGTAATATCTTACCCGCTTGCTCCATTTTATAAATCTGGCTATTTAGATGCTCAAACACATTTTTAATTTCTGTGTATAAGCTGCTATTCTTTTTATTAACTAGTTAAGAGTACTATGTCTCTTCTGCTTAGGAAGACTATAATGGACACCCTGTACTTATTGCCTTTCCTTCCTTCTTAGCTAGTTGTAGTTATATGTTAGAGTAAGGAGTTTGCTTATGAATCTATATGAGTAAGTTGTGAAAACATTTATTGCTGCCATGAAATAGTAATAATTAAAACATACTATAATAATTTTTCAGTGGTAAGATTTTTTAGAAAATAGTGTATGTCATCATGATTCCCATGTGGTCAAATTGTGTTTGATTTTTAAAATATTTTTATCTGAAAAATACAATTTAGTAGAAGAAATAATTTGATTTATCACTGGTTGTCATATTCTTAGTTATCAGCTAATTTGACACTTGATAAGAGATTTTATTTATATATTTTCTGGTGTTCATTCCAAATATGGTAAATAAACCTATTTTATTTAATAGTTAAGTGAGTGATGCTTTGTGTCTTTGGCAGACAAAAAGTGAAAAAAATTGATAAATCAGAATCTGGTTTTTGTTATTTAAAAATAAGATAAAGATAAAAATAAGATATTTGTAATATTTAAAAATCACTTCTTTGATTAAGTATTATATGTTTGTTATGAAAAATTTGAAAAGATAAAAATAATGAAAAATGAAAAGGGTACAAATTAATGAATTAAAAAAATGAAGACATAATTACCAAAATGTGGAAAGGAATGGATGAATAAACTGGGTTATAACCATGTAATGGGATATTATTTAGTGATAAAAGGAAATGAGCCATCAAGCTGTGAAAAAAATGTGGAAGAAAATGAATAATGCCAAGTGAAAGATGTCATTCTGAAAAGGCTACATATTATATGATTGTAACTGTGTGACATGCTGGAAAAAGTGAAACTCTGAATATAGTCCGAAGATCAGTAGTTGCCAGGGGTTGGGAAGAGGGGAAGGGATGAAGTGAGGAAGCCCTGGGCAGTGAATTTATCCTGTATAATACTATTAATGGTAAAATCATTCATCATAGTCATTATGCATTTGTCAAAACCTGTAGAATATGCAACACACAAAAAATAAACTAATGTAAAACTGTGCACTTAAATAAAATCTAATTTGGTAGTCATTATGATACAACTAGACAGATAAATTATGCTATGCAAATATATGCTATCTAGCTCTCAGCAGACCATTTTACAGTAGAATCAAAATATCTTCCAGGCCACTGATTGCATATTCTGTTTTGAAATGAAATATTCTGTTTGTTCTCCAACATAATACCCACTAGCCACTTGTGTTTGTTGATCTCTTGTAGTGTGGCTAGTATGACAGAAAAATTATATTTTAAATTTATAATTATTTAGAGTATAAATAGGTCATGTGCCTAGTGGCTACAATATTAGGGAAGTATTGAAATTAAGTAAGATGGAAAAATGTCAGTAGTTAATATAGTTCGGTGGAATTAATAGGTTGTTGAAAAACTTTACCCTAAATATTGGTTCAGTGACAATTTGGGGTCAGTTCTTTCTTTTTTTTAAATTCTTTTCTTATTCTCTATTATTTTTATTTTTTGCCCTGTCCTCATTATTTTATTTTTTTAAAGATTTTATTTATTTACTTGTCAGAGAGACAGAGCACAAACAAGGGGAGTGGCAGGCAGAGGGAGAAGCAGACTCCCCGCTGAGCAAGGAGCCCCACTGGAGATTCAATCCCAGGACTCTGGGATCATGACCTGAGCCTAAGGCAGACACCTAACTGACAGAGCCACCCAGCTGTCCCGGTCCTTAGTATTTTTAATCAATCATTTGCATACAGGTACAGTTATTGAACTTGGATTCAGGACAGATTCAACATTGATAGTGTTTACTGATAAAACAGATACCTAACTCTGGATTTAGAAAGCTCTCAAAAGACTAAAAAGAAGAAACAGGAAGAATTTGAACCTTATAAGCAATCTATTTGAATTCTGGGCTTACGAACTGTAAAAAATACAGGATATAGGAATCTTGGACTATTAGGAATTCATGTGGAAAAAACCTAAAACTAAATGTTTTTACTTGGCTGCACATTCAGTTTGAACCAACAGTGTGATGTTGTTATCGACTTAGGCTATGCTCAGAAAAGTTTAACATCTAATTCAAGATACTGGTGTACTCTCTTGTGATCTGCCCTGATCAAATTATATTTGAAATATATGATCAGTTTTGGTTTATGATGTCTTTTTTAAAAACGGCTCAGGAAAAGGTGTATTTGTAAAGTACCTTGGGTGAAGAATGATCTAGAAATCAAGTTATATGACTAATAGTAAGGAAATGATTAATGTTTACCTGGGAGGGAAAGTGATTTGTGTGAAATGTGACTAATACTTTACTTGACTTTATCTTCAGGTATTTGAAGGGCTGTCTAGTAGAAGTGTTACTAAGATCACTCTCTGTAACCTAGAGAGCAGAGATGAAAGTTGTAGTGAGGGTGACGGGGCTCAATATAAAGAAAGATTTATTTATTTATTTGGATTTTTTTTTGGCAATTAGTGGCATGAATTACCTTAGCTAGCAGAGGCCTGAATTACCATATAAAATAGTTTGCTGCTGGCAGATCTGTGCTAGATGTTCATCAGCCAGGAAAAAAAATTATCAATAGCAGCAGTATTTATTGAGCATTTAGTGCCAGACACTGTGCTAGTTTCTTTTAACAAATAAGAAAGCTGAGGCTAAGGGAGTTTATGAAAGTTGCCCATTGTCCTATAGCTACAAATTGGCAGACTGATAATTAAAGTTAGTTCTTTCTGACTCTAAGCCCATGCTCTCAACCGTCCTCTTATTCTGTCTTCCCATGGCAGTAATTATTGCTTTTATGAGAGCTTTGTTTTAGCTGTCCTCTAAGGTACCTTCCAAATTGAGGGTAGATGACTACATTGTAGTTTTTTGAAAAAGTTTATGTGAAAGGTGACAATGAGGAAGAGTTATCTAATTCGAGAATATAGCTGCTTGAAATGCAGACATACTGGTGGATGACAGGAAGACTAAGGAAACTATGATCTAACCAATGATTAGTTGAAACATTGTTTCAAACTTAGAGTTGCTACTTACAGAGCACCAGGTTATGTTGTATTTAATTTCACCATTGAACAGAGAATAATTTAACAGCAGAAATTAGAATATGTGTATGGCGCCTGGGTGGCTCAGTTGGTTAAGCATCTGCCTTCAGCTCAGGTCATGATCTCCAGGTCCTGGGATGGAGCCCCATGTTGGGCTCCCAGCTCAACAGGGAGTCTGCTTCTGCTTCTCTCTCTGCCTCTCCCCCTGCTTGTGCTCTGTCTTCCCCTCTCTCAAATGAATAAATAAAATCTTTAAAAAAAATAATTTATGTAAGCACATATTACTATCATAAGCGTACTTTGCTGAAAAAAATGCTAGAAGTAAACACGTACTTTTGTTACTATTTTTTGTGCTCATTTTATTTCCTAATGGTAGTGGATTATTAGATACTTTTGTAGTGTTTTCTTTTAATTTCTGTTGTGATTGTTTTTAAGTGATAAATGCATGAGTGTTGTATATAATTAGCAAAGATTCACTAAATATTTCTTCTGATAGAAGACATTTGAATATATGCTTTATATGTAAAGTACTTAATACCTTACCTGGGATATGAGTAGTATACAGGTGTTAGGTATTGTTATCATTATTATTGTATTACAAATTATTTTGTGTACTTTACTCCCTTGTTTGATTATGATTTGTCTATTTTAATACTAAACACCTAAAGTTAATTGCTTATTATGTGCAAGGCCTTGTGTCAAATACATTTACATATATTATTTTGTTCCCATCACAGCCCTTTGAATCCTTGCACTATTATTCCTGCTATACTAATGAGAAAATGGGAGGCTTGGAAGGATGTCAAAGGCCCTCAAGCTCCTAAGCATTTGGCTTTTAAAGATTTGAGCCCTGGCTAACTTTCTCCTCTGCTAAACTGCTATGTTATACTAGCATTCATAAATTTGGTAAACTCTCGAATTAAGTTGACTGAAAAGGGATAATATGAAGAAATGATAGGTTTGCTGACTTACAATGAACTTAGACAAAAAAATTTTTTGAAAATATGAGTGGCGATGGTATCCGTGGATTGTATATATTTTGTATTTTTTAAATTCTATAAAACACCTGCAATTTTCAGAAACACCATTCATTTAATAACATTTTCAGAAAAAGTATCATATTAAATATAGATAGTAGTTATAAGCATAGCTAGAATAGAAAACTGTTGCATTGAGATAAACTTCGTAACAGAACATTTGAAAAAATTGGTCTCCCAAACTTTTTTGATCATACTTTCTAATAACCACTTCAATAATGCATTGCTGATGGAAATGTAGTTATTTAATTTTAAATTATAAACATATACTGTTAATGCCTTATATTCATCATAAAACATACATAGCAATGGAAAATTAAAAAGGATGATGCTGTTTTAAAAACAGTACTTAACTTTATTAATGGTACTAAAATTCTTTCTAGTCAGAGCAACATGATTGAGTATGTGTCCATATTTTTAATCATAGTTTAGCATTTGTGATGTTTTGGGATTCTGGTTCTTTGTTCATGTCAATTTAGTACTTCATCTTTGAACAATGGAGAATCATTGGAGAGTTTTGTTGGCAAGCAGTGGAGGGGAGATGGCTTGTATTTACCAGACCTACATTTCATATGATTTATTGTTGTTGCTATGTGGAGAATGGATTGGAGTGTTTTGGATAGATGTGCAGAAACCTTTTAGGAAGTCATTTGAGTGATACAGGCGGTAAATATTTGGGAACTTAAAATAGACAAGCAGAAAGACTTGACATCTGTTTAGTAGTTGAGATCAGAGATCAAGGGCCATATGCTCTACCAAATGAGCCCAACTGGGAGCCCCACTAAGTGAGATACTACTATTAATACACTAAAATTTTTCTAGCCTTCATTGCATTTTTTATTCATATTGACCTTGCAAGTAAACAACCCCCATCCTTTCAGGAATTTTCTTAGAAATTTATTTATGGGTCCAAGTTTCCCCATTTTGTGGAAATTTGCATAAGGTTTTTGTTTTTTTTTAACCTACTTGTGGGTTTTTTTTTTTTTTTAAAGATTTTATTTATTTATTTGACAGAGAGAGATCACAAGTAGGCAGAGAGGCAGGCAGAGAGAGAGAGGAGGAAGCAGGCTCCCTGCTGAGCAGAGAGCCCGATGCGGGACTCGATCCCAGGACTCTGAGATCATGACCTGAGCCGAAGGCAGCGGCTTAACCCACTGAGCCACCCAGGTGCCCTACTTGTGGGGTTTTATATTTGTCTCTATTACTTCTCCTTAGGATTGGCCAGATATATCAGACTATTTAGAAAATTTAAAATCTTGATTTTACCATGCAACTAATTAATACTTTAACAAATTTGAGTTAATATGTCTTCTAGTTTATATATCATTGATAAAATTTTGAAAAGAACAGAGCCATGGGCACTCCTTGAAGAACAGCCTTAGTAGCTTAACTCAGTATTGAGATTAATCCCGTAATGTACCTAACCATATTGTCATCCAAAAGGATACCTTGCTCGCATGAAGATATTGTGCCTATGGTGCTTCACTACATCATTTTTCAGAATGCCCGGTGACTATCTGATACATAGATGGGTTGGTCTCTCTTCTGAAAGAGATGTTTTGTAACTCCTGATAGACTTAGTTTTGACTTTTGATGAACTCTTTAATATTGACTAGTTGGAAACAGAATGGAACAAGGGGTGCCTGGGTGGCTCAGTGAGGTAAGCATCTGCCTTTGGCTCAGTTCATGATTGCAGGGTCCTGGGATGGAGCCCCATGTCCCATGTCTGGCTCCCTGCTCAACAGCGAGCTGCTTGTCCATCTCCCTCCTCCTCTCTCTCTCTCTCTCCCCCTCTCTCCTGCTCATGCTCTGTCTCAAATAAATAAATAAAATCTTAAAAAAAATAAAAACAGAACTGACAAACCTTTTATAAATGTTGAAACTTTACTTGCTTTAAAGCCTGAGTTAGTGATTAAATACTTTAATTGTTCATTTTTTGACTAACCTGAGAAACAGAGTTTGAATAGGACATTAATATGACCAAAGTTGTGTTTTACTTGGAAATAATGTGTTTTTTTTTCTCTAAATCTTTGAGTTAACTGATAATCCATGATATCTGCCATATTTATTCTGTGGTTTCATAAACACTCAGCATATCTCTGCATACACCAGTTTGAGAACAGATTTATAGTTCTAATTTAGGTTCATTTTCTCTCTCTCTCTCTCTCACCATTTTCATAGGATTTATAGCATAATTTTCCATGGTATATTATTCAGAGGTTTACTGTATTTTGCTTTTGTGATAATGTGATATTTGTGACTCACTTGATATTGTGTTGGGAATACAGCATCCATTATAGCATTGTTCCAATTGGAATAAAAATGATATAATTAAGAATATGGGATAAAGTGGGGATTACCTTTCCTGAGAGATTCACAAACTACATTTGTCTGTTAGAAGTGTTACAAGAAACAAGGACAGAATGCTGTTTTAAAGTTAGTCTGTACATGTTTTGAAATTTTTTTTTTTTTTACATCTTAGGAATATAGACTATTGGTTCATTATTTTGAGACTTTACAATCATTATTTCAATTTAATGAACTATTTCAATTTAATAATTTAATTTAATGATAAAGGATTTATAATAACTAAGAATTCTAAGAACCTTTGTCTTTTGACAGTACCTTAATAATAATATATTGATCATAATAATGGCTTTAACAACCTCTATCAGGGAAAGGATGTTACCTGTCTATTCCTCATGTGTCTGCTTTAAATCTCATATCTTTAATTTATAGCCAGGATAGTGAAATTTATCTTTTTCTCTCTCTTCCTCCCCCGTTTTTCTTTCTTTCTTTCTTAACTTTGTAGTTGATGTCTGTTTCTCTACCCACTGCTAACTTTTCCCTCTGTTTTTCAACTTGATAGCTTCTGGAACTTATGACAGTGCATAGAGCAGTGATCCAGACAGCTGTATCTTTACAAATAGTCACACTCATTGCCAAATTAGTTTGTAGTGCAAATCTTGAATGAGAACTGCACCTGCTCTCAATGTGGATGAAAATGGCAAATGTTAGGGAAAGCGTAATTTGGGGATTACTTTAAAACTGATGACAGCTGATCTCAGAATTCTTCTGGGGATTCTTCATCTCAGAAGTCATAGAAGTCCTACTATTCAGAGCAAAACAGCCTTCTTGTCTCTTTTCCTAGGTCTTAGGTGAGTTATTTTAAAGAAATAATGGGCTAAAAAAAGAAAGGAGGAAAGAGAAAGAAATGGCTCTTTGAGCTGCGATCTTTCTCCTGAGGTGTTACATTACAAGTTGTATTCCAGATATACTGATGTTTTCCTTAAAGTTACGTTGGACTAAAACTTTGTGAATCTCTAATTTACCATGTGTGAACACTGTATTTAGATTAAGTAAACTTGAGGAAGTCAAGAATATGTATAAGGGTAACTCTACCATCATAAATTATTTTCTTATAAAAGAAATGGTCTCAATTTAAGAATTAACACATTCTTTGAGAGTAGATAGAATGTGAAAGACTTTTCATGCTGTATGTAGAGAACATTTCTTGCTGCAATTTGTTTGTATTATGGGGATATCATTTTTTTTAATTTGCTGGTTTTAAAATACCACGCTTAACCTTAAGCACAGGGCTTATTACATTGAACTAATAGCAATTCAAAACATTTACTTAAAATTTTTATGGAGAAACTTGTATCCAGTCTGTATCTTTCAACTATAAGTAATTTTTTTGTTACTTTTGGTATTTTTGTTTAAGCCATTTTGGTAAACCGAAAGCTTCATTGATACATAAATCACAGTTCATCCCTTTCAAGTGTATAAATCACTGGTTTTTAGTATATCCGTAGATACGTGTAATCATCACCACAGTTGTTTTAGAGCATTTCCTTTACCTCAAAAAGAAATCCTAAACGTTTAACTTCTCTCCTTCTATTCCCTCCTTGACTCCCTTCCCAGGCCTAAACAACTACAGATCCACTGTCTTTAGAGTTTCTCTATTCCTGGACACTTCTTATAAATGGAATCTTATTATATGTGGTCTTTTGTGACTTCTTTCACTCATCAAAATGTGTTTAAGGTTTATATACTGCTACATTCCTTTTTATTCCTTTTATGGCTTAGTAATATCTGTTGTATGTATATACCATATTTTGTTTATTCATCCTTTAATTGATGGAAATTTGGGTGATTTCTACCTCCTGGCTATGTGAATATTCATATTTATTATATATAAGTCTTTGGACACATGGCTATAAATTCTTTGGGGTATATTCCTAGGAATGGAATTGCTGGGGTCACATTATAATTCTGTGTTTAACTCACTGAGGAAACAGAAAACTGTTTTCCACAGTGGCTGCACAATTTTGTATTTCCACAAATAATGTGTAAGAGTTCCAGGTTTCTCCACATTCTTGCCAAGATTGTTATTTTCCATTTTTTTTAAAATGGCTTTTCTTACGGTTTTGATTTGTGTTTCCCTGATAAATAATAATGTTGAGTATCTTTTCACCCACTTATTGGCCATTTATATATTATATATATATATACATATATATATATATATATATATATATTTTTTTTTTTTTTTCCCCTAGGGTAAATTCAGATATTCCAATCAGTTTTTAATTGATATATTTTAATTGGTGATAAGAGTTCTTTCTGTATTCTGGGTGTAGACAGTGATTGTACCAGTCTCTTGCCAGATATGTTATTTTCAAATATTTTCTCCCATTCTGCATTTTCCCCCTATGTTCTTGATATTGTCCCTTGCGGCAGTTTTTTATTTTGCTAAAATCCAAATTATCTATATTTTCTTCTGTTGCTCATGTTTTTGGTGACTTATTTAAGAATCCTTTGCTAAATCTGAGGCCATGAAGATCTTTTCTGTTTTCTTCTAAGAATTTTATAATATTTAGCTCTTACATTTAGATCACTGATCCATTTTGCATTAATTTTTGTATGTGGTATAAGTGTCTAACTTCACATTATTGCATATGACTAGCTAGTTGTCCCAGCATCATTTATTGAAAAGTCTGATCTTTTCTTACTGAATGGTTTTGTCATGCTTTTAGAAAACTTATTAGTTTGAATAGTATTTGAGTGGAGTCTTTAGTATTTTCAATATAGACGATCTCTTATGAGAAATAGTTTATTTTTTCCTTTTTGATCTGTCTTTTATTACTTTTTCTTGCCTAATTGCCCTCCAATGCAATATTCAGTAGAAGTTACAAATACAGCCTTTCTTGTTCTGTTTCTGTTCTTACTATTTCACCATTAAGTATGATGTTAACTAAAGATTTTTCATAGATCCCTTTACCAGGTGGTAGAAATACCTGTCTAATCCTAGTTTTTTGAGTGCTTCTATCATGAAAGGCTGTTGGGTTTTGTCAAATGCTTTTTCTGTTGTGCTGATCATGTGGTTTTTGTTTTTTTATTTGTTGGTCTAATACATCAATTGATTTTCTTATGTTGAACCAACCTTTTATTCCTGACATAAATCTCACTTTGTCATGGTATGTAATTCCTTTTATATATTGCTGGACATGGTTTACTAATACTTTGTTGAGGATTTTTATGTCTCTCTTTCTAAGAGATTGGTCTCTAGTTTTGATGTGTGTATCTGGTTTCAGGGTCAAAGTAGACCTGGGAAATGTTCTCTCTTTTGTTTTCTGGATAAGTTTGTGAGGAATTGTCATCAAATTTTTGAATGAACTTACCACTGTAGTCCTTTGGCCCTTCACTTTTCTTTGTGGGTAGTTTTGATTACTGGTTTAGTATTTCACTTGTTATAGGTCTGTTCAGATTGTCTGCTATTTGGTAGTTGGTGTCTTTCTAGGAATTTATTTTTATCTAGTTTACCAGTGCGTGGGTTTATTATTGTTATTTATTTATTCGTTTAGTGATTAGCTGGATTATTTTAGTACGTACAATTCCTCTCACCCTTACCCCACAGTATTTAGATTCTAATATATTCTTCAAGGAGGCACACTTTTGGGTATATCCACAAGTCACTCTGGAATCAAAGTAGTTTTGGCAGGAGCCTCTGCTTTTCTTACCCTGAGGACACTCAACTGTTAAATTTACCAGTTACCAGATAATTGCTCTGTTGTTTGTAGAAATGTCCTGGGGCATAAATTGCTCCATAAACTAATCCAGCAAATTTGGGACCCCTTTAAAGAGTAATTCCAGAGATGCTGAGCTGTTGTTGGTATTTATTCTCACCCAAAAGGACTCCTCCCACTTGTCGCTCTTTAATTCTCTTTTGTAACCCATTGTTGAATTTGTGAATCTCTAGTTATAGTTGACCACAGTCTGTGCTGTTTTTGAGATGGCCCTAAGGCTTCAACTTCCTGCCACGTTGCAAATGAGGACACACCTTTGGAAGAAATTGGGACCCTTTTTTTTTTAATTGCCTAAAATCTTTGATGCAAACTCTGAAGCTAGGAGTGGGGACAATGGAAAGCTTATCTCTTGAGTGACACCCCAGCTTTAGGAGCTAAGTACTTGATGGAAGGAGGGTAGTCAGTAACCTAAGTTCTTGGCTTGCCTCTTCTGATGTGGAATTAGTGCCTTATGAGCCAGGGTGAGAGTGATTGGTTTCTGTGATGTTTAGCCCAAAAGTCAAAGTGTTCCAGGACTGGGGACTGTGGCCTTGTATGTAGATAATGTCTGCAAAATGAGCAGCAAAAATAAAATATTTATTAAATATTAAACATTTCATATATACTTATCATAAATTCCTACTTTATGATTTGTGTGGAGTCTCTGAGAACAGTTAGAATTTGACTAATGTAAAATCTTCACATGTAAAATTATATAAAACGTTTCTGGACAGGAAGAAAATATATTCTCTAACCACATCTGAAGAAGTCTAAAAGCTTTCTGGAGCAGTTATTTCATACAATCGTGTGATTAAAAGTCTTTCTAAATCACTAGTTCTCTGATTCTGAAATTAGCTTAATTTCTGACAATTACTCTGCATAAGATACACATGGAAACTTTTATAAAAAGTTAAAGTGATGTGCCCAAATTTCAACACCCCCCAAAGACGACCACCAGAGTCCAGAGTCAAAGCTAAACAGCAAGGGTTGTTTATTACGAGTTCGAACCTGGACCTCCGCGCACTCGTTGCTGGTAACGCTAAGAGGTCCCGAGCTCAGGATCACAACACTTTTTATACACTATTTTTGGGGAGGCAGGGACTTAGCATACATGACAATATCTTGTAACAAATCGCCGCATACCGCGGGAAAATCAAAAAGGAACTCTAGAGCGGGAAAAGGCTGGGAAGGGATTATTGGTTAGGGCAAAGGGCTCTTCAAACAAAGGGTCATTCTTCAAACTGCTGAGTTGGCGCCGCTAGAGTATGTGTCACCTCAGGATTAACGGGGGTCTTCCTGTCAAGCCGCGCGGGGCACCAGATGGTTGTTATCTTTCGGCCCAGAGCCGGGTGGGGGTCCGGGAGCAGTCATTCTGTTAGTCCAATTCCAGGTTGGGGTTTCTCTGGCTTCAGATGGCTGTTATCTCTTGGCCCAGAGCCGGGGGAGGGGTCCGGGGGCAGCCATTCTGTCAGGTTCAATTCTGGGAGGGGGATGTATGGTTACAGAGTGTCTATAGAAAGTCTGCTGGTATTTTTCCATCTCCTCATGGGTTAGCAAGTGAAGGTACAGAAGCAGAAATAGCGGTAATGGTTATAATTTTAGGCATCTCAAAAGCACTTATGTAACTGCGTTTTAGATTTCAGATTTATTAAGCATTAAAAATTATTAATTAAGCATTAAAATATAAATTTAATAAAAATAAAATTAATTATTAAGCATTAAAAATTTGCAAGTCATGAATCATTAAAACATTTTAATGGTTCTTTAACTCTATAATGATAGCTGTTATTTATAGTAAGTTGTAAGACAAATGGTACTCTGGACTCTTTTTGTGAAAACCAGAACAATATAGTAAAAAGCAAATTAATTTTGGAATTTCCTTAGGTTATACCAAGAAAAGCTAAGTGTAAGAATTTGTTATTCTGTGATTTAGTTTTATATATAAAACATAATTATTTTGAAAAGTTTAATCATGAGCTTTAGCAATTGCAAATTGATTTTGTAAAACTGAAAAATACATAACAATATGAAGAGTTATTTTTCTTTCCTGAGTTACTGTTTTTTAAAAAATACTTTTTGGGTACTTCTTTCTCTGTTATTTTGGCACAAGTTTTAATAATTTGAAAATGGTGAGTTTGAGGTAATAGTTATTTTGATTCTTTTTCTTTTAAGCTGTTTGAACTGCTGGGACCTGATGGACTTGAACTTATTGAGAAACTCCTTCAGAACAGAATTACAATTGTGGATAGATTTCTTAATTCTTCAAATGATCATAAGTTGCAGGCTCTTCAAGGTAAGAAAGTATTCAGTGGTAATTCTAATTTAATGGAAACATTTCACTGGTTAGCAAATCTTTTAAAAATAATTACGCTTTTAATATTATTTGGTCTGTTATATAATTTAGTGATACCGCTTTTTAAGGTAGATTTTAAATCTGGCAGATTATGCAACAAATATTAATGCCTTAAATAGGGCCTATTACAGTAGAGATTCTCTTTATGTTTAGGTATGGCATTTTTTCTTGCTGAAGATTTGAGCAGACAATTTTTTTTAAAAGCAAATACATACAGTATTTACTCTGCGCTAAGTAGTGTTTTAATTTCTTCCTAACTTTTTTACCTTGAAAACTTTCAAACCTGTAGTAAATGTGTAAAATTAATATAGTGAATACTTGTATACCCTTCGTCTGGATTTGCTAGTCATTAACATTTTGCTTTCTTTCTCTCTCTTTCTCTTTCTTTCATTATTATTCTCTTTACATATGCACTCACACACATATACGTAAACAAATACCTACTGTTAAAGTTTTTACTGAACAGTAGCCTGACTGAGGCTTAGATGAATTAGAAAACTAATTTTCCCATCTTGATGCTTCACATAATTCTTTCCTTGTTCTGTGTTGCATCTTAGAGTTTGATAAGATAACTTGAACTGTGCTCCATCAGAGTATGGATCAAATCTCAGTCAGTCTTCATTGTCTTCCTAGCTTAGTTAGCAACAGTGCCTGGAACTAGTAGGTCTTCAATACAATAAATGTGTATTGGTTTGGACTACTTTGAGCAACACTTTGAGCAGTTCCTTTAGTGCTGCATTGAGCCAAGATATACTACTTGGAAAGATTTAATTAAGCATAGAAGGTAGTCTGTTGGAAGAAAAAATTTCCTTAATATTGAGTTGACCAAACCACATGTTTGAAGTGGAACTTGTGAACATTTAGCTTTCATTGACCTGATTCTTAGTGGTTCTGGCCATCTTCCCATTTTTTTAAAACTCGGTTTCCATGAAAAGGTGGATCATGCTCTTTATTTGCCTTGGTCATCTTATAAATATATCCTGAGCTAATGTTAATATGTTTTATTATTATGTTAACAGTAAGTGCTAATTAGTATTGATAATTATTTATTGAAATTTTGTAAATAAATAATTTCAGAATTATAAAACTTAATTTTTAAGTTCCTGATGTTGTATCTAAGAATTTGTAACACTAAACTATGTAATCTGTATAAAGAAAATATCTGGTGACTTTTCTTAAGCCACTGTATTAATATCGCTTAGATTTTATATTTTTAAAAACCTCTCCTTAAAACATACAATTGAATATGGCAGTTTAAAAAAAAATGAATTAAAGCATTGTGCAGTCTTATATTTTGGCAAAGGGAAAAATGGTTTTCATAAAGGTTCAATTTATAAAACATGGTATTTCTTAAATTTGCTTTGTAGACAATTGCAAAAAAATTTTAGGAGAAAATGCTAAACCTAATTATGGATGTCAAGTTACTATTCAGTCTGAACAAGAAAAACAATTAATGAAACAGTATCGCCGTGAAGAAAAAAGAATTGCCAGACGAGAAAGAAAGGCTGGGGAAGATGGAGAAGTTGCGGAAGGACTTTTGTGCTTTGATCCTAAGGAATTGCGGATACAAAGGTAATAAAAACCAGAAGCTGAAAAATGTTTCTGTTGTAATTGCTACCATTAGGTATCATCATTTTTTAGTTTAAACATTTTAGATGATTCTTACTTCTAGTGTTGTTTTCTTACAAGAACAGAATTTTGATATATGAAAACCTAATTTTCTGGGATAAAAAAGCTGTGATCTTAATTAGAATATTCTTGGTTGCATCTATGTAGGTGAGAGGTTTGGATTACAGAGGTAAGCTATTTTTAGGTGCTGTGCACACACCACTAGTAAAATTTGTGAAGCCTACAAAGATTTATCTTGAGACTTTTGGTTTTTTTTTTTTTTTCCTAGCTTAATAAAAATACTTTTCCTCATGTTATTTAGAATTAGGAAGGAGGAAAAAGAAATGAAGGCATTATGGTACTTATTCTTTTAAATATTGAATCATTTTTTTTTTAAGATTTTATTTATTTATTTGACAGAGAGAGAGATCACAAAGAGGCAGAGAGGCAGTGAGAGAGAGAGGAGGAAGCGGGCTCCCTGCTGAGCAGAGAGCCTGATGCGGACCTCAATCCCAGGACCCTGGGACTATGACCTGAGCCAAAGGCAGAGGCTTTAACCCACTGAGCCACCCAGGTGCCCTTGAATCCTATTTTTAAGGAATTTATATCGTGTTACACATCCTTGGATTATGGCAAACAGAATTATAAATAAGGGACATTAAATTAAACTTATCAGATGATATTATCTAAAAAAGTACCTAAAAAAATGTGTTAACTCCTATGTAGTTAACACGGAAAATTTCAGGATTGCTAATATCTTTCTTTGTATAATTTAGTTTCTTCTACTTCATAATGGAAGGCTACCTGAAATAGTTATCATCGTGAGCATTTTAACATATGCAAGATAAAAATTTCAGATTTACCCTATTATTTTTGTATTTACAGAGAGCAAGCACTTCTGAATGCTAGAAGTGTTCCAATTCTGAGCAGGCAAAGAGACACGGATGTTGAAAAAATACGTTATCCCCATGTTTATGATTCCCAGGCTGAAGCCATGAGAACATCAGCATTCATTGCTGGTGCAAAGGTATGTTATTGGTATATGACCACTTTGAGATAATATGTCTATTCTGAGGAAATAATACATAGATTTTCCCTATTTCTTTTGTGACGTTTGTACTTGTTGATATACTATGCTAACTTTTAAAATAGTGGGGAAAGTGAGATAATACAGTGTATGTAAAGTTCTTGACACATAGTAGGTATTCAAAACATATTTGTTCTTTTCCCTTCAGTTATTTATGGAACTTGTATTTTTGAGTTTTATTGGTGGCATTACTTTTTGGTCTTTACACTATACATTGCACATTTTTCCTAGCCACACATCTGTCTTCAAGAGACCATCTAATAAATATATACTTAAAATTCATCAGCATAATAGGTGTTTTATATGAGAGATATGATATATGAATAATTTGTGTCAATGTGGGTTTTTTTGTTTTTGTTTTGTTTAGACTTGTTTTTCTTTAAATTTGTTGTATTTATTTACCAGTGCTACGTCTAAAGACAGTAGTGTTCTCTCTAATTAAAGAATCTTTATCAGAACTATTCTTTAATTGATTTTTATTCTTTATGTTTATAGATGATTTTACCAGAAGGAATCCAAAGAGAGAATAACAAGATGTATGAAGAAGTAAAGATTCCCTATAGTGAACCAATGCCAGTTGGCTTTGAGGAAAAACCAGTTTATATCCAAGACTTAGATGAGGTGAGGTGATCATTTTATATATTTATTTATTGTAAAGATTTATTTATTTTTAGGGAGAGAAAGCAAGAGAGAGCATGCACATGAGTGGGGGAGGGTAGAGGGAAAGAACTAAAAGCAGACACCCTGCTGAATGTGGTGCCTGAGGTGGGGCTCAATTTCAGGACCCTGAGATCATGACCTCAGCCAAAATCAACAGTTGTACACTTAACCGATTGAGCCATCCAGGTGCCCCAAGATGATCATTTAAAAAGTTGATATTTTTGATGCTTGGTATGTTTTATGAATAGATTTTTAAGAAAAATTACACACACACACACGCACACATAATTTTTTTAAAGATTTTATTTATGTAATTAAAAGAGTGAGAGAGTGAGAGTGAGAGAGGATAAGCAGGCAGAGAGGTAGGCAGAGGAAGAGGGAGAAGCAGGCTCCTCACTGAGTAGGGAGACGCATGTGGGACTCTATCCCTGGACCCCGGGACATGCATGAGCTGGGTCGAAGGCTGATGCTTAACAGACTGAGCCACTCTGGTGCCCCTAGAAAAATTATTTTTTAAAAGTCAGTAGTTGGCTGATGTACGAGAGAGGATATATGCAGTTGTTTACTAAAGAGGTACAGGAGGGGAGTTTAAATTTTCTGGGTCTTTTTTTAAAGAATTTATTTATTTATTAGAGTGAGAGAGAGAGGAGTGGGAGCAGGGGAGGAGCAGAGGGAGATGGACAAGCTGACTCCATACTAAGCATGGGGCTGGACTAGGAGCTTGATCCCACAACCCTGAGATCATGACTGAGACAAAACCAAGAGTTGGACACTCAACGGACTAAGCCACTAGGGGTTTCAGGGGAGTCTAAGTTTTAAAAACTTATTCCTTCACACATTGAACTTATCTTTGTGTATATATTTCTATAATTTCATGTTTGTTTTGGTTCTTTCAACTAATATTTGGTTTAACCTACATAGGCTGGCTTAAACCATTTAAAAGGATTCCTTTGTTGATGTACCAGATGGTCAGCATATAAAACAACAGAATACGATTTGAAGAGGGGATCAAATTCTAAATTGTTTTATTTTTCTCAACTTTTAAATTTTGAATAATTTCAAACCTATGGAAAATTTGCATGAATAGTATTATCCATATATCCTTTGTCTCCTCCGTGTGTCATTTGTTAAAATTTTGCCATATTTGCTTTATCTCAAAATAAAATATTTCTTAGTTACTTTTACATTTATTTAAATTGACTGTTCGGCTTGTGATTTATTATTTTCCTGTTTTTTTGGAGTTTTAGTAAATTAGTTTTAGGAAGGGATTATTTATAATTTTGACTAATGTTTAAATTGTGAGGATTTGAGAAAGTTTAATTTATAAAGCTGTGTAGAAAAATAATCTTTCCCTTCGATAAACTTACCAAGCAGTGCCAATCCTGAATATACTGAAGACTCTGTATACTCAACAGTACTGTGGTAAACTTGTACAGTCCCTTGAAAGAGTATACAGAAACATAACTTACATTGAATTTTGCACTCTGATGGTTTTAGAGAACATCAGTATATTGAGGAGAGTGCTAGTTTGATTTGAGTATTTAAAGTTACTTGGATGACTTCTAGTAATAGGGCATTTACAATTAACTAAATTGTAATGCAGACTAATGATTAACTTTGAAATCAGGTTTTCTTGGGATCTGATTTATTGGATTCTTTGTAAATTAAAATAAAAACTGTTCAGATGATTGTTTCATATGTATTTGGAAACATCTTAATTAGGGTATATATTTGTCAGAATTTACTTTTGCATATTATTTGCTTAGTCAATTCCTTGAAATGTAATTGAGGTCAAATTGAAGTTCTTGGTGATCTACATTTAAGGAAGTCAGAATTCATGATTTTGGAGTGTGCAGGGGTTGAGAAGAATTAGGAAAAGAATTGCTATATTGAAACAAACTTCTTAAGTCTATAATCAGAGCAAATATGGAGTATGTAGGAAGGCACATCATCTTATCCCTTTTTATAAGAAGACAGTTACCCCCCTCATAGATTTTATTTTTATCAATTCCTAAATACTCACCTATACCAAATGCATCTATATATACATAAAATATGCCCTTTATTTGAAGAAATATGGTAAAGATGTAAGATAGCTGTAGCATATTTAGGTAGACAGTGAGAGTAATAATGCAGAGTATTTCATAAAGACAGTGTAGATAATGAGTAAGAACCTCTGGTCAGTATCTCATCAGCCTTAGACTTCACACAGTTTCAATCAAATGTACATCATTGAATGGTTGTCAAACAATTTCAGTCAAATCAGTTGATTATAAAGACTTAAAATATATAATCCAGCACATTATTTTGGCACTTGTCGGCCACCAAGGTTGTTTATTTTCTGTGTACTACAGGATCTAGTCATCTGGATATTAAACTCACAGAAAAGTCGAAGAAATACATAAGCATGTACTAAATTGAAAAAAAAAAATTCTTGGAGTGTACACATTACTTAACATTAGCCTTTTCTTCATGATCCCAGGGTTGCATCTGTGTCTTCCTCTCCATCTGCCCCTCCCCTCTGCTCATTGTTTCTCTCTCCCTCTCTATGCCTCTCTCTCTCAAATAATCAATAAATAAATCTTAAAAAAAAAAATTAGGTTAACCTTTCTGTCACTAAAATGAAGTTCCTCTATGTATATTATATATATACATATATATATAATATATCATAAGTAATCATTTAGAAATATCAATAATGGAGGTAAGCAAAAAGAGCAGCATAAAGCAGTATAAAGAGTAACCGCAGCCAACCAAAATGAACTCCATTTTACACATATATGTGCATGGGTATTTTGTTTTATAAAATGATATTATATCATACATATTATTTTTTGTGTATTTATATAAATATCTACATACATCTTTCCATGTCAACAAACATATCTGTAGCATCATTTCTAACCATCACATACTGTATTCCATTTTATACCTCTATTACTTATAAACCAATTTCTTATTATTTCAGTTTTGTTTTTTATAATAAGTTTATATATTAGACTAAAGTTGTAATTTTATTTTAGTCAGTTTCATCCTATGCATCAGAATTACCTGTGGATCTTTTTCAAAATCCAAGTGCCTTCTCCCCTATTAAATTATAATGTCTTGGGATGGGCCCAGATACTTATATTTTAAAGATGATTTTTGGAGCACTCTAATTGATTCTGAAATACAGCAAGGGCTAAAAATCTATAAGAGTAAATAATTTTATACATAATTCTTTTTAATTTAATAATTTAATTTAATAAATAACTTTATTCATATTAACTTAGATTATGGAAGTAAGAGTTTTCCTTAAATGGGTTAATGCCATCTATAACCTTAATGTCTGTTTGCCATGTAACCTAATATTTTTATGAGTACCATGGAGTAGGATGTGGACATCAGTGGGAATCGTGATACGGACCATCATAGTTTAACTTTTCATCTGTTGAAGGTATCAATGTTGCTTATAGTTTTTTGCTCTTACAAATTGTATAATTCTTCTTAGGCCACCATAACCACAATCTTGGTGGTTAAACAGCAGACATTTATTTTTCCACAGTTCTGGTGGCTAGAAATCCCAGATCAAGGTGCTGACAGATTTACTTTCTGGTGAGGACTCTCTTCCTGGCTTAGACACAAGCACTTTCTCACTGTGCCCCACACCCTCCCATGGCCTCACATGGGCTTTTCTTTGTGTGGTATCTCTTCTCTTCTTGTAAGAACAGGAGCTCTATTGGATTAGGACCTCACTCACATGACCTTATTTAACCTTGTTACTTCTCTAAAATCTCTGTTTCCAAACACTGTCACATTGGGAGTTAGGTCTTTAATTTATGAACTTTGGGGGAACTTAATTTTATCCATAATATGGATAAAGCTGCACTACCTGTTGGTCTACAGGGTTTTGTGTGAATATAAGTTTTCGTTTCTTTGGAGTAAATGCCTGAGCTTGCAATTATTGGGTCATATTGTAGCTGCATGTTTAGTTTTTTAAAAAACTGCCACACTGTTTTCTAGAGTAACATTTTATATTCCCACCAGCAATCCAGTATAACTCAATTTCTCCACATACTTGCCAGCATTTGATTATCACTATTTTTTTTCTTTTTACTTAGCCATTTTAATTTATATTTTTATATTTTATTTATATTTTTATTTTAACCTTTCTAACTGAATGTAGAGATTTCCCATTGTGTTATTAATTTGCACTTTCATAAGCAATAATAATATTGGGGAATAATGCATTCAAGTGCAATGAGTCATTGTAAGTACATAATTAAACCATTTGATGTCCTGTCACTTTAGATAATGATCCCACCAGATGTCATTAACATGAATAGTAATTTAAACCTTGGGAAAAAATATAGGTGTTAACAGAATGTTTGTTTAGTGGATGCTTTTGTTGGCTTAGATCTATTTTATACAACATAGGATCTTTATGGATTACAAAAAGTACTCCAGATGATATCTTTCTCTTTTCACTGAGTGCATAATTGCATGCCATTTCTAATGGTCCTATGGAACCATAGATAAAATCCTATTCCGACTGAATGTCACCTCAGAGTTAAAGGTTGACAGTAGAGCTGCTGGAGTAGTTCAGGACAGAAATGCTAAGTACCTAAATTAAGAAAGTGGCAGCCTATATGAAAAATGGGTTAAAAAAGAATAATTTAGGTACGAGTGTATATCATTTCTGATAACTGCTTAAATGGGAGGGGATGAAGCAGAGAGAAGACTCTAGAATGATATCTCAGTTTTTCTTTGAATCTAGAACGATGTCTAGGTCATCTTGAGTGAACAATAGTGTCATTTACCAAGGTGAGGAACAGAAGAAAAAGGAAAGGTTTGTACCTGTTCAGTCCAGGAGGCAGAAAACCACTTCGGTTAAGAACAGAGCCTCCGATTCCAGACTGGCCTACTTTGACTTAGATCCTCCGCTTTCTAGCTGTGAGACTTGGGGCAGGTTACTGTCCTCTGTGGGATCCAGTGTTTCATTTGTAAAGTCGGAATAATAGTACCTTCCTCATAGTTTAATTGTGAGGATTAAATTTATTAATATATATATATATATATATATATATATATATATAAAACTTTGAATACTATTAAGGATTTATACATTTTAGCTAAAATGTTAGCTTGAAATGAAAAATGTAATGATGAAAACACTGTGATGTCAAGAGTGAAGATAAAACAAAAAGACTTATTGTTACTTCGGAAATAATATTTAGTTAAATAAATTACTCCTGTATTTATTCATGCTATTTGGCTATTCTTTCATTCCAAACACATGTGGGAGTAGTATTGGATACTATCCTACAAGATCAGGAAGAACTAAACTTATAGTCACTCTATTAAGACATCTAGAGTACTTTCTAATTATTTGATAGAAACTAAAAAAAAGTCATTATGATTACTGACATATGTGGTTATTCAAGAGAGACATTTTGAAAAAAGTGAGATAGAGTAAATATAAAAAGTACTACTTTTCCTGTTTTACTTTGTTTTCTAAACCTGATGTGGGGATCCTAAAGCCAAAGAGTTTATTGACACAGTTGGATTTGATCAAAATTATAAAGACAAGAAAAATAAAGAAGCATTCAGGAAAAACACTTCACAGTGTGGATCTTTTTCATGAGACCAATTTGAATGGGTGAAATGTTGCTACAACCTGGACATGCCCCCAAATAAAAGGCCTTTTCTGAAGTGTCCCACAAGGCTGGTTATTACACTGTCAAGCATATCATCGGTTTCATCAGAACCATGGCCTTGCATCACTCAATGCCTTTTTAAGAGGTGGTAACAGGAAATAATAACAAAATATAAAGTTGAAAGTTGCATAGTGAGTTCACGATATTGTTTACACTGATAGGGATCTTAGTAAAGATTTCACAAATTTCATGGAGATTGAAATGGTGTAGCACAAATTAAATTTCCAACCATTTTATCAAATTCTGTTTCCCTTGATAAATGCTTTGCTTCACCTGGAGATTGGAGCCATGAGAATCTTGATTCTTATAGACTTGTTTGCTATATTTGATGCTAATCCCATCAAAACAAACATGTAGACTACTTCTACATCCTTATAATTCCTACAATTATTTTTATTCTTTTTGCTTTAACAGTCTTTTTAAGACATTATGATATCTAGGGGCACCTGGATGGAGCAGTCGGTTAAGCATGGAATGGTTTCAGCCCAGGTTGTGATCTGAGGGCTTGAGATCAAGCCCCATGTTGGGCTCTGTGCTCAGCTCGGAGGCAGCTTGACAGTTTCTCCCTCTCTCCCTCTGTCCCTCCTGCTCATGTGTACTCTTTCTCTCTATCTCAAGTAAATCTTTAAAAAAAACTTAAGATACCTAATAAAGACGAACAAAATTTCTATACTTGTGTACCTATCAGGTTACCCCTTTATGCCTTGTGTAGATCCAGATTTTTATTTGGTATTTGTTTCTTAGAGTGCAGGTTTGTTGATCAATTCTTCCAGCTTGGTATGTCTGGAAAAGGCCTTCATTTTGTCTTTGTTCTTAACAGATATTTCATTTGATATAGAATTCCAGGCTGACAGTTTTGTTTGTTTGTTTTTGCCAGTCCCTATAGATGTAGCTGTATTTTATTGCTTTCATTGTTTCTACTAATAATGAGCATGCTTTTATTATGCTATTATTCTTAATCTTCCTTTCTGGGTAATATGCTTTTTTTCTGGTTGATTTTTAAGATTTCTCCTTGTCATTGGTTTTAGGCAATTTGATTATGATGTGACTTTATATTAGCTTTCTGTCATTGTACAAGAAATTACCAAAAATTTAGTTACTTAGAACATCCATTTATTATCTCCAAATTCTGGAAGTCTGATTTGGGTGGGCTTAACTGGGATCTTCTGTTTACTATTTCGTAACAGCAAAACTATTGCTTTAGCCAGGCAGATCTCTTATCTGGAAGTTCTGGGGAAGGATTCGCTTAACAAGCGCATTCAGGTTGTTGGCCAAATCCACGTCCTTAGAGTTGTGGAGCTGAGGTTCCTGATTCTTTGCTGTCTACTGTTCTTAGCTCCTCAACACTACCCACATTCTTTGGCATATGGCCCACTCCATCTTCATAGCCAACAAAGCAGTGTCAAATTTCCTGTGTGCTCTAAATCTCTCACCTCTTCTGATGTTGAAGAAAACTCTGACTTTAAAAGATTCATGGGATTAGGTTAGAGTCACCCAGATAATCTTCCTTTCTGAAAGATCAGCTGTTGCATGTAGCATAACAGAATCACAGAAGTAACATCCGTCATATTCATAGTTCTGAGGTTTATGCAGGAAGTTAAGTACACTGTGGAGTGTGGCAGGGATTGAAGAGGAAGTCTTGAGAGCCAGCTTAGAAATCTGCCTACCACTGCCTTGATGCAGTTTTCTTCAGGGATTTTGTGCGTGCTATTGGTTAAGTATCTTGGATCTGTGGGTTTCTGGTTTTCATCAAATGTGGGAAGTTTCCAGCCATTATTTTTCAAGTTTTCTATGCCTTCCTCCCTCTCAGGAAGTCTTATCAAAGATATATTAGGGTTCCAGAAGTTGTCACACAGCTTACTGATGTTCTATTAACTTTTATTTTGTTTTTTGATATTTTTCTCTCCTCATGCTTCATTTTGGGTGGTTTCTGTTGTCTTGTCTTAAAATTCGCTGATCTTTTTTCTTTGGTGTCTAAGATACTGTTCATACCATTCAGTGTATTGTTCATCTAGCACTGAAGTTTTGTCTCTAAAAGTGTAATTTTTTTTTAGTTTGATATCTTCTATGTCTCCACTTGCATAGTCATTTCTGTAGGTTGGGGTCAGCAAACTTTTTCTGTAAAGGGGGAGATAGAAATTATTTTAGGCTTAGTGGACCACATAAGGTCTCTGTTCAACAGTCATTATTCTCTTCTTGTTTCTTAAATTACTCATTCAAAATGTAATGACCATTTGTGGTTTATAGGCCATAAAAACCAAACCAAACCAAATAAAAAAAAAAAAAAAAGAAGAAGAAGAAAAAAGAAAAGGAAAGAAAGCCAGGGGCACCTGGGTGGCTCAGTGGGTTAAAGCCTCTGCCTTTGGCTCAGGTCATGATCCCAGGGTCCTGGGATCAAGCCCTGCATCTGCATTGGCTTTCTGCTCAGCGGGGAGCCTGCTTCCTCCTCTTCTCTCTCTCTCTGTCTGCCTGTCTGCCTACTTGTGATCTATGTCTGTCAAATAAATAAATAATTAAAAAAAAATCTTTGAAAAGAAAGAAAACCAAACCAAAACAAAACAAAAAACCAAAAACAAAAAGAAGTACCCAGATGTCTGGCTAGATTTGGCCCATAAGCCATAATTTGCTGACCTTTGCTCTAGTTATTTGAAGAGCCCATCATTTGTGTTATTTCTTGATTTGTTTTAGTTGCTCAGATCAGTTTATATTCTTATTGTAATTTTTTTTTCTGCTTTTTACCATGCACAGTCATTTTTTTGTGAAAACCAGACATTGCGATTTTATCTTGTTGGGTGCCAGATATTTTTTGTATTCTTATAAACATCCTTAAGTTTTTTCCTGAAATATAGTTAAGTTTGAGTCAATTTGACCCTTTCAGGTCTTGCTTTAAAAATTTCTTAGGTGGGTCAACGCAGCACTTAAAGGCTAGTTTGGCCTCACTATTTAGACACAGCCCTTCTGAGTAAAGTACTCTACATAATTACCAGTAAAATAAGAGGTTTTTCACTGTGGTTGGTAAAGAAACAGATCTGTTCCAGACCCTATCGGGTGAAGTTTGAGTTTACTTCTTCTAATCCATTTAAGTGGCTCTTTCGCCTACCTTGGGTGCTTTTCTCATATGCTTATGCTAGTCAGCAGTCACCAGAGACTTAAAGGAAGCTCTTTCGAATTCCAATCTCTGGAGCTGTCAACTCTCTCCTTCTGATTATTATTTATTTTTAACAACAAAAATATCTCCCCCAAATGGAGAAACTCTGCTCTAAAGGGAATGAAGTAGAACCTGAAGCTGATGCAGTTGAGAATTATTATTCCATCAAAACTGATGGAATCGGTCCCTGTGTTTTAACAGAATCTTCAGTGATTATTTATGGATTTTATTTTTCTTTTTGAACCAAAAGCAGCAGATAACTGAAAATTGGGAGTTTTACCAAGTTAAAAGAAGGTGTGTTTTCCCCCTTCTTTCTGAGGGAGGCCAATGGTTTATTGCATTCCCAAATAAGTTGTTATTAAAGAAAGGAAATAATCCTATTTTCAGAATTACAAATGATCCGAAAAATGAGATCTGTACTGTGAAGTAAGATCTTAAGTAAAATGAGAAAAGAAAAAGAAGATTCCACCCCAGCTGTTCCCATTCTTTACCTACATTTTCACTGGGCAGCCCTCCTGCCCCATCCTTCCTAAAAAAATATTTGGCAATATTTTAAGGCACTTTGGGTTGTCACACTAGGAGGATGCTTCTGTCATTTGATAAGTAGAAGCCAAGGTGCTGCTAAACATTCCACAGTGCACATGACAGCCTCTCAGAACAAAGAATTACCAAAATATCAATAATGCTAAGATTGAGAAACCACAATAGCACAGAGCCATCTAAGAATTTTATACCCTCCAGAGTTAGATACCTGCAAACTTGGTCCTTTTTTTTTTTCTCTTCTAAGCATTGAATGGAATCTAAAAATACTACAAAATAAGGTGGTTAAAACTTTTGATCTCTAATCACTCCCTTCCCAAGCTGCTTTGATATTGTTGTCATGTATTTTAGTCTCTCTTGTTTTAATTTTTCTCAGGTATTACTTTTACTGTTACTATTGTTTACTGTCAATAATTGCTCACTTTTTTTTTTTATAAGATTTTATTTATTTATTTGACAGAGAGATCACAAGTATGCAGAGAGGCAGGCAGAGAGACAGAGAGAGAGGGAAGCAGGCTCTCCGCTGAGCAGAGAGCCCAATGCGGGGCTCGATCCCAGAACCCTGGGATCATGACCTGAGCCGAAGGCAGAGGCTTTAACCCACTGAGCCACTCAGGCGCCCCGCTCACTATTTTTTAATTCCATCAGTGCATTCATGTTCTGTGACTTTTCCTTGCCTGAATTTTCTTTAGTGAGAATCTGATACTGACAAAAAATCTCTTAATTTCTTTAATCTAAAATGCCTTTAATTTACCTTGTTCTTGAAAGATATTATTGCTGGTAATAGAATTCTGAGTTCATGCTTATTTTCTCTTACCACACTAAAGATATTACTCTTTTAAAACATTAAAGATGTCCTTATAACATCATCTGCTTTTCTTTTTTCTTTTCTTTTTTTTTTTTTTTTTTTTTAGAGATTTTATTTATTTATTTATTTGTCTGAGAGAGAGAGAGAGAGAGAGAGAGAGAGAGAGAGCGCACGCACAGGCAGGCAGAGTGGCAGCAGAGGCAGAGGGAGAAGCAGGCTCCCTGCTGAGCAAGGAGCCCGATATGGGACTCGATCCCAGGACGCTGGGATCATTACCTGAGCTGAAGGCAGCTGCTTAACCAACTGAGCCACCCAGGCGTCCCTGCTTTTCATTTTTAATTGAGTTTTTTTGTTTGTCTCTTTGTTTGTTTGTGAGGTAAGCTTTCTCTCTGGCTGCTTATAAGAGCTTCCTTTGCCCTTGGGATTTCCAGTTTTATCACGTCTCCAAAATAAATCTTTTTTGGTAACTTCTTCTTCATTTTCTTATTCTATGATTTGTTTAATGTCATCAACCAAAAGAAGTAAGGAAGGAAAAACGATTTTATATTTTTCATGTACCTATAACTTGACATTGTTAAAAATGAAAGAAAAAATAGTAGTGTTTCCCGTGTCTTCCTTGAGCTTGCATCATAGCTGGGGACATTAAAAAAAAAAAAAAAGTCCCCTGTGCTGAGCATTTACAAATAATGTACTGTAGAATGCACTAAGTACAAAATCAGTAGTGCAGATTTAATCAATCATATAGAAGGCAGAGGGATTAGAGCAGGCTGTGGCTGCTAATGACAATTTCTTGGAGAGCATGAGGCTTGAGTTGTTTCTTGACTGCGATGTTCAGGGGGAGTTGATCTTTATCTGAACAGTGACAATGAATTTAACAATATCTTTTTGTAATAGAGCTGGGTGTGGAATGTACAGAGAAAAGAACATTTTTTAGTTTTTGTGATGAAAACTTTGTGTAGACCTGGTATAAAATAGTAGAGATTATGTTATGTCCACACTACTATTTCTATAGAAACTTTAAAATGGTGTTACTGTTTTAAAAACTTGGTCACTGACAGAACACTATTTTATGATTAGAGTATTATGTGAAGTATTATTCTGGAAAGCTCTAAGGAAAACCCTAAAAATTTCTCAGCTTACTCTCAAAAGTAATTAGGGATTTTGAAGTATTCTGTCTGTGTGAAAAGGTTGCTTTTGATGGACTATATAATGTTTTGGAGGTCAGTAGGGGTTCAATGTGTAAAAATGTGATGTATTAACTTTCTTAGAAAGTTGTAAATAAGATATTTTTATTTATTTGTGATTCCCAGTGGTTATTTAAATTGTGATTAAAATGTAATGTTTACTTGTGAAAGTGCTCTGTAGTTCAAATATATGAAATGGCTAGGACTCATTTGAAGGGAAATTCTATCTATAGTTTTCCTTATAAAGAAGAATTAATTTTGTCTGTATACTGTGAACTTCATTGAGATTATAGTATCATAAAGTCTACTGGGAACACTTGCAAATTGCTAACTAGGAAAAGGGCATCAGCTGTTTGAAAAAAAAACCTGCTAAACTAAAGAGAGTTATAACTAACACCTGCTTTTCTAGCTAGTCATAATCTAACAAAAGGACTTTCTTTACAACATATACTTTGTTGATTTTATGACAAGAAACTAGAAGAGAGATTAAAAGCCTAAAACATATTGTGCTGTCCCAGAATGATAACTTTAGAAGTCAAATGAATTCAGAAATCTGAAAAGTAGATGAATTTAACTTGTAATGTGAGAATTTCAAATTGCTTTAGAAATAGACTCAGTCCATATCTTCCAATATATCTATGTATTGTGGTTACACAGACCTATTATAATAAACAAATATTTGATAGGATTGTATTGCTATGTATAGATTTTCATTATTTTTCTCTAGAAATATGCATGGATTGATTATCATTTATCAATAATCATTTCTTGAGCTCCTGATGGATGCAAGGCATTGTAGTAGGAGGTACGATGGGTGTAAAGCAGTTTAAAATTATGATCCTGCCTTTAGATGAAATTTATCCAGTTAAGCAAATAGAACTGAGGTTAAATTCCACTGTTGGCACATTTTGTGTTGTGGATCAGAGTACATAGCACCTCTGAATTTCAGTTATCTCATCAGACTATTTATTTTGAAGATTATATGAGTCAACACACAGAAAAGGTGTAGCTGTGTCTGTGATACATTTTAGGTGATTAGTAAATTCCCAGACTGAGAAATAATTATATAAACTGTTCTTACATGATAGCTGAGTTTTGCTGTTTAATTGGAAAGAGTACACATTGAGTCTATTAAGAGATATTGGTAGGTGAAATTATTTTGTATAAATAACTTCAGAATTCCTCAAAAATGAATGTTGAGGGGCACCTGGGTGGCTCGGTGGGTTGGAGCCTCTGTCTTTGGCTCGGGTCATGATCCCGGGGTCCTGGGATCGAGCCCCGCATCGGGCTCTCTGCTTGGCAGGGACCCTGCTTCCTCCTCTCTCTCTGCCTGCCTCTCTGCCTACTTGTGATCTGTCTGTCAAATAAATGGATAAGATCTTAAAAAAAAAAAAAGGTTGAAGTAGTATAGAAGACAGTTTTAAATTAATAAAGATAAAGTGACTTATGTTTCTTTAGTTAATACTCTACATTTTATTAGGTACCTTATATTGCATTTTCTAACTTAATTCCCCCTTGTAAGCTCTGTAAGCAACTTTAGAGAGGACAAGTTTAAATTTCATCCAATGATACAAATATCAATGACTAAACATAGGCCACCTTGCTTTTTACACTTTTATTTATTTATTTATTTATTTTACTTTATTTTCAGCGTGACAGTATTCATTGTTTTTGCACCACACTCAGTGCTCTATGCAATCCGTGTCCTCTCCAATACCCACCACCTGGATCCCCCAGCCTCCCACCGCCCCCTCAGATTGTTTTTCAGAGTCCATAGTCTCTCATGGTTCACCTCCCCTTCCAGTTTCCCTCAACTCCCTTCTCCTCTTCATCTCCCCTTGTCCTCCATGCTATTTGTTATGCTCCACAAATAAGTGAAACCATATGATAATTGACTTTCTCTGCTTGACTTATTTCACTCAGCATAATCTCTTCCAGTCCCATCCATGTTGCTACAAAAGTTAGGTATTCATCCTTTCTGATGGAGGCGTAATACTCCACAGTGTATGTGGATCACATCTTCCTTATCCATTCGTTCGTTGGAGGGCATGTTGGTTCTTTCCATAGTTTGGCGACCATGGCCATTGCTGCTATAAACATTGGGGTACAAATGGCCCTTCTTTTCACTACATTGTATCTTTGGGGTAAATACCCAGTATACACTCTTCTTTTTAAAAAAGATTTATTTATTTTACAGAGAAAGAGTGCATGTGTGCAATTGTATAGGGAAGGGTAGAGAAAGAGTGGAAGGGAAGGCTGACTCCCTGCTGAGCGGGGAGCCCGATGCAGGGCTCCATCTTAGGACCCTGAGATCATGACCTGAGAGAAATCAAGAGTCAGACCCTTAGCCAGCTGAGCCACCCAGGTGCCCTCCTTTTACATTCTTAATAAGCTGTTACATTGTTGATCAGTTTCAGAGTTAATATGAAAATTATAATTATATAAGTTGAGATAATTTAAATATATCAAGGGAAATCATTGTATAAAGGAAATCTCTATGTATTCTTAAGTAATCTGCCTAATAATCACGTTTTATTACATAAGTGTTATGATTTCTTCCTTGTTTTGCTTATCCTTTCAAATCTCTGCATACTGCTCAAGAGGTTCAAGCAAAACATTTTCCTGTTAGAGACTCCCTTACTAAATATATGCCTTCAACTTGATACATGTTTCAAACAAAAGTTTTTCTGAGCCAGAGGTACTTTTTTTTTCCATAGGTTTTCTCCTTAGGTTGTGTTAAATTATTAAAGAACAGATGACTAAGAAAACCTAGTCACTGTGTTGGGAGGTAGGTAGGGAAAGTTAGGATAACATTTTTTAATCTTGCTTGTGCTTGATAATCCTTGGGGTGCTATTAAGAAATGTACGCATTACCATGCCCACTCTAGACAATTGAATGAAAAACTCAAGGGTTAAATTCTGGAAATGTCATTTTTAAAAGCATGCACACTACACTCCCTCTCAGGAGTATGAGGAGCCTCTTCTCCAGGCACTGGCCTCCTCGGCATACCTTCATTGGAGCTCCTCTCCAGCAGTCTTCAACCAGATCCTTTCCCTACTCTTTTGAGTGGTGTGTTTAATGTATCTGGAACTCTTCTATGTGAGTCTCAGATCTCATGTGGGAAAACAAGTAGTAAATTTCAGTTTAAGGGAGTAATTTATAAACCCGCTTTATTGCTTGTTTCCCCAATAAATAAATAATTCTCAGATCTTCCATTTTGTAGAAATGACTTAATGATATTACGTTGTGTATTTAAAATGTTAGAAATTTTAAAAGGTACCAATTTAAATATGTATTTTAAAATTTCTGATCTTCAGGAAGTCAATACAATGTATGTTCTTAAGCATTGAAATACACACACACACTTGTGTATTAAAGTGACCACTCTAAATAACTCATTAACACTTTTGTTATATGATATATACTTTTACTGTTATTATTATTTATAGTAAATGAATTATTGACTTGAAACCAAACTAAGTTATTTTCCAGTATTGTGGGATTAAATGCAAGTGGAAATAATCTCTTACCAGTCAGAACAATTCATCTGAGGATTCTATTAATGACAAAATTTTCTTGTTTAAGACAATCCAAGTTTAAAGTACACTCTTGCTTTATTTAATTAATTTTGGAAAGTTTAAAGTAATATATAGTGGAAAAAAATTTAAATTAATAAATCGCCCATAATTTGATACCTATAACATTTTGAGAGCTTAACTGTGTAAGTGCCAAAATATTTATCCTTCCTCAAGATTTCAAGTAATCTAGTGGAAGTAACTTAAAGGTTAAACTCAGAGCTGAAGCCAGTTATTACCATAAATATCAGCCAAGAATCTGAAAATGACATTTTATTTGTAGAATTCAACAAAATTTGACAGAGACTGTTGTGCTTCTGTTTTATTACCCTGATTAGAGGTGCAGCTGATGGTTGGAAGGCAGGTCTTACAGTTTGGACCAGAGTGACTGTAGTACCAAATAAATAATGGTAACTTATATTTTTAAGCTATACTGCTTACACTGATATCCTGGAGGGATATTTAGGTACATGTCAGTATGAGTTCATCTCCCTTGTGAAAATAGTGTATTAACTAAATAGAAAATACCAGATTCTTAACCTTCAACTTCACTTCTGCTTTTTATGCCTCTGAAGTTTGTGTACTTAATTATGATACTGGTTTTGTGAAATTAGCCCTGACTTATTATGGTAATGAGTTCTAATGACAAGGAAACCAAATCTACCCAAATCAAACCCATAACTGAGTTCTCTTTTCTGTCCTCGTGTGCACTGGAATTGTGACTATTGGCTCAGCATTTCAGTGTTACTTCAGAGAGATAACTGACATGATAAATTGTTAGATTGATGTGTGCTGAGAAGACACCCAAATATGCCATTTCAGGAGTTTATCAGTGGAGCTTATGGGCAGCCAGGGTTTTGGGAATTTTAAAATTCCCTCTTGAGAACTTTTTCTTTGGTTCTCCTTAGCATTCAAGCCTTCACTCATCTTAGGAACAAGGAAGCTAACTTCCCCTTCCAAGAAGAGGTGAGTGCACCTCTCTGACTCCCACTGTACCTTAAGTTCTCATTCAGTGTAGTATTCCCATTGTTTGTTATTTTGTCCTTGTTATTTTTTTTTTCTCTTCAAGGACATTGATCGCTTCTTATTTATCATTTTGTCATCGTATAGTGGAGTATATTTAGACAACTCATCTATTTAGTTGGGTTTATTTTTTATTGTTTTTATTATGCTTCTTAGACGGAGTATTTTCAGTATGAACGAATTTTCAGGAGTTGATACTAAGAGCATATTAAGTATTTCCAGTTACTATTTTAGTGATATAAATGCATTCAGTTAAATAACATGGAAGGATTATGAATTAGCATTATAATTTCTGATGGCTTTTTGTCATATGTAATAACTTACCTGATTTTCACAAAATCTTATAATCTCAGTTCTTTCAAAGATTTAATAGTAGATTACTCTCCTGAGGCCTTTTGTTGTTAAGATTTAATTTCCTCTACCCAGATTGTCTGGTTCAAAATGAATTATTATGAAATATTAAGATGGACGACTCTTCAATAAAGAGAAACTGGCCATAGACTGTCATTCTTTTCTCTTTATAATTAGCAGAATTCAGTAATTCTTCAGTGTGCTTTTAGGTGGAAGTACAAGTTGGAAATTTGGTGTTTGGTAAAGATGTTGGACTCTTTTTATGAGATAATGAAAAAGGGTGACTCAGTTAATTTGTATTAACATAAAAACATTACATATTTCTATCTATAAAGAAACAAATTATGTTATTTTTAATGCATTAACACAGTACAGAGCACATCTTCCTTTTTTTGTTTATTGTTAAGATAAACTGCACTTAAATAAAAGAATTTTTGGTGGGGCTGAGTATAAAATCTGTTCACTACCAAAAAAAGAAGTATCTAAAATATAATATTAACATTTATAAAACAGAAAGTGAAAGTTCTTTTATAATCCCAACTCCTGTGGAGCAGTTTGATATATATCTTCCTGTAATTTTTTTTATATATTAACAAATATTTAATTATGTTAATATTCTGTGGTATGCTTTTTTTTTCTTTTCTTTTGGATACAGTTTCCTATAAGCACAAATATCTTCTTTATTCAGTTTGACTACTGTAATTCATGAAGAATATAACATGAGTTAATTATCCCAATCCGTTATTTGTGGACATTCAACTTATATCTATTTTTTCTTGTAAATGTCGTTTTAGCAAATGTCTTTGTGCTTATTTCCTGGCATTTTTGTTCAGTTAGTTTAAGTTGGATAAATTTTTTGAAGTGGGATTTTTAGGTTAAATATATGCAAATTTATTAACATTAACCATTTATAAGTAATGTATATAATGCATTTGAAGATATAAACATTATCAAGAATAATCATTTTTTTGAAAATTGTAAACACTTGGTTTAATAAAAATTCTCTTTGCCTTTATTCAGTTATTAGTATGGTTAGTATGTTCATTGAGTTTGCATTTTTATTTTTATTAAATTAGGTTACTTTGTTAAAAATTAGCATAAGAAATAAAAGTGTAAAGTAATGAAATCAGGAAGCCTTATAAGCTTTTAACTGGGGTTTTTAAATTTGGATTTTGGTATTAGATTTGCTCTGCTTGCTGCCTACTGGCCATTTATCTTTGGGCAGATTCTTCGAACCTGCTTTGCCCAGTGTCCCCATCTTTAAAATAAGGAGGGCATTTATAGTGATGAGCACTGTATTTAAGTGATAAGTCACTAAATTCTACACCTGAAACTAATATTTCACTGTATGTTAAAAAACTGAAAATTAAGTAAAAACTTGAAGAAATGTAAAAAATAAAATAAAATAAGGTCTTTTTATAAAGACCTATGTCATGATGTTTCTTTGGGTATTAAATGAAATAATCGCCTTATAGTATTTAAAAGTTTCATATGTATTATGTGCTCAATAGAAATGCTAACTATTACTATTATTAAATGGATTAGTGAACAATTATCAAGTTAAATAATAAAGAATATATTATCTTATGTATTTGTAATCCAAGATCATTGAAGATAACATTTTAATATTTGTGTTATATCATGTTAGTTTACTGATCTTGACACAGATCATCTAGTTTGGGATTGGCATATCCAGTGAAATAGTATGTGAAGTCTTCTCTCTTTTTTTTTTTTTAATTTATTTTTTAAAGTTAGAGTATGGAGGTGTGTAGTAGTTTAGTTGGGGACCTAGTAACAGGTTCCTTGTAGTCCAGATTTACCTGGTGCACCATGAGTTGTTGAGGACAGAGAAAAAGTCCTCACAGCTTGAGACTTTGTGGCTAGTGTTCAATATACATTGCATGAATGGGAGAATGCAGTTTAGATGATGGCAGGAATATAGTTTAACTTTTGCATTTAATAACATATCTGATTCTGTGATGAAACCATAGAGTCTTGTGTGAGGCCATAGGTCTAATGTATCAGATATTGGAGGTAAGAAGAATCTGCCATTCTTCTATTCCTGAACGTTTCAGAGATACCCTTGAGTAGCTAGGTGTATTCAGATGAAAAATAGAATGTCAGGGAGGAGAGTGAGTGGAGGAATACATGATTTAAGATAATTTGAAGGGTCTTCAGAAGAGTAATTCAATTTATCTTTTTGTCTCTGGAGGGTAAAATAGGAATAATGAGAAGAACTTTTTTTTTTTTTTTTTTAAGATTTTATTTACTTATTTGACAGAGAGAGATCACAAGTAGGCAGAGAGGCAGGCAGAGAGAGAGAGAGGAGGAAGCAGGCTCCCTGCTGAGCAGAGAGCCCGATGCGGGACTCGATCCCAGGACCCTGAGATCATGACCTGAGCCGAAGGCAGCGGCTTAACCCACTGAGCCACCCAGGCGCCTTGAGAAGAACTTTTTAATATGAAATGTTTTTGAAATACTTCACTCACTTAGGATTCTCTATTTAATTAGATACTTCTTCATTTTTTAAAGAAGTCACTTGTATCTCTTTTTGTGTCTCTTTTGCATAGGTATTATCATGTTTCAAAAACTAGAAGCCTATAAATAGTGCGAAGTCTCCTATTCTATCTCTGTTCTTCATCTGCCCAGATCCCTACTTCCTTCTTTAATAACCACTATGTTTAGAATTTATGTATTCATCTTGAATCTTTAAAAACAACTAAATAAAGATTCATATTCTCTTCCTCCCACCCCCACCAAATTTGAACAAAAAATAGCATATTAAATGCTGTTCTGCACCTTACTTTTTTCACATAACAAGATATTTCCAGAATAGGAAATGTTCTTGTTCTGCAGAGAGGTTTTTTTTTTTTTCTTCTCAGAGTTTTTTTCTGGCCTCCTAGAATTCTATTGTATTGATGTGCCATAATTTATTCACTTTAGTACTCTCTTGATGACATTTGGTACCACAGGTAATTTTGTGATGAGTAATCTTACAAGTGCACCAGTTTCTATGTGTGCAAATATGCTTTTTTTTAAAAAAAAGTGAAATTTCTAACCCCAAGATTATATACATTTGTTAGAGAAAGATTGCTGTGTTCCCAAAATGAAATGTCATATTTTGAAAGAATGTGTTTGTGTTTGTTGGAAAGTGTTTATCTATAACATTGAGTTTCAAACTATTACTTCTTTTTTTTTTTTTTTTTAGTTTTTTAAAATTTTATTTATTTGACAGAAAGAGAGATCACAAGTAGGCAGAGAGGCAGGCAGAGAGAGAGGAGAAGCAGGCTCCCTTCTGAGCAAAGAGCCCAATGGTGGACTCAATCTCAGGACCCTGAGATCATGACCTGAGCCGAATGCAGAGGTTTAACCTACTGAGCCGCCCAGGTGCCCCTATTATTTCATATATTGATTCAGTCACCCAAACACAAAAATTTTATGTAACAGTATTTGCCCTTATATATGATATGCTGCACTATGTTTTTTCTTTTCTATTCTTTCAAAATGCTGATTACCATCCACTAAATTGATTTCATAACCCACTAGTGGAAGGTAACCTCTTGTTATACACTGACCAGAGTTTAATTGACCAACTTCGTTATATGTGGTAGGAGTCTCTAGTTGCAGTCTCCTAAGAACTCCCTACAATTTTTTTGCAGCTAAAATAAAGAAATAAACAGTTTTTACTGATTTTTAGAAACTCTCTCAGAAATGATATTTTGTTATCTTTGGACTCAGATGTTATAATATTTTAAAATAATAGCATGTATAGCATATGTTGCTGTATCTACATAAAAGATATAAATATGTAAAAATACAGGTAGAAGTATTTATCTTGGATTGGGTATAAATCAGCCAAGCAGTTTCTTGAGGATAAATTATTTCTTGAGGATAAACAGTAAAGATATTATGTTAAATATTCCTGACCATAATTTTTATGTTCTATGACATGCTAAGTATTTGATTATTTTTAGGGTTTCTAATGCTATCTTAGTGCCAAGAAGGTTTTAAAAATGTAAAAGTATGTTTCAAAACACTGCCTTTTTTCCCCCAAGAACAAATTTAACAGGGACTAATGTCCAAGGTAACATCTACTTTTGCTGGAAGCTGCAGTGTATGAATGTAGAAAAAAAATAGTTTGGCTAGGTTATATGATATCTGATAGAAAACATGTATCACACTTAAATAATGTTAGCAGAATAATATATACCTAGCTCCTGTTCTGGAGTTAGTCATTGTGCTTAACATAGAGTGTCATAAGTATTGCTTGATTTATGAAAATTCATCAGTGATGCAGCTCGCAGATGAGAATTAGTTTAATTAGAATGACTCGGCTGAAGCAAGTACAGGAAAGAATAATAATTGAATATTTTCTTTGTGCCAAGTACTATGGTAGGTATTAGGAGGATGAAGATGAAAAACATAATTCCCAACCCTTCGTACACTCATTTTTTTTTTAAGATTTTTTTTTCTTTCAGAGAGAGAGAGAACACAAGCAGGAGGGGCTGAGGGAGAGAGAGAATCTTAAGCAGACTTTGTGCTGACCTTGGAGCCCAACACGGGGCTTGATCTCAAGACCCTGAGATCATGACCTGAGTTAGACACTAAACCTACTGTGCCACCCAGGCACCCTAGTAGTCTCATATTCTAAAGGGAAATAACTCCTTATATTTATCATTTAGCACTTAAGAGACTATAAGTAATTTTTGTTTGATCAGGTGAAGTTTTGTCAACCTTTAATAAAGGTGAGTAGTAAGGCTTCAGTCGGGACCAGTTTAGTATATTAGTATGTGGTGCATGCTTAGACCTAACTGCTGTACTGTTGTTGACTGGGTTGGAATATAGAAATAAGTATTACGTGTATATGTGTATGATATATATATATATATAAAAGAAATAAGTATTAGTGATTTAGTCATTGTTGGAAAAGAAGATTAATTCTAGTCTTTAAGGCATGGAACAAATGATTACTCATTTTTTTTGTTTGTTTGTTTCTTTGCTTACTAAGGATGACCTTATTAAGAATGAGAGGTCAGATAAAACTAATTTTCTTTCTGTTCCTGGAAGCATCCTCGATAATAGCTCTTCTGAGTTCCAAGACCCTCAGATTATGGCAAGGCCTTTGAGACCATCTTAGGATTTTGTATGCTGTCCTAAGAGTCTTTCCTATGATTCATTCTGTTATGTTATGACAATATATCTGTCAGGTATTTTATAATATTTTAAATATTATATAAGTTAGCTGGGTGCTTCTAGAGCTGCACTGTTTTATATAGTAGCCACTAACTACATATGCTGTTGAACAGTCTTGAAGGAGGTAGGGGTGGAAGGAGAGGCAAAATAGGTGAAAGGGATTAAGAGGTACATACTTCCAGTTATATAAAATAAGTAAGTCACAGGGGTGAAAAGTACAACATAGGGAACACAGTAAGAGTATAATAATTTGTACAGTGACAGATGGTGACTACACATATCATGGTCAGGCATGTTGTTATGTATAGAATTATCAAATCAGTATGTTGTACACCTGAAACTACTAATATGATATGTCAACTATATTTCATTTAAAAAAATTTAAAACAAATAAAAGAAATATGGCTGGTCTGGATTGAGATATGCTTTAAATGTAAAATATACTTATTGCTCAGATTTGTTATGAAAAAAGAATAATTTTTATTATGTATTGAAAAGATATTTTAAATATATTGGGTCAAATAAAATTTTTATGAAATTGATTTCAATTTTTAAAAACTTTTTGAATGTTTCTTCTAGAAAGTTAAAATTTACATGTATGATTTACATTTTCTTTTTAATTTTTTTAAATTTTATTATTTATTTAACAAGCAGAGATCACAAGCAGGCAGAGAGGCAGGCAGAGAGAGAGGAAGAAGCAGGCTCCCTGCTGAGCAGAGAGCCTGATGCGGGACTGGATCCCAGGACCCCTGGATCATGACCTGAGTTGAAGGCAGAGGCTTTAACCCACTGAGCCACCCAGGCACCCTTAAATTTTTATTATTGAAGGATAATGTGACATTTTATTTTAGGTCTGCTACTAATGTGTAACCTTGGGAAAGTCAGTGTAACTCTCTGATAATGAGTTGTTGTTTTTTTAAAAGATTTTATTTATTTGAAAGAGAGAACAGATAAATGGGAAAGAGAGGTAGAGGGGAGGGAGAAGCAGGCTGAGCAGGGAGCCTGACATGGGGTTTGATCCAGTAACTCTGGGATCATGGCCTAATCCGAAGGCAGATGCTTAACCAGCTGAGCCAGCCAGGCATCCCCTGAAAATTAGTTTCTTTAAAAAAAAAAAAAATCCTTGACTTTCCATTGACCTCCAAAGTCAGATGCAATTGCCTGTTTGAAATTTCAATTTGGACATATAATAAGTTCTTAAAATGTAGTGTTTTTTTCTTTTCCTCTCTTAGTCTGTCTTTTTAATCTTCCTTATATAGCATCAGTAGAACTGCCATCTATCTACTTAAGGGGAAAAGGTCGTCTTTGATTTATGTCTCTTTTTTTTTTAATCCACTCTCACATTTAATTTGTTATCAAATCCTATTAGCTGTACCTCAAAAATGTAGTCTGTATCCTCCTACCTCACTTTCCATTCCAGCATCACCCTCCACCTGTACTACTGGCATAGTTGTCTACAATTTCCCAATCTGTTCTTCACATAGTAGCCAAGTAGGCCTTTAAAAAATACATTTGTCATTCCTTACTTGAAATCATGCAGAGACCTTCTCTTGTATCCAAGCTCTTTACCAAGACCTACGGTTTCTCCATGACTCCTATCTCCCTTTCCTGTTAATATCCTCTTCCTCTGTATTACACTGTTCCTTGAAAGGGAAGTATATGTGAAATGACCTCTAAAGGCCATGGGAGCCCTAAGACTGAAGATAAAGGCTGACAAGTCCAGCTTGACAAGAAATGGCTTATTAAGGGGACTTAGAGGTACAAGTGTATCTTGGGCAGCTGCAAGAGGAGTAGATCTCTACAATCCCATTTCCCTTAACACTTGCTTTTATAGCCCTAGAGACTGGGAGTCCATACTGGGGGGACAATCCAAGAGGAGAATGTTTAAGAATAAGTGTGTGTCATAGTCAGATCTCTGGGGGCATGTCCAGAGGTTATGTCCCAAGGGCATACTTAACGTTGCGTGGTTAACTAAAAGAAAAAGATGTTGGAGGGATAGGAGGCTGTGCTCTAGAAGTTTTAGGTGCTGGAACCCTCATAGTGACAGATTTGTCCAAAATGGCATTAGTTTGGTTCACATTTATACCATGTATTAAAAATTAATTCATATCAGTGTTTGAAATAATCTGAATGTGTATTTTCTCTCTAATATCTTTATTATAAGTTGTGTAACTACCTTTTGACCATTTAAACAAAAAATATATATAATAAGTAAATAAATGCAGCACAATAAATATTTGCCAAGTGAGCAGATGATAATCCCAGCCATGAATGGGTGAGATTTTCTTTAATATGTCCTATTAAGAAGGTGAGATTTTCTTTAATATGTCCTATTTAGAAGGCCAATCTGCATGGTTAGAATACCCCATAATAAAGTTTTCAATACCATGTGAAAGCTCTTCTAGGAGAGGAAAGATACAGCTGTAGTCTGATGAAAGGTTTTTAAATATCTTACAATGAAAAATATATAATGTGCCTTAAATATTTTATACACTGAAATTTTATGTACAAGAGGCTTAACAAGAAAATGAGGCATCACTGACTATGGCTGAAAGAAGTTTTGAGTGGTGTAAGAGACCTGATATTGTATTAGTAAAATTCCAAAGAATTTATTATCAACACTAAAAACATCATAAAGTGTACATAAAGTGATAAACCTTTACAGGGAAAAGCAACAGTGCAAGTTTCCACACGTTGCTGAAGGCAAAGAGTAAGAGCAAAAGAGAACTCCAGTTGGAATGTTGAGTTTGTTCCTACAGTCTCCTCTTGATTTAAACACTCAGGACACACTGCATGAAATCATCATATAGGGGAAATTCACAACACCTTGTGGAGCAGTATCCCATCTTGGAAAGCCGTCTGTTAGAGCTCGCAGTTTGACGCAGCAGGTGATGTAGTGATTGAAGGTGATCTTGAAATTGGTGCTGTATCAGTTTGCTGTTGAAGTCATGGCTTGGGAACTCAATTGAAATCCCACTGTGGTCAGGGCCTTCTGCAGTTCCTGAGTATCTACTCTTCCACTCCAGTCACTGTCAAAACTGATGAACTGTTGTGTCCAGGCATTCAGAACAGCCCAGAGTTCTTAACATTCACTGCAACCCATTGTGCGTGACCTGTTTCTAGCCAGCATTGAATTCATAAGCTGACAAGTCTCCATATTAAAAGGTTTGTGCCAGCAGTGCCCGTGTCAGGCATCTCTGCAGTTCAGCAGCATCTATTTGTCCAGCTACAGCAGCAAAGGAACATACAGTGGATCCTGAGCTTGTCTGGGAAATGTAGGTCCTCCAAGACCCCCTCCATACCTGTCTGGGTAGTACCTGCTGATAGCACCAGAGTGGCCTGGGTACACCATGGTGCAAACTCTGCCACCTCCCTCACTTGTAACAGTATTTTAAGAATTCTTTTGCAGGGGGGCCTGGGTGGCTCAGTGGGTTAACCCGCTGCCTTCGGCTCAGGTCATGAACTCAGGGTCCTGGGATTGCGTCCCCCATCGGGAATCTCTGCTCAGCAGGGAGCCTGCTTCCTCCTCTCTCTCTCTGCCTGCCTCTCTGCCTACTTGTAATCTCTCTCTCTGTCAAATAAATAAATAAATAAATCTTTAAAAAAAAGAAAAGAATTCTTTTGCAGTGTTCTATTGAAATGAATGTAGAGTCTTATTAATGGGCAAAGTAAATCATCGTATAATATTAAATAGTAAATTGGGTGGTTTGTTTTCGAAACTAGAGAAACTGAGTTCAGGTCCCATCTTTTCCACAATTTATTAGCAGTGTGGACTGGAGTGAGTTATTTAACTTTTCGGGACCTCAGCTTCCTGTGCTGATTCCTTCACATTGTCTTTCCAAAAAAAGACCTTTAGTGGTCTTCCTAGTCTGGTCATGGCTTACTTTTTTTTTTTTTAATCTTCATCATCTTTGCTATTCTATCCTTCCCTATCCTTTATGCAATTACAGTTGACCATTTGTACAACTTGGAGGTTGGAGCACCAACCTCCCATGCAGTCAAATCTGCATACAACTTCTGACTCCCGAAAAACTTAACTACTAAGAGGCTACTATTGACCAGAAGCCTTACTAATGACATAAACAGTTCATTAAGACATATTCTCTATGTTGTATGTATTATATACTGTATTCATCCAGTAAAGTATGCTAGGGAAAAGAAAACGTTAAGAAAATCATGTGAAAGAGAAAATACATTTATAGTACTGTACTATAAAAAAAATCTGTGTATAAATGGATCTGTGCAGCTCAATCCTATGTTGTTCAAGAGTCATCTGTACTAATTTTTACCTAGTTCCAGGTGTTTTTCTTTTTTTCTTTTTTTAAGATTTTATTTATTTGAGATAGAGTGCATCCACTCAAGAGAGAGCAAGTACTCCCTTTTGTATGTACATGTACTTTTTTTCCTCTTGGATAAAACCTAGAAGTGATATGGCCAGATCACATGTTAATTGTATGTTTAACTTTTAAAAAATTACCAAATTATTTTCCAAAGTGATTGTACTATTTTTACATTCCTACCAGCCATAGGTATGAGTGCCAGTTTCTCCACATCCTCACCAACACTGGCAGTGGGCAGTTTTTAAAATTTTAGCCATTTTAATAGACATGTAATGTTATCTCATTGTGGTTTTAACTTTCATTCTCCTAATAACTAATAATGTTGAGCATCTTTTTGTTGTGCTGCCATCCAGGTATTTTCTTTGGTGAATTGATTGTTCAAATCTTTTGCCCATTTTAAAAATTAGATTTTTTGCTTTCTTACTGTTGTGTTCAGAGAATCCTTTATATATTTCATTACCAAATGTATGCTTCACAAAGATTGTTTTCCATGCTGGCTTCTTTCATTTTCTTAGTAATGTCTTAAAGATTATGTTTTTTTTCGTTTTGCTTGAGTTTATCAATTTGTTCATTTATAGGTTATGGTATATTTAAGACATCTTGGCCTAACTCAAGTAACTTTTCATGTCATCTGCATGGTCAAATTTATTGACATAAAGTTGTTTATTAATATTTACCTATTTTCTTCAATATCTGTAGCATCTGTAATAATGTCACTATTCTCATTCTTGATGTCAGTAATTTCTGCCTTCTCTCATTTATTTCTGATAAGTCTGGCTAGAGATCAATCAGTTTAGGTGTCCATTCTCAAAGAATGAGCTTTCCTGTTTTCCATTTTGTTGATATCTACTTCAATCCTTACTATTTACTTCATTCTGCTTACTTTGGTTTTAATTTTCCTTTTTTTATTTTGGAAGGTGAAGATATCCACTTAAAACTTTTCATCGCTTTTCATATAAGTGGTTGGTGCTATATATTCCTCCCTAAGTATTTCGTCAGCAGCATCCACAAATTCTAATATGTTGAGCTTACTCTTTCCCTCAGTTAAGAATACTCACTAATTTCCTATTGATTTTTTCTTTCATCCATGGGTTATTTAGCAAGCATGTTATTTAATTTCAAATATTTGAGTATTTCCTAAGGATATTTTTGTTAAGGATTTCTGATTTCATTCCTTTGTGATCAGATGACATACTTTGTATGGACTAGTTTTTAATTTATTGAGACTTGTGTTATGACCCAGAATATAGTATATTTTTTAAATGTTTTACAAACACTTGAAGAGAATTTGTATTCTACTGCTGTTAGATGAATAAATGTCGGTAGGTCAAATTGGTTCATAGTGCTATTCAAGTCTGCTTATAACCTTGTCGATTTTCACGCCTACTTGTTCTGTCAAGTGTTGGGAGGGATATTGAATTCATTTGCATGTCTTGAGTTTTTGCTTCATACATTTTAAAGATCTGTTATAGATATATAAGCATTTAGGACTGTTATGCCTTCTGATTAATTATTCTCTCTCAGTATAAACTGACTGTCTTTATTCCTGGTAGGATTCTTGGCTTTGGAATTTATTTTTTCTGACATCAATTTAGCCATTCCAGTTTTCTATCACTAATCTTACCCAGTTTTTTCTTTACTCTAATACATTGTAGTTTTCATTTCTCAAGACTTTTCATATGAAAGACCTTAGGAAAAATTATTTAACCACTCAATTTTCTTCTTTATTAAAAGGGCATAATAAAAGTACCTGGGGGACCTGGATGGCTCAGTCAGTTGAGCATCTGACTCTTGATTTTGGCTTAGGTCATGATCTTGGGGTTGTAAAATCAAGCTTTGCTTCTGGCTCCCTGATCAGCCAGGAGTCTGCTTCTCTCTTTCTCTCCGTCTACCCTTCCTCCCCAACATGTGCATGCATGCATGCTTTCTCCCTCTACCTTCCTCTCTCTCCAGATAAATAAATGAAATTTCTTAAAAAAAAAAATATACATATATATATATATATATACACAAACCTATACCATGGAATTATTTTGAGAATTAAATAAATATATCAAAGTGCTCACAATTAATATGTATCACAGTGTAAGTTCTGAATGAATATAATCTGCAGCTATTGTTCCTACTATTATGACTGCAATTTAAAAAGATATTTTTAAATCCATAATGTGTTGAAGCAGAGTTTTCTATTCATTTATATGCCCAGGAAATTTCTTGTTTGGACTTTAGTTATCTTCAATTTACTAAGCTAGAATATCATTATATAAACTCAAAACATACCTGTGTTTCATTTTATTGCCTTATGTTATTTATCATTCTTTTGTATTTAAGATCATGTACAAAGATACAATACATAGTGTCATTATCATATTTTTCAAATTTAGTGAGTATGCAACTCCAAAATTCTTTAGAATCATATAGTAGTTGTGAGTTCTCAACTGCACACTTTGGTTTATATATTGGACATATTGAGAGACTGAACAAATTAGTCATCTTTTTTTTTTTTAATCTAAAGAAGTAAAGATTTGCATTTAGTATTTTGTCTGGGTCCTTCACATTATCATCATTTATAATGAGTCATTTTTTTTTTCTCTCTTTCTTTCTTTCTTTAGATTGGGCAGCTGGCTTTTAAAGGAATGAGGAGACTCAATCGAATCCAGTCAATCGTGTTTGAGACTGCCTACAACACCAATGAGAACATGCTGATTTGTGCCCCTACTGGGGCTGGAAAGACCAACATTGCAATGCTTACAGTTTTACATGAAATACGCCAGCATTTTCAACAAGGTGTTATCAAAAAGAATGAATTTAAGGTAGGAAATTAACAAGTCAGACCACAAGTTTTTAAATTATAAAATTAAAATCATTTGTAGCTATACATATTAGATGAAATCTGGAAAGTTTTAAGGATATTATTAATGATGTCATGTAAAGATTGCTGCTTGATTTACTCTATTACTAGTAAGGCAGTCCCTATTTGTGTTATGAAAATCCTGTTACCCCTGTGAAACACTGAAAATACATTTAGCTTTGAAGCAGAACCAGTGTTCAAAGCGACGAGGCTATATAAACGAATCCCATTGTCCTTTAAATAGCTGCACACCTACCTAAGAAAGGTAAGTACTTTTCAGATATAGCTATTAAGATTTTTTTACTGCTATAGTCTGCAATTATATTTCACAATAAATTTTGATTTATATTGAATGCTCTGAAACAAATGACTTGTAGTTTTTGCTCGTTCATCAAGGTAATGTTTCTTTGGCACAGATTGTATATGTTGCTCCAATGAAAGCCTTGGCAGCTGAAATGACAAATTACTTCAGCAAACGTCTGGAGCCACTGGGCATTGTTGTGAAAGAATTGACTGGGGATATGCAGTTGTCAAAAAATGAAATTTTACGAACTCAGGTATGTTGTATACTTAGGTATTTTTTGTTTAATACCAATCCTTTTTTTTTTTTCAGGTAAATACAATACAAATATAATGTAATGAAATACTTTTATTTGTAATCACATATTACCTCTACAAAAGAGATTTTTGCTGGTGTTTTGTCCAATTTTATCCTTCTGACTTCTGTGATTCCTGCTGTGTCTTGAATAATGTTACATGCCTGGTATAAATTTTAAGTTCATTGACAGTAATGTTCTTTTAAAACAGTAGAAAATGAGAATGTGGATAAGACCGACTTCAATTTTAAGAGCAGGAAAATATATAGGTCCTTAAATGATCCCATTAGTATTCTAAATATTCTATAAGGCTGCTTAACATATAATAAAAATTTTTAGTCATTCTTTATTTCATCAAATAGGAAGTTACCATGTGCTTTATAAAGCACTATATTAGGTGAAATGCATGACAACAAAAATACTTAAGATACAGTTCCCACCTACAAGGATCTTATATTATGACTGAATAGGTAAAAACTATATTATTAGAGCTACACTAGATTATCATTAATTGGGTAGAATGTGTAAATAAGGTAATATTCATAATGCTTTGAAAAAATCCAACAATTGATAACTAAATATTAATGGGACAGTTCAGCCTCAGCAGTGGAGTGGAATGAATGAGGTAATATGCTGGCTGATCAGCCTGACATCTTTGCCAGCCTCTTTTCTGGCAGACAGTTGCCTGTCCTTCCTGGTTATCAAATGTGTATTTTAAACATTATATATACACTATGGAGTATTATGCCTCCATCAGAAAGGATGAATATCCAACTTTTGTAGCAACATGGATGGGACTGGAAGAGATTATGCTGAGTGAAATAAGTCAAGCAGAGAGAGTCAGTTATCATATGTTTTCACTTATTTGTGGAGCATAACAAATAGCATGGAGGACAAGGGGAGATGGAGAGGAGAAGGGAGTTGAGGGAAATCGGAAGGGCAGGTGAACCATGAGAGACTATGGACTCTGAAAAACAATCTGAGGGTTTTGAAGGGGCAGAGGGAGGGAGTTTGGGGGAACCAGGTGGTGGGGTGGGTATTGGAGAGGGCACGGATTGCATAGAGCACTGGGTGTGGTACAAAAACAACAAATACTGTTAACGCTGAAAATAAATTTAAAAAAATTATACCTGATATGTAATTAATACTATTAGAGTTTAAAGTCATGACTTGGGGAATGGGGAATTGGAGAAAGCTGGTCAAAAGGTATGCACTTTCAGTTATGAGAAAAATAAGTACTAGAGGTAAAATTTACAACTTGATGACTATATCTAACTCTGCTATATGATATGTAGGAAAGTTTTTAAGAGAGGAGATCCAAAGAGTTCTCATCACAAAGAGAATTTTTTTCTTTATGTTGTATTTACATAAGATGATGGATGTTAACTAAACCTACTCTGATAATCATTTCACAGTATATGTAAATCAGGTCATCATATTGTACACCTTAAACTTATACAGTAATGTTTTGACAGTTATTTCTCAGTGGAACTAGACAAAACAAAAATGGGCAGAGGAAGTGAATAGACATTTTTCCAAAGGAGATATACAGGTGGACGGTAGGTATATGGGAAGATGGTCAGCATCACTAATCACCAAGGAAATACAGATCAGAACTATGAGATATCACCTCACACTTGTTAGAATGCCTTTTACCAAAAGGAAAGAGATAAGAGGTGCTGGAAAACATGGAGAAAAGGGAACTCTTGGGCACCTTTAGGGGAATGTAAATTGGTACAGTCATTGGAAAACAACATGGAGGTTCCTCAGAAGATTAAAAATAGAACTACCATATGATCCAGCAATTCTACTCCTGGTATATATCCAAAAGAAATGAAATTAGGGTCTCAAAGATCCTATGTTCATTACAACATTATGAACAACAGCCAATAAAAAAAGAATTCTAGAGTTTAAAGATTTATTGGTGAAGATCAGATCCCTATTTCAGTTATAGCTTGATAAAAGGCAGTGATCAGGATGTAAATCTGGTTATTTTAAATATCCTTTTTATTTTATGAAATAATATAGGAGAGTATATTAATGTTCAGACTCTGTCACTGACAGCTTTTTAAAAAGCTGTACTTTGACAAATGATTTTGTATTTCAGAAAGAGATAGCAGAAGGAAAAATGTAATAGAACCAACAACATAGTTTTTGTATTTATGGTATGCAGAACTTTATCTTTTCCCATTTACATTATAACAGAATCTCGGATTTATTTACTTTGTTAGCATAAATAGATTTTTTTTTAAAGATTTTATTTATTTATTTGATGGAGAGAGAGATCACAAGCAGGCAGAGAGGCAGGCAGAGAGAGAGGGAGAAGCAGGCTCCCTGCTGAGCAGACAGCCCGATACGGGACTCGATCCCAGGACCCTGAGATCATGACCTGAGCCGAAGGCAGAGGCTTAACCCACTGTGCCACCCAGGCGCCCCCATAAATAGATTTTTAACTGAAGAAAATGATCAGTCATAGAGAAAACATTATTTGAATTTTTACTACATATTTATAAGTTCAGGTAATGGACACAGGAGCTTGACCTTTCTTTTCCTTCAGATTTTCAGCTTCAAAATTAATTTTAAAATGTATATGTACTTCCACTACTGTTAATTTAGATCTTTTCATTGAAAAATTTTAATTTTGAGATAATGTAAAAGAATTTTTATTTTTTTATAAAAAGTACATAATTTTGTTAAATATTTTATCGGTGATAACACTGAGTAGTAAACTAATATTGTTATTATTCTGTCATCATATATTTTGGCTTATATTTCCTAACTGTGATATATGGTTAGATTTTGAAAACCAGACTAGGGACACCTGGGTGGCTCAGCCAGTTGAGCATCTGCCTTCGGCTCAGTTCGTAATCCCAGGGTCCTGGAACTTAGTCCCTTGTTGGGCTCCTTGCTCAGGAGGGAGCCTGCTTTTCCCTCTGCCTACCACACCCCCTACTTGTGTGCTCTTGCTCTCTCTCTGACAAATAAATAAATAAAATCTTTAAAAAACAGACTAATATGTGGAATCTTCATTAATTACTTTGGCTAAAATTAATGTTAATTTCCAACTTGTGTTTTTTCCCATTGCCTTGAAGGAATATGAGTCTCTTATTAGTGATATATTTTCTTTTGTAGTGATTCTTTTTTTTTTCTTTTTGTAGTGATTCTTTGGGTTAGCATGCCCAAAACTTCATCACCTGACACCCTCAGCTACTCTAGTTACTGCTTTTCAGCCACTAGAGCTCTGCATACTTAGGAAATCCACTCATTTAGGAAAAGCCTCAAACTTACAGATTGGGTTCTATGTGGCTGAATCTTTTTCAAAATAGATTTTTGTTCAGATGTCAGCTTGCTTTTTTGCTTGGGACTCTTGGGTTTTCTCCCATAAATATATTAGTTTTCACTCAAACATCTGGGAGGTTTCCATATTGCTGGGCTTTTCATTTTAATTTTCAAGCTGCTTTTTTGGTTCTGAATCCTAGCTCTGAAATCTGATTTCTGGCATATTTTGTCAGTGAGTCTGTGGTTTTTTATAGCTATAGCAGTGAGTGTGGGGTCATACTCTTAGGTAAGTAATTTACAAACAGGTAATTCTTACCCCTTTCATTTGTAGTTTTGACATTACTTTTCTCTCTTTTTACCACTTTCTGATGCCGTCCTGTTTCTCACAAGTTGTTTTTATTAATTGTATACAGCCAAGTATTTTATAATTATCTGCAGGGATTGATACTACAGACTTGCTCATATGCCATTACTGGAAGTAGAATCCAATATCCCATTTTTTTTTATTATTGCATTTATTCATATTTCAAAAGCACTAATTTTCTTTTCCTAGCAGTGAAGGTAGGAAGCTTATTTTTAAAAATTGAACTTCTCTTTTAAAAGTTAATCCACACCAAAAACCATAAGATACCTAGGAATAAACCTAACCAAGGAGGTAAAAGATCTGTACAGTGAGAACTATAGAACACTTATGAAAGAAATTGTATGGAGCACTGGGTGTGGTGAAAAAATAATGAATACTGTTTTTCTGAAAATAAATTAATTTATAAAAAAATGAAGTTGTAGAATACACAATGGAAAAACATTACATGCTCATGGATTTAGTGTGTGATTTTTACTTTCATAATGTTTTATAAAGGCATATAGAGTAACAAAATTTGACTTTTAACAAATTGTCTTTATTAAAAATAATTTTTTCTGCAATTTGAACCACTCTCGAGTAGTTGAGACCATACCTATGATATACTTACCTAAAGAAATGAATTTTGTATTCTGATGGGTACAATGAAGTTTAGGGAAGAAATCAAGTCTGTTTGTTCCTCTTTTATTGCTTGCAAGTCTAGCATTAAGAAATTTTCTGCAAATGATAAATTCAGCTTTGGCAGTCTCATTTCATTGTTGTGCCAAATCCAGGGCTCTTCCTCTGTATATTTCTACTTTAGTCTTTCTACACACCATTAACAGACTTTTTAAAAAATTTTAAACCCTGCACTGATTTGGTTATTCTTACTACTATACAGCAGCAACTCTCAAAATGTGGTACAGGAACATCCTGTTTCCTAAGATCTTTCTGGACATCAGCAAGATTAAAACCAATTTTCATAGTAACGTTATTTTTTTTCAAAGCTTTTATTTATTTATTTGAGAGAAAGAGAGAGAGAGCATCAGCAGAAGTGGTAGGGGCAGAGGGAGAGGGAGAAACAGGCTCCTGGCTGAGCAGGGAGCCCAACATAGGGCTCGATCCCAGGACCTTGAAAATCATGACTTGAGCTGAAGGCTGACACTTAACTTGACTGAGCCTCCCAGCTATTTTTATAGTAACATTATGATGTTCTTTTCGTTCTTATTTTCTCATAAGTATATAGTGGAGTTTTCCAGAATCTGCCTAATGTGTGATGTTATCAACAGCTAATGAAGTGACTGCTTTCTATTTTTGTGTTGTAAAAATTTCTCAGTTTCACTTTCTAGTATAAGAAATTGAGGGATGGATGGATGAATGGATGGATGGATAGACAGAACAAACCTACAAATACAAGAGCTCTTCGGGGCCTCAATAATTTTAAGAGCGCAAAAGAGTTCCAAAGCCAAAACATTTTGAGAACCACTACCTGTGTAAGACAGTGGATTATCTTCACAATCTGGTGAAAACCAAACTTGTTTAAACTTTAGGTCCCAACTACTTCCTAATACAAACTACAGCCATACAGAGCATTTTTGCTTTTTCTAAAGTAACATTGCTTGGATAACACTTTCTTGAATAAACATTACTATTTTATACGTTTTCTCATGCATTTTCTCTTTTTCATAATATGGTTCTTTATTCATTGACATTTGTCCAAATCATTCTTCCAAACTCAGTTCAGACCTAATGAGTACTTTTTTTTGCCTGAATTCTATAGCACCATTTATTTATATTCATAAAGTAAGACCTACTCCACAAAGTCTGTGGTTTGGGATCTGGTGTGGTCTTAGAAATCTGGACCACTCTTAAATAAAATTTTGATTGCTCCTGTACTGTATCTAGCTGTGTTGTTGATGAGAATGAAAGAGTATTTATGGAAAGACAAGGGAGGTGTCACTTGAATTGAAATTATGAACCAATCACTTTGCTAAGTGCACGATGTGTATCCTCACTCATCTTAGAAGAACGTTATTGAGAAGTGTCTCCACTTTACGGTTACAGAAAGTTAAACATCAAAATCTGCTTAGATTTTTATGTTATATTGTCAAAAGATTTATGAACATCTCCCTACCCTGACCCCACCCTTTGCTTATTTCTGAACTTTCCTAGATCTGCTCTGTGTCTTGTGTCATGTTTGTTAATTCTGTAAGGGCAGGGGCCATGTACTTGGCCTCAGTAATAGTTTATAAATTGAACCTCCTCTCTTATCTTTTCTCTTTATTCTGCTCCAGTATAAATATAGCCCTACTATCATTGATGCTAATTTTTTGTAGACCTGAAACTGCGTGGTTACTAACCTCTTCACCTTATCCTACTATCTATTCTCTTGAATTCTCAAAGATTAATAGACTGTGCCGTCACCACTGCATTTGAGATGGGGCTGCAGAGAGCAAAAGCAGGACTATTGCAGACCATTAGGAATATAGACATACTAAACTTTTATTTTTGAAGTTTTAATTTGTTGCTTTCCTTACTTTTCACTTATATAATTTTAATAGCTTTTTAATGATTCCCCTTGTAATGGTAAATAAGTTTCCCAGTAATTAATATAATTAAACATAATTTTGGAACTCCTCTGTTGTTTAAAAAAAATATTTTCAGTATTGTTAGTTTGTCTTTATTTTTATAATATGGGAAACCAAATTAATTTCATTTGTACATTCTCTGTCATGCTGTTCTGATCATATTATTCTCTTGCTCATAAACTTTCATTGGTTCTTTATTGTTTATTGAATTAAATCCAACTACCTAGCTTGTTAAGAACCTTGTATAAATTAAGTATAATATGAGATGTGATTTGCTTTGTAGTTCACTAGGGACTGTCAGGTCTAGTAGCAGTTATGATTTTATTGAGGTTTGAATATAAAATTTCCATTATAAGACAAAATTACATAATTCTCAGATTTATTGTTATGAAAAAATAGTCTGTGTAGACAACAAATACCTATCTCTCATCTTCAGCTGAAAAACCACTTCATGCAACCTCGAAGAACTCAGTAAATTTGTCATCCATGAAAACATCAATTTCTCTTTCCAACTTTTATTTTCCATTGTTCTTCATCTATGTTTATTTTTTTAATTTTATTTTTTCAGAGTTCCAAGACTCATTGTTTATGCATCAGTCAGTGTTCCATGCAATATTCTTCATCTATATTTAATTTCCCACTTATCCCCCTAATTGTATCATTTGCAAAGAGTTATTTTACAATATTCATTGTCTTCTAATGGTTTCATGTGACAGTTGTGCTTTCCCTTACACCCTGTCATTCCGCATCTCAGATTATCCTTTCTGCATCCCTTCCTGGTATCATAGCTTCAGTGTTCCTTTGAGCCTCAGTGAAAATACTGGTCAGAAATTTTAGAAAAGTTTCTCCTGTCCTGGGAGTGGCTTTGTATTAAAGCAGAGCATGCGTCCTGACTTCTGAAATCATTCTCCTTTTTCTTTTCTATTTGTTTGCTCATCCTTATGCTGGGCTGAGTTTATCTGTGCAACTTTGGGAGTTGGAATAAGCTATTTTAGGTTTTGTTTGTGTTTCCCTTTTGGCTGTGCATGTAGGGAGATTCTGTTCAAATCTCTTAGGTGTAGGAAACAGCAAACAGAACCCTGAATCTGTCATATTATTCTGTTTTCGAGCTCTGGCCACCTTGGTTGGGAGACTATGTGTGGTGTGCATATGCATGTGCTCTTGTCACACTCCCCTGATACACTCTTCTCTCATGACGGTTTTTATTGTATTGAGAATATACAGATACTTAGGAGTAAAGGTAGGAACAAAGGGGAGTTGGAAAAATGGGTCAGAAATTACATCATGTGTTGGGGTTTACCTGCATATCTGTGTGTTATATGTTTAATTTACCGTTGCTACTTTCTGTATAAAATCTGAGAATGTCTTTATTTCATCTCAGTTCCTGAAAGATATTTTTGCTGGATACAGACTTGTACATTGTCAGTTCTTTCAACGCTTGAAAAATACGCCACTTTTTTCTGGCCTCCCAAGGTTTCCAGAGAAATAGCCACTGTCATTCAAATTGTTCTTCCTCTGTAGGTAACATGTTTCTTTTAAGATTCTTTCTCTGTTTCTAGTTTACAGAAATTTGAATATGGTATGTCGAGTTGTGGATTTGTTGGGTTCATACTGTTTAGTGTTTGTTTAGCTTCTTGAGTCTGTAGGTTTGTCAAATTTGGGACACTTTGAACTTCTCTTTCTTCAGCCCATCATTCTTTCTCCTCTCCTTGGACTCCCTGGATAAGAATGTTAGATCTTCTGTTACAGTCCCACAGGATGCTGAGATCAGTTCATTTTTTTAAACCTATTTTCTCGTTGATGTTCAGATTTGATAAATTCTATTGATCTATCTTTGAGTCCACAGATTTTCATCTGTGTCTGTATTCTTGCTATTGAGCTCTTGCAGTGAGTTTTTAATTTAGGTTGTTACAGTTTTCATTTTTAAACTTTCTGTTTGGTTTTTCTTTTCTGAGGCTTTTTTTTTTCCCCCAATGATGTCAAGTAAGATCGAAACTGCTCCCAGAAGAATTTTTCTGGCAGTTGCTTTAAATGTTTTGTCAGGTAATTCTGACAGATGGGAAGGTAAATAGATGTAATATAACAAGTTAATATTTTCTCAGCAGACAGTTTTGTATCTGAGCACATCAGAGGATAAAATAACTTCTAAGAATAGTGAGTTTGGTTTTAAATATGTTGAACATGGGAAGATTGTTGAAGTTTATAAATATAACTGAATTGCAAGGACAGAGTAGTCCAAAAGGACTCTAGAAACATTCCTGGAATTTGAAATATAATGATATTTAGTGGGTTTTCATTATGTAATTCCTAATGTATCTGGTGAAATGTGTTAAATGCTCTCTATCTAGAGATTAGGATTTCCTGAATCTCATTAACTTTGTCTTCTTTGCTCTGCAAAAGATTTAATTTTTTTATAGGAGTGTATTAAAACACACACACACACACACAGAGAACAGCAAAATGATATAAACTAAAGGTTAGGTAAGAGAGGTAGTAGGGTAAAGGAAAATAAAGACCAGGTTAAATAGAGAAGCCAAGAACAAATGCTAATACAATAATACATTTAACAAAGTTGAGGAAGGTTTGACCAATTTTATACATCACAATGACCATTTGCTTAAGAGAAGCCATTCTTGAGAATAACAGACAAAAATGTTTCTCAAGGGCCCTTAAAGAGAGAAAAATCAGTAATCTAATAAAACAAATCTTCAATAGCATCTCCTAATTTGTGGCCTTCCCTTTGTTGCCTATTTGTCAGAAATTTAGAACCCTGGAAAAGGAACTCTTCTAGGATAAAATAGGAAATAATGTAATTGTGGTGCATCCTAAGCCTTGAAACAAACTTATGATAGGCATTTCAGTTTTATTTTCTAAAACTAATGCTAAGCAATATAGGAATAAAATGGGGCCATTTTACTATTAAAACTGATTTTCAGTTTTTGAGACATAACATTTTATTACAATTTTTTAAAATTCTGCTTTGTTTCATTTTATGTAATTTAAGTGAAAAACTGAGGTCAGCAATATTTTTATTGGTCCTATGAATGAATCATTGACCTTGAGGTAGATTTAATGTGTTAAACCTGGACTTAGAGGTGAGCAGGAGGGAATGGCCTAAAGAGTGGTGTTCTCAGGCATGTTTGGATCGTAGACTAGTGAAAATCTGATCACAGGAATTTAAATTGGGGATGCAGATAAACACAAAAATATAAAAATTTGTATAGTCTGTTGTAATAGTTCACTCCACTCAGATGAAACAATCGTAGCCAAGTTAACCATTCTTTTGAAAGGAGAGGGTACTGTGAATTACAATCTTGGAGTCTCTTTGTTGGATAAATCAGCCATTAAAATCTGTACATACTTTAATTGGCCCTCAATTTTAGTTAGAAGAACACACTATAGATTTTAACTGCACTGGGCTGACACTTGCTGGTTGCTTTCTCATGTTGAAAATCAAATGTTTTATATAAGAGTGATGAAGTATATATTATTAGGCATTCACTTATATATTGAATCGTTATATTGTTAGCTATGATGCAAAACAGTTGAAAAAGTTTCATAAACTTTATTCAGTCAAAAGTGTGCAATTATGAAGCGATGAAGATCTGATCAGTGAGATTCTGATTTTGTAGAAATTAAAATGATTCTTGAAAACTCCAGGGTAAATATTTTTCATGAATCTTATGATACAGCTTCCATTTTTCATAGATTATTGGCATATAGGCAGAAATACATGATAATTCTGGGAAAACTGGATTAGCTTGGCAGACATAGTTTACTTTACAGTTGCTCTAAAACTAGGGTACCTTGATAGGATAGGGACATCATAATTCAGACACATCAGGTTTCTTCCCCCAAGGCATCTGCAGAAACGTAAGAATTTCTACATCCTTTTTTGTATTTCTTTTTTGAAATTGTGGATTTATTCTTGTCACTTACCTCTGAGATTTTTTAAAATACCTGCTTAAACAATCTGCTGAATGAAAACATTCTATGTTAATTTGAATACTTTCTTGAACAATACCAAATGTTTATGTTTTTCTCCATAATTTGATATGGTGTGACATCTGAGAAAATACAGGTTTATGAGATCCTGAGAGCTTGATAGGTTAGGGCAATTTGTTATGTTCAAGTAGTTCTTGATTTGAAAGCCAGTTTTCCGTTGTTTGGGGCAGTTATTTTAGTCAGTAGTGCAGGCAATTATTTTCAAAAAGGCTCTTGTCTCACAAACACTGCATCAGAATCACGAAGTTGCTGTAAACGAAAAATGCAGCACACAGCTGGTTAATTTTAGGAATTGTAGGGAGCTGTGGTTTCTGTAATTTCTGTGACTGATCTAAGTAGCTTCTTTTGAATTTGTAGTTTATGCATGTCTGTAAAAATTATTTTTATATATCAAAACTGGCATATATGAAATCATATTTTTGTAGAGCTTTGTGCCTCTACAGCCATAAATAGGTTTTATAAAGAAAGCTGAATGTACATTGATTTGAACCTTGGTTGAAATCATCACATAGAAACATTTACTGCTTGTTTTTCTTGGATTATCATTATCAAAGTCACAAGAACATTAGACGGCATGCCTTAATGGAGTATGATATACATTATGTGAGATACTGTAGTTTAGACCATTTTGTATCCCAAATGTCATTTTCCATATGTTTTCTTGTGTAGTTTTATAACTGGAGCTCTGTGACACTTTTTTAAGATCAGAGTGAATTAAATGTTAATTTTATTTTGAGAATTTTCATACTTAACGATTTTTTTCTGACTTCAAAAGGATAGTATGCTCATTGTAGAGAAGTGAAAAAAAATATAGAAAATTACAAAGTTTAGCATATAGCCTCTTTAATCGTTTTTCTAGGCAAATATATAAAACTTTAAAAAATGAAAGTTGATTGTATATTATTTTGTTATACTTTTTCCAGTAAACATATTTGCATATCATTGAGTATTTGTTCATATTGCATGGCATTTGGTAGCTACACAGTGTTCCTTTTATTGAATACACTAAGTTAACTGTACATTTCTGGTGACTTTTACTTAAGAGCTTATTTATTGTTATTTACTTATATTTATTTACTCATTCACTCACGGTGGATTGGACACTGAGGAGAAAGCAAATGGGATATCTCAGAAACTAAGTGGATAGTGTCAAGAACAAACCTTTCTCTTCTAGTGCTTGGATTGATTCCTCATGTACTACAAGTTAAGGGATTCCTTTACACTGACATTTATCAAACTATCACAAATGCCTTCTTCAGTTTTTACCATCAACATAGACTTCTATTTCTCTGAGTTCAGAGAGTGATTGGATGTATTCCCCTTAAAAGTCTTCTTTGTCTTATCTGTTGCTATGTGATAGGCATGCATGTAATAATCCCCCCTAGAATTACTCGTAGGATGAGCCATGGAGTATCCAGTTATTAGTATTCTTGATTATAACTCTTTTTTCCCTCTTCTCCTCTTCAAAGCAAATCTAAATGCAAGCTGATCTTGGAACTGCTAAGTTTAAAAAATAAAATAACCAACAAAAATTATTTCCTGTGGTATTCTAATTCTCGTTATTGTTCAATTTACATGTTGTAAATACTTCTTTTTTTATATTTTAAAGAACTATTAAGCACCTTATCCAGTGTAAGTCATAGTGCTTTGTATTCTGGATTCACCTGTGTTTAAGGCAGGTCTTGGCCTCAAAAGCCGAATCCAAAAGAATATCAATGCCCTCTAGTCTTTCCTATTTGTGTTAAAAACATTATCATGATATAGTGCTTTGTTCACTCAAGTTATAGAAAAATAAAACATTCAAAATGTTTTACTGTTGTTATTTGAAATAATATGCAAAAATTTTTTAAGATAGTATCTTGCGCATAGTTGTCCTTCCGTCCCTTTCTGCTGCTTTATTGGGTTCTTTACACTGCATCTTACCCACTGTACCTCATGAGTAATAACCCCAGAGTATACACTTGATAATTTATGCTACATTGACTCTTCAAACTATACCCATTAGAATCAAAGAGAAGAGAAAAATTTGATGATTTCCCTCCATGTTAGAAATGACAACATAGTAAGTATAAATAGTATTTATTTGGCTGAAGTGGGATCCTTTGACTTTTCCCTTTGGAAGGACAGTAATCTGTGGAATTGATCCTGGGAGAAGACCTCTTATAGGCTTGGCTTAAAAGAAGGCTCTTGTGTTCAATTTTGACTGTTTTTATTAAAAGATAAAAGCTATGCATTCATTCCTAAAGTTGAGATTCATTCCTAAATTTCTTACTAGAAAAGAAAATAAAAATCATATTCTAAAGAAAGCACCAGAGACTACTACATGTTATTTTTAATGCATGTATACTGATCTTTAAACATTTTATTTTAGCTTTATTGAGGTATAACTAATGTACAAAAATCTGTACATTTTTAAAGAACACAATTTAAACAGTTTTGACATATGTGTATACCAGTGAAAGCATCAACACAATGAATGAGTATTCATCAGCCCTAAAATTTTCTTCACTTTCTACTCTTCCTCCACAACTGCCATCGCTAGGCAACCGCTGAAATGCTCTCTGTCACTATAGCTTTGTTTACATTTTCATTAATTTTGCATAAGTGGGTTCACATAGTGTGTACCTTTCTCACTGGCTTCTTTCACTCAACATAATTATTTTCATATTTATCCACATTGTTGCATTTATTAATGGTTCATTCCTTGTTACTTCTGTGTTACATTGGATATACTACAGATTGTTTATCCATTCAATTCTGATGAATTTTTGCCTTGGTTCTACTTTTCCCTATTACAAATAAAGCTGCTGTGAACATTCTTGTACAACTATTTATGTGGACATATGGCTTTCATTTTGAAGGTAGTACCTAGGAATAGAATTGCTGGGGATATGGTAGATACATGTTTAACTTTTGTAGAAACTATGAAACTGTAGATGGCTGTACCATTTTACATTTCTAACAGCAGTATATGAAAATTCCAATTCCTTCATATCCTGTTTTAACACCTATATGGTTATTCTTTATGGTTATTCTTTTTAATTTTAGTTGGCCTAGTGAGCATGTAGTAACATCTCTTTTTTTTTTTTTTTAATTTGCATTTCCCTAATGATGTTGAGCATCGTTTAATGTGTCTTTTAGCTATCTGTATATCTTCTTTGGTGATGTGTCTTTTCAAATTGTTTGCCTTGTTTGAAGTATTTTAAGTGGGTGGTTTGTCTTATTATTGAGTCACAAGATAGGTAAGACTCTAAATGCAAATCATGTGTTGACTCTGTGCTTTGCAATATTTTCTTCTAGTTAATGACTTGCCTTCCATGTTTGTAACCATGTCTTTCAAAAAGCAGATACTTCGTTTTTCTAGAGTCCTAATTTATTGACTTTTTCTTTTATAGTTCATGCTTTTTGTGTCCCATTTAAATAATATTTCCTAAGCCCAAGATAAGTAATTATTTTCTCCTATGATTTCTTCTAGAAATTTCATAGTTTTAACTCTTAGTTTTAGGCTATGACCCATTTTGAGTTGATTTTTGTGAAAGGTAGAAGTAAGGATTGAGGTTCATTGTTTTTGCATATGGATACTTATTTTGGCACCCTTTGTTGAAAAGGCTTATCTTGAGGCGCCTGGGTGGCCCAGTGGGTTGAAAGCCTCTACCTTCTGCTCAGGTCATGGTCTCAGGGTCCTGGGATGGAGCCATGCATTGGGCTCACTGCTCAGCGGGGAGCCTGCTTCTCCCTCTCTCTCTACCTATCTCTCTGCCTGCTTGTGATCTCTGTCTGTCAAATGAATAAATAAAAATCTTAAAAAAAAAAAGAAAAGGGTTATCTTTTCTGTATTGAATTACCATCACACTATTATTAAAAACCAGTTGCCCATATATATGTGGCTCTACTTCATGGATTCTGTTCTGTTCTGTTGATTTTGTGTGTTTATCACTGTCTTGATAACTCTAACTATATCATGTGTCTTGAAATCTTGTAGTGTGATCCTTTTACTTCGTCTTTTTTTTTTTTATTTTTTCAGAGTTGTTTTGGTTATTTCAGGTTTTATTTCCATATAAATTCTGTATGTTTTGGTTACCTTTTATAAATCTTCCCGTTACTGTGCAACTTTATGTGGTATCCACAGAGTAGAGAGAGAACAGGTTATATAAGTGTTAAATAGTGGATTGTAGCTGTTTATTTTTTGTTATTTTGCAGAACTTGCAGCCCCTGAAAACATTGCTTTAATGGCAATGCAAGACTAGCTGAAGAGAAATTTGAAATGTTTTGAAAAATAGGGGAAAGTTTCCCACAACACCCAAGGATTATAGATCCTATCTATTCTTAATTTCTTTTTAATACTTTACTTTTTTATTGCTTTTATGTCATTTCAACACATATTCTTTCAGCACAGGAAATTTAAAAATAAACAAAAATAATGTAACATACCAATTTATTACAAGTATATGCTTTCCATTTCTCATTTTCGTACTAAGATATATTATATTTGTATATTTAATGAAAGGGAGTATGGCATAATGGTAAGTTAAAGTTAATTGACTTTATACGTGTGGATTGTTTAGAATAGTGCTTGGCGTGTGATTTCTTAATAAGCATTAGATTTCTTTTAATAAAACCATACAAGTAAATTACCTTATATCTTATTTATTTAACAACATACCATAAACAGTGATTTGTGTTAGTAGATATATATCTACAACAATTTTAATGACATTAACTGGCCATACTAAGTGGATTACCAGTGGTTGTGAAAGGACCACACATACAGACCTGCTGTATTCAATACAAACCATGTATTCCTCATTTATTAAATTGGGAATATGGAGCACTGTTGTTCAATATGGTAGCCACTGGCCATATGTGACTTTGTAATTGAAATTAAATAAAACTTTATAAAATTAAAATTTGTCTCTCATTTGCGCTAGCCTCATTTTAGTGTTCAGTAATCACCAGTGGTTATCAAATTACATAATGCAGACATAGAACATTATTATCATCATAGTAAGTTCTATTGGACAGTGACAGGGTAGTGCTTAAAGGAAGCATTGTGGCAGTGTAGAGAATAGAAGCTGAAGCAGTGTATGTGCAAACATGTTTTTTCTTTTGTTATAGGACGGGTGTAGTTCCAGAATACAGAGGGTCCTGCCAAAAAGTCAACAAAACCAATCACTGCTAAGCCACTCCCCTGTCATAGAATTTAGGCTTACAGTCTCTGGGCTTCATTTTAAGGAAGTGTTTACATATATGAAGCTTTCTTGATTCTGAACCAATTTTGATACAATTCGCAACTGTAAAGTTGAGATATCTGTTTCCAACTTCCCAGGGGTCCTGGAGAGCCCTTTTCTATAGGTAATATACAACATTGTATGGATATAATATGGTTTATTTAACTCTTTCTTGGATGCTTATTTATAGTTTCCAAATGTCCTATTAGAAAAATGAAGGGGCACCTGGGTGGCTTAGTGGGTTAAGCCTCTGTCTGTGGCTCGGGTCATGATCCCAGGGTCCTGGGATCGAGCCCCGCATTGGGTTCTCTGCTCAGTGGGGAGCCTGCTTCCCTTCCTCTCTCTCTGCCTGCCTCTCTGCCTACTTGTGATCTCTGTCTGTCAAATAAATAAATAAAATCTTTAAAAAAAGAAAAAAGAAAAATCAAGGACTGTGCATGATTGGCTAGAAATCTGTACTAAAAAATACAACATATATAATAGAAATAAAATAGCCCACTAAGTTTTGAAAAATTGGTGTCAATGCTTAATGTTGAAAATTGCAAAACAATATTGTAGGGACCAACATTTTACTTTTTAAATTTTTATTTCATCTTGAGGGGGGACCCAACATTTTAGCACATGATAAAATTTGTAACTAGGAATAACATTTTCATTGATCTGTCATTTCATATTTTCCTCTTTAAAAAATTAATTTGGTGTTCTCCTTTTTTATCATTATCTATAGTCATATTAGAAACCAGCCTGTCAGTCTCTGTCTCTTTATATTATAAATATAGGCACTGAGATTACCATATTGCTGTTACTTATAATTTGCTCTGAAAAGCTCAGCATAGTTTTGCAACTCTCTTGAAATAATCATCCTCTCTCCCCCATCTCCCTCTCTAACCCAGTGGCTCTATTTGGTATGAAGACCTAAACATATATATAAATTTAAACTGCATGCTAATGAAACATGGAATAAAAAACTAAGAGGAAGTGAAAATGTTGCACAATGTAGATTTTTATCAGCACAAAAGATTTGTTTCAACTTCTGGGTTTTGTAAAGATCTGAACGTATGCACTGTAAAACTGACATTAAGATAAAATCATAAAAAACTAAAGTACTGTGTACCTGCTTCATAAATCAGTGGAGAATGCTAATAATTTGAAATCACTATTCACTAAGCTACTTTAGCATAGACACAATTTTTAAATCAGTTGAAAAAACTAGTCTTAGTGATGAAATCTAAATATTTTGAGATATGGTTTTAGTTTAGAAATTACTGTGGCATTTATATTTGTTATAATGTTGCGTGTTTCCCCAGTTGTCTTCATTTGTTTGGTTTTGGGATTTGTTTTTAATAGTACTTATTTCAGAATAAGAATAAAAAACAACCATAATATTCTTTTATATTTTGAAGGTAATTCTTGACAATGTAGGCTTAATTTTTCAAGTGACTGCACAAATATAATTAGTGTGTTTTTTGTGGCAGTAATGATTTTTTCAGTCCTTTATTAATATCTCGCTTTTTCTAGGGTTTTTTTCCCTATTTACGTTTTCAATTCTGTGTAATTAAGCAACTAATAACCAAAATGATTTTTTTTTTCACGATAGAGAGTGAGTGCAGAGAAGGGTAGGGGGAGAGGGAGCGAGAGAATCTCAAGCAGAGTCCATGCATAGCACAGAGTACTACATGACGCTTGATCTCAAGACCTCATTGAGCCGAAATCAAGGATTTGACACTTGACCTCCTGAGTCACCCAGGTGCCCCCCCCAAATGAAAATTTTAAGCTTCCTTTTAGTTAGAATCAAAAAAATGTAAATAGAACCTGAAGTCTGAAAGCAGCCAATTTTAAGAAGAATGATTAGTTTTAAAAGCTTTAACCCTGTGCTTAAGCATAGTGGAATTAGAAAGCTACCACTTTTAAAATCCCTGATGCAATGTAAGTATTATTTATCAGGACAACCATTTCCTGCTTATGAACGCATGCCATTAAGAAGTAATGAGAGTTCTATTTTGAAGAATGTCTCATTACTTTATTAGTAAGTAAGCTATAAATTACTTCGAAGCATCATGGAGTTCATAGTGTTGTTGATTATTTTTACTTTTGCGAGGTTTAATAGCTACTCTTAAAATATTTTAAAAGCTTTGAGTATAAAAGTCCTCTTTTTTATACACACACACACACCCAACACACACACACACACACACACACAACACACACACACATTTTTCTGCTTTTAACTATTTTGTTCTTCTTAATATAGTTGGATTAGAGGGGGTTCTGAGAGAATTGTAATTTTTGATGTATAAAAATCTGTTTTGTGAGTGCAAATTATGTATTGAGACTCTTTTCCTAGAGTATAATTTAAAAGCACTCAGCAATCTAATTATCTTTGCCTTTACTAAAAAAAAAAAAAAAAATTAGAATAACAACTTTGCCTTTTCCAAGAGTATTACTTTGCAGAAAAATAGCTTGTGTCTTTGTATTGTAAGTATTATTGTAAGTATTATTTATCAGGTGTATTGGTGAAGAGAGGAGTGGAGTCCTATTCTAATGGTTTCTATTTTTCTTTTTGTCTGTTTTATATCAATATTTAGTACTTTTTTCCCCTATTATGGGATTATTTTATATTCTTATGGACATTATGTAAAAACAGTAAAATATTACAAAATTCATTTTTAAATTACTTCAAGAGCCCTGCTTGCAAAGCCTATCATGCTAACTTATCTAAATACAGACCAAAAACCTATGAAAAACTTAGTGTTTTCTTCCTCTTAAAGTAGAATAATGTCTACTATTATAAAATAATGCAATGCATAGCATGCTTAAAAGCAGTCTAGTTTCCCTATAAACAAGGAAGCAGAAATAAATATCCAATATTTCTGATGCTCATTCTAAGTCTTGTTACATATTAAATTTCAGAAAAATCCTGCCCACCAGTAAGTTGTAAGATGGGAATTCGCTAACCACAAACATTAGTATCATTTTGAAAAATTACTTTTATCTTCTTCAGAAATATGACATGTCAAATATTAAAATAGAGTAGGTTATCTGTGGTCTTTTATAATTGCAGATCTCTCAAAGTGGGTGGTTTTCTTTAATTTTCAAAGGTTATCTGGACTATTTTGATATCTGCAAAATATTTAAAACTTTTGAAAGACTAGTAACTATTAATAAATAAAGGACTCAGATTCTAGTATTCCTTTATATTTTGTTGTTGTTGTTGTTGTTTTTACCTCCAGTTGTCCTAAAACTATTGAGGTAAATCTGTAAAAAAGTAGTTTGTCGTGTAAGTAACGGTGTTGGCATTTAATGACCTAGAAAAGATGAAGACTCTAAACAACTCTAATTTTATTCTATTATATTAACAAGTTTGAAAAATTTTCTCAGGGGTTAGCTTGCAGCTATATTGAGTATTTCCTAATGTTTCATTTGTGATTATTTCATACTGAACCAGAAAGATAGCAGAAAGATGTAAAATATCTGACACATGAGGAATTTTCTGCAGAATATGTTTAGATGTTTATATTTTCCTTGGGAAAAATAATACTTAAATATAGTCTATATTTTTTTTTAAAGATTTTATTTATTTATTTGACAGAGAGAAATCACAAGTAGATAGAGAGGCAGGCAGAGAGAGAGAGAGGGAAGCAGGCTCCCTGCTGAGCAGAGAGCCCGATGCGGGACTCGATCCCAGGACCCTGAGATCATGACCTGAGCCGAAGGCAGCGGCTTAACCCACTGAGCCACCCAGGCGCCCCTAAATATAGTCTATATTTAAATATAAAGTGAATATAGTCAATCCAGCACCAATTCCTATTAATTATTGATTTTATCTCCTATGTGTTTCTCACTTTCATCCATATCCTCTTCATCTTCACTAATCCATCCTCTCTGGGCTTCTGTCCTCTCTCTCCTTGATGACTTCTGTAGTATTGTAACAGGGGTACCAGCATCCAATCTGCTTCATCCTATTCTTCCCCCTTAGGTAGCCAGAAATTCAGCCTGGTTAGTTTTACTCTTTCCCATTTCATTCTCATACCCTGTCTATGAAAAAGAATGACAATCCAAAATGAATAAATGGAATGAATGATTGGATGGGTGGACGGGAAGAAGAAGAGAAGAGAGGTGAAGAGGAAAAGAAAGCCGTTCATGGTTTTTCAGGCTCCTCTACGGTGTGAAAAGAATACACCTCCTAGAAGGGGCTGAAAGGCTGTGCATAGTCTGTCCCTGCCCACCGCATTGCCGCCAGATCCAGTGCTCCATCCTCTTCACTCGAGCCATGCACACTGCCTATCTTTACTCTTTCATCCACGTTTTCCCCTCTCTGTTCTGTGTATATGCTTCACTTCTGCCTGTAGCTGTCTTTTTTTCTCCTCCAACTAATTAATGCCTTTTCATCTTTAAGACATTAAATAAAATTCTACTTTCTTAATAACACCTCTTCTGATTTCTCTGGTTAAATTTTCCTATTTAGGTCATATTTAGGTCAAATTTTCCTATTATGATTTGTTGCATCACTGGATGGTATCTAAGTAGTAAGTTATCCTTAATAGCTTATCAGAAGTAAAACTTTGTATTTTGCAGTTTAATTGTATAATGCCTATTGCCACTCCACACGCATTGCAATGTAAGCCTTACCAGATCGAGGGTGTTATCTGTCTGCCTTTATCTTTCCTCACCATTGTACAGCACATAGCATAGTGTCTGGTATATTACAGTGAGGAACAAGAGGGTGATGCTGATGATATTAGAAAAACTAATTGATCCCTATTATATATCAGGCATTATTCTAAGTATTTTATGTGAATTATGTGTTTCATTTTCATTATACCCCCTGATATGTAGGTACTGTTATTTTCTTCATTTTATTATGGAGGAAACTAAGATTGTGGTAACATATACACAATAAATATTTGATAAGGACATCACTGAAAGATACTGAATGTGTTCTCATTACACATTCACAATGTATCAGAGGTAATGTATTTATAAATGAGACATGCCCATAAGGATACTTAGATTTAGAAGTATCAATAAATTGTGTTTATAGAAGTAAAGGTTTCAGTCCATTAATAGGAATACCTATTTAGATTGTGGCATCTTCTTCCTTGCTTTGGAGGAAATTAAATTAAAAAACCTTAGCTATTGCCTTATGAGACAGAAGGTAGAGAAATGCTGCCCTGCTTTCTTGGTAAAGGCCTGGGGTGGCCTTGGTGGAGTTGGGGTAGGAGGACTGGAAAGAAGAATTATAGAAATCTCTGAGTCCTGCTTACAGGATGTTCAAATTATATTCATTCCTCTTTGAGTGGTACTCTGAGATACAATTCTGCTCTTCCCAAAAAGACAAAGATCCAGCCACTTGGTTTAAATTAATCCAAGAAGAGCCATCAAGATCTCTCTTTTCTTTACAACATTCATTTCAGGTAAATAACATGTGGCTACTGTGATTTTCTTCCCCCAAGACATAGGGTAAACCATGTGGGTGCTAGTGTCTTCCTTGTCCAGGATTCAGTAAATGGGTCTCCTCCCTTGAATAAGCTTTTAAGTTTTTCTGTTTGGTAAATGTCCAAGAACAGATTAGAGAGGAGAGTATTCCTCTGCCTAATTCACAAAATCTGTATGTGACAGTATATTAAACAGAACTTTTTAAACCCAGTGATCTATATAGAACATAAGTTCTATAAATCCTACTATTAAATATAGAAATATTTGTTTTTTTATTAGTCAAGAAGAGTTACCACTAGTGTTCGGAGGTTAATAATTACCTGCAAAAAACTATAATTCATCAACAGTTCTTGAGTAGGTACGGTGTACCAGACCGCTTAAGCAAGCAGTATAGTGTAATAAATGTGGAGATAGAAAATATGGGCACAGAGATGCCAGAGAAGGTTATGAAAGGGAAATATTAGTAGGGTATTTTAGTTTAAGAAAAGCCTCTTAAACATTTCACCTCAAGACCCGGAGAATGTAGAGGAGTGTGTGTGTGTTTGGGTGTATATATTTTCTTTTAACATAATAAAAATAGAATCGTACTTTATGTATACATTTGTGTGTATCTTTGCATAAAATGCATACTATTTGGGGCTTTTTCACTTAGTATCAGTATGCATAGATCTACATTATTGCCTTCTAAGAAAACTTTATGAATGTCTATTCGTGTGTCCAGGACTTTTTTCGAATTCTGGAAGTGAGATTGCTGAACCTAGGATTTGTGCATTTTAAATTTTGAAAGATTTTGCCAAATCACCTCCAAAATGACAACATAAGTTATATAATATCTCTATTAAAAGTTTAGGTTATGCAATTTGATGATATAAATACTAAATACAAGAAGAGACAATACACAGTTGCAAAAAAAAAAAAAAAGATATTAAGCATCATTAACAAATAGATACTAATCAAGATACAGAACTGTGTCTCTATGATGAATTAGTGAAGGTAATAAAAATATCCCATGGAGGCAAAACCACAGTGTAACTTCAGCTCCCAACCATTGCTGTTAGTGTAATGAAACCATTGTGGCTAGTGCTGTGCTTAAAAGAAATCTGGATAGCTTGGTGAAAACAGTTGAGTTAACCAAAGAGAGAATGGCTGCTGGAGTCCTGAGGCCCTGGATACTTGGCAGATTTAGCCATTTTTTAATTACTCAAGGTGCGATGCCAGAATTACTTGGGGAGCAGTTTCCTACTATACATGCTGGTGTCCGTTTTGGTAAGAGTCATCCAGACAGGTGTTAAGTGATGGCTCATTGCGGTTTTGATTTGCCTTTCTGTGGTTAGTGATGTTGAGCACGTTTGCTTGTACAGTGGGCCAGGGTTCACAGAAGCCTGCTGCTGGCCTGTGGCATAGATGCTTCCTGGGGCTGCGGGAACTGCCATGGGCTGCCAGACCAGTGGGTGCTGGGGTGTATCAGGGGCCTAAAGGCCTTGGGGGTTGGCCTGGTGCTGGAGAAGGGGGTCTGTGATGAAAAGGGACATTTGTTTACTTTCTTTCTCCAATGGGGGAAGGTATCTATCTCTCTGCCCTGTGCTGCCTGAGCTTAGAGGTGGCGTGATAGGGGATGCTGTGAGTCTGTCTTTCCTACACTCCTTATTACATATTTTCTTATTTCTGCACTTCACCCGCGTGCTATAATCCTTCACCTGGAATCCTTAGCTCTTGTGAAGTTATTTTCATGCACAGATAATTGTTCAAATTGGTGTTTCTGGGGGAGGGGACAAACACTACAAGTTCTGATGCTACCATTTTGCTGATATCACTTTCAGTTTTTCTTTTTCAGATGGTTGTTGGAGAGGCTTACAGTAAGGTTTTGTGCTTCATCACAGATACTGTATTTGCTTGGGGCATATTTGTTTTTCTCCTTTAACACTTTTCTAAGCCTCTACTTTAGTGTTTGTGGATTTCTGTCTAAGGCACTTCAAAGCTAGTAACAAGTAACTGTTGTTTGGTCTTGTTTGTTCTGTTTTGTTTTGTTTTGGTGCTCTAACTTTGTAAGATTATAGGAAATGGAGGAAAAATGCATAAAAATGTATAATTTCATTTGGATCTGCTCCGTAGTCATATTGACTCTGTGTATGTCGTTTTTACCCTGAGTGGGCAGAGGCAGCATCAGTTGGTTCAGCAGGGTCAGCTGCCCACCCATTGACCATTTCATTTTGTAACATGTAAGAATTTGAACCCCATTTCATTTCTTCTTTGCTGTGTTTCTCCTTATCGTATAAGCTTCTAAACTTCTTGCCTTTATCTTTGTATTCCTAAACACAGACACCTGTCTGCAGACATTGAGTTATTTACAGACTTCTACAGAGAAGCTCTCCCTTGGATAACCATAAGTTGTGATTAAATAGAACACATGTCCTGCCTTTGTTCTTTTTCTAAATAATATAGAAAGGATTTAAATGATACAAGTAGGTATACAATGGGACAGGTAATTTTCTTAATTACAGTAGTTTTCAGCAGCTAAGGTTTTGCCATAATTTGTTGATGTTAGAATCTTATCTTCATCTGTCTCTCCTGTCCAGTGGTAGACCACAAACAAACTTTTGATTAATTGTTCTTGAATCGGCAAAATCTCTAAGTAGAGAATGTGTGGTGTTAGTTCGGAGAGTTAAAATTGGTAATTTGAATTACTTCAGAATTACTACAGAATACTGTTTTTATTTAGTTCATTGCATTTGAAGTTTTGGTAGTTTGGCATTGTAATTTATGACATTTTAAAGTGTTTTAGTAAGGGGGCTCCTGGGTGGCTCAGTGGTTTGGGCTGCTGCCTTCGGCTCGGGTCATGATCTCAGGATCCTGGGATCGAGCCCCGCATCGGGCTCCCTGCTCCGCAGGAAGCCTGCTTCCCTCTCTCTCTCTCTCTATCTCTGCCTGCCTCTCTGCCTACTTGTGATCTCTGTCTGTCAAATAAATAAATAAAATCTTTAAAAAAAAATAAAGTGTTTTAGTAAGAAATTGATCTTCAAATTGAGCCTTGCACATGTGGCAGGAAAGAGAAAGAAGAAAAAAAAATAACTATAGCAAACTGAGGAAACCTGTACTCTCTGAGTCATACCCCAACTGCACAGAATAAAACTTACCACAGGACAAGTTTCTACCACAAATTATTCACATGTCAAAAATCTGTCTTTATGAGTAAACTGAAGAGGAATCATTGCAAATTGTTTCAGACCCTTGTTCTATGAGACTTTAATGGAATGAAATACTGTGGTATTATGGAAAAGCACTTATTTTTTATTTTTATTTTTTATTATGTTCAGTTAGCCACTATATAGTACATCATTAGTTTTTGATGTAGTGCTCAGTGATTCATTAATTGCATATAACACCCATGCTCATCCTAACACATGCCTTCCTCTATACCCATCATCACCTGGCTACGCCATCCCCCCACTGTCCTCCCCTCTGAAACCCCGTTTTTTTCTTGGAATTCATAGTCTCTCATGATTCATCTCCCTCTCTGATTTCTCCCCCTTCAGTTTTCCCTCCTTTCACCGTGGTCTTTCGCACTATTCTTATGTTCCACATATGAGTGAAGTCATATGATAGTTGTCTTTCTCTGCCCTCCAGTTCCATCCATGTCGATGCAGATAGTGGGTATTCATCCTTTCTGATGGCTGAATAATATTCCATTGTATATATGGACCACATTTTCTTTATCCATTCATTTATTGAAGGGCATCTCCAAAATTTGGCTATTGTGGACATTGCTGCTATGAACATTGAGGTGCATGTACCCCTTCTTTTCACTACATCTGTATGTTTGGGATAAATACATACTGGTATACTTGCTGAGTTGTAAAGTAGCTTTATTTTTTTAACATCTTAAAGAACCTCCATACTGTTTTCCAGAGTGGCTGTACTAGCTTGCATTGCCATGAACAGTGTAAGAGGGTTCCCCTTTCTCTACATCCTCTCCAACATTTGTTGTTTTTTTTTTTTTGCCATTCTGACTGGTCTAAAGTGGTATCTCATTGCGGTTTTGATTTTTATTTCCCTGATGGCTAGTGATGTTGAACAGTTTTTCATGTGTCTGTTAACCATTTGTATATCTTCTTTGAAGGAAGTGTCTGTTCATGTCTTTTGCCCATTTTTTGACTGGGTTATTGGTTTTTTGAGTGTTGAGTTTGAGAAATTCTTCATAGATCTTGGATACCAGCCCTTTATCTGTAATGTCATTTGCAAATACCTTCTCCCATTCTGTGGGTTGCCTCTTAGTTTTGTTGACTGTTTCCTTTGCTATACAGAAGCTTTTTATTTTGATAAAGTCCCAAAAGCTCATTTTTGCTTTTGTTTCCTTTGCCTTTGGAGACGTGTCTTGAAAGAAGTTCCTATGGCTAATGTTGAAGAGGTTACTTCTTATGTTCTCCTCTATGATTTTGATGAATTCCTGTCTCACATTGAAGTCTTTCATCAATTTTCAGTTTATCTTTGTGTATGGTGTAAGAGAACAGTCCAGTTTCATTCTTCTGTATGTAGCTGTCCAATATTCTCAGCACCAGTTATTGAAGAGGCTGTCTTCTTTCCATTGGATATTTTTTCCTAATTTGTGAAATACTAGTTGACCATAGAGTTGAGGGTCTATTTCTGGAGTCTTTTTTCTGTTCCGTTGGTCTATGTGTCTGCTTTTGTGTCAATACCATCCGGTCTTGGTGATCACAGTTTTGTAATATAGCTTGGAGTTAGGCAACATGATGCCCGCAGCTTTGTTTTTCTTTTTCAACATTTCCTTGGTGATTTGGCATCTTTTCTGGTTCCATACAAATTTTAGGATTATTTATTCCAGATCCTTAAAAAATGCCAATGGTGTTTAAATAAGGATGGCATTGAAAGTGTAGATTGCTCTGGGCAGAGTAGATGTTTTAACAATGTTTATTCTTCCAATCCATGAGCATGGACTGCTTTTCCATCTTTTTGTGTCTTCTTCAGTTTCTTTCATAAGTGTTCTGTAGTTTCTGGACAATAGATCCTTTACCTCTTTGGTTAGGTTTATTCCTAGGTATCTTGTGATTTTTGGTGCTATTGTAAGTGGAATCTATTCCTTAATTTCTCTTTCTAGTTACATTGTTAGTGTATAGGAAAAACATCTGATTTCTGTGCATTGATTTTGTATCCTGCCACATTGTTGAATTGCTCTATGAGTTCTAGTATTTTGGGAGTGGTCTTTTTGGTTTTCTACATAGAAGTGTCATGTCATCTGTGAAGAGAGAGAGCTTGATTTCTTCTTTGCAAATCTGAATGCCTTTTATTTCTTTTTGTAGTCTGATTGCTGAAGCTAGGACTTCTAGTACTGTGTTGAACAATAGTGGTGAGAGTTGGCATCCCTGTCGTGTTCCTGACCTTCAGGAAAAACCTCTCAGCTTTACCCCATTGAGAATGATATTCACTGTGGGCTTTTCATAGATGGTTTTTATGATATTGAAGAATGTTCCCTTTATCCCTACACTCTGAAGAGTTTTAATCAGGAAACAATGTTGTATTTTATCAAATGCTTCTTCTGAATCAATTGAGAGGATCATATGGTTCTTATCTTTTATTAATGTGCTCTATCATGTTGATTGATTTGAATGATGAATCACCTTTGCATCCCAGGAGTAAGTCCCACTTGGTCATGGTGAATAATCCTTCTAATGTACTGTTGGAGCCTATTAGCCAGGATCTTGTTGAATATTTTGGCATCCATGTTCATCCAGGATATTGGTCTGTAATTCTCCTTTTTGATGCGGTCTTTGCCTGGCTTTGGAATCTGGTTATTGGAATTATAGAACCAGTTTGGAAGTTTTCCTTCTGTTTCTGATTTTTGAAAGAGCTTCAGTAGAATGAATAGGTATTATTTCTTCTTTAAATGTTTGGTAGAATTCCCCGGGAAGCCGTCTGGCCCTGGACTCTTTTTTTTGGGGGGAGGTTTTTGATTACTGCTTCAATTTCATTACTGGTTATTGGTCTATTCAGATTGTCTATTTCTTCCTATTCCAAGCTGGATAGTTTATAAATTTCCAGGAAGGCATCCATTTCTTCTAGATTGCTTAATTTGTTGACATAGAGTTGCTGGTAATAATTTTTAATAAATTGTTTCTTTTTCTTTGGTATTAGTCACGAACTCTCCCCTTTCATTTATGATTTTATTAATTTGGGTCCTTTCTCTTTTTTTGGGGTAAGTCTGTCCAGAGGTTTATTGATCTTATTAATTCTTTCAAAGAACTAGTTTCTAGTTTCGTTGATCTGTTCTACTATTTTTCTGATTTCTATTTCATTCATTTGTGCTCTAATCTTTATTATATCTCTTCTCCTGCTTGGTTTAGGTTTTATTTGCTGTTCTTTCTCCAGCTCCTTTAGGTGTAAGATTAGCTTGTGCATTTGAGATTTTTCTAATTATATGAGAGAGGCTTGGATGTCTGTGTATTTCCCTTTTAGGACCAGCTTTGCAGTAATAGGTTTTGGACTGATGTGTTTTCATTCTCACTAGTTTTGATGAATTTTTTTAAGTTCTTCTTTAATTTACTGCTTGACCCATTCATTTTTTAGCAGAATGTTCTTTAACTTCCAAGTATTTACATTCCTTCCAAGTTTTTACTTGTGATTGAGTTCCAGTTTCAAGGCGTTGTGGTCTGATAACAACCAGGGAATAATCTCAGTCTTTTGGTAGTAGTTGAGACCTGATTTGAGACCCAGTATGTGGTCTGTTCTGGATAAAGTTCTGTGTGTGCTCAAGAAGAATGAGTATTGTGTTGTCTTAGAGTGGAATGCTGTGTGTATATCTGCGAAGTCCATCTGGTCCAATGTGTCATTCAAAGCTTTTGTTTCTTTGTTAATCTTCTGCTTAGATGATCTGTCCATTGCTGAGAGTGGAGTGTTAAGCTCTCCTGCCATTAATGTATTATTATCAATATGATTATTTTGATTAGCTGCTGGTTTATGTAGTTGGCTGCTCCCATGTTGGTGGCATAGATATTTATAATTGTTAGATTTTCTTGTTGGATAGACCCTTTAAGTATGATATAGTTGGACAAACATTTAGAGATTAGAGCAAGATCTTTATGACCTGTATGCACAATATAAACAATTTCTGTATTTTTCTATATTATATGTGATTAGTTATGTTTTAGGGTAACCAGGCACTATATCCTTCTAGGCTTATTCTGATGAGGGTAGACTTTAGCATGTATGTCCTGAGATTGTTGGAAAGTGTTTTAAAGTGTTTTAAGTGGTTTAAAGTGTTTTCAACAAAAATAACTACCAAGAGAATTATACCACAGCTGTATACGTGTGTAGTCTAACAGGTATTTTAAATGTTTCTTCTTTATTCCCAGCACTCTATGCTCTGTTTCTTCAAAGGTTTTAAAATTTCTTGTTGAATTACCCTTTGTTTATTTAGTAAATGTTACCTATGAAATATTAACTGAAAATTTTGTGAGAATTTTTCTGCTAACATGAAAATACCAAGATACATTTTAGATTACATTCTTTATGCTTTAGCTTGATCATATCTTTACTTTCAACAAAGAATATGAGGTAAGAATACCTCTCTACTTGAAGATTTTCCAATTAATTTCTATATTTCTATTTTATAATTAAAAGCTGTGGTCCTTGGGGCGCCTGGGTGGCTCAGTGGATTAAGCCGCTGCCTTCAGCTCAGGTCATGATCCCAGGGACCTGGGATTGAGCCCCGCATCGGGCTCTCTGCTTTGCGGGGAGCCTGCTTCTTCCTCTCTCTCTGCCTGCCTCTCACCGACTTGTGATCTCTGTCAAATAAATAAATTAAATAAATCTTTAAAAAAAAAAACTGTGGTCCTTGACATAAATAAATAAAACTAGATACTTCAAAAGACACTGTGCTTTACATGTGTGAGTGGGTACCCATGCATGTGAATTGATGGGAGAGGAAGGAACATAAAAATGTAGAAAAGGAAATAGTTGGAACTAACTGATTTGTTGTAGTGTCCCCAGGGCAGGTATAATTTGTAAGCTGTCAGATTCCATTATGGGGTCTGTTGCCATCAATCAGAGCTGACATTTGTATAGCAGAGGTTAGTATAACTGTAATTATATATATGTTTATTGAATCTAAAACGTGTGACATTTTAGCTTTATTCTTTAAATTAAAACATTCATGTAATCTATAAACTTGTTGGTTGAGTGGGTATGTGATTATGTATTTTAAAAAGGAAGATAGAATTCCTAAATCCTACAAATGGTTGCCTGGTTTACATCTATAACATTAGAATGTGATTTGTAAAAATTACAGAATGACTATTTTCATCAGAGAAGATGTATTAATGAAGCATTCTTGAATATTACTCTTTAGTTTAATTAAAAGATCACTTCCATTTTCAACTAAGTGTACCATATTCATTAATTGTAAGACACATTTTAAAAATTTACTTGATAGTGAAAACAACCATAAAACAAGTAACAAAATGACAATAAATACATATCTATCAATAATTACTTTGAATGTAAATGGACTGAATGCTCCAATCAAAAGCCATAGGGTGCATTGATAAATAAGACCCATTTATTGCTGCCTACAAGAGACTCATTTCATACTGAAAGACACTTGCAGATTGAAAGTAAGTGGATGGAGAAACAGTCATCATGCAAATGGAGTTAAAAGAAAGCTGGAATAGCAATACTTATATTGGACAAAAGAGACTTTAAAACAAGACTATAACAAAAGACAAAGAAGGACACTCTATAAGAATAAGAGACAATCCAACAAGAGGATATAACAATTGTAAATATTTGTGCACCCAAATACATAAAACAATTAATAACAAGAATGAAGTAATCAATAGTAATACATAATGGTAGAGGATTTTAACATCCCACTTGTATCATTGGACAGATCATCCAAGCAGAAAATGAACAAGGAAACAGTGGCTTTGAAAGGTGCACTAGACCGGATGAACTTAACATACATATTCAGAACATTCCATCCTAAAACAGCGTTATATCCATTCTTTTCAAGTGCACATGGAACATTCTCCAAAATAAATCACATATTAAGCCACAAAACAAGTCTCACCAAATTCAGAAAAGCCAAATTCATACTATGCATATTTTCAGACCACAACAGTATGTAAATAGAAATCAACCATAAGAAAAAATCAGGAAAGAGAACAAATATGTGAAAGTTAAATAATATGCTATTAAATAATGAATAGGTCAACCAAGAAATCAAAGAAGAAAAAAAAATTCACGTGGAAACAAAAGAGAATAGTGGTCTAAAATCTTTGAAACTCAGCAAAAGTGGTTCTAAGAGTGAAGTTCATAGCACTACAGGCCTACCTCAAGAAGAAAGAAAAATCTCAAATAAACAACCTAACCTAACATTACACATAACAGAGCTAGAAAAAGAAAAACCCAAACCCAGCAAAAGGAAAGAAAGAATAAAGATTAGAGCAGAAATAAATGATGTAGAAACTGGAAAAACAGAACAGGTCAATGAAACAGGAGCTGGTTCTTTGAAAAGATCAGCAAATTTGATAAACCTCTAGCCAGACTCATTGGGAAAAAAAAAGAGAGAGAGAGAGAGAGAAATCCAAATAAAATATCTAAACAAAGAGAAGTAATAACAACCAGCACCACAGAAATACAAACAATTGTAACAGTATAATATGAAAACCTATATTCTAATAAATTGGACAACTTAGAAGAAATGAATAAATTCCTAGGAGCATATAATTTACAAAAACTAAAGCAGGAAGAAAGAACATTTGAACAGACTAATTACCAATAAGGAAATTGAATCAGTAATCAAAAAACTCCTCTAACAAATCAAAGTCTAGGACCAGACAGCTTCACAAGCAAATTCTATAAACATTTAAAGAGTTAAATACATATTCTTCTCAAGCTATTCAAAACAACGAAGTGGAAGAAAAACTTCTAAATTTATTCTCTGAGGCCAGTATCACCCTGATCCCAAAACCAGATGAAGGCACCACCAAAAAAACAAAACAAACAAACAAAAAAACACCTCTAGGCCAGTATTTCTTAATACAGATACAAAAACCCTCAACAAAATATTAGCAAACTGAATCTAACAACATATTTTAAAAAATCAAACACATGATCAATTGGGACATATACCTGGCATGAAAGGTGGTTCAGTATTCTCAAAACAATCAATGGAATATGTCACATCCATAGGGAGTAGGATAAAAACCATATGATCATTTCAATAGATGCAGCAAAACTATTTGACAATGTGCAATATCCATTTATGATAAAAATCCTCTGCAAAATAGGTCTAAAGGGAACATACCTCAACATAGTAAAGGCCTTATATGGAAAACTCACAGCCAATCATATTCAGTGGTGAAAAACTGAGAGTGTTCCCCCTAGGGTCCAGAACAAGAGAAGGATGTCCAGTCTCAGCCCTTATATTTAAAATAGTACTAGAGGTCTTAGCCACAGCAGTTAGACAACATAAGGAATGAAGGCATCCAGATTGATAAGGAAGGAGTAAAACTATCACTATTTGTAGTTGACATGATACTGTATAGAGAGAAGACCACCAAAAACTTACTGGAACTGATAAGTAAATTCAATAAAGTTGCAGGATGCAAAATGAATGTACAGAAATCTTTTGCATTTCTACATGCTAAAAATGAAGCAGTAGAAAGTAAAATTTAAAAATAATCCTATTTATAATTACATCAAAAACAATAAAATACTTGGGAATAAACTTAATCCAGGAGGTGAAAAACCTGCACTCCGAAAACTATGAGACACTGATCATGGGCATTCTAGATGATGCAAAAATAGAAAAGACACTCCATGGTCATGGGTTGGAAGAACAAATATTGTTAAAATGTCTCTACTGCCCAAAGCAATGTACACATTCAGTGCAATCCCTATCAAAATTCCAGTATTTTTCACAGAACTAGAATGAACAATCTAAAATTTGTATGGAACCACAAAAGACCCTGAATAGCCAAAGTAGTCTTGAAAAAAAAACAAAACTGGAGGTATTCCTATTCCAGATTTCAAGTAATCTTACAAAGCAGTAGTAATTAAAATAGTGTGGTACTGGCATAAGAACACACATAGATCAATGGAGCAGAATAGAAAACCCAGAAGGAAGCCCACAATTATATGATCAATTAATGTTCAACAAAGGAGGCAAGAATATACATTGGGAAAAAGTCTTTTCAACACATGGTGTTGGGAAAACTGACAGCTACATTCAAAAGAATGAAACTGGAGCACTCTCTTTCACCATACACAAAAATACAAATGGATTAAAGACCTAAATATGAGACCTGAAACTGTAAAATGGCTTGAAGAGAGCACAGACAATAATTTCTGACATTGGCCATAGCAAAATTTTTCTGGATATGTCTCCTAAGGAAGGGAAATAAAAGTAAAAATAAATGAACTATTGGGATTATATCAAAATAAATATTTCTGCATGGTAAAGGAAACAACAAAACTAAAAGATAGCCCACCTAATGGGAGATGATATTTGCAAATGACATAACTGATAAGGGGTTAGTATCCAAAATATATTTAAAAAATACAACTCAATATCCAGAAAACAAATAATCCAATTTAGAAATGGGCAGAACACATGGGCAGATATTTCTTCAAAGAAGACATATAGATGGCCATCAGACACATGAAAGGATGCTCAGCATCACTCGTCATCAGGGATGTGTAAATCACAACCACAATGAGATATCAACTCACACCTGTCAGAATAGCTAAAATCAAGAAGCAAGTATTGAAGAGGATGTTGACAAAGTAATCCTTGTGAACTGTTGGTGGGATTGAAAATTGGTGCAGCCACTATGGGAAACAGTATGGAGGTTTCCCAAAACATTCCTCAAAAAATTAAAAATAAAAATAACCTATTATCCCTTAATCAGGCTATCGGCTATTTATCCCCAAAATACCAAAACACTACTTCAAAGCAATACATGCACCCTTATGTTTAGTGTGGCATCATTTACAAAGCCAAACTATGGAAGCAAACCAAGTGTCCATCAGTAAATTAACAGATAAAAAGGAGGTGGTAAGCATAATGGAATATATTCAGTCTTAAAAAAGAATGAAATCTTGCCATTTGCAGCAACATGAATAGAGCTAGACAGTATAATGTTAAGTGAACTAAGTCAGAGAAATACAAATACCATATGCTCTCATTCATCTGTGGGATTTTTTTTTTAAAGATTTTATTTATTTATTTGACAGAGAGAAATCACAAGTAGGCAGAGAGGCAGGCAGAGAGAGAGGAGGAAGCAGGCTCCCTGCTGAGCAGAGAGCCCAATGCGGGACTCGATCCCAGGACCCTGAGATCATGACCTGAGCCGAAGGCAGCGGTTCAACCACTGAGCCACCCAGGCGCCCTCATCTGTGGAATTTAAAAAACAAAAAGCAAAGAATAAAAAAAAGGACAGAGAAACGAACCAAGAAACAGACTGTTAACTACAGAGAACAAATTGATGATTACTAGAGGGGATCTGGGTTGAAGAGTGGTTGAAATAGGTGATGGGGATTAAAGAATACACTTATCATGAAGAAAAGAAAAATTTCCTTGATAGTGTTTGTTTGTTTGTTTTTTAACCTTCTTACTGACACTTACAGTGATGGTGTAGCTTATAATAATGGCTCCTGCGAATTGATGAAATAATAGTATTATGTTATTAATCTATGGGATTTTAATGACTATATTTTGGTACTTTAGCATTCTGTTTTTTAAAAAATTCATTTATGTAATAGTTTAAACATTTCCCCCCATTTTTTATAGTCTAAGTATAAAATTTCAAAATCACCTCTGAATTTTATAAAGGCAAGAAAATATGCTTTTATTTTTAAAATTTCTTATATTTATTTAATATATTATTTTTATTGCTATAAAATTGGTTTATAACATATTACTTTCAGGTGTGCAACATAATAATTTATTCTTTGTATACACAACGAAGTGATCACCACAGTGAGTTTGTTTATCGTTCATCACCATATACTGCACCACCTTCACCCATTTTATCCCACCACAACCTCTTCCCTTATGATAACCACTAATCTGTTCTCTGTATCGGTAAGTTGTGTTTGGTCTTGTTTGTTCATTTGTTTTGTTTTTTAGATTCCACATATAAGTGAAATGATTAGAGTACTTGTCGTTCTCTAATTTATTTCACTTAGCATAATATCCTCAGGGTCTATACCTATTATTGCAAATAGTTAAGTTTCCTTCTGTATTTTTTGACTGTTATTCCATTGTGTGTGTACATCTTTCTCCATTCATCCATTGATGAACACTTAGGTTGCTTCCATATCTTGGCTACCGTAAATAATTTGAAATCAGGGACTATGATGCCTCCCACTTAGTACTTCTTTCTCAAGATTGCTTTGTCTATTTCGGGTCTTTTATGGTTTCATACATATTTTAGAATTTTTTGTTCTAGTTCTGTGAAAAATGCTGTTAGGATTTTGATATGTATTACATTGACTCTGTAGATTTTTTAAAAAAGATTTTATTTATTTATTTGACAGAGAGAGCGAGATCATAAGTAGGCAAAGAGGCAGGCAGAGAGAGAGGGGAAAGCAGGCTCCCTGCCAAGCAGGGAGCCCAATGGAGGCCTCGATCCCAGGATCCTGAGATCATGACCTGGGCCGAAGGCAGAGGCTTAACCCACTGAGCCACACAGGTTCCCCGAATCTGTAGATTTTTTAACAATATTAATTCTCCCAATCCATGAACACAGAATATCTTACTAATTATTAGGGTCTCCATCAATTTCTTTCATCAGTGTCTTATAGTTTTCAGTATGTAGATTTTTCAGCTCCTTGGTTAAATTTATTCCCAGGTATTTTATTCATTTTGATGTAATTGTAAATGGGATTATTTTCTTCATTTCTATTATAGTTTATTAGTAATTTATAGAAATAAAATAGATTCCTATCTATTCATTTGGTATCCTGTAACTTTACTGAATTAATTTATTAGTTTTAACAGGGTTTGTTATTTTTTTTTGGTGGAGTCCTTAAGGTTTTCTATATATAGTATCATGTCTTCTGATACTGATATAGTGACAGTTTCACTACTTCCTTTCCAATTTGGATACCATAGAAATAGAGAGGATCATAAGAGACTACTATGAACAATCATATATCAGCAAATTGGACAACCTAGAAAAAATGGATAAATTCCTAGAAACATACAATCTACTGACTCATGGAGAAAGAGAAAATATAAACAGACTAATACATCATATTAATAGAATGAAAGAGAAAAATCATACCATAATCTTATTAAATGCAGAAAAAATTTTTGACAAAATTTAATGTCTTCACATTCCCTCATGTTCTTTGCAGCATTATCAACAGTAGTCAAGACAGGGGAACAACCCAAGTGTCCCCCAGTGGATGAATGGATAAGGAAAATGTAGTGTATATGTACAATGGAATATTGATCAGCCATAGAAAGGAAGGAAACTCAAACTTTTTGACATGGATGGACCTTGAGGACATTATGCTAGGTGAAATAAGACAGAGAATGACCAATACTGTGTGTTCTAACTTAAATGTGGAATATAAAAAAGATGAACTTAAAGAGTAGAGAGGTGGTTGCCAAGGGCTGGAATTTCAGGAAATGAGGAAATATTGGTCAAGGGATATAAACTGTAAGATGAATATGTTCTCAGGATTTGATGTATAGCATGCTAATTGTGATTTGCAATGCTATAATATTAATATTAATGTTTAAGTGAACTACCAGATGAATTGGTTCTGCCAGGTCTCGGGTCATTTTGGTATTTCTATCAAATGGATAAGCATTTTAAAACTAAAGACACCAAATTTTTGACACAATGGTTGTATATAACATCGCGACTGTGCTATTTTCCCAGTGGACAAGATAAAACTGGAACAGTTTCAAGTAATGATTTTTGTGTTTCTGAGGGAATAAGTACATGTATTGAGAGAAATTTAAGTTGACAGTAAAAATGTTGACGGTTAACCCATGCCCCAATATAAGAGCAGATGGAAATGTCTTGCATGAGTTCCAATTCATTAAGCAAATGTGACACTTCATGTTCTAGACATTTTAAGTTCAGGGAATTGAAGTGATAAAATAGTAATATAAATGAAGCCTCTTCTCACTGTACTGAAAGTAAAGTATAATAAAATGCTAAAATGGATTTTTAAGGTTTCATCAGTATAGCTTTCTGATATCTGAAAAATTTGATTTACAATTTGCTGCCACATTGTCATCGCTGAAAGTTAATTATAAGACAGTATAAGCATCATATTCTAAGTTCATGGTGAGGTAGGAAGCCAAGCTTTATTATTTAAAAGTGTACCCTGTGTCATTCCTAACATTCATCACTTAATAAGCTTACTTATTTAAATTTTTATATTAAATATACAGCGTATGAGAATTGTTGTTTTGAAAACAGATAGGCTTGTCTTCCAGGATTTTGAATGAAAAGGGTTGTTAATAAGTAATCCCTATATTTTGGATTATTCTAAAGTTGTTATTCAAAGTAGAAGTTCAATTTGAATTTGTTCCAAGAGATTTTAATTCACAGTGAATGTTTTTACCCATTTTAGATCTCAAAATTTATTATACACTGTTTATACTTAATTCCAGCAGCATATCCTTTCCGTAAAATTTGTTGTGATCTCAACATTGCCATTCAGCTTTAGCAACTTTGAACTAAGTAACTTTGGATTTATAGTATTTCGTATCTTAGATACGATTCACTAGTTTGTTAATTTCTCTTCAAGTACAGCTTTGAAATTTTGTCATTGATACAGCTCATTTCATAATGAAAGCAGTGGTATCTCTAATAATGCAATAGGTCATATTGGCACGTCATGTTTTGGATTTGTTAAGGAGTTTATATATAATTTGTACCATTCTAAAAATTAAAAATAAAACAAAAATCAAGGTAATTATTGTCCCCATAGGCGACTTAACCAGATGTGAAATAACAAAAGTGTTGAGAGAACACTCTGACCCTCATCTCAGTGAACCCCTTCAAAGCACAGTTCAACTGTGATAATCATCGGTCTCTAATCCTGATGAGAAACTGTAGTTTTGATTTATCTAGTATTCTTTGAATTGTCCACATATTGGCTCATTTCCTAATGTAGTATTACTATAGTAGAAGGTATTATTAAACTTGTCATCTTTTTCTCTGCAACAGGATGATTTTAGAGGAGACAGTTTAATGTGTGAAAAGCAAAGAGAATTTTCATTATAGTTTCATGTTAAATGGTCTGCTACTGTGAGGCTCACATAAATGCCTCGGGCTTAACCTCCTGCTCTACACGCCCTGGAATCTCCAGTGACTGTCTTTGGGTTGCAGTTAGTTGTGTGCCAGTTAGGCTGTATTGTTTGTATTATTTTTGGTACAAAATAGTGCATATACTAGTTGATATTAAAGGGCAATTTTTTGAAAACTGTGTGTCCGTAGTAAAGTTTCCTTCACATTTGGGTAGGTATAAACAGGTGATCATTCCTGGAGTGGATTCTTGGTTTCCTTCTTATTGCCTTTTAACATTTGGTTCACTTCATTGTCCCTTTTCAGGTAAAGGCCATTATCATTGTATGCAGTTTAAAAGATAGAATTGTTTGTTTTTGTTTTGTTTATTTTTTTTTAAGATTTTATTTACTGGAGACAGGGAGGGAGAGGGACAAACTGACTCCCCGCCGAGCAGAGAGCCCAAAGCAGGTTCAATCCCAGGACGCTGGGATTATGACCTGAGCCAACCAGGCACCCAGAATCATTTGTTTTTTTACATCATAAGACACTTTTCAAAAAAGCTTTGTATTTTGTACACTTTACTATAATTTTTTGACAGACTATTATCATTGAGTTTTAAATAACTGCTTAATGTCACAACTTATGTGAAGCTAAATGAAATGAAATATTACTCTTGAAATGACAGTGTCTACAGTGAATTACATATCATTCTGGGATATTTTAAACACTTTTTATTTGATCTGTATAAAGGTTGCCGTCATAATTTTTTTTGAATGACACATTTGTAATTTATATAAACTATGTGACTTTTTCTCTTTTTTATTTTATCTTATCTTACAGATGCTGGTGACCACCCCAGAAAAATGGGATGTAGTGACAAGAAAGAGTGTCGGAGATGTAGCTCTTTCCCAAATTGTAAAGCTCCTTATTCTTGATGAAGTTCATTTGCTGCATGAAGATAGAGGACCAGTCTTAGAAAGCATAGTGGCACGTACTTTACGGCAGGTAAGTGGAAGTTATTTTTAAGCTTGTTTTGGAGGGATGTTTTTATGCTTAAATATAGCGTTCAAGAATATTAATATGTATTATTCATGGGAATAAAGACAATTTTAGTATGGAGAAAACTTTAGGTATTTTATTTTCGTATTGAAAGTACTCTTTCTTCCTTCCTTACAAGTCTTATTTTATTGAAGTCTCTAAAAATTAACCAAAGTAAATACAAGAAAACTTCTAAACCATTTTTGCAAAGCCAAGTATAATATTGTCTATGAAGTGTTAAAGATATAACAGAACATAGGCAAATATTAGTGATTTCCTTCATTTTTCTCCCTGCCTTCTACCCTCTGAAAAAATCTGAACATGATTTATAAGTTTTCTGGTATACTAGATCATATAAATCACCTCATATGCATAATCTTAATCCATTATTTTTTTTAAAAAGACGTGTGCACAGTCTCTAGTTTTGGAGCTTTGTAGCTATTCATTAATAGTCCAAACAAAGACTGGTAAATTTACCAGTGTATCATGGTTATTTTCTGCCCGCCCGTATTTTCATTAAGTAAAAAGATAAAGTGTCTCAGAATGCCCATGAGTATTAAAAATGGCGTTTGTTGTTAGATTTTACCTGTATAGAAAATAAATGAAAACTAGTTGAATCATTTCTTTTATACTTCATATGCTAAACAGCTCTGATCCAGGTCTAGATTTGGGAATTTAATATAAAAACTGGAGTGCAAAATTTTAAAAAGTTAATATTGCATTTTAAAATGCCTTAAAATATTTTGTTTTCATCTGGTAAATCCACCATAAAATTCTAGATGGTTAATAATTTAGCTATATCAGGGATGCCTGGTTGGCTCAGTTGAGCGTCTGCCTTTGGCTCCGGTCATGTACCAGGGTTCTGGGACGGAGTCCAGCATTAGGCTCCCTCCCTGCTCAGTGGGGAGCAAGCTTCTCCCTCTGCCTCTGTCCCTCCCTCAGCTCCCGAGCACTTTCTCTGTCTCTTTCTCTCTCAAATAAATAAACAAAACATTTTTTAAAAAATGATAATTTAGCTATATCAAACAAAACTTTGTTAGTACATTAAAGAAGACATAAGAGAGGATTTTTTCATAACCTTGAGGTAGAGAACCTCTCAGCAAAATTGAAAACTCCAAAGGTTGTAAAGGGAATATGTGGCCAGTTAAGACTCCTCCAAAAAGTTAAAAAATAAGACAAAATAGCAAATTATTTGTAGCAATACAATAAATTTCTTTTATATTTAATAGTTATTAGAAATTAATAAGAAATACAAACTTTAAAAATTTGGAAAATTCATTTCACAGTAAAAATAAACATACTGAGCATTATAGAAAAGATGCTTAAAGGGACATGAGAGTTTTACCAGATTGACAGAAGTGAAAAAGAATGTAATTTGAAAGCACCCGCTAAAATCAACTCTGTGGGGGCACCTGGGTGGCTCAATTGGTTAAATGTCTGCCTTCAGCTCAGGTCATGATCCTGGGGTCAGGTCAGGGTCCTGGGATCAAGCCCCGCATCGGACTCTTTGCTCAGCAGGGAGCCTGCTTCTCCCTCTCCCTCTGCCTGCTGCTCTGCCTACTTGTGCTCTTCTATCTCTCTGTCAAATAAATAAATAAAATCTTTAAAAACAATAAAATCAACCCTGTGTTTTTACTTCTAGGGAGCTAATGTATGGAAATAATAGCACAAACATATAGATATAATAACACCAGTGTTCACTGTAGCTTTCTTGCTAATGCAAAATATGCTAGAAGCAACCGAGATGTCCAACAAAAGATGAAGTGGTTTAATAAATTATATTCATACCATAAAATGCTGCATTACAGCCTTTAAAAAGAATGAGGTAGAGCTGTATGAACTGGATTTGAAAGATAGATTATATTCTCATTGAAATAGGAAGCTGTCCTCTATATATAGCACAATCCCATTTATGTAAAGGAAAACATATACGATATATTTATTTTCTCATTCATTAAACTAGTGAACGTATGCCAGCCACATAGTTCTAGGTGCTATGGGTATAGTTAACAGAGTTCTTGCTTATCTTTAGATTTTAGGTTTAGGTAGAGTAGGATGCATAGTCACAGAAGAATGTGCTACAAATTATAAAGGTGCTTTGCTAACAGAGATGGAATTCAACGGTTGTTTGGGACATGTTTGTATTTTACCATATTAATTTAAAAAACATGTATACATATACACATAAACACACATGCATAAAATGCAAAAGGCTGAAATACTCAAAATGACAAAAATCGGAGATTTTAGCTAATATCCAATGTAAGAATTTCAAGGATACAGATAGATGTGAGACACAGGTGAAGCATGGAGAAGCCTGGACCTGCTTTCACTGCTTTCCAGGTCCTTTCTTGCCATTTTGGATTGGCTCTGGCCTAGATTTTACATAGGAGGTCTCAAAAAGAAGCATGCAGGGCATCATCTGCAGAAAAGAGAGCTATTTTAATCATTAAATATTTTATTTTATAGCATGATACTTATATAGCTTAGTGATGTTTTTCAGGGAGCCATGCCATAGGAATCCATACATTCTAGGATTATTTACGTTAAGCCGCCTATAGAGACCACATCCATCAACTAAAAGCATGATGAAGATAAGCACTTTCCTGTAACTAGAGAACATTAGAGACCAAATGAATATCCTTAGTACATTTACCAGGAGGTCTGCAATAGCAAGTTTACAAGGGGATTTGACTAGGACATCTTTCCCGAGTACCTCTAGTTAAGGGAGCAAATAGATTGCAGACCTGCTGCTAATACTTCTGTATATACGTACACAGACACATGTCATTATGTATTTCTCATATATATCTAATACATATATATATGTGCAATATAAATTTATAAATATTTTGTTAACTTTATAAAGGTATAATTTTCCATATATAATCTATGTTATAAACCATATAAAGTTAAATGTATATAAACTAAATATATAAAATGTATTACAGGTTTGTTTATTACATATGAATACAATTATAGAAATGTATATCTTGATATATGACACAGGAATATAGTATATAATATATATAACATCTAAATATATAATATATATGATAATATATTTATCATACACAGTGATATCTCTCATCACATAATGAAACTCTCTGCTTCTGTGGTTTAGCACTGTTATGCTCATAAACTTGACAGATTGCTCTTTGTCATCTGAAGAAAAACGTTAAAATTCCTTATCTGGACATTAAAGACTATTGTGATCTAGTTGTCTAACTTTTAACTTCTGCATATTCCTTAGCTGTAATAGGTTCCAGCCACACAAAACTATGCATTCCTTCTTCTCTATTTCCTTTCCAAAACAGTTGACTCTTTTCCAGAGATTAAATTCATCTCACTGGAGCAGAATGTGTTATCAGTTATGAGATTAAAGGTTATAAATACAGAATTACATATCTTCATCACTCCACACATTCATCTGTTAAAAACCTGATATCCTTTTGAATCTGCCAAATATCACTTCTTATTTTAAGTGTTTCCTAGTACAAAATTCAAAATGAATTACACCTTTTCTGGATTCCCTCTCTGCTCCTTTACACAGTTTTAGCCCTTACCACTATTGTCCTTATAATTTCACAACTTGCTATAATTAATTGTCTTAACTTTTATCCTTTACTAGATTTTAATACCCTTGATAGAAGGAGGTATTTGATTCTTCTTATTTCTTAATATGCTATGACAAAGCTCATAACTGTGGTTTTTTTAAAAAGCAAAGTTCCTGTTTTTATTTGTTCCTTTTAATTACCAGATGCTCCCAGTAGATGGCAGTGTTTTATATGGCACATCAACATTTGTAACTGAAGTACCGTTAGAAGCTATTCTAATACAGTCTTGGTTGTGTTCAGTTTCCGGTTCAGGTTCTGTGAGTTGGTATTAGGGACCAAATTCACAACACACTTGACAGGAATTTGGAAGAGAAAATTGTAATAAAGGCCAAATCTGTTGTATATAATAATGCTGAACTAATACTAGTTGTCTTCCTAACTGTATTAACTTCAATTTTATCTAGGGGCAAATATCATTAAAAACTTACTGCATAGTTTTGGGCTAATGATACAGAAGAAGCTGTAAAATATTAAAATTTTTATAGTTTTCGGGGTGCCTGGGTGGCTCAGTGGGTTAAGCCTCTGCCTTCAGCTCAGGTCATGGTCTCAGGGTCCTGGGATCAAGCCCCGCATCGGGCTCCCTGCTCAACGGATCCTGCTTCTCCCTCTCCCCCTGCCTGCAGCTCTGCCTACTTGTACTCTCTCTCCATCTCTCTGTCAAGTAAATAAATAAAATCTTGAAAAAGATTTTTTGTAATTTTCAACAATTAATACTTTTTAGGTGGATGTGTATACTTTATAGAACTTTGAGATTTGGTTTAACATAAAGTTCCAAGTTAATCTCATTTAAAAGAAAGTAATTCACATATAGGCTATTATATATATTGAGAATAATAGGATTATACCTTTAGATAAAAAATAGAGTAGTTTTAAATTGGATTTTTCACAGAAAAATATCTGGTGTTTGCAGAGTATCATGTATTTGACATGGAAATACTCTAAAAATATGTTCAGTAACTTTTATGTTGTAAGTAACTATTTTATTTTATTTTTTTACAGATGTTATTTACTTATTTGACAGAAATCACAAGCAGGCAGAGAGGCAGGCAGAGATAGAGAGGGGGAAGCAGGCTCCCTGCCAAGCAGAGAGCCTAATACAGGGCTCGATCCCAGGACCCTGGGATCATGACCTGAGCCAAAGGCAGAGACTTTAACCCACTGAACCATCCAGGTGCCCCTCTAAATAATTATTTTAAAGCAAAAATTACTTTTCTTTCCTTTCAGATCACCACCAGTACTACCTAGAACTATTGTGTGTGATTAAAATCCTCATTCTAATCAGTATAAAAGACTCTCATCACAACATGTAAAGGAAGTTTCTTAAGTAATAGGTATATTCATTGTTTCCCCCATAGAGGGTTCTCTTGTTTTTAATTGGGTTTTTTGGGATTTTGCTGCTGTTCATAAGATTTTTTAGTGAATGCAAATCCATGGTCAGATGTTGTATATGTATTTATACTCTAATTTCCATCTACCTCTATCATGTTTTAATCCTTTCTCCTTATGTTTTTGCAGTCTCTGTATGTATAGATCTCTGTCTTATTCATTGTATCCACATTACCCAAAATTTAGGTCCTAAGCCAGTGTTGATAATGGCTAATTCTGAAAGTATTCATCTAACTCACATTGAAGTACTTTGCTTATATCCACTGAGTCTTTTAGACTGAGCTAACTTATCAACAACCTTCTCAGAAACCTGCTATGAAGTTACTGATAGTAACCTCATAGGATCATAATGATATATTTTAATCACAAAGTGAGTAGAAATTTGGGGCCATTCCTTGTTTTTATCTTTCTGAGTATGTTACACTGTAATCAGAGAATGTGGCCTATTTTTTTTTTTTTTCGGTTTTGGAACTTACTGAGTTTTTTGTGACTTAATAATATATTTAATTGTTTCAAGATTCCTATAGCTATTTAATGTAAATTCCCATGTGTATTTTTCAGTATGGTGGGTAGAAAGTGCTCTTATGTGTCTATTAGTGAATTACGACCCACAGAGTCAGACACAAGAGGATTCCCGACCTCTAAACTCAGTTCTGGTCACTCTCTCCTCTCATCATCTGCTTTCTGTTCAGCTTGGTACAGTCCTCCTTTGCACTTACTTTTTCTTCTGTTTGAAGGTTTTTTATCCCCTGATCATCCCTCATATTTCTTTTTACTTTTTTAAGATTTTATTTATTTGACAGACAGAGATCACAAGCAGGCAGAGAGGCAGGCAGAGAGAGAGGGAGGAGGAAGCAGGCCCCCTGCTGAGCTGAGAGCCTGATGTGGGGCTCCGTCCCAGGACCCTGGGATCATAACCTGAGCCGAAGGCAGAGGCTTTTACCCACTGAGACACCCAGGCACCCCGATCCCTCATATTTCTTTAGCGATGATTTTCTTCCTTATCCCACCTAAAGTGGGACCCCTCCCATGCTACTTTTTATGCCATTACCCTGTTTTGTTTCACTCATGGCACTTAGCGATACCTGATAATGCCTAATTTGTTTATGAGTTTATGGTTGTCTCTCACTAAAATGTCAGCTCTTTGATTGTAAATGCCCTGTTATGTTTACTGCACACTGTTATGTTTATTGTTATTTCCTGGTCCATCCTTGCCCTCACTCCAAAATGCATGTAGTTATACAATTGAAATCTGTTGACTGACTAATGAAATGGCAAAATCTTCTCTGACCTTATTTAAAATGCTGTGCTTGCTTCTCTTTAAGGAGTATTTGTTTGTTTGTTTACTCCCTTTTCTGACTATCTGTTGTTATATATTTTATTATTGAATCCTTTCTAGTAATAATGAACATCAAATTGGAACATACTTTGTCCCCTTTTATTGTGAAAGCAGGTTTATAAGATCCTCACTAAAAATGAATGAACAGTGATTGAACAGTAATTTAACAAAATATGATTTCCAAGGCTTATTGAGTTGTTTTCTGGTTAATATCACCTAGAGGTAAAACTTTCTGAAGTATATTCAAAACCATATTTTGAAAATTTTCTTATTTATCCTTTTTCTTATTTTTTATTCTCTTATTTTTTCATTTTCTTCTGTATATTTAGGTAATTTATACATTTTTAAATAATTTTTACAAATCCTCTGATTTGTAAGTTTAAGGAACAAATGGAACTATTTCTTTAACCAGTCTGTAACTCTGCCAGACAAATGTTTATGTTGATTCAGTACTTGATAAACTCCGTTTAGGACTTTCGCCAGGGAGATTGTTTTTATATCCAGACAAATACCTTTAATTTGAAAGGAAAGTTGGTTTACAAGTTGCAGTTCTGATTCTCTCACAGAAGTGCTAAGAATCTTCTAAGGAGCTGTACATATCTCATAGGTGATGTTTTGTTTACTCTTCAGATAGGCCCAGATATAACCTCTAAACTCATCTCTAAACTTACAGAAAGAGTTTGGAAGTTACAGGGCCACAATTTCTCTTATACTTATAAGAAACATTTGTGTTGGGGAGTATACCCAGGCATTTGGATTTTTCCCAGCCTGTATGTACATTGTATTACAGCATGCAGGGAGAAATCTGGCCTTGGGAATTGCTCACTTAGGTGCAGAAAACTGAGGATACCAGCATGATGCAAGCAGTTTTTGACCAAAGAAGAAACATAGGAAACTGAAGAAATAATTAAAATATTTACCCAAATGTCCTTCCATAAACCCCTTTATTTTACTTACGATAACAAGAGAGAATGACATATATTTCTAGATTTTAAAAAATAATGATAAGGTTAAATCTTTTTATATGCATTCTCTCATTGGTTGATTAACGTGACAAATTCATTCTAAATCATGTGTACTTTTTCAAATCACATCAGAGGTTTTCAAACCTCAGGTAAGAAACCAGTTTTCCAAATTAGACTTCTATTTAGAAGGGAGGTATACGGAGCGCCGGGGTGGCTCAGTGGGTTAAGCCTCTGCCTTTGGCTCAGGTTATGATCCCAGGGTCCTGGGATTGAGCCCCACATCAGGCTCTCAGCTCAGCAGGGGGCCTGCCTCCCCCCACCCCTGCCTGCCTCTCTGCCTACTCTGACCTCCGTCTTTCAAATAAATAAATAAAATCTTTAAAAAATAATAATAATTTTTAAAATTTTTTAATAACTTTTTTAAAAATTCAAAAAATAAAATCTTTTAATAAAAGGGAAGTATACAAAATATGAAAGCAGAAGAGATACAAAAATCACAGACAGAAAGATTATTATAAGGACATGGGCTGCAGAATGCTACCCAGTATTTCTCCAGAACCCTTAGGGCTTAGGGATGAATGGTCCTTTACTGTATCATGGTAATGGTATAAATTATTCCCCTTAGGAACATTTTGTATCCTAATTCAAAATGGGAAGTTTTCATGTGATTAAAATGATTCTTTCTTTTGGCAAATGCTAACATCCTATATTGCTAACATCGAGAACTTGAATAATGTAATTAATGTGGTAAGGTGATCAAACATGTAGAATTGCATATCCTATGAATAGGTAAATCTCAGGTCTCTGTGCAACATTTTCTCAAAGCAGAAATTGAACACATCAGAGGCTTTATAAAATAAAATAGAAATTTAGAAATAACTTTTATATGATAAAATGACATATATACATCTATATAGATGTATATGCACACATACATACATATAATACATGCATGCACGCATACATTCTACACTTTTATACCTGTTAAAATGAAGACTGAAAACTTAACCAACTGAAAGATTAATCTCCTGCCATTTAGAGGTCAGTAAGTGATCATGGAAGTAAAGGAGAGAAGGAGAGAGGGACAGCACTCTTATATACCTAGAATTATAATGCAGAGTAAGAATTATACTCTTAAATGAAACAGGAATGGAGGGACCATAAATAAGTTAATTATTGAATGTTAAATGTTAGACAGTTTTAAATAGAATATTCTAACAAAAACAAATGGGAAAATAATAAAGCTGAAAAGATTAATTTAATTATGAAATAACAATTAAAAAAAACTGAAATAGTTTTTTAAAAACCTGAGTTAAATAAAGAAACCTCACAAGTCTAATCACAAGTAGAAAACCACTGAGTCAACAAAATTAGAATTGATAAAGACCTTTTACAGAATGTTTAGAAACTCAACAGGAGGACAATACTATAAACCGTCATGAATTAGACCCGAAAACATAATTGAGAGAGAGAACTGGACATTGCTGAGTGCTTATGAGCAGCTCAATGGACAGACTCCTCTTTCACGGTCATTTCTGCATTTCTTTCTTTTTTTTTTTTTTAATGTTCAGTTAGCCACCATATAGTACATAATTAGTCCTGATGCAGTGTTCAGTGATTCAGTAGTTAATTAAGTATAACACCCAGTGCTCAACACAGCACGTGCTCTCCTCAGTACCCATCACCCTGTTCCCCCTCCCCTCATTTCTAACCAGATGTTCTGTCACCTCCGTCCTCCAGTTCATACCACCAGTTCTTTGTGAGTGCAGCACCTTAAACTCACCATCCTTTCTGGCCTCCCTCCCGGTCCGTTTTCTGGGATTAGAACCATTACCTGCGCTCAGCATGCCTTCCCTGATTTACCTGGGTTTAATCAGTGATCTCTCTCCCTTATTCTCACAGTTTTCAGAAAGTGCTGCTATTAATCGGACACATTATAATGTTTGTTGTCATTATTACGCATAGACTCTAAGCTCCTGCTCTGTTGGCACCGTGCCTGCCATTAAGAGCTTAGCAGATAGTTGGTGAACAAATTAAATCAGTGTTACCAGCAGTGCTCAGAAACAAAATGAGAGTATTACCCTACACCAATGAACACAAAATGTGGCTCAATACATTTTTTGAGTAGTTTGTAATTTTTTCCAGTTTTGGCTGTTATTCCCTGCAATCAAACTTTCTGTTATGAATATAAAATTATTTTAATATAAGATGCTTAATGATAATTTGTTAAGCCAATTTGAAAACTTCTCCTGTGTGATGATAGAATAATTAGTAGTATTTTTTTCTCAGAATTTCATCTGTTTCACTGATATGCTCAACTATATGTTGCTATGATATAACAAAAGGAATACTATATAAAAGGTGAAGAATTATGGACTAAGTAAGCAATCTATAATTAGGGAAGGAAAATGCTGATTTTATAAATGAGTCTTCAAGAATTTTTTTTAAAGGCCCATGGAGAAATACGTGAGTGCCTGAGTCAGTTAGGCGTCTGACTTTTGATTTCTGCTCGGGTCATGATCTCCAGTTGTGAGTTGGAGCCTTGTATCGTGCTCCATGGTAGGCATGGAGCCTGCTTAAGATTCTCTCTCTCCCTTTGCCTCTGCCCCTCCCCACCTCTAAAATAAATAATAGTTAATTAATTAAAAAATAAATTTTTAATTGTCCCTGGAAATATTTTTTTGAAGATTTTATTTATTCATCTGACAGAGAGAGACACAACAAAAGAGGGAACACAAGCAGGGGAGTGGGAAAGGGAGAAGCAGGATTCCCACCGAGCAGAGAGCCCAATGTGGGGCTCAATCCCAGGACCCTGGGATCATGACCTGAGCCGAAGGTAGACACTTAACGAATGAGCCACCAAGGCGCCCCCGAAATAATTTTTCATTGAATGTATTGTAACACGTAGTTTCCAAAGTTTCTGTCTTGCAGTTGTCATGCATTTTAAATTTAAATTTGTAAAACATTAGAAATATTTTACCTTACTTATTTTGGACTTTTATGCGTTTAGTTTTTAGCACATGAAATTATAAATTGGTAAAATTTAGACTAAAATCTAATCCACGTATGTCACTTACCTTGTTATATTTTTAGAAAACAAAACAAAACAAAAACAAAAAGCCATTTAACTAATAGGATTTTCCAGTTGAGAAAATCTACTAAACTCACATTTTTAATTAGATTATTTCTGATGCCAGATTTAGGCGAGTTTTCTTTCATTTTATCTGCCTTTTAGACTATGTGTTGTGTTTAAACTATGTTTAGACTATGTGTTGGTTGGCGGGGGGAGAGTCCTGTTCTGTTGTAAATGTTTCATACTCTATATTTATTAAAACTTATTTCAAACTCTGTAAAAATCCAAATGGGTTGAATTTACATCAGATATTAAATAATATAACCCATGTAGGTGGAATCCACACAGAGTATGATAAGGATTCTTGGGCTCTCTGCAACCTTACCCAACTACTTGGATGTTGCTACATTTTTACATGTTAATCCCTGTATTGGACTTTTCTACTTTGATGGCCGTTTTCGACCAGTTCCTCTTGGACAGACATTTCTGGGAGTTAAAAGTGCAAATAAGGTAAATATTTTTTTGATAATTTACTTTTCTAAAACTGTTTTTGTTGATGTATTGTTTAATGTTTAATGTATTCGGGATTTCTCCAAAAGACCTAATCTGTAGGATTGCAAATTGAATGTTTTAGACAAAGTTAAGCATGCTTCCTTAACTAGATGTAGTAGAAAAACTCTTTCTAAAAGTTGCTTGTAGTTTGCATTGCTATCATCAATGTAGATTTTGTATTCTTAGCTGAGAATACAAGTTATATATAAAGTTATATGTTTCAAAAAGTTATTTTGATATGATTAAAGGCTGGTATAAAATAATAAAAGACTCTCATTAAACCAGTAATATACATTTTGATATGATATCCATATAAAATAAACAGTACTTTTATGCAATTGAAAAATAATTCCTAGTAGCAACTATTAATGGAGGTGTTCTATTTCACTTGTAAAGATTTTGAATTACCATATTAACTATATATATGTAGCATATGTTAAATTCTTTATAGTGCTTTTAAAAGTTTGTTTATAGTATTACTGTGTACCATTTACACTATTAGGGTGCTTATTTTAGACTTTTATAATATTGTGAAAGGATATTTTACCTAGCTCAAAATTTATGCATTTAATATTCTGTTTAATGCCACTTTTTTTTTTTCTGTAGAAGAAATAGATTTAAGAGAAGATTCATACGCCTTATGACCTCTTCATAAAAGAAAATAAGATGGAATCATGTGTTATTATGTCAGCCTTAGTCTTTAATGTATTGCATTACTTGTCTAAAGAGAATTTTATTAGTAAAGTAGGGTCATTTTACCATACACTATTACAAATAAAATACTCAGCTAGGAAATACCAGATGTGACTGTCACTACAACAGTGTCTATGCTCCATCTACATTGCATCAAAGTAAGGGTATCTATATAGCTGTAGGGAGCCGTTTCAGAGCTATGGACAAAAGGATAGCTCATGATATGATAATACTTCTACTGTACATGTTTTATCATGAATTGTTTCAAGTGCTTTTCAGTATCGCTTTTTTTTCCCTTAATATATATTTGATTATTTAGTACATTTTAATGTACCATTAGGTCAGGTGTAGAGCTGGTTTTTTATAGCTTTAGATTGTTCTTTCAGCTTTTTAATTTAAGTGATAACAGGTGCTTATCATAGATCATGCTGTATCATACTATACAGAGAAGAAAAATTTTTCAGATGCTTTTCAACCATTTTAAATGTTTTTTAAATTCTATCCTACAAAGTGGTAAATTAGTTAAAGCTAATGAAATTCAAAGTATTTGCACCATAATATGTCAAAATTGTAATCATAAAAAGAATGGCATCTGGTGATTAAACTATCATAATTATTTTGAAAGTTTAGGAGTTTGACCATATTAGAAAGATACTTTTACATATCTTAAATACTGTAAATATAGTAAATTAATTATATGTACTAATTATAGATACAGATCTTTTTGTCATACTAAATGGTATTATTTTTACACTCAGTGAAATATACAATTGGTAACCATTAAGCATTTCCCCATGGTGTTGTTTAATATATTTACTAACCAGATATTAATTTGTCATCTTGTATAAAAGGTAGTCTTTGTATGTTTTTGAGAGTTTCATTCAGAAACACATGATATGATTCAGTTATCATGGAAGAACATAGGAAGATTGTGTGCCTGACACCTCTAATCTGAAATAATGGCTTTGGCTGGCACTCAGACTTCACTGAAAAAATTATTGTGAACAGAAGTTGTTTTTGAATCATTAATGGGGAGTAAATTATTTTCTGATTCTCTCATTTTACTTAGTCACCACAAATCATAAGAGGAACAGAATGATAAAACGTTTGCTTTATTAAAGCAAATAATCTAAATCATAGTCATTTCAGATGTGTATGACATTTTTATCCCCTCTACACTCTTAACAAATGTTAAATAGGGAGATATGGGCTGGATTACATGCCTGCTCCTTTGGATTAACTATCTTACCTTTTTGGTTAGAAGTTTTCCTCATCATTAGGGAAAATGAGACCCTTTCTTAACTCATAAATTGATACTAAATTTTCATTTAATCTGAGAAATGTTTCTGTAGAAAAATATCTACCCCTCTCCATGTATATTACAGAAACAGTATGTTCCTTCGATTTCAGCTTTATCTACCATGGCATTCTACTAGTAGTGTTCTGGCGATTTTGAGAATTCCAGAGGAAAGCTCTATAGTTTACAGAATGAAATAGAAGAAAAACAGCCTGAAGAGTGGGCTTTCCTGGGGAAAGCAGGGAAAAGAATTTTAAAATTATTCTAAAATACCTACAAGTAGTATATTATCCTTAAAATTGTCTTTAAAAAACTTGACATACTTAGAAAGTTAGTACTCTGCAAGTATTATATGAGGTATTTTCTTTGTACTATATTGTGTTTATTTCTTATTAGGTTGTTATGTGCTACATGTTTATGTTGCGTTTGTTGCTTCTGCATTCTAGTTAATCTGAAAGGGAAAAAATGCCTTAAAATCTGTAGTTTTTTTGGTAGTTAGAAAGTTTATAACTGCTTCATTTTATATTATTTGTGTTTTTAAAAAACTTAAGGTACAGCAATTGAATAATATGGACGAAGTATGCTATGAAAGTGTTTTGAAGCAAGTAAAGGCTGGACACCAGGTACAGTTACCTTCTTTTATCCTGTTTTTAGAGACTACTAAATGCTTAAAATTATTAATTTTTATGCTCTTAAAATTTTTCTTGAATTCTGAGATAATGACTGAGTTTTTAGTTCTTAATAATTTTTTGATTCAGTGGTTAGCCATGTAAGTCATAGAATATTAATAGATATCATCCTAATATTGATAGGTCATGCTATCTTGTTTGCCAATTTATTCAGTAGATAAGACAGAAAAGAATTTCATCCTTTACACTTCTTGGTTTTTTTTTTTAATCTTTTTTAAAAGCACCAATCTTCTTTCATGCCTCAAAAAGTTTAATTTATATTTTTACATAATGTAAAAATTTGAAATGTTGTATTATTCTTACTATTTTCATGAAGTAGTATCAACTGAAATATATATAACGTTTTTATATTGTCTTATTGTGCTTGGAAGCTAAGCACTTTTACTTTTATACTCCATTGTTCAGAATGCTCCAATCAAGATTGTTAGAGAAAAAGTGGAATGATAATATTTGCTTACATAAAACTTAGTCATTGCCCAATTGTATATGGGTCTTTGGATCATTTTATTTTATTATAGAATTTTTTTCTGTTATTAACCTTTTATGGCACATAAAATTAAATGCTTTCTGGTCCTTTGGTTTTTAAATTTGTTTAAAGAGCAGTGAAATCCTTTTTTTCCAGACTAAATCTTGTTTCAAGCCCCAGTATATAAACAAATCAAAGATGAATTAAACTTGAAGGCATGGAACACTGCCCACTGAGAATCTCTGATGCATTGTGCCCCTTTAAGAAATAGTTTTAAAGTCAGGTTTCTAACTAATCTCAAGAAGATGTCCTTAGGTTTAAGAATAACTTTTAGGGAAAAGACATCATAATTAAATTATACAATATTACTGACTTACCTTCCTAATGATTAGTAAATGTCTGAAACTGCTAGAGTTATATTTATTTTCACTGAATTCTGTACCAGCCAATGAGGCAGGTACTTTTGTTATCATCTGACAGATGAAGAAAATGAGGAGCTGTATATTTACAAAATAAAGTAACATGTTTCCATCATTTTACTAGTCCAGTTGTAAATTCAGTCCATGTGAGTATGGAGTCTCCACTAACCATCGTGTCATTATCACTTTCTGTGCCTTTATTTTATATCAGTGTATTTTTTTTATTCTCCTTAGGAAACTGCTTTATGAATTGCATTATTTATTATATACAAATAATGAAATGGTAAAGGCCAATATTCTCTCTTTAATCAAAAATATTTCCAAACTCCAACTACTGATTCTTAGTCAGGAGCCAGGACACTTTTTGTAAAGGGCCACAGAGTAAGTAATTTAGGCTTTGCGGGCTTTATGTTTTTTGTTGTAACTACTCAGTTGTGCTCTTGTAGCATGAAAGCAGCTAGGGAGAGTATATGAACAATTGGACACAGCTGTGTTTCAATAAAACTTTATTTACAAAAACAAGCAGCAACTGCATGTGGCTTGTTTTCCAACCTTTGTTCTAGATTGCCTCACAAGATTTATTTGTAGTGAATGTCTGATGATCCTAAAATGTTATCTAGGGAAACTTTTGACAGCATTTCAGTGAAAATCCTAAAAGAATGAAATATCCTGTATAGCCACCAGTATTTGTGCCTTCTTTGTAAAAGAACAGGACAAATTTGTACTACAGAAAATTTAAGCTGTATTATTAGCTAAGGAATGTAGCTGTGGAATCCATAACATCTTTGTATATACTATATTAAAAATATTAAATAAATATTTAAATGTTTTCTCCATTAAATTAAAAAAAAAATAGTTACTCTTTTTTAGAGCAGTTTTGGGTTCACAGCAAAATTGAATGGAAAGTAGAGAGCGTTCTCATACAATGCCTGCCCCCACATATGCACAGCTTCCCCCAACTGTCAACATTCTGCACAAGAGTGGTACATTTATTTCAATCAGTAAACCTATATTGACATGTCAGTATCACCTATGGTGTCCGTAGTTTACCTTAGGATTCACTCTTGATGTTCATTCTATAGGTTTGGACAAATGTATAATGACATGCTTCCACCATTATAGTGTCGTACAGAATAATTTCATTGTCCTAAAAACCCTCTGTGTTCAGCCTATTCTTCATTCCTTCCCATTTCCCACTGGAAACCATTGACCTTTTAAGTCTTTTTAATCTTTCTGTAGTTTTGCCTTTTCTAGAATGTCATACAGGTTGTAGCCTTTTTAGATTGACTTTTTTCACAATACCTACATGAGATTTTTCCGTGTCTTTTCATGACTTCATAACTTACTCTTTTTAGTACTGAATAATACTCCACTGTCTGGATATACTATTATTTATTTACATACTGAATGATACCTTGATTGCTGCCAAGTTTTGGCACTTATGAATAAAGCTGCTGTAAATGTCTGTGTACAGGTTTTGTGTGGACTTAGGTTTATGGCTTCTTTGGATAAATAACAAGGAATGTGGTTGATGGATCATATGGTGAGAGTATGTTGAGTTTTATAAGAAACTGCCATACTATCTTCCAAACTTGTATAGCATTTGGCATCCCCACCATCAATGAATAAGAATTCCTGTTGCTCCATAGCCTCACTAGCATTTGGTGATGTCAGTATTTTGGCCATCTGAGAGGTGTGTATTAGTATCTTGTTCTTGTAATTTGCATTTCCCTAATGACAAGTAATGTTTAACATTTTCATATTCTTATTTTCCATCTGTCTATATTCTTTGCTGAAGTATCTGCTTAGGTCTTTGGCCATTTTAAAATCAGGTTGTTCATTTTCTTATTGTTCAGTTTTCAGAGTTCTTTGTATACATTAGATAAAAGTCATTTATCAGATGTGTCTTTTGTAAGTATTTTCTCCCATTCTGTGACTTAGCTTCTCATTTTTTCATCAGTGTCTTTTACAGAGTGGTTTTTAAGTTTAGTGGAACCCAGCTCATCAGTTATCTCATGGATCATGCCTTTGGTGGTATATCCAAAAAAGTCATTACCATACCTAAAGTCACCCAGATTTTCACCTAAGTTATCTTCTAAGAGTTTTATAGTTTCATATTTATATTTAGACCTATGATTGGTTTTGAGTTAAATTCTGGGAAGAGTATAATGTCTAGATTATAGACATCTAGATTTATTTATTTCTGCATGTGAACTTCCAGTTGTTCCAGCACCATTTGTTGAGAAAACTATCTTTGCTCCATTTTATCACCTTTACTCATTTCTCAAAGATTATCTGGTGGTATTTATGGCTTATTTCGGGCTTCCTTACTCTTTTCCATTTGTTTGGCTATTCTTTAGCCTATACTAGAGTGTTTTGATTCCTGTATCTATATAGTGAAGTCAGGTAGTACTGTCCCTCCAACTTTGTTCTTCAACATTGTGTTGGCTATTCTGGGTCTCCATTTAAGTATGAACTGTGAGCAAACGTTCTTCTTTTTTCTGTAACTTTTGATTGTGATGGGATTTCTTCTGTCGCTGGAGAATTTTTTTCTAATTTATGATAAATTTCATTGTAAATGCTAACCTTTAAAATTTTTTTATCTCTTTTAAGATAATGGAAATTAAATTTGTAAGTACTTTGCTATGTATGGAACATATAGATAGATAAGTTATATTTGACTCTAGTCAGGAAAACACTTAACTACTCCTTTTGTAATTGAATAACCTTGAAAATGTTATAAAAATATTTAAAACACCAGTGGTGGGAATGTTAGTGTTGCATCTAGAAATTAAAAAAAATTAAGACAGTCATTTTTCTTCCAGTTGTAGCTAGCACTTAATAACCAGATAAGTAGATATTTGTTTCATTACTTTGGAATACAAGATTGCTTCTGATAGAAATAAATCACCTTTTTTAGAATTAAAAAAGGTGTTTTTATAAATTTTTTTCTGGGTGAGACTGATAAATGCATATATCCATGTATAAACATACATATAAATGTACATATTTATAAATGCTAATAAAAGTAAATGGCTTAATAATGTCATTATTGCCAGTACTGTAACTACTTTGGAGCCTTAGGAACTACAGGTCCCTCATCTTTGTAACAGTATTTGCCTTTATCATGCTGTTTATAATTGTTCTTTAAGTATATTTGTTATATTGCTCCCACCATTTTTTCCATTACATTACAAAACCTTACATTATAATATGTAATATTTCTTTAAAAAATAAAATGCACCCTATTCCTAAATGCACCCTATTCCTAAATGTTGGAGAGAATAATAGTTGTATCTTCCATTGTAAGTAAGTAAAAATCCAACTAAATGTTGTAACTTAAAGGATCCTAGGAAGATGATTTCCTCTTCCTCTTCTAGCATATTTCTTTCACTGTTACAGAGACTAACGTCTCCCTGTAGGAATCATGATTCATACATAAAGTGCTGGCTGGGGGTGGTTTGGTCAGTATAGATGAGATCTTACCGCCATTCCTTTCATTCTTAGTGTGAAGTTGTTTGGTACATTACTTTTCAGAAAGAAAACTGCCAGAGGGCAGGCACTTGCAGCTATAAATTCTGAAAGGACAAGTTGGGATGGAGGACTGGGTTCACAACACTGATTTCTGTTTAGAAGGGACAGACTCAGATGGGATACCCCAGAGAAGGTTTCGTGCTGCTCCACAGGATGAGGAACCTTGGAATAGAGAGTGAGCAAAGCTGAGGCAGAAGTTGGTTACAAGCATGACCTCCCGAACGTTTGTGTGCATGTCATGGCATCCACAATTGCCAGCCTTTGACGAACATGACCTCTGACCTCTCTTCCCCTGTCTGGCTAAAATGCACTGGGTGCAATTTGAGAGCCCATGGAAACACTTAGGCATCAGGATTTGTGTCCAGATCTGTGACTTTTTCCAAACAAGAATTAGAGCAGGACAATTACGGCCCTTCTCAGGCTGATCAGGCTCCTTATGAAGCCAAACTTGGGCTGCAGGTCTCATAATTTCTATTATTGAGTGATTAGTGATGATGTTTATATTCTATAATAAACATAATTGTAGCGCTTCCTTAAGTTCTGTAGAAATACCCATGCATTTCTTTTACTATTTTTAATTATAAAAATAAAATAACAACACTAAGGAAAATTTTTATAGTTCCACTGTTATTTTATCATTTTAACATTAGTATTGTAATTTTTTTTTAAGATTTTATTTATTTATTTGACAGTAGATGGAGAGGCAGGCAGAGAGAGAGAGAGAGAGAGAGAGAGAGGGAAGCAGGCTCCCTGCTGAGCAGAGAGCCCAATGCGGGACTCGATCCCAGGACCCTGAGATCATGACCTGAGCTGAAGGCAGTGGCTTAACCCACTGAGCCACCCAGGCGCCCCTAGTATTGTAATTTTTATATACATCCCACTACTCACTTTTTATCGAATTGCACATATAGCTTTTAATTTTGTTCACTGAAACTTTATTAGTTATAATCCATTACTAGATTATACTATATATACAATTTTATATTCACTGTTTTCTTTAATGAATACTGGACAGTTTTCATTGTTTCTGCATGGTTCTAACAGCTTTAATGTCTGGAAAAAGAGGGAGATTTGATTCAGTTTGTAAGTTTCAGATACCGTGTGAGTCTCTTTGGACTTTTAATCTTCCCAAACATTCTGATATAAGCATTATGGTCTCCTTTTGTTAAAGAGAAAGTGAAACTACAACATATTAAGTCCCTTTCCGAGCTAGTACATACAGCTAGTAAAGGTTTGCGCCAGGACTGAAACACAAGTTTTTGTGTTGATAAAGCCCACGGCATCTTCAGAACTTTACACTGCTTTGCTGTTAAGCTGACATTAGCTGTTCCTCTCTTACTGGTTATTCCTACATTGGCGAGTGTTTTCAGTGTTTGCAATTTTCTGTTATTAAAAATGAGTGCTACTATAGTGACCATCTTTCTACCTGTTATTTTTTCTGTTGAAACATTTACTCAGGATAAATTTCCTAAAATGGAATTATGGCACAAAAGGCCACATTTTGTGGGCTTGACGCATGATCCTATGATACATTCTGAATGGATTATATAATTTTGTGGTCATAGCAGACCTATGTAGGATTTTAGAAACTTAATGCCATGTTTTTCTGAAAAGTTTTTCAGTGTAATGTGATGTAAGATTATAATCTGATGTGTTTGCTATTTTAAATTTGTTTCATAATTTTAAAGCATATAAGAAAATGATATCATTCCAGTGAATTTTTTTCATTAGCAGCTATTACTTTTAAATCATGATTACAAAAACAATTTTGCATACCATATTGTTCATGCTTTCCATTGGGTGTACACCCACTTTCAATTAGAAAAACATATTCTTCCCTATGATTTTGCTTCATGACTGTGACCGTGTGGTCTTTGACCTCCGTAATTGTATTTTCTTTTTTAAGAGAGAGAGAGATAGAAATGAAGGAGAGGGGAGAGGGAGAGGGATAAAGAGAATCATAAGCAGACTCCATGCCCATCCAGAGCTCAATTTGGGGCTCGATCTCACAACCCTGAGATCTTGACCTGAACTGAAATCAAGAGTTAGGTGCTTAACTGACTGAGCCACCCAGACACCCCTATATTTGAATTTTTAAAATGTAACTTAAATATAATTAAGGTACCTGCATGGCTTAGTTGGTAAGTGACTGCCTTCGGCTCAGGTCATGATCCCAGGGTCCTGGGATCAAGTCCCTCATCTGGCTCCCAGATCCATGGGGAGTCTGCTTCTCCCTTTGACCTTCTCCTCTCTTATGTTCTCTCTCTCTGTCTCACTCACTCTCTCAAATAAATAAATAAAATCTTAAAAAATATATATAATTACTATAAAAGAGATTGAGGGGAAGAAAAGAATTTGAACAAATTTAACTTGTGGACATACCAAAGAGCAAAATTAGGGGGAATAAATCACTACTAATTCTCCCATCCAGAGTTCTTGTTAGTGTGTGTCCTTTCATGTTTTTTTTTAATGCATTTTATTCCTTTAACTTCCTTTTTTTCTCAGTTACTTCTATTGTTTCTCTATTATATTTTGTCTATCCAAAAATATGACAGAATCTTAAATAGAAATAATAACATTAAAGTATAAATAAATACTTACATCAGAGATGTCCTATTTAAAAATTTAACCAGTGTGTTCTATGTAATATTGTCCTTTTAGGTTTTATGCTCCAGTAGGACAGGTCCTACAAAATAAGTTCGGGTTACAAGAACATATTGTTCATTAAGTTCCTAGTGTAGTGTATCTTATGTATGGGGTCTCTGTGGTAACTACAATTTGATTGTGACAAATGGCCTCATCTTCAAAGATTTAGCATCTTTAGTGAGATAAGGATGATGAGAAATATAAAATGCATCAAGACTATGACTTACTGGTTGATATTTGCTTCTGATTTCGCTAGTATTAACAAATGTGTAGGCCAGTGCCTTCAGATTATAAGTACTGAGTTGTCAAGGCAGTCTTATATTAATATAATCATCTCAAGACCGCTTTTGCAACATAATTTGAAAGCAGAGCTCCATCTTTTCATTTCTTTATTACCTATATTATGTGTGTGTAATCTTGGGAAAGTCGCTCAAAACTAAAATCTCTTCCTGTTTCAGTCTTTTCAAAGGGATCATTCTAAGTCTTCTAGTTTCAAGTTGTTCTGCCAAGTATGATTTGGCCTATAAATTCATTTAACTTAATGTGTGGGAGCTTCTACTGTGGTCTGTGTAGTATGTCCAGAACTGAATTTGCAAGGAAGATACTTAGGAAGGAAGGCTATTATACATTTTGATTTTGGAAGCTGAGGTAGATACCTATTTCAACAAGGCTAACAATCTTTGAATTAATCCATCACACAGGAATTCCTACTTCACAGTTCTCCTTGATTACTGAGGCTTATGTGGAAGTTTGTTTTCAGGGACTTAGGACTCCCCCCCCCCCACACACACACACCAGCCTTGCTGGAATATTTTTCCCCTTTTTTCTCTCCTTAGAGACATACCTTCACTAAGGTATGGTCCTCTACTTTTATTAGAAGGTTACCAAAGAATTTCCCAATAGATTAAAGTTTCTGAGTTGTGTTTTTCCTCCCTCATAATTGAAGTTGACTATAATGTTAACTCAGTTACTGTCTGTCTTCACATAAGGTTCCAAGTAATAAATGTCAACAAATGAATTTGTATCCATCTGTCAGAAAATGAAAAGTATATAATTCAACAGTTCTTTCACCTTATTATCTAAAAAACTGTCACCCAAATTAACTCTTTGTTTATACTATTCTGCCTGGTCAGGTGACTAAAAGTTCTAACTAATAAATGCTTCATTCTGGAGATTCTTTAAATGTTTTGTTTTATGGCAAATTATATATGTGTTGTGTGTATATATGTGTAGAGAGACAGACCTTTGCTTACAAAATTCAGTTATAGTTATAACTGCGTTAGTGTTTTGCTATTAAATAGCCAACTACATATTCAGTAAATGTGCTTTTCCTTGTTATTAAGGGAACATAAGTTCTTTCTTTTTTTTTTTTTAAGATTTTATTTATTTGACACAGAGAGATCACAAGTAGGCAGAGAGGCAGGCAGAGAGAGAGAGAGAGAGGAGGAAGCAGGCTCCCTGCTGAGCAGAGAGCCCGATGTGGGACTTGATCCCAGGACCCTGAGATCATGACCTGAGCCGAAGGCAGCGGCTTAACCCACTGAGCCACCCAGGCGCCCCATAAGTTATTTCTTATGGGGCTGTGTACCTAACCAACTTCAGCTTTATTTTGTTGCCTTTTAAATACATCTTAGCAGTTTATATACAGTAGTTAGAGACTATCAGTAAGTGTGTTCTACTCCAGGAAAATCAATTAAATTTTCCCCACTACTACCTCATGCACCTTCTCCCTGCCAACTAGTTAAAAAATCCTTCCAGTGACTATTCCTTGATTTTGTTTGTTTTCTTACCTTGAAGTTGTTTAGTATTTTGGATTTTCTCCCTAATTGTGGTTTCCCTAAATACTTTAATCAGAGCAGCTACTTTTCAGACCATTATTAATAAGACTGACATAAGTGGCCTTTCAAAAAAATGAAAAATATAGCTCTCAAGCAAGTGAATAGTTCTTATGATAAAAATTAACACTTTCCTTCTAAATACACAAATGAATTTCTTCTGTTTCTCTCCATTTAGATTAAATTAGAATAGAGCAAATTTCATGTTCAAAAAACATGCTGACAGTCTCTGGTCATACTATTCCATGGGTTTCAGTATACTAATCATCGAAACTTACTGTGCTCGTGTACTTAATAGATTTTATGTGCAGCTTTGCCTTCAAAGTATTAAAAACAGTAGGAGGCAGTTGTGTTCCACTCAAGCATGTGTGATGACAGATGGAGAAAATCTTTTCATGTTGACTTTTCAACAGTCATACTCTGCAAGACTTCAAGTCTTCTTGGCTATTGGGAAATTAAAAGTTGGCGATTCAGCCTTTAATTTTGATCCATCTGCTCAAACTAATGAGACGTCTCATTTGTAAGCTTCTCTTTGTGTTACCAAATGCAAGTACAGCTTTATCATTCCTGTTAATAATTCCCCTCCTCCTGTGTAACTTGCAGAATGGGAAAATAATTGATGCCTTAACCCTATTGAGATTTTTCTTGTTATACAAACTTTGTTACAGTGATAGAAAAAGAAATTAGAAACTGTCTCAGAGATTATGGCATATTTATAAGTAAGTTAACTTCTGTTTTTACATTATCAAAAACTAGCATCCTTATTTAGTATCTTACTCAAAATCTACTAACAGTTTCAGGAATAAAAGGCTTTTGCAGTATTAAAGAGGGAAAAAAGTTAACTTCAATCTTGGAGGAATATGTAATATCAGGTCTTCCTTATTCAGATATGTCCTTGTTTTCTCTTTCTTCATTGTTTATAACTTTTTAGTAGATATTTCTGTTTGTAATAAGAAACCATCCTGAAAATTGACTACCAAATATGCATAAATTTAACTTCTGACTATTTGAGGGGAATTATTTCTCTTTCTTATCATTGCTTCTTAGTTTCTATAAAAATAATTATGAACAACTGAAATAAGTTTTACTATGCTAACTTTAATAATGGAACTTTCCTTGGCCTTTTTACCTAAAAAAGTTTTCTTCCTCCAGATATAATCATCTCTAATTGTCAGTACCCATGTTCTGTCATATCAAATTTGTTTAACATACCCTTTATTTGTGAATTATTTGAGTGCTATCTTCCTTATTTCCTCCTGCCAAATTGAGACATATTCCCAAAAGAATATAAAAGCAAGATTCTTAAGGAGACATTTTAAAAACTATGAGCAGGGGAGTTAGAGAGAAGGGGGTTGGGGTAAATTGGAAGGGGAGGTGAATCATGAGAGACTATGGACTCTGAAAAACAATCTGAGGGGTTTGAAGTGGCGTGGGGGTGGGAGGTCGGGGTACCAGGTGGTATTATAGAGGGCACAGATTGCATGGAGCACTGGGTGTGGTGAAAAAATAATGATACTGTTATGCTGAAAATAAATAAATGAAAAAAAAATTAAAAAAAAAAACTATGAGCACAAGAATTAAAGATATTCCCCTTCATTTTTAGCATTAAAGACAGTACTTTTAAGGGAATATTTCAGGAGCTTTTTCATATTTTTTTAAGATTTTATTTATTTGGAAAGATTATGTGCACAAGTTGGGAGGGGAAAGAGGGAGAAAGAGAATCTTAAGCAGACTTCCTGTTGAGCACAGAGCCCCATGAAGGGCTCAGTGTATGATCCTGAGGTCGTGACCTGAGCCAAAACCAAGAGTCAGAAACTTAACTAACTGAGCCACCCAGGTACCCCCAGTTCAGGATTTTTTTAACTACAAGAAAACCTACAAGAAGTATTCATGAACTCTCTACTTCTGGGTTTGGACATACTACATTTCAGATATCCAAGAGGAGAGGCTAGGCAGGATAATATGGGTCTAGAGCTCAGAAAAGAGGTCTGGATTGTTGACATAAATATAAGAGTTCTTTCTTTCTTTCTTTCTTTCTTTCTTTTTAAGATTTTATTTACTTATTTGACAGAGATCACAAGTAGGTAGAGAGAGAGAAGGAAGCAGGCTCCCTGCTAAGCAGAGAGCCCGATGCGGGGCTCCATCCCAGGACCCTGAGATTATGACCTGAGCCAAAAGCAGAGGCTTTAACCCACTGAGCCACCGAGGCACGCCATAAATATAAAAGTTATTTCTTTAAGGGCCATAAATGGAATAGGATGAAATAAGAGAAAGTTCTAAATTTAGAAAATTTTGGGAACAAACCAGGTAGAGAAAGAAAGGACTATAAAGAAAGTAAGAGGATGGCCAAAGAGAATCAAGGAAAATTTTATATCATTAGAGCCGGTGGCGGGGGGGGGGGGGGGATACAAAGGGAAATTAGCATTTGAACCTACTTCCACTTCTTTAATTTCTCTGAAATCCCTCAATTTTATTCTCAGCTGTGAGCTGCTGCCATCAGGAAATTTTGCCTTTAAAGAAAAACTTTCATTAAGAATGCATCAAGCTCTGCTTTACCTTAATATTTAGTTAAAACTACCCTTGGCTTTGGACTCTGGAAGGCCGAACAGCAGAATGCCTACATCAACATAATTTTATATATTCCTGAAGTAGTCATGGCTAATATATAGTATTATGATCACAGGATCAGCCTAGCAGCTGATAGTGCTAAGAAATAAGGGCTCCTGATCCATAATGTCCAATTTTAAAATTTTAGCTCCTAAATTTGTAATTTTAACTGATGAATTGTTATTATATTATACCACTGTCATAGAAAGAATTATATCAGACGGTGATATAATATAATGAAAATTTATCAGTTATACTTAGTAACTTAGGAGTTAAAATTTGAGCCATGTCTACTTTAAGAACTTTAAGATCTGAAATGTAGTATGTCCAGACCCAATTTATAAAATATTCACCTTTAACCAATGAATGGTGTTCCATCCTTATTTCTTGGATAAGTGAATGGTGTAACTATAGATTTAGTTTCATAAGTCAGAAACCTCAAAGTTGTCCTTGTCAACTAACTCTCCCTTGTTCTCCTTCCTAATCCTTCGTTAGTACCTACTCATTTTACCTAAGTGTCTTTCAAATTTCATCTCTCCATTCCCTCCTCCTGAACCATCACTTCCACTGTCTAATCCAAGTAACCATCATGTTGTCCATCAGCTGTACTAACCACCTCTTAATTGCTCCACCTGCATCCCTTCTGGCCTTCTAGCTGCTCTGTACATTCCAGCTGGCTGGAATGATCTTTTCAAAGTACAGCTCCAGGATGACAATTGAATGCTACAAGCTCCTTTAAAAAGGTTTGGGGGTCCCTATATTTTCTGGCTTTTACCTTCTTCTGTCTTCATCACATACCTCTCTCCCTCATTTCCTACCCCTGTCTTCCTGGTCTTCTTTCAGACCCTCATCATAGAGATGCTCTTCTGTTTACCTCTGAGCTTTTACATAACTTAATCCCTCTATCTCACACATCTTTCCTTAATCTCTGCTTAGTTATCCTATATTAAATCCTTCAGATTTTCTCTTTGTTAGAGAAGCCTTTGTATACCTCCCTTCCTCTTTTACCTCCCTATTATGAATGGTGTAGTAGCCTAGCCTATGTCTTCTTCATAAGTCTGACTATAGTTACATTTTTTTCTGGCTGGTTTTGGTTAATGCCACTTTTTATTATAAGATATCAGTCCTGTGAAGAAGATGGCTAATGATGGTCTTGCTCATCATTATATTGTCATGGCTTCACCAGTAACTGGAGCAGAGTTGGTGCACAGATAATGTTTGATGAATAAGTGAATAGGATATGGTAGTCTTTGCAAGTCTGAAGTAATCCTTAAGGAATTAGGGGGCAACTAACCTCAGGGAAAATGGAGAAAATAATCATCCACTCTACAGTAAGCTGAATATCCAGGCAGAGAGTAGAACAATATGGAGATTTGAATGACATCAAAGGATGCTTTGATTACCTTCTTGAGGAAATCCTCCCCACCCACCACCCCGTTGGCTATAAAGATCAGTGAAAGAATGTTGCTATTCTCCTTTAAAATGTTTCATTACATAAATTTATTCTTGATATTATTTCATCTAGTTATAGTCTTTTCTGTTATGCATATTAAATTATCTCATTTTCTCCTAATTCGAGATATCCATCTTACTTAGCTATATTTCATGATATAGATATCATTTGTGCCCCCAGTTATTTGAAGTTAATATATTCTTTCTTTCTTTTATTTCTGTTCATTAAGCCCTAGAGGAGTAACTTTTGAACCCTTTTAAAATTTTACATTTTTAAGAGAAGAGAGAAAAAATTTATTTTTCTGAAATACAGCTTACCATAAGAGTACTCAATTACATTTTTGAAATTTTATATATAATAGTTCCTTATTAACCTTGTAATGCTCTCTTCATTTGCAAAAGGAACGTTTTTTAATGAAGAATATTAGTATTGCATTTTTACTTCATTGTTTTTAACATTTTTTTTCTAATTTTTTGAGGATTTTCATGTTACTGAAATGATACATTCTTGTAACAAGTGAATTAACACAAAGGTGCAAAAAGAAAAGGCTAAAGAATTACTTTCCTCTTACCTCACTTTACCTCCAGTACCTCCTACCCCTGAAATGTATTCAGTTTCTCCTGGTGCATACAGATTAATATAAGTATGCACATATCTTTAGGAATTTGAACTTTTTTTTTTACATTGGTTATTTAGTGGTTTCTGGATTTTACAGCAAAAATTCACAGAGCACAGTAAAAAAGTTTGAGAATGACGCTGAGAAATTTTGAGGGTATAAACTAGGTTTAGATCTATCCTTGTACAGATGATAAATATTTAGTCAAAAGATCAAAAGAAAAAAATAATGCTGTCCATAAGCTTGGAAAAAAGTAGAAGCAAAACAAATAATTTTATTTTCCTGAAACTCATTTTGTTTCTATTCAATACATTGTTGAGCACCAGTGAACTCAGAACTGCAAGGTGAAGCTTGTGTTCTATCCCTTTCATCTATTGTGTAGTTGTGTATCATCTCTATTTTTACATGCCTGATCTCAATATAAGTTCCTGATAGAAGTTAGTAACTTTTCTATCCATTTTCTCCTTCTTTGCAGCTTCTCTGGTGGCCTTCTACGTGTATAAAGTGGCAAAATGTGAAGGCAGTACAGATTGCTTTGCCCTCTTCCGGATACTATTCTTTTAACCATATTGTGTAATTTTCCTCTCAGTTTCTCTTTCACACCTCCAGAATATCTTACATAAAAACAGCAATAACTGTTGGGCTTTGCATATATGCTTTATGCATGTAACCAATGTATAAATGCATATTTTCTGACATAACTGCTTGGTTTACATGAAAGGTGAAGTTAGTTAAATAATACAAAATTTATTAAAAATTTCATTAGTTAAAGATTCCATGTAGGGGTGCCTCGGTGGCTCAGTGGGTTAAGCTGCTACCTTCATTTCAGGTCATGATCTCAGAGTCCTGGGATTGAGCCCCACATCGGGCTCTCTGCTCAGCAGGGAGCCTGCTTCCCCCTCTCTCTCTGCCTGCCTCTCTGCCTACTTGTGTTCTCTCTCTCTGTCAAATAAATAAAAATCTTTTTTTTTTTAAGATTTTATTTATTTATTTGACAGACAGAGATCACAAGTAGACAGAGAGGCAGGCAGAGAGAGAGAGAGAGAGAGAGAGAGGGAAGCAGGCTTCCTGCGGAGCAGAGAGCCCGATGCGGGGCTCGATCCCAGGACCCTGAGATCATGACCCGAGCCGAAGGCAGCAGCCCAAACCACTGAGCCACCCAGGCGCCCCATAAAAATCTTTTTAAAAAAAGATTCCATGTAGATCTATAGCTCTTTCAAGTAAAATATTCCAGATTTGGGAATTGACTTTATTAGATTATTTAGTAATTTATTGATGTGACTTTTGTAATTATAGTACTAAGTTCTATTAAGTACATAATTATTTAGTTAAATAATATAAAGAAGCCTTTAGTCTGTTTTATAGTATTCACTTCTGTCAAACATTTGTATATTCAGTATTTTTAATCTGTTAAAAGTAGAACCTAACTTACATACATATTCATTTTATACTATTATTTGAATTATTTATATTGTTATTGAAATAACAGTAATAATATAGGCTTAGAAATTAGTAAAACAATGTTTTACTGCGTGTAGTCCTTTTTCTTTCTTTTTATAATATCATAGAAAATTCTCTAGATAGCCTTTCAGAATATATCACATAAATTGTCAGAATTTAATAGGACAGCTATTTATTTCATTTTAGAAAATAACATATTGAATCTCTTTATTAACTAGTTTCCAACTGATATTTGACTTGCAAGTAGTTGGTAGATATGTTTAATAACTTTCGTTACCTTGATAAGCATTTGTTGACTACATTTTTATAGCTTTCTTTTGATAAAATTGGACAGACAATATTTTTATTAAAGCTGAGTATAAAATTTTGTGTCCCAGAGAAATCTGATAGAGCTATTCATGTATTTGCTCAAAGTGTATAAAAGGTAGGTGAATATTCAGATTAATTACTCATTGCAGCTTTTTACTGCCTTGCCTATAGCTGGAGTTTTTATCTTTTTGGTTTGTTGTCGTTGTCATGTAGCATATAAGTGAGAAGGGGTGGGAAGAAAGAAATTATGTCTCTACAGATAATAATATAAATCAGGATTGTTTTTAAGGGAATAACACAACAGTCTCATATCTCATTTTTTTTCATGGTTTTTATAAATGAACAGATAGGAAATACAGCTCTAAGTATATTCTGGCAAATAAAGTAGGCATTTCCAGACTGTATAACATTCAACTTAGTGGCTGCTCCTGAAATATGGTTGAAGACCTGTTAAGTCTTATGGAGGGTGTACACACACACACACACACACTCACAAACAGAAATAAGAGACACTTGGAACAGACTTTATGTTTATTCACAGAGCATCGTGTTGGAGGGTGTATACACACACACACACACACACACACACACAAGCTCACAAACAGAAATAGGAGACACTTGGAACAGACTTTATGTTTATTCACAGAGCATCCTGTTGGTTGCTTCTCCCTAGCCTCCCACAGGGCAATATGGGTGAGAGCTGGCTGCCTCTATGCGCATGGGTTACACCATAGAAGATGAGCTATAAAATTATGAAACTTGAAGCTTCTATGTATGGTTGTTGCTGGCACGTCTGTCCCCTCTCTGATCGGGGGAGTAGGGAGGAGATGGAGAGAAAGAAAAACAGAAGAAGGAAGAAGAGGGAGAAGAGAAATAAGGGAGGAAAGGGAGAGAGATGAGGAAGGAAGTAGACCAAGTGACCCAAGAACCTTATATTTTACTCTAGCATATAAACAGATGACATCTTGAAGAAGGAAGGGAGGACCTGTACCCTGGAACATAAGCAGTTCTTTCCTTGAGAGATTAGAAAGGAGCCTCTACACTTTATTACCCTTAAATGGAAGGAAATTGTTCTGGGGGAGTGGAGACTTTCTCTGCCATTAAAGGTGGACTTAATTGTCCATCTCTCAGATGACCCTGACCATTTTCCTATACCAGGAACTTCAGGGAGGATTATTTTCCAGCAAGACCTAGGTTTCTGGAAAGGATATATACTCTACCAAACCATCCTAGTAGACACTGCTTGCAGAGGATGGGGAGGGGGGTGGGTGGAGAAAAATCTGGAGAAAGGGGGAAAAAAAAGCTTTCTAACTTAACCCACATTGCATATTCTCTCCAGTAGTATTTTTGTTCTGTTGTCTGTAAACTTAGACCTCAATTTTCTAACTATGGCATCTGATTTACTTTGTCTTATAGCTATATATTTTTTTAGATTCTATGGTGCAAAGGCCAAAAAAACTTAAATGGCTAAATGGATGGTCAAATGGCAACCTTTTTTTAAATGTGGGATAATATCTCAACTGTAAGTTTGTAGATATATCATTTTTTTTTTTCTTAATGAAGAGGTTCACTGAAGAGTACAGTACAGATTTATGGAGAATTGAGGTGTTGTTCACTTGTGTTTGTGAAAATGGCCTAAAAAAGTAGAGACAGTTAAGAGCCAGTCTAACACAAATTATAATTTTGTGATTTGTGATTTTTCTTTTCTAGCAATACAGTTTTCATCTAGCAAGTAAATTTGATTGAGAGTATATTGGTTCAGTATGATTTTTTTTGCTGCCCAAGTAAATTTTTTTCTAAGATTTTTATTTATTTGACACAGAGAGAGAGAAATCACAAGTAGGCAGAGGGCAGGCAGAAAGAGAGGAGGAAGCAGGCTCCATGCTGAGCAGAGAGCCCGATGCGGGACTCAATCCCAGGGCCCTGAGATCATGACCTGAGCCGAAGGCAGAGGCTTAACCCACTGAGCCACGCAGGCACCCCCAAGTAAATTTTTAAAAGTATATTCTTTTATGAAGAATCTCCTCAGTGTAATATCATTTAATATTTGAGAATATTAAATGCATAGTTGGGTGTTTAAGAATTATAAATAGTGATTATTGTCTAAGAAAAAAATGAACAATACTGAAAGAAGGCTTAAAAATACATTTTATGTTGTTATTTTACTAAAATTAGATTCAGTCTGGAACATCTTATAATGTTGAATAATAATAGGTCTTGAAGTCCAGTGGCATCTGTAGAAATGAAATTGTTAACTTACTAATGAATTTTATTTGCATAGTAATAGACTAGCTAGTCTTCCTTAATTTGCTCTACAGAATAGATGTTGCTATTTTGGGGCTGTCAATAACAAATGTCAATGCAATTTGGACTGTCATGGAGGTCATAAAATATTTTTCTGTGTGTGATACTATAATGTATTGAAGAGACATTCTTTATTCTGTCTTAGCAGCCTTTATTGGATTGACTGGGTTTAGCAATTAATTAAGTTGATCTACATTTGTACCATGGGGACCAATTAGAAGGAATGTAGTTGGGTCACATCATTCAGATTTTAGTCATATTTGAGACCATCTTTGACACAGCCTGAAATCAGAGTGCTTGCATTTTTAGAACCTCATCATTATATTATTTTATCATTAAGTTAATCATTGCAAGTAGGTAGGCTTCATTCTATGTTCCTTTTTTTTTTTTTACACTTATGTGTGTATGTCTTTATGTACTTTTAAAAATTGATGATACTTATAACCTTTTCATACTTACTATTGGCCTGAAATTTTAAAATGGAAATAGTATTCTAGACTTAAAAACTTTACTGAGAATGGTTCATGATTTGGAATCTTTCTATGTTGTTTATTTGCCTCATTACGGTAAAAGCTCAGTGGGTAAAGTACCCAGTACAGAGACTGCTACACTTTCTTTTAGCATGTGAACTATATCTGAGTCATCAATCTAGATATTGAACAAAATGACTTTTAAAATTAAACCAAGACATTACTGTCAATATTCATCTAATATTTATTGAATATTTGCGTGTGTTAGACACTGTGCTGAGGACAGAAATCCGAAGGAGACACTCTGCATTACTGTTGCTTATAATCTGATGAGGGAAACAAAGGTTAATCAAATGATTATACATAAAATTCAAATGTACAGATTTCATAATTAACTTTCACCCACTCATTTTAGCATGTGTTAATGAGTCTCTAACTCTGCCACTCCTTCCATTCCACTGCATGTAAGGAAGAACTGCTCCTGTCTCCTGTTTATTAATTTATTTTTCTATTGACTTGAATTTTTATTTTACTCAATGGGTTATTATCCATTATTGTATTACTTACTTTGATGATCTTATTAGCCCAAATTTGGCACTTGGGAGTCCCTTCAAGCTTGTTTCTTTGCTCTTTTGACATGCTCCAGTCCCAGAACTGGATTTAATAATTTCTGCAAGCCTGGCTCTCTTTTAGTAGAGAATGGTATTTAGAAACTGGTGAAAGTGTTTTGTTTTTTTTTCTCCCTTTGTATTTTTTTTTTACATTTTTTAAATTAACATATAATGTATTATTAGCCCCAGGGGTACAGGTCTGTGAATCGCCAGGTTTACACACTTCACAGCACTCACCATAGCACATACCCTCCCTGATGTCCATAACCCCGCCACCTTCCTCCTACCCCCCACCCCCCGCAACCCTCAGTTTGTTTTGTGAGATTAAGAGTCTCTTATGGTTTGTCTCCCTCCCGATCCCATCTTGTTTCACTTATTCTTTTCCTAACCCCCAAACCTCCTACGTTCCATCCCCACTTCCTCGTTTCAGAGAGATCATATGATAGTTGTCTTTCTCCAATTGACTTATTTCGCTAAGCATAATACCCTCTAGTTCCATCCACATCATCGTAAATGGCAAGATTTCATTTCTTTTTATAGCTGCATGTATTCCATTGTGTGTGTGTGTATATATATATATATATATATATATATACCACATCTTCTTTATCCATTCATCTGTTGATGGACATCTAGGCTCTTTCCATAGTTTGGCTCTTGTGGACATTGCTGCTATAAACATTAGGGTGCACGTGCCCCTTCCGATCACTACATTTGTATCTTTAGGGTAAATACCCAGTAGTGTGATTACTGGGTCATTTAGGGTATCTCTGTTTTCAACTTTCTGAGGAACCTCCATGCTGTTTTCCAGAGTGGTTGCACCAGCTTGTACTCCCACCAACAGTGTAGGAGGGTTCCCCTTTCTCCACATCCTTGCCAGCATGTGTCATTTCCTGACTTGTTAATTTTAGCCATTCTGACTGGTGTGGAAAGTGTTTTATTTTTAAAATGATTATTTTCACTGCTTTCCCAAAATATTGTCCAGAACAATGAAAGAGATTATTTTAGAATTTTCAAACTTTTAACAAAAAAAGAGAATGTTGAACAGAAGAGTTTCTCATGAAGTGGTCACTTTCGGGCTCCTCGAGGGTGCTCTGAGGTGCCACAGGACTTGCTGTCAGGACATTAAGAGTAGGCAACTGGTGATGTTTAGCTGAGGAAAGCCCAGTCAATAATGGAGATATGATGGAATTTCAAATCTTTAAAGAATTCTTATGTGTGAAAACAAGTGCATTTGTTTTCTATTGTCTTAGAGAACAATACCAAACTTGGTCCCAGTGAGTGGGTTGTATAGGGATCAGATTTGGGAAGAATATAAGGAAAACCTTTGTGGAACAACTAATAAACGTTTTAACCTACTGAATAGACCCTTTTATGTGCTAGGCTCTTTTTTGGGACTTCCTAATTATTCTTTGTTGTATCTATACCAGCCTTGTAAGGCAGGTACCATTATCTCCAAATTACAACTAAAAAAACAAAGCATGAAGCACAGGTAAACTTGCCCAAGCTTTTCTACTGTATGGATGCTGAATTATAATTCAAACATGGATCTAAAATTCTGTTGGTATTTGAAATAATACTATAATATGTTATATAGGTTAGTTTGGTGTCAGATAAGCATTTTGTCTAGGTTGATAAGAATTGTTTCTTTTTTTAAATTTTCTTAATTTTATTTACTTATATATTTTAATACAAGTGAGAGCACAAGCAAGGGGAGCAGTGGGCAGAGGAGGCAGCACAGGCAGAGGAAGAAGCAGGCTCCCCACTGAGCAAGGAGCCCCATGGGGGGCTGAATCGCAGGACTCTGGGATCCTGACCTGACCCAAAGGCAGACACTTAACTGACTGAGCCACCCAGGCATCCTGATAGGAACTTTTTCTTAAACAAAAATATTAGTTTGAATATATCTTAAATTTAAGTAATTATGAACAAGGAAAAATAATATTCTTGATATGTTTACTTTTATATTTTTAAAAAAACTAGAAGAAAAATCTAATACTTTCTATGCTTAAAACAATTTTAATATATAAAATTCACTTTCATCAAGAGCATATACATTGTCATTAAGTTACTTAAGTTTATAAATGTAATGATTTTATTTATTTATTTATTTTTAGTGATTGTTTTAAAAAGAATTCAGCAGTGCCTGGGTACTCAGTCAGTTAATTGTCCAACTCTGGATCTCAGCTCAGATCTTAATCTCAGGATCATGAGTTCAAGTCCTGCATTGCTCTCCACATTGGGCATGGAACTTATGTTAAAAAAATGAATTCAGATTCCAGATTATTGAATGCATGAATGTAGATGGTGCACATATGAATAAGATATAAATTAAGAATTTATAGAAAGTTTATTCAGGCATTTCTTGGATAACATAAACTGTATTACCTCTAAAAGATATACATATGTTTAATGTCTTTAGGAAACATTGTTAGTTAAAAAGTTTATAGTAAAGGGAAAAAACATTCAAAATATTTACCATTTTGAAATTCTAAAAACACTTTTTTCTCTGCAAGTTTGTGGTCTTAATATTTTAGAGGCTATGCTGACTAGAACTGTCTTATGCTTCTAAGTATATTATACAATGCCCTGATGTATGGTGAATTGATTGTAAGATTATTTTCTTTGCAGTGGACTTAGCTAGAAAAATGATGTGTATTTTTGGTGTCATGGTATATAGTGTACACTAAGTCCTCCAAGTTTGTTTTCATTATTACTGTACATTTTGATAACAAGTATCTTTTAGGTTTAGAAAATGTGAAGTATCATAGATTTCTTTTAACCCAAATATAGCACTTAAAGCTCCCTACCAACTCAAACATAGAAACTGATAAATATTAAAACTTATTCCTTTAAAGAAATTTGCAAAGAATATATTTCACTTTTAGGGTAATGCCTTAAATATAATTCAGTAATGATAACCTGAATCTATTTATCACTTAAAAGCTTAGGTTTCTTGAGAAGAACTGCAGATTCTCAGCATGAGAGTCCAGAGGTGGCTGTGAATTGCCAAGTGTAGATCTAATTACACAGTTTGGAGCTGCGGAACCAGTTCTCTCTACTCCAGATTACTTTTCTTGGTGTATTTGCATAATTTAATGCATGAAGACTAGTCAGTGAATTATACAGTTTTCTGATATAGGTAGGACAAGGTAAATTAACCCTGTCTCAGGTAGTTTGTATTTTTATGGTCTATCTGATAAACATTTAACCACATCATTTTAAACTAAAAAACTATGTGTTAGTAAATTAGTTGGTTGCCAGGAATATCTGATAATAAATGCTAGTTGTTACACCCATGATTGTTAAAATAGATGATTTTAAATTTTATTTTAGCCCTATTTTCAGAGCTAAACTATTACTTTTAGTAATAATAGTTTTGTGGGTGTAATCCAGGTAGAGTAGTGTCAGATTTTCTACCATTATTAAACGTAAGAATACTTTCTTTATTCCTGTCCATCAGTAGGACATTGTTTTGCTTAATGAATTTGATTAATTTGATTCATTGTAAATATAGTAGCTTTGGTTTGGGAACGATCTTTGACTTCAGAGTCCAGAATTTTTTTTAAGATGCTCTCAGAATTGCTCATTTTATAAGTTGTTTCTTTTTTAAATCACAAATATTGAACTTTGCAATGGCCTTAAACACATATACACATATAGCTATACAACAGTATTAGAAGACTAATCAGTAGCAATTTTGGTTTATTAAATATCAGTGAAATGTTTTCTAATGCATTTTTTTAAAGCAATACAAGAAAAGTGACTATCTAGTTGGAAAATTTGAAAGTTAACTTGATACCCCGTATCCCCATAAATGTATCAGTGAAAGTATTAACTCAGCCTACATACTATTATAACTTAAAAACTTTTAAATTCAAATCTCTGCTCATATTTAAAAAAATAAATGTTTTCTGTGAAAACTGATCGTTTTTAACATCGGAATTTCAGCTCTCATTTATTGAGTACCTACTGATTGAATGATAGTTTGGTGAGACGGGATGACAAGGAGACCTCAAAATGAGTAAGATGTAAACTTGCCTTTAGGCAACACCCAAGGAGGAAATACAACTTGATGCAAAGAAAGTAGGCTTTCAAATGAGGCTAATTCCCTATTCTGCTCTTGAATGAGTAGCAAATTATTAAAACTCTGAACTTCAGTTTTCTTATCTGTAAAATACTAATAGTATTACCTATCTAATAGTGTTGTTAATAGTGAGATAGAGAACAGTGCGTGGCACCTAGTACTGGGCCTAGCACATAATAAGCATTTAATAAATAATGCCTTTTATTGTTAGTCGTAGTAGTTATTAACGTCAAGGTGGAAACCTATGTATATGCTGAGATTACACAAGACACGGGTATGAGCAAAGTGCTGTGGGAATGATTAATTTCCCTAGAGAAATTGGAGAATAACCATTAGAACAGGATTTAAAGGTTTGTAGAATTTCCATGAGAGAATTGGCAGGAGACCTAAGTAAAATAAAACATGAGCAAATGCATGGAGGTTTTGAACAATAGGAAGAAGAATTTAGTGAGATGACGCCCAAAGACCAATAATGAGGATACTTGAAATGTCAGGATCTTTAGATCAAGTAGTTTGCTAACTTTAAGAAAGGACTCCAATTAATTTTTGAATTATGCTTTTTATTTCTTTTCCCTTTTATTTTTGTTGTTCTTATTGTTGCTATTTCCTCCCATAGTTGTCCATGTAATAAATAGCAACTTCTGTGTTCCGCATCTTCTCAGACTCTAATCTTTCGCCATAGTAACTAAACAGAAGCTCCAAAAGCACAGGGAACAACAGTGCTGGACCTGCCCACTCATTATGTCCCCAGGGCCTGTCATGTAATTGCTGGATAGACTTGTAGAGGAGCTATGTCAAGCATAAAAGTAGCTAAAAATAAAAGGTAGTCAGTGATTAAAGCTTAAGGGAAGGAGCACATGAATTTGTTAGATGCTCAAAAGAATAATTGTATGGAAGCATCAGGGAAATTTTTATTGTATTAATTTAACCATATTAGTAATATCCATCTCCCCCATGTAGGTAAAAGGGCTTCTTTTCTTTTTCCTAATGAAATTTTATGAACTTGTACTAACTTTTCAAGCAGTTCAGTGGCTACAAAGCTATATTTTAAAATGTTTAAATCAGAGTTCCCTTTTGTAAGATCTGTCTCTAATGCTGACTCTCAGGGGTACCTCAGTACTCTCTTAATCATCTTGACTCCTCATAAAAAGCACCCCTTTTTTTAAGTTAACCTCACCGTTTAAAATTTTTTCCTGTTGATTGTCCTTTCAATTTACAATGATAAAATTGTTTCTATGGTTTTTCTGTTATTTCTGCTGCTTTCTTTTATACTTCCTTGAGTCTTTTTTTTTCCATAATGATAGCCTTCTCTCTATTCAGTTTAAAATCTCTAACATAAAAATGATTTCTCAAGTATCACCTTTAGTGGTATCATTTTTTTCTGAGTCTTGAATGAATTCTATCTTAACACATATTTTATAATGAGGATTGTTATTTGCTTTTCCAGATATTACCACTCCTGTGTCCATTTCTGTCAAAAATGTGTATTTACCACCCTGTGGATTTGCTCTTCTCTGTACCTTTGACTTCTGTATACTTTCCCTTGAAATGCTAATTATTTTCTTCTATGAGAACATTTCTCTTTTCTTCTTAAAGCATTTCCAGGTACGTTGAAACAAGATAAATTTGTCACTTAGATCAAATGTTCCACCATCACCCTTATAAGTACATTATCAAATATGTTTCAAGTTTTTACTTTGATACTGTAAATTACCAGTAGCAGTAAAATAACCATGTCAAATTTACTAGTATAGTAGTACATTACAAAAAGTTTTTATAACCTCATTGTCATCATTATTTTTTCTGTTCATTATAGTTTATGTATTTCATTGTAAAACTATTAGGGCTTATTTCAGTGGCTAAGACAAACAATACAAGAAATACAAAGGAAATTTCTTTTTATCCTCTCCTACTCCCATTTTGTGAGGCATTTTATTTGGTGGGTGTCCATCCATATCTCGAATTTTAAACACACACATCCTTTACATATATACTCAGAATAATACTATGGAAATTGTTCTTCAGCTTGATTTTTTTGCACTTAACACCATATTGTGGGTATCTTTCTAGATACCCATTTTTGAGAGCAAAATCCAGTGCTGTTTGTGCCAACTATTGGATTACCAGAGCCACACAGTGCTTGTGAAGTTCAGCACATTTTCAAATGTTTATGGCTATTTTTTACTCGCTTATCTGTAAATTTCTTCAAAGCCACAGAGAAAAATGCTGTTAGAGTTAAAGAAAAATTAACTGTTTCCATACTAAACAAGGTACCATTAAAAAAGTCAAAGGATAAAGTATAGGCTGGAACAAAATATTTGCAATATAGAAAAAGACAAAGCATATTATCTTCCATATACAAAGAACACCTACAAATTCGTAAGAAAAAAAAATCTCCAATAACAAAACAGACAGTGTTCAGAATAAGGAAATAGTTAAATGAATAGTCATGTATAATTGACCTAACAATGTCACTTCTATGAAATTATCCAACAAATATATTCACAAACGTGAAATAAATCTTGTGAACAGTTATTTATTACATCATTGCTTTAAATAATGAGAGATTGGAAACAACATAAATGTACTGGCTAAATTAAAGCATTCTAAGTAATGGAATATTATGCAAATATAAAAAATAAATGAAGAAACAGTACTGATGTGAAAAGATCTTCAAGTGGTTTAAGTGTCTTCAGCTGGCCAACCTTGGCAGCATTGGCAGGTCTAAAATGAGAATTCTGTACTTACTTGTAATGTCCCACCACAGATGTCTTCTGATTACACAGCATGCAGAATCAAACCTTTTAAAATTGCATTTACCTGATAACATAGATGTGGTAATATGACCACAGCAATAAAAACTATTTTGTGCTTATGAGCTTTTGTGATATACCGGATATTTGAAATACATCCGTAGTGGCACTCCCCATTCAAACTATATAGAACGTAGAAAATGATTTGCCTGTGTTCTCCTTCCTCCCCAAAATACCAGAATGTTCTAAATGGAGCACAGGGAAGGTTTGGCTTGATGCAGGCTCTCAAATGTTAACATAACATGTATCAGAACCACCAGGAGGGCTCATTGAACCAGATTGCTAAACCCTCTTCTTCCGAGTCACTGACTCAGATCTGGTGTTGGACCCTTAGTTTGTAGTTCTCACACGTTCCCAGGGGATGCTGATGCTGCTAGTCTGGAGACCACATAGATTTAGAATCACTCTTTGTTTAGGTCATTAGAGTTAATTCTCTTGAGAAACCTGGATTAAGAAAGTGGGAAAGAATTGAGAGCAAGACACCTAACAGGATAGTGAGTGAAAGCATTAACCACTACTAGGATATGAAACTCCTCACCCTCAGGCCTTATTCTTTAACCTGTACGAGAGTGAATACCTTATTTTAAAGCACGTCATTCTGATCCCGGAGTCTGGGGATCGAGGCCCACATCGGGCTGCCAGCTCCAATGGGAGTCTGCTTCTCCCTTGGCCTTCTCCTCCCTCATGCTCTCTCTCACTGTCTCTCTCTCAAATAAATAAATAAAATCTTAAAAAGAAGAAGAAGAAGAAGAAAGAAAAAGAAGAAAGAAGAAGAAGAAGAAGAATGTTCTGTGGAACATCTATCTGCCATTTTGTCTATGTTTTTCAGATATTTCTTTTCAGTCTTCCTTCTTAGTGGGAATTTCTAGGGAAGAGTCTTTGATTCAACGTTTCACTTAATCCTTGCCCTCCTCCCTCCTGTTTTCAAATAATCTCAGGCTTAAATATTCCTTTAATTTTCTTTTTACTTCTCATTCATTTTGCACAGCACCTTTACAAAAGGTGTTAAAGGATAAGTGGCCTTTTAAATTATTTCATGTGGTGTCAGATATGTACACATTTGAATCAATGGGGAATAAATATGTAGGTGTCAATTTATAGCAGTCATTTACTGGTCTCACAGTTTAGTCTTTTAGGCCAAATTCATTTTATTGTTTATTCCCCTTACAGTGGTGCTGATACTTACCCCTTCTGACAGGTTTTCAAAGTTGCTGTACAAAGAGTGTTAACATCTCTTTAGAACTTGTTAGAAATACAAAGTCTTAGGCATCTGGGGGGCTCAGTCAGTTGAGCAACTGCCTTCAGCTGGGGTCCTGATTTCAGGGTTCTGGAATCAAGTCCCACATCTGCATCCGGATTCCGTGCTCAGCAGGGAGCCTTCTTCTCCCTTTGCTTCCCCACCCCCCACTTGGGCTCTCTCTCTCTCCCAAATAAATAAACAAATCTTAAAAAAAAAAAAAGAAAGAAAGAAAGAAAGAAAAAAAGGAAAGAAAGAAAAAGTAATGCAAAGTCTTGTCTTGCCTCAAACCTACTTACTCTGAGAGGGTGATGGAGGAAAGGAGCAGCAATTGTCTTTAGATGATTTTGAAGTGCTCTAAACTTTCAGAGTTACAATTTTACTAAATGCAATGTTTTCACTTCCATTATGTACTTCAAACTTTATATTAAGCTTGTGACTCTAGAACCTATTTGTGGAGTGAGGGAAATAAGAATCAGAGAAATGAAATAGTTTGTCCTAAATCACTCCTCTTTAGTAACATTTCTTTTTTTTTTTTTTTTAATTTTATTTGTTCACTTGAGAGAGACAGAGATAGAGAGAGCAAGAATGGGGAGGTGAGGAGAAGCAGGCTCCCCACTGAGCAGGGAGCCCAATGCAGTGCTGAATGCCATGACTCTGGAATCATGACATAAGCTGAAGGCAGACACTTAACTGACTGAGCCAGCCAGATGCCCCTGATAATGTTTCAAAGTAGAATTTTTGGTATTTTTCAAATATGTTCTTCCCTCTGAATACATTGAAACAATATGTTACTTAAACCTTCTCGTTTTTAGAATCATTGTTTCTCTCGGCTTTCACTCTTTCATTACCTTTAATCAGCATCTCATGTAAGGTACACTGTCTTTGGCACATCAAATAACAGGACCAAAATGCAAATTCACATACTCCCTCTCCTATCCCAGGACTGATTTAATTACATATTCTTAAACTAAATGGCTTTTTAAACTAAAAACAAGTATATACAATATTTTTAAGTGCATTAATCTAACAAACCTCAAGTAAAAATATAAAGTTTCATAAAACTATTAAAATTTGCCAATATTGTTAACTTGAATCTACTGTTATAATCTTATTTTAACGACCTATGCCTATTTAACTGCTGTTCAGTTACCAGTAGTGTTTCTAAGATTGATTTGGAGTTATTTATGCCAAATAAAACAGTGCTGTCCTCTGTTAGTTATAATTTTTATATGTCTATTAAAATTAATTAACCAAATTAACAAACCATAAAATCAAGTATGTTATAGAGACCCAAAACCTTGTAATGGCTTCTGTTGGAGCCTCTAAACAGAAAATTCTTAATAAGAAAAAGAGCTTATTTTACTGAACAAGAAGTGATGGATCATTTAATAAAAAGAAATTGCTATTTTAAGTTGTAACTAATATTTCTCTTGGCTCCAGTAGAAAATAATTTGCAAAATGATAAGTTGACAAGTCAGACTGAAATAATTAATGAAGATTTAGGGTCATATTTTATTTTCCCTTATGTTCTTTGTATCAACAGGATTTACATAATGTGGCATTTGAATTATGGAGAATAGAAATCTGGTTGCATTATAAAAACCCATCTGGGAAATGATCTTGGGGCTATACTGATTATATGAAATACCTTCATATTCCCTGATATTTCATATATATATATACACATATATATGTAAATATGTATATGTAAATAAAAATACGTTATTAAGGAGTTTTTAAAATCATCTCTTTAGTAGCAGTTTTGTTTATGTTTCCTTTGTTTAACCTTAGGAGAAGAAAACTAAGTTGGTGGTAATTATTAGCTAATTTCACATAGTAGTTATCTCAAAAATTGTTAATAATTCAAAATTTAGGTCCCACCCCTAAATATTCTTAGTTGGTTTTAGGGAAGGACCCAGAAGTCTATTTTAATGACCCCAGCACTGATTCCCATGAAGAGATTCCTGGATCTCAGTATGAAAAACTTTGAAAGAGAAGGTACTTCTTTAAGCTAACACACTCAATTTATGAAGGATAAGTATTTTATTGTATTTTTTTAATTTTAAATATTTTTTTAATTTTTATGTTAAGTTAGCCACCATACAGTACATCACTAGTTTTTGATGTAGTGTTCAATGATTCACTGTTGCATAGAACACCCAGCGCTCATCACAACACGCGCCCTCCTTTCAATACTACTGTAGGCTCCTCCATCTAGCCTGCACCTGCTTCTATAGGAGATCGGGCTGATGACTAGTGATTCTTCCTCGCCAGCAGGAGCGGACCCATTCAGAGCCTTGGACTGTATTTCTCACTCTATCCATGGTGCTCAGCACATAGTTTGGAACTGAGTAGGGACTGTGTAAATACAGCGCAATGGATGATTGAAGGCGACCCACCAGCTTCATGGTTCACATTCCTGTGTTATCCATGCTCCCTGTGTAGTTTTTTCTCCTTCCTTAAATTGTACATGTCTTTTATAGAAGGGTCCAGGTCTTCTGCATTTTCATATTTCCTCTTTCAACAGTACTTTACACATCCATAGTTAGAAAATACTTAGCAAGTGAAAAATATTTTGTGCTTATTTAGTACATCAGAATAGATTGTCATCTCCTTGAGGGCAGAAATGTTGCCTCTCTCTTTCGCAGAATTCTTGGGGCTTGGTAATGATTCTCAGAATTCTCAGAAACATTTGAAAGAGTGGATAAATATAAATAATTTCAGTTTAATTTAGATTTTCTTAAAATTTATCATTAGGGGTTAGTGAGGCTTTGTGTGTAATAAAGCTTAATTTTACATAAAAGAAAAAAGTCTGCCTTAATTTTCTAAGAAGAAAGTCACTGTTGAAGTACCCTTACTTTTTATGAGACAGGGTGATATAACGTGAGAGATTCTGAACTGGTGAAGCTTCAGCAGAGCATTATAGCTAGCAGAATTCTTCTATCTAACTTTGTATTAAACAGTTTATGTCAATAATGATGAAAATATTATAGTGAGCTTACGTGGTAGACTCTTGACACCCCATGAGATAAAGATGTTTCCCCAGAAAGCTAGAGAACCTATCAAAATCAGATTTGGGTTTTTTTTTTTTTTTTTTAGTTGAAAATAAGGAAAGAATTTTCCAAGTAATCATGAAGCTTACTGAAATAATTTTTATTCATATATTCTTAGGGATACTCTGATGATCATATTTCTTTTCAAAACACATTAGTATCAACAAATCAGTTAGAGATCTAACCAAGTATGAAAGCTTACACTTTCTATCCTTGATGGCTGTGATTAACTAATGTTAAATCTCTCTAGATGACTTGTAATGCTTATTTTATTGTCTCTAAATGCTTTGGGAGTTTTTCATTGAGAAATTATGATTTTCTCCAGATTATCTACTCTCTTTGACTTCGAACACTTTCTGAAAGAATAATTAGTAATTTAAGCATTCCAGTTTCTTGAATGTTTATACTCTGTGATTTTACTGTCCTCTGGATTATAATTGACATCCCGTACGTGGAACAGTTTTTTTTGGCAAGTTTATGGGCATGAGATTACTGTGAGTAAATTTTGCAGTGCATGCTCTAGATCCGTGTCACTCCATCTCCTTTCTAGTCCACTTCCAGGTCTCCCTCCCTGTTTCACCTTTGTTCAAAGTGTTTCAAATGTTTCGAAGTGATCTCTTTTACTTAGGTCAGCTAGCATGAGCCTATCATTTCCTTGACTAAAACCATCAGTGGCGCATTTTTCTAAATGTGTATCATGGAAATAACACCAATGTTTTAGCTTCTGGGAAAACATAATTAACAGATAAATATGGAGAGAGGTTGAGAGAGAGGCAAGATTTAGGACCTCCATGTTGCTGAGGCCTCAAGGGAATACTATGGTAACCAGAGAGTTTTAGAGCTCTCGATTTTGTTGCAAACTGAGGCTAGAACTTGTCTTTAAGTCACCCACACTGCTGATTGTCCTTAGTTTGTTCAGTATCCGATTTTGGCTACAATGCCAAATTACCTAGAGGTGCTTTATTCACGTCAGATAAAGTTGAAAAAGATCGGTTGTCCATATAAAAGAGTAAAATTAGTGTATTAGAGTAATGGCACTTTGGGAACGCTGGGGTTGAGCTGAATGGGGGTGGGGTGGGGGATTTGGAAGCCAAAGAAGAAAAGACACAGAGGAGAAGGCAGCACCGATGGGCATCAGATTCTGAGTGTTCCTCACTCTCTGATTTCATTCTGTTCAGTTGCATTGACATTCTGACTGTCCCTGAAAATGCTTTTTTCCACTTGTCCTTGACAAAGCGTCCAGATACGTGACTTACCCGTAATTCAGATTTCCACAGTAACTTTGTGAGTAATTCCACAGGAAGATAAAAAAAAAAACAACAGCAGAAATTCCAAATGCCCCTCTAGAAGCATTTTCATCTCCAACAGTTCCCGAAACTCTATTTTTTAAATGGTTGTTCTTGACATGATTTTCTCCAAGGAAGAGTGTTTTTATTGTTTTCAATTTCTTTAAACATCTTTATGATACTGGAAATTTCATTGACAGTGGAGAAATAAGACTCTCATATATTTTTATACTCTGTCCCCATAATATAGGATTGCACTCATGAATCATGTCTTCAAAAGAGAAAAGCACAAATTAAACTCAACATTTTATATAATACATTAATTTCAGTTCTGATTTCTGCCAATTTGTAGGTTAACAGTATATAAAGCCATGTTATTGAATTTTATTTAACTTGCCTTTATCCTATATATACTTTGTTCTAAAATAAGGAAATGTTGGGGAATTCATAAACTGGGGGTTGTATTTTGGAAAATTAATGTTTGTATATATATATATATATGGTGATTTTCAGACTAGTATTAAGCGTTTAATGAATTTTAGTATTAAATAAACTGCTTTTCTTTCTTTCAGGTGATGGTGTTTGTACATGCTCGAAACGCCACTGTAAGAACAGCTATGTCTCTAATAGAAAGAGCAAAAAATAGTGGTCAGATTTCTTGCTTTTTACCTACACAAGGACCTGAATATGGACATGCAGAAAAGCAGGTAGGGAACAAATGATGGTAAGATATAAGAACTAAAGCATTTAATGTGCCAGATAATACAGATATTTTATATATGACAGATATATGATCTCTAGTTTCCAAGGACTTAATTTTACATTTTTATCATGTTATGATCTTTATTTTTTTTATTTAATGATCTTCCAAAGAATTCCAGTGCAAGAGGAGTTCGATTACCACGTCTATCAATATGGTTAGAATTGTGTTTATCCTACTCATTAAAATATAGTTAAAACATAAAATACAGTTAAGTTCGATAAAATGTGTTAACATTGAATAGGGTTATTAGACTCTTAAAAAATAATAGTTAATATTTTTAATTTCTCAGTTTTAATTTCTAAGGTTGATATAGACAGATTAAAGCAGCATAAATAAAAGTTCTTCTCAAGAATGTGAAAGTCTAGGGGCACCTGACTGGCTCTGTCAGTGGACAATGTGATTCTTAATCTTGGGGTTATAACTTTGGGTATAGTGATTACTTAAAAATAAGACCTTTAAAAAAAAAAAAAAAAAAAAACCCGGGAGTTTGATAACCTAGCTACACAACATATACTTAAAGGACCTTAAAAGCCTGGGTCACCTTTACAAATGCAGAACCACAGGCCCATACCAGATTTACCAAATCATAATCTGCACTTTGCCTCCATCCCTAGGTGAATTACTGCACATTACAGTTTGAGAAGCACTTCCCCAAGTAATTTGAGTATTGATAGTATCCTAAGATTTACAGAAGGTTTTCTTTAATTATGTGAGATAATGATTTAGGTCAAGAATAGGTAGACCACAGCCTGAAGGCCAAAGGTTGCCACCTGTTTTTATAATTAAGGCTTTATTAGAAAACAGCCAGACTCCTTTGTCAATGGCTGCTTTTTTGTTTTTGCAGCACGAGGGAAGAATGCACAATTGCTACAAGGACTGTGTAGTCCACTAGTAAGCCTTAAATACTATATGGCCCTTCACAGAAAATGTTTGTCCTGATTTAAAGCAATGAAAATACATTTTCAAATGAAAAAGTCAGTGGGCATAAAATGATAGTAACTTCAAAGTATTTTATATGCATGAGATTTAACTGATTTTACTGAACAGCTGCTTGCTGTCAGACATTGTGCTATACGCTTTCACATTTATCATCTTGGTAAAATGCATTTAATTGTTTTGACTTCACATTTGACTCCACTATGAATTTTACCATTTTGTATTGACATTTTAAATTCTAAATATGATAAATGTGATGTCAGTTGTTTTGAACATGAGATTCTTTCAATTTAGAACTATAAAAATTGTTCATTTTCTTCATTTTTCTCCACTTTATAAAATCTCTATTACATAACACTTATTAAACAGCTTTGTAGTCTTCCAGTTATTTATTAACTGGAATTTATGAGGGCCTTTGAAAAGTCAGGTTGGCATTCATAAGTCTTCTTTCATTTCTTAGGAAATATAAAGCAACGCCATTGCGTTTAAAAGCCAAGCCTTGAGAGCCACCTTGTGGATTTCTGGTTACTTCATACTTCTCAATTCTGAAAGCTATTGCTTATTCCAAATGATGCAGGTTTATTATTTAATTCCTATAATAATAGGGTTTAACATTTATCAGGTGTTTACTGGTGCCTGGCATTGCTTTCATTGCTTTATACATAAACTCATTCTGTCTCACAGAACCTTTGATATAGGTTTGTACTGTTATTATCCCTTGTTATGGTATATGTGTAAGTAATTCAAATACAGCTTGGAATAAAGCATATAGAAATAACTTACATAGAAACATTTTCAAATGACGTTTATTTAAGGCATTGTCACCAGATCCATAGATCACTATGGTTAAAAAAAGAGAGGGAGAGAGAGAGAGACATGGAGAAATGGAACATTTTAATACAGCTAAGTAGACTTGGAAGTCCGAAGTCTTTTTTATTACACCTTTTAAAAAATATTTTTATTATATTTGATTTTTATCCAGTCTGCCTATTGTTATTGGATTTTTTCAAACAAGAATGGCATTCCCAAACATTTATTAATAAGTACATTTTTCAAGGAACATTGTCCTATTCACTATTGTATTCCCAGACTTTCATATAATATTTGGCTGATAGTAAGTACCCCAAATTACTTTCTTTCCCCTTTGTTCCTCTGAGACAAACATTATGAGATGGCCTCACTTTAATTTTCTCATTTGATCTCCACCACTGTTCTGTCCCTTAGAGATCCTTATCCCTATTTTATAGATAAGGAAACTGAAACTGAGAGAATAATTTTCTCAGAGAAGGCCATGTAACAAGTAGTAGAGCCATGATTTGAATCAGTCTGTCTCCAAAGCCTGCCCTATTTACCACGCTCTATCCTAAATGTTCAAAACCAAATCTGATCTGGACTTTCTAAAGCTTTCAGGGCTTTGAGTCTTTTTGTTTCTTTTTTGGTTTTTGTTTCTAATAAAATGGAAGAACATTTCTTCAGCCTAACCATATCCCTCATTTCTGCTGAAGAGAAATTCAAAAAACCTGTCCCCTCCATGGTAGATATGATTCTGTACCAAAAGATAAGGGAATCTTTCTGAATGTTTTATTGAAGCTCCAAAATTGTAGATTGTTCTCCTAGTGTTAGTTATATGCTTCTTATTTAAGTTCCTTTTGAACTTGGATGGTATTAACATTCTAGCAGTTTTGAGGAGCTATTATCATGATGGTAGGAGATATTCCTTACCATGTTTTTGAAAAATGGGAAATTAAGTACTCGAAACATTAAAATGAAATTAGAAGGTAAATTTGCTATGGTAGTACATAGAAATTTAGCCTCATGACTCCTGTTAATGGAAATACAGCTAAATCCCTACCGTGCCTCACTAGCACTTTACCCCTAAGTGTGTAATGTGTAATGTAACCATCTCAATTCCTGATTCACCAATTATGGTTCTTAAAAGAATTTCTTCACAATTTTATTCAACACTCTACTTTATTTGTATAAATAATAAGTAAAACTCCATTGAGGAAATTCTTTTCTATCTGTGTGTGTGTGTGTGTGTGAGAGAGAGAGAGAGAGAGAAAGAGAGAGAGATAAGGCTATTTCTCTGCCTTAGCCACAGCCAAAAATGAATCTTTTCTTCCCAGTAAGTAACAATATATTTTAGGACTCCTCATATCATTCCCATTTTTCCGTTTTTAATGTAAAATTTATCCCCATATGAAAACTAGCTATATTTCCAAAGTGTCCACTGAAATAAGAAAATAGGGGAAAGAAAATGAAGTACCCCAAGAGTAGCTTAAGCTAGAGAGATGGATCTTGCAGTTCTCCATGGGGAAGGGAGTATCTTAGGAATTCCAAATGAGGCCCAAAGCAAGAGGGCACATTAACAAAAAGCTCTAGTTATACTTCACCTCTAGAAGTCCTGTTGCCTTAAACACCTAAATATTTCTGAAACTTAATTTCTGTTCTATCAAATGGAATAATAATAGGGTAAATAATACATATTCTAATAGTTAACTATGAGAAACAATAGAATAGCATATGAAATTATTTTGGAAAATGAACAATGATAAATTGTATCATATTTTATGGAAATCTACTTTTAGAAAATATACATTAATAATTAAATTTTAACATGGTTAAAGAATAATGAACTGTATGAGTAACTTTTCCTAATTTGCCCTGCATATATTTTTCTCTCCTGCACGAAGTTATTTTTTTAAGAAACCACTATTTTCTGTAAGATAGAATATACCTTAAAGGAAAAGTAGTAGCAGCTTACATTTTATAGCAATATGTCATTAGGGATGCAGGTATTTTCATTATTAAGCTATTAGTTTCAGTTATGATTTAATTTCAAGTTGAATGAATATTTCAATTAGAATCTTCAGATTCTTTTTCACTTATAATCTTAGTCAAATAAATTCTTTCCTTTAGGGACAAGTTTTTAACAGGCTTTAAATATTCTAGTAATGGGATGGGTATTCCCACTCACTCCTGGATAGTATTTCTCCTGATTTATGTGTACTGATATATGGTTTGATTTTCTTACAATTAGAGATATTAAAATTTTTTCTTATAGGTAGAAATGGTCTGTCATGCAATAAGCCTTATGAATATAGTTATTCAAAATATCTATTAAAGGAGAACTCTATAAAAAATCTAGTAATAATATGTTCCCTCAAGCTACCGTAAAGAATCATTTTTTGACATTTTTATTATTATCTAGATCTCCCAATGATTTCATTGTTTTTTTCATAGGTCAGCTTTAGCCTTTATCTAAATTAAAGGAATTTGACTTTGATTTAAGTTATCAGATACTTAATAGCTTTATTTATTTCTACTCTAGCAGTTTAATAGTCAGTATAGCCAAATAAAATTAGAATTTTCCCTTCCTGGTATAGATGATACTTATTAGCCAAAGAAAGTAGCAGGTGCCAAATAGACCCCTTTCTTTTATTTTTTATTTTAAATGTATGCAAAATGTTTGTTTGATTAGAGTTTATTCTTTCCTTAGCCATATCAACCTCCTTTCTTTTTGGAGGTTAATATAATAATTGTACTCTTGCAGAATTGTTATAACCACATAGAAAGAATGTCGAAAACATATAAAAATTTAAAATAAAATGAAATAAAATTAATACAAAATAGAACTGAATGTTTAATTGTATTTTTGGAGACATAACTTTTCTGTTTTCAAAGGGAAGTAGGCCCTTGTAGAATAAAGGCTTTGGATCCAAGCAAACCTGGATATTTATCTGTACTCAGGCATGGCAACATAGCCTTTTTTAATTTCCTTGAACTAGTTTCATCATAAACAAAGTGGCAGTGATACCTATATCTTAAGATTTTTGTAATAAGTTAGGTAACATGTCTTGGCCTGATACACAGTGGACACTCTATAAATGGTTACATATGTACTTTAAAGGGAAAGAAGATGACAAATTTAAAGAATAACAGATGTAAAAGTATTTAAATTTGATGCTGTTCATCAACAAAAAATAATACATTGAATCTCAAAAGGCAGTGACAGGTTGGGGGAAATATTAGTAACTATAGCTTTATATGTATCAGTATTTACCTTTTTATATGTGTATCTACATCTTCGTGTACTTACTAACTTTAATAACTAAAACATGAAGTTTTCAGTAAGTGAATGAGCAAAGAGAAGAAAAATAGTAAACTGGAATAAAAATTAATGAATAAAATTGTACAAATTAATGGATTCTATATTCTTTAACCTACTAAATCTTTAAAAACTGAAAATGATAATGTCTATTTCTAAAGATGATTTAGGGATTTGGTACATTTCTAGTTTCCTGTGGCAATGAATGGGTCAATCCTTTAAAAAAAATTTTTTTTTTATAATATATGTTAAGAGCTACACTTTCTTCCATATCCTTTAGCCATGAAATTCTAAACCTGGGAATCTTTCCAAAAACAGATGAAAAAGAAAAGTAATATATACCAAGAGTTTTATTCCAACACATTGTAATGGTAAAAAAATGCAGCATAAATATCCAGCAGTAGGGGAATTTTAAAGTGTGAGCAGCAATTCAATTAAATACAATAACCTATTGAGAGCAGTTATTTTAGAGTATATATTAAGATGTCCAGTTCTAAATTAACTGTCAATTTTCATTCAATTGATCAAATTTCTTATGCCACAGAAAGTAAGTAGCAAAACAAGATGGTGTTTCTCTACCTTTAAGACACAGACAGTCTCACAGAGGATTTTGAGATACATACATAAGGAAAGTAAAATATGGCAAATAGCATAAAAGAACAAATGGTTCACAAAAGAGAAGTAGTTAATTCAAACCAGTGATCTTGTATCTCAAAAGGCAGCTACAAAGGTAAAGGGCATTCCAAGGGAAGAAGAAAAGGAACATGAACAAAGGAAACCACGGGGTTGGACAATGAGAGTCTTCTCTTTTCACTTGGGTGTGATATGCATGAAAGGCCTGGCATATAGATTTTGGTCAGAATGTGGAGGACCTTAAATCATTTGCTTCAGCACTTGGACTTTATATGCAGTGAGGAGCTATTGAAGATTGTGGAAGAAGAGACAAGTTATATGACCAGAATTCAAGTGCTGAAAAGTAGGACTCTTTTTCCAACACACAGTGGAAAATCCCTTGAGCCAGGTGTTCATTTCAGTCAACTCTAATGTATGGCCAACTTTGAAAATAGAGGAGACGCTTCATAAGAGACACAGATATTGACATTGGAATCTTATTCTTATTTCTTTCATCATCACCTTTAAGTAAATTTTAATTGTTGCAAATTTTGTTCTTATGCTTAAAGATGTATTTTAGAAGCATAGAGTAAAATTTTTATAACAAATGTATGTATCTTTTTAAGGATCCATGCTGTTTTGGAAACTGTGTTAATTGGAATACTGTTGTTCTCTCATATGAAAATACTTTAAAAGCACTTGAAAGACATGCAGATTAAATAAGTACAGTTATTAAATCCCAAGAGATACAGAGATTTATACTGATAAAATTTAAAGATCAAAACCACATTTCACAGTGTGATTTTTTTAAACATTATTTCAGCTTTTATGGCCAAATGGATATAATGGATATAAAGAATGCAATTTTAGAAGAGATTTCTCTTTTGCTAATTAAGGTGCTGTCTCTGGAATAGTAAATTCTTTCTCTATAATTGGATTGTAGTAATATCAAGGTTACCTATGTTACCCTCTTTTAAGGGGTATAACATGGAAAGAGCACCTGGTATTTCCTTTCTCCTAAGCTAAAGTGAGTAATTAGCGCAGCCAGAACAACACATGAAAATTGGTTGGGGGAATTAGGTTAGTCTGTGAATTGATTATATACCCATAAGCCTCAAACCATTTTTAGTGATGATCACTCAGTGAATATTTACTGAATGTAAACTAGTTACCAGTCTCTCTGGTAGATCTCTAGATAACAACTAAGGAACCTCTGCTGTCAGCCTGTTTGGAGTGGATTGAAGAAGACATGTATTGTATCAGTCAAGATACAGTAAAGGAAACAAACCACTCTAGTACATTTTAAATAGAGAAGAATCTTATACAAGAAATTAGGCACTTACTAATGTTGGTAAGAATGAGGAAGTAGAAGTTAGGGGGCTACCACTGGGACTGTTGAATTTAAGACCCAGCTACTTCAATGGTGACCCAGCGGTTGAGAAACCACGGCTGCAACTATACATGTCTTTCCAACACTTGTGAACACACTGACAAGCTAAATTTTGAATCTATGATACTTCTGTTATAACTTCAACCCTCATTTCTCCAAGGTCTTATTTACAACCAAAAGATGATAGCAGAAAGAAGGTTTCCTCTTAACTTCCACTATCCAGATCTTGTGCAAGTACATGTTGTTAGCAGAATTGATCTTTGCATCCAGTACCTGGCCTACAGCAAATCTTAGAAATAGCGTTTTTACTTTCTGGCCTATACAATATAGGAAGGCTCATAGAAGGAGCTGGGATTTGGAAGTGACTAATACTCTTGGCTTTAATTGAGAATGGAAATATATTGAGAGTATCTATCCCTTTACTCTTATGGAGCTTGTGTTTTCTGAAAGGACAGAATGATTAATCAACTAATTAATTTAATTTCATTTGTAATAATAAAGAGGGACAAAGTTGCTAAGGGAAAATAAAATGAGAGGATCTGATTTAGACTGACGGTGGTAGAGAAGGCTTAGCAAGGAAAGTGAAACTGAAGCTGAGATTTGAAGGTTAGGAAAGGAAAGAACAGCAGAAGAATGTTCTAGCTAAAGGCTCTGACACCAGAAAAGCAGTAGCGCATTGAAGGAAGTGGATAAAAGTCAAAATGACTAAAACATAGGGGCACCTGGATGGCTCAGTTGGTTAAGCATCCAACTCTTGATTTCAGCTCAGGTCATCTCAGGGTCGAGAAATCAGGCTCTGTGCTCAGTGGGAGTCTGCATAAGATTCTCTCTCCCTCTCCCTCTTCCCCTACGCCTGCTTGTGCCTGCTCTCTCTCAAATAAATAGATCTTTTTTAAAAAGATAACTAAAACAAAGAAAATGTTTTTTCTCTGTCTTCCATGAGACTGTCAGAAGGAAATTGCTTGTGGCATAAGATGAGTCTAATGTTATAGGGGAAAGCTGGATCTTGAGTACTTTTATATTCATATTATAGATTTGGTATTTGTTTTAAAAGCAATGGGCTTTGCTCTTTAAGCCAGAGAAAGAGGAAGAGGAAGGACTGGGCAGAGGAGTAGAAGCAGGTGCTGCTGATGAATGGAAAGAAAATAGAGGAATTGTGATCTCAAAATATCATTGATGATAAAGAATGGACTTTAAAGAATTGTTTGGGCAAACTTTAATCAGAAATTGAGATGTTTGTACTAGTAATTTTGGAAGTGGTACAGTTGTGAGTTGATGACAAAGCCTAGAAATAATAGTTGATAAGGCTGAATTGGAAATGAGGGTGTCAGGGAATGGAAGAGTGAGTGTTTTGGATGTTGACACGGAAAATACTGTCACCTAGGATGATGACAGGAATTGGGATGGAGAGACAGACTAGGAGCCATAGGTGTCAAGTTCATTGGATAGGATTAAATGACAGGTGACGTAGTCAGATGAACTGAACCTTAAAAGAGCTGCAGTTTTTACAAAAAATGACTGCATAATTGACTGGAAATAGTGATGAGGAAGATAGATATCCTCCTTCACCACTGGAGAGGGAATGGATGGGAAACAGAGTCCATACAAGGAGAGTCAAGTTTCAGTTAAGGCGAGGTCATAGAAGAGGTTAATAAAGTTTGTTGATCATTGTGTGGCAGTTCCAAAGAGTAGATCAAAGAATTCCCTACCCCATAATAGAGAAGGTAAGGAAGTGAGTCAAGAGCAAAGAAATGCCAATAATTATGGGAACTTTGTTATAATGGAGAATTGGTTTCCCATTACCTGTTCCTATGCCAGTTAACAGAATCAGAATCTGAAACTAAAGCCCTAAAATTTTTAACATGATCCTCAGAAATTCTGATCATAGTTTTGGTTAGTTGATTTAGTGAAGAGAGGACTAATGGACCTTATCCTGAAGAACAGGGATGGGAAGGATGATGGATTTCCTTCTGACAGCCTCGGGGAGGACAGAGTATTACATGCCTGGGTATAGATGTCAGAAAACCAATTTAGATGTCTCAAAGAATAATGTTTAAAGTGGAATAAGAGCTTTGAAAGAGAGAGAAAGGTGAGGGAAAATTGCATATTTTTCCTTCGATTTCTGAACTCCTTTCCCAAAAGAGAAGCCAGTTATTGGTTTATGTTCTTAAATAAGCAGGTCCACTTTCTCATGCTGATTATCATATTAACTTTGGATGATAAAAGTAGCACTTACCAAAGATGAAGATTTTATAAATTTTTTTTTAACATTAATAACGCATACTCACTAATGATTATGAGAAAGAATGGGATCATTTGGAGGAAGATATTTGCCTCCTGGTTAAATTTTAGTTTTTATAATGGCAGTTAAGTTATTCCTGCCTAATGGATTTGATATTATCCACATTAAAGCATATCTTATCAAGATAAATTACCTCAGAAGGCTTACAAAGGTCACTGTAAATTAGTTATGCAATTTCTATCATGCTTTTTCATTGAGGGCTTGCATCTAAACTGAGATTTTTGTGTTGCTTCTGTATATTTTTGCTCTTATTGGAAAAACAAATTTGTTTTCCTTTAATAACCTCAATTGCTTTTTCTTAGCTTTTTTTTTTCCAATTATAGTTTTAATTCCCGTATTTGTGTTACTTTGGAAGTCAACTTTGGGAAGTGGTTACATTTTAACCTTATTTATGTTTTTACCTTTTTTTTTTTTTTTTAAATGTTAGTCACCTTAAGTACATCAATAGTATTGCGTGGACCACGGGGTATTATACACAAGCAATGAATCATGGGATACTACATCAATAAACTTACTCATTTATAAAAGTATTCACACTGTTTTTTCTATCTAATGGGTAGGAGAAAGATATGTAAGGTCATAGAAGGAAGTCCTGCTTGTTTTTACTGAGGGAAGAGAATATAGTACCCTCTGTGTGCTAACAGATTACCCTAATAATTGTCCATTCCATTCTACTCTTACTGACTATAAAGCCCTTTATGGGAAGTTCACTTGTGAAAAGTGGAAATATAAAGTCAGAGGAAAGCAAGCTTAAACAATTCTAACTACACATCTGACTTCCTTTACCTTCTCACAGCTCCTGTTCTTTTGTGCTATATTTCCATGTGTAGAAACACTTATCCAGTTAATATGGTATTAGATCTCGAATAGCTTCTTTGAGAATCCAATGCTCCATTCAGGGAATGTGAACAAGATGAATTATATCTCTGCAGTTATTCAGAGGATAGCAAAGCCTGGACTCCAGGTAGTGCTCGCCCTGCGAAACCAGATGGAAACGCAGTGATGGTTTTGATACTTCAGAAAGTAGCAGTCACCTGTAGTAATACTTGTAATAAAAAAGTTTAGCTCTGGGGCGCCTGGGTGGCTCAGTGCGTTAAAGCCTCTGCCTTCGGCTTAGGTCATGATCTCAGGGCCCTGGGATCAAGCCCCACATCAGGCTCTCTGCTCAGCGGGGAGCCTGCTTCCTCCTCTCTGTCTCTGCCTGCCTCTCTGCCTACTTGTGATCTCTATCTGTCAAATAAATAAATGAAATCTTTAAAAAAAATTGATTGTACTTCTCTCTCTCTGCCTGCTTCTCTGCCTACTTGTGATCTCTGTCAAATAAATAAATAAAATCTTAAAAAAAAAAGTTTAGCTCCATAACTCATGATCTTACGCATCTCTTCTCCATTCATTTCTCTAAAAGAAATACCTGTTTAAAAAGCTTTTTTTAAAGGAAAGACTGAATGCAACTACTCATTGTATGTATTTGCATGTATGTTTCAGTGTAAACAGATTTGATCATGTTATACATACTTTCATGTCTCTTGGAATAATACATAGTGGAGATGTTTTCAGATCAGCACAGAAAGATCTAATTCATTCTCATAACAACTACATAGTATGCCGTAATGTGCATACTGTCTTAATTCATTTACCCAGTCCCGTCTTGATGGACACTTTTGTTGTTCCCAATTATTTTTAATGTAAACAGTGCTATAGTAGACATTTTTGCTCATACTCTTGGCAGTTGCAGTGATGTCCATTGGGAAAATCCCTAGCAGTGAAATTTATACATCAACATGTCACCTGCATTTAAAACTTTGGTAAATGGTCTCAAATCGCCCATTAGGGAGTTTGTTCCAATTTACATTTCCTTGAACACGGTTAACTTCCTCCCACATGACTTTATGCTGAGCATTGTGAAAGTTTTTAAGTTTAAAAAAATGATACATTATTTTTTTGACTGACATTTCTTTGAGCGAAGCTGAGCATTTCCATATTGGCCACTTGAAATCTTTTTCTATAATTTGCTTATTCATATCTGTGGTCCATTGTATTTATATTAAATTGCATGTATTCTCCTATGTGTTATAAATGTTTTTTTCTTAGCTAACTTTTGGATTTTCTTCATTTACAAATATTTTACCTTGTGTAAATTTTTTATCAATTTATTTATAGTCTTTGGGCTTTGTCTTACTTATAAAGACCATACCTATTTTATCCATAATTTCCTCTAGCCTTTTTAAATTTAATTTCATTTTTATTATTAAACCTTTGATCTGTCTGGAATCTATTCCGTGTAGTAATGGACTACATGGAATATTTTCCTAAATATTCCATTTCTTCTATTGATTTTAAATTTTGATATAAAACAGAATTCTCATATTTGCCTGAACCAATTTTTGAACTTTCTTATCTTTTCATTGATCTTACTATTTCCTCTTTGGTATCAAACTGTTTTCTTACTCTGTTACTATAATATTTTTAATACTTGATTATTCTTCAAGTTTAGAATTTTTCCTGACTAAATATACAGGTTTACTTTTCAGGGTGAAGTTTAGTATAACCTCCAAGGAATCATTTTCATGTTTTAGTTGAGTTAGTGCCTTGATTAAGTTAGTGAGAACTGGCATTTTTACCAAGTCAAGTTTTCCCATCTCAAAAATCAAAGCATGTCATTTCATTTCTTGAATATATTCATATAAATGTAAGTATAATGCCCTTGAATTTTGAGGTTAAATTGTATTAATTGTATTAAGGTTAAGGTGTATTATTTTAATGCATTGGTGAATTCTGTTTTCTAAAGTTCTTTACTATTTCAGTTGATATTCATAAGGGAGGTTTCTCTGATATTCTGTTTTCTGCTTCTTTATCAGGTTTTAATATCAGTGCTGTTTCACTGCTTCTGTAAGATTAATTTTGAGGCTTCACTTCTGTTTCTGTGTTCTAGGGCCTTTAATAGCATTAAAATTAATTTGTCTTTAAAAAAGTTTGAAAGCCCAGATGTTGGATAGCTTTTAAATTTTCCTCCAATGCTTTTATTATTTTATAACTTCCAACACTTCTAGGATAAATGTTATAGCATATTTTCTATAAAGCCATCCATCCCAAACAGTTCTTTAAATGGTATATACTGAATTTTACAAAGTACTCTTTTCTGATTATTTTAAACTCTGATATATTTCTGAACATTTTTTTTTTTTTACATTACTGATTTTGAGTCTTTGTGCTTGTGCCATTGAGCTTGTGTACGACTATCTATGTCCTTTTACTTAAAGCTACACAGTAAATATTTTAAGCCTGTGGACATATGGTGTCTGTCACAATTACTTAACAGTAGCTCAAAAGCAGCCATAGACAATATGTAAACAAATTAATATGGCCATGTTCCAATAAAACTTTATGTACAAAACAGACAGTTGGCACATAGTTTGCCAACTCCCTTTCTTGCCAGCAATAGCCATTGGTGATTTTTATTTTTTTCTTTTTAAAGTAAGAGGTTTTGTGTTTACTTATCCATTTCACAGATTTTAAACCATCAGATCTATTTTAACTTTATTAGGATATCTGCTCTTTCTTTCTTTCTTTTATTTATTTATTTATTTATTTATTTTGGTTTTTGTTTTATTATACTTTCTTTATGGGGTGGCCAGGTGATCGGTATTAAGGAGGGCACATGCTGTGATGAGAACTGGGTGTTTTATGCAACTAATGAATTGTTGAACGCTACATCAAAAACTAGTGATGTACTGTATGCTGGATAACTGAACATAATAAGAAAATGAATAAAAAACAAAACAATAACTCATGAGTTAGATGTTAATTCACTTACTATATTTTTATTTAGTGAAATATTTCAGGTATGATATTTTCTGAGAGCCTGCTTTTACTCTGTCCTATAAGTTTGATGTGTGATGTTTCCATTAGTTTTTAGACTTATGCAGTTTTAGTTTTTATTTTTCCTATGTTGTTTATGAAAGACAAGGTAAGGAGGATACATATATGAAGTTGCAGGTGTGTGTTAGTTTAGAGTGATTAATTATTTTATTTAGATGTTTTACACCTGGTTCAGTCTACTGTCACATCTCTGTTGGAACACTGTGCTAGAGTAATAAACGAACTGGTCTCCCCTCTCTCCCTCCTGCTCAGAAACCTGCAGTGGACTTTTCCACTTTATTCAGAGTAAAAGCCAAAATCTTTATAATGGGTGTCCTCAGACTCATGTCCCAAACGGAATCTTTCTGCCTGCCTTCCACGGCACAAGCATTGGCTCTCCCGATCCTGTTTTCCCCATGACATATTTAGTTCATCAAGGCATCCATGGATAAGCTAGGGAGAGCCCTAACTCTTTCCTTCCCCTCATACCTGCCTTCGCAGGCAGTCACCCCGACTTCCTTACTGTATAGCCTACTCCCACCTTGACTTTATGTGGTGTCTCTGTTTCCTGTCTCCATCTTCTCACGGGCCTCTTGTTAGCCCCGTAGCTGCTCATCCAGCCTCTGGTCTTAGCCCAACGACAAATCTACTACCGCTTAGGAACTTTACTTGACCCCTTCCCACCTGTGCTTGAGACCATCTAAAGCATGACCTAATCCCCCTTTCTAGTCCCTGGTCGTCCTTTACAGCATCCCTTTATGCATCCACCCAGTACCTCCTGAACATAACTCTCAAACACACGGTATTCTTTGCTACTTCCGGCCTTGGTGCTTGTTTACCCTGCCGCCTCCTGTCCCTCACTTAATATAGCACTTGTCCTTCGAGACCCACATTTCACATTTTCTGTAAGGACTGCTTTGATGAGACTAGCAGATCATTGATTCATTCATTCCAGAAATGGATTCTTTCATTCCAGAAAGAACTCTGCCATGTGTTAGTGGGACATACACAAACCACAGTGCATCCCTGCCCTTTGTACAGCTTTGTCCATTTACCTCTGTTAGAAACATATCGTGTCATACACAAATAATGAATCATGGAACACTAGATCAAAAACCAATGAAGTACTGTATGGTGACTAAAATAACATAATAAAAAAAGCATATTTTATAGAAGTCCTTCTTTCCATTCTGCAAATCACTCAAAGCTCAGGTTTTGTCTTTAATTTCTGTGTATGTCTAGGATCTACTATATGATAAACAGTTGTTTCTTACTTAAATTGTCCTCTCTTTGGCCCTTTATAGTGCCTTTTTAGATCACTGTCCTGTTTTCTAAATTTGTTAGAAGATATTTTTCTTAGGAATGTAAATAATTTAGCATAATAATGCAAAGCTATATAGCACTAAATAGAGTTATATGGTCAAATTATACACCTATCTTGTACATAGATGGATAAAAATAATCAGTCTGGGTATCTTCCTGTTAAGGAACTATGGTCCTTAAATTTTTGTGTCTATCAGAATAACTTGAGGAGCTGATTAGAAATGTATATCTAAGAACACGAAAACATGTTTCATATCATTAGTCATTAGGAAAATGCAGATTAAAACCACAGTGGGATACCACTACTTACCTCTTACAGTGACTAAAATAAAAAATAATGACAGTCTCAAGTGCAGACAGTCAAGGGAGGTAACTGGAATTCTGATATATTGGTGATGAAAATGCATATCATACAGCCACTCTGAAAATAGTCTGGCAGTTTTCATAAAGTTAAAAATGTATTTACCATATGACCATATTTACCATATGACCAGCAATCACAGTCCTGGTATCTACTTTAGAAAAATTAAAATACATTCTCTTACACACACACACACACACACACACACACACACACAGAAACTTCACATGGATATCCATAGAGGCTTGTAGTCATGATTGCCCAGAACGGAAACAACTCAAAAATCCTTCAGTGGGTGACTGAATTAACAAAATATCCATCCATACCATAGAATACTACTGAGCCATAAAAAAGAATGAACTATCAGTACAACTTAGGTGAATCTCAGAGGCATGAAACTGAGTAAAAGAAACTAGCCTCAAAGGCTTATATACTGTTTTATTCAATTTCTATCACAGTCTTGAAGTCAAGAAACTGTAAGGATGGAGAACAGGTCATTGATAGCCCGGGGTCGTGGGTGGGGAGGGTTTAACTCTGAAGGAATGAAACAGGAAATTTTTTAGGGTAGAGGAACAATTCCATATCCTGATTGTGGTGGTCATTACACAAATTGAACATATGTTAAAATTCATAGAACCAAACACAAAAAATGGAAAAACAATAACATTTTTCTGTATGATTTTTAAAAGAAGATTTTTAAAAGTGCCTATCTCTGGGCCTGCTTCCTAGGGATTCTAGTTTATTTGTACAATGAACTAGCCTAGACCACAAGCGGCAGACACAGATTCAAAGTTAAGAATGAGCAACCCAGACTTATTTTAGGATCGTTGTCACTTCAGGTCTCTCCTAAACCAATTAAGAAGCAATGAGCAGGATATTGGTAAGAATAGAGACGAAAGAAAAATGACCCCTGGGGCCTCTATATTCCACACAGAGACCAGAAGGATTACCCAGATGGTGGTCCGGAAGCTGGTTGAACTCACTTGGCCAGAGTGGGAAGTACTATGACACTACTCCAGTATCTGCCTGCCACATTACGGGAGTATTCTTCCCCACAGTTAAATATTTCCTGCCTTCAGCTCATGTTGTCTCATTGGTGCCACAAACCAAGGCCTTCCCCAAATGGAGCTTGACTGAGGAATCAGTAACAAGCACATCAAGACATTCCCCTGCAGGGGGGATTCACCTGAAACAAATGGCAATCCAAGCAGTATAATTTGTATAGAGTGTATCTTCCAAGCAATATTTTGTTTTGTTCTTTTAGCTCTGAGTGTCTATTCATGAGCATGAGAGAAGAAACTGAGTAGGTGAAATGTTCCTCCTCTCCTTACCCTTGGCCAATGAAGGACTCTGTTATATCCTAGCAAATACCCTCCAGTGAACTTTATCCCAAATCATCACATATTCGTAAGAGCTGCTTTTAGAAGATAGGTAGCAACTCTTGTCTGAAAAGATGGAAGTTTAGGCAAGATGACCCAAGTGTAGTTAATCATAAGGTCTATGCATAAAATGATTTCTAACAGGCTAATCACCCTGCACAAAAATAAAACAGGAATATACTCCCCATGAAATTTGAAGAAAACGTTTTTTGTTTCTGTGTATTTCGTACAGGACTCTAAAAAGGCTTAAAATGTGTAAGTTGCTATTTACCTGGACAGCCACCAGATGGAGTGGTTTGTTAAACTATTTCCATTTTATAGCTGCAGTAGATGTCACAGAGAACTGTTTTCTTAGATAATTTACTTAGTTAATTATTATTAACTTAGAAGTTTAAATTTTTAAGTACTGTAGGGATAGTCAGTGTGATAAAGTCTGTTCTAGAACCCCAGACCCCTGAAGCCCTACTCCCTGCCGGTATAGTGCACCTAACAAAAAACAAAAACAAAAACAAAAAACCTATGGAAAACTCTTTCAAAAGAAACTATAGAAATGTTGATAATGAAATTTTTAGAGCAATAGTAAGAAATCACAGTACATAATGTCCAAACAGGAACTTTTTTTTTTTAAATAGACTTTGTAAAGATTGATTTATTTATTTTAGAGAGAGAGGGAGAGTGTGCACCGGGGCAGGGGGGCATGGAGAAGAGACAGAATCTCAAGTAGACTCCCTGATGAGCACAGATCCCCTGGCTCAGTGAATCCCACAACCAAAAAATCTCTACCTGAGCCACCCAGGCGCCCCAAACAGGAGCTTTGACTACCTAAATACTTCATTATGTTAATCTAAAGTCTTTAATTTTGCAGAGAATTTTCTCCATTGTATTAGTGAGTCTCAGTGAATTTTTAAAGATAATCTGCTGTAGCATTTATATGGATTGCAGATAAGTGGATCAAATCCCACATCTGAGTTTAGGCCAGGTCAAAGAAAAGACACCAGAAGTAAAGTTAATATATTCAGGGCATTGTAAAGTTGGAGAATTAAGACTGATGGTCAGTGCTGGTCAGAAATCAGCAAGGACACACCTCTAGGTGAACTCAGTTGGGTTTACTGGGCCATTGCAATGAGGAAGAGTGCGTGCACTAGGGAATCATGGGCATCTCTTAAGAGGGGAGAAAAGTCTTCCAGGAAGTATGTTGTAAAGATCTTGGTGGAATGGATGTGGACTTGTCAGAAAAGGAATTTAGTGGGGAGTCTGGGTGGCTTAAGTGGATTAAGCCTCTGCCTTCCGCTCAGGTCATGATCTTAGAGTCCTGGGATTGAGCCCCACATCGGGTTCTCTGCTCATCGGGATCCTGCTTTCCCCTCTCTCTGCCTGCTTCTCTGCCTACTTGTGATTTCTCTCTCTGTCTCAAATAAATAAATACAATCTTAAAGAAAATAAAAGAAAAGGGACTTAGAAGAAAAGTCAACCCTAGTAGCTAACATTGGTTTGTGAGGTTAGGGGATGAGAATAATTTCTATAGATTCTTGCATTTTAAGAACTGTGGCCTTTATTCTGAGTGAGTTGGGAGCAACTTAGATTCATGCTTTTTTAAATAGAGTAGTTTTGGAAGGATAGAAAAGAAGTAATAATGATTGGTTGAAAGTCTGAACGAAAGAAATACTTGCTTTTAACTTCATTCCTCTTGAATTTTATGTCATGTTGGGGATTACTTGTGTTTTAAGATATGTAGAATATAATTTTTAATAATTTTATACAGAATATTATATACTAAGACTTAGTAAGACCTTAAAACACAAGTAATTTAATGCTTTCTTTGATAAACTCATTGAACAAAAATGCTAAATAGCAATTACTTGTAAATGCTAAGTAATACTCTTTTATGTTCTATTAATATCTACTGTAGGTGCAGAAGTCAAGAAATAAGCAAGTACGAGAATTATTTCCAGATGGTTTTAGTATTCATCATGCAGGAATGCTTCGGCAGGACAGAAATTTGGTTGAAAACCTTTTCTCTAATGGGCATATCAAAGTTCTAGTCTGCACAGCGACACTAGCCTGGGGTGTCAATCTTCCTGCTCATGCCGTTATTATTAAGGTAATAGCTTACCTTATGTGGATTTGTGTGTGTCTTAAATCTGGGGTTTGGTTTGTTTAGAAAAATACTGCGATTTGACTGTTTTGTTGACCTCTAATGCTATTCATATAAGGTCAGAATTATTTTCTCAAAAAAAAAATCTAGTTTATATTGTGAAAATTTAACTCTATCACAGATGATGAAAGGATTAGTTAAAGTACACTTTTGAGATCTTGCCATATTTGCCTAATTTCAGTATTCAGCTCATCAGGATTATATTTGCATGTGTTTATGTAAATTCTTATTAACTTTTCCTCATCTAGGGAACACAAATATATGCTGCCAAAAGAGGCTCCTTTGTTGACCTTGGAATTTTAGATGTCATGCAGATATTCGGTCGAGCTGGAAGGCCACAGTTTGACAAATTTGGGGAAGGAATCATCATAACAACACATGACAAGCTTAGCCATTACCTCACCTTGCTCACGCAACAAAACCCGATTGAGAGTCAGTTTCTGGAAAGCCTTGCGGATAACCTAAATGCAGAGGTAAGATTCAGTGAATACGAGATTGGAATAGGATCATCAGCTGAAAGAATGACCAAATAAATACAAGGTCGAATTGGTTGCAGTTCTGTAGTATTTAGGAAGACAGCCTATGCCGTTCCACAATCATAAGGCACAACAGGCTGAATGGCCATATTGTTGGTTAATTCAGAACCGTATGAGACGCAGGTGATCACAGATAAGAACTTGTTGCTAAAAAGAGTGTACTTTTAAACTGTGAGATTTTGTTCTAGGCCAGAACCAAAGCTATACAGACTAGAGAAACAGAAATAGCAGTAACCACCCCTGTATTTGTGTTACATTTTTATAAAGTTTTTCTAAGGTTTTTAAAGCTCTTTTATATTAGGTCATTTGTTTAAACTTGTTATACAGAATATAATTGCTTAAATTGAGCTACAGTATTATGATTTGTTTCCTGTGTGTATAGGCATTTTGTGTTAAGATTTAAATAGCAGACTCTGGAAGTCTAGGTAACATATTAACTGGTAAAGAGGATCAATATTCTTAATTTAAGAATCTGTGTGTCAGACATTCAAATGAAGTTTCACTGTTTTCATGACATTTTTAGTTCTTTCCCTGGCATTCAGCACTTTCCTGTTACTCTTTCCTTTCTTTAAAATGGACTCAAATAATTTTTTAAAGTAGATGGGATATGTGTTAAATATATAAATAAGTAAATGCAATGTTAAATAGGCAAAGAAATGAAGAAACATTTGTAATCAAATATTGTTGTGTACAAGTCTTATATGAGGTACTTCTTAAAGATCTTATAAAATTTCACTTACATTCTGTTCAGTATTTACAATTCAAAACACATTTATTTGCAGTCTCCTCTGTTAAAGAGCAGATAGTCCAAACGGGGAGCAAAAGGTACAAAAATACAATGTAATAATGTTGGAAAGTGGTAATTTCTGTAGAAGCATTCAGTAGAAGGAAGAAAACATTTTTTATCACAAGCTGTTAGGAAAGGCTTTATTCATGAAGGCAGCAAACCTGATCTGGGATCAGAAGATTAGAGGTTTGGAAGATTTGGTTGAAAGTTAGAAGTCATGAAAGTTGCTGTTCTCTAGTAGCATAATTAGAAAAAAATAAAAAAGATTAGGAAATAAATTTTGATTCTAAAGAAAATGTTATTCTAGCTCAATTTCAGTCCCCATCACCTGCTATGGTTTCATGGCTTAAATAATTGGATCTTTGGTCTTGGGTCTACAGTATCTCTGATAAAATAGTCTATTGTACAATGGTGGTAATAGTAATAATGGACTAAGGACCTTCCAGATGTCCTGCAAGGTAGACGTAATTGCCGCGGAGAGGTATGTGACTAATTACCTTCAGACCTTCAGCTACTAATTTTTGGTCCTAAAGCTACTAATTTTTGAAACTAGTATTCAAACTCAGATATATTTAACTACATACATACTACATTTTTTTTTTAATTACTTGACAGACAGAGATCACAAATAGGCAGAGAGGCAGACAGAGAAAGAGGGGGAAGCAGGCTCCCTGCTGAGCAGAGAGCTCAAAGCAGGACTTGATCCCAGGACCCTGAGACCATGACCTGAGCAGAAGGCAGAGGCTTTAACTCACTGAGCCACCCAGGCGCCCCTATAGCCAGATTTTTGTTGCCGTATATATACTGTAGTTTAGTTAACAGTGAATACATTTCTCGACATTGATACTCACCATTTACCTTCTTCTAAGACCAGGACTAATTTTCCAAAATGGTCATCATAATTTCTCTGCTTACAATAAAAAGAAAGGCTCCCTTTTGTGCAGTTTTTCTAGTAAACTGTATCAAGGAATACTATCTTCATAAACTTATAATTAGTATTCTTGATAGCTTTTTATAAATGGTCAAGTAAACTCAAGGTGGCGGTGATGTTATGGTGTGGAAGACACCAGGTAAGTGTCTTGTCCTCAAGGAGGTCTTTTTTACAGACTGTAAAATATTACCAATAAAACTATTTGGTCAAGACCTGAAAAATTAAAAATAAATTGTAGTCCATTGATTTACCTCATATTCATAGTACTTATTAGGTAAGACATCTTCAGAAATGCCAACTAACTATAACTGTAATTCCATTTAATGCCATAAATTGCATTCAAATAATGAAATACATACGTTGAAATTTTTAGCTAACATAGTGAGGTACAGACTATTGGTAAAACTTTTTTCTCATATTTTGGTCTACTTGGATTAGCTCCCAATTAAAGTAAATTTTCTTGTTAAGGAAAACAAACCCCCTTAAATTGTAGTTGAGTATCAAATTAAATTTTGTAATCTGAGGAAATCAAGTGTGAAATTAGTTTATAAAATGAAAGTGTGCTGTGTTCTTTAAGTAATGGAATTTTAAGTCTTTAAACTCCACAGATCTTTGCAAAACTATTCAGTGGCAGTGATCAACATAAAGGTCATGTTAAATTAGGAATTTTGCCTCTGCTAATATCATTTATAACATGAATATCTATCCTGACCATTAGTTTAGAAGAACTGAAGAGAGTATTATATTAAATAATAATTTTAATACAAACATTTTTGTGAGACAGATTTGCTGATTGATACCTAATGGGGCTGATTTTCTAATGCTCTTGCCAAAAGGTCACAAGTCCCAAACCTGTATAAAGCCACTTAATTTTGCACTGAGAGAAGCATGTTTGAGGTTTATTAAAATGTCTTCAGCAGACATTACTGGGGACCTACTCTGTGTTGGCCTCCTGTAGTATATACTTTAAAATATGTTAATCTTTCTGTAACCATACACATATTCTATATGGCATTTTTCTTGTCTCTCCAAGACAGAGTATAAACACCTTGTCCTTGGATTTAAGGCTTCAGTAGTCTAACCAACCTTCCCAGTGCTGGTTCTGGTTACTCTCCAGCCCGTGTCATGTGCCTGAGACAGGCTGTCATTCTGCTTCCTTCACCTATAAAGCTCTGGTTTTCCCAGAGACAATATCCCTGGGTTGTTGTGAAAATTTAATAAGTGCCTGTGCCAAGCTGGTATTTAGTAAATGATTTGTATCACTCACTGTTATCTGATAGTCCCTTGATTCTCAGCCCTGTTTATACTTACTGCCAGCTTGCAAATCCTAGCTGAATAAATACATGAATTTTTTTCATATATTTACTAATAGATACACACACACATACATACTCATGATTATTTATTTCATTTTTGTATGATTTTAACCAGTTTTAAGAGAACACATACACACAAGTAAGCAATTAACATAACCTTAAAAACTAAAGTTTAAATAGATAAATTAGATACATTGAGTCTTCTAAAATTACCAAATTTGGGGTACTTAACAGAACATAAAACTCTTACACTGTTTATTTGATGACCTTTTTGTAAGTTTCATATATTAGGTATTTTTAATTAAAATCAATTTTTAATATATACTGGGCACTGTGGATGGTGGTTTCATGTGTGTCATCTTATAATTAGTTACATGTTTCTCACCAGCATGAGGAAACAAGTTCTTGAGACGAGGGATCAGGCTCTAATTATTCCCATATCCGTTGTGCTTTACATAATACTGACTCCTTGCTGACTTACTATATGATTATTGAGATGAATGGATATATTGCAGAGATTTGAAAAATACTTGTTTTTATAATAAAAGGCTCCTATACTAAGGTAGCCACTAGGTGACAGCAGATATTTACAAGTAAATTTTTGTCTTTGTCACTAGGTGGCATTCAAAGATTAATCTAGAAATATGATGTGCCATCATGAATTTACATCCATTTTTCAGGGTGGTCTGTTAGTTTCTTTTGGTGATCATTTAGAAGACTCGAATGACTTGATCCATACTCTGATACTTACTCTCTCCTTTCCTTTATTTTATCATTAGTAGCAATAAGTATATATTAATGTTAATTTACTGAGTCTGATTTTGAAAATATAGCAAGCTGTTTTATCCTTTATAAAATTTTCTACTCTTAGGAGGAGTCCTGTGATAGTATTTTAAAATACCTATAGGTTATAAGAGAATCCACGCAGTTTTTGGTGTCAAATAGTAGAATCGCAAATGAGAAACACTATCAGATTTTTAACTGTTTTTAGTTTTCTTTACCTCAAGAAGCTAGAAAATGTTTTAACTGTCTCATTTTTAAATATTTGGGGAGTGTGGCACAACTTCCTTATTGGTTATATTTTAGTATTGTTATTCTTCATTTTGTAGAAAGTTTTCATTTGCATTTAGGAAATGTATATATTTTCCTATATTGAGGATGACTTAGTCATTTGTAAGTGCATTAGTATAAATATATGAATTTATGTAATTATGGAAATCTAATTGACATATGACACTGTATAAGTTTTAAGGTTTATAATGTGATGATTTGATATGTGTATATAGTTATATAGTAACAATAAAGTTAGTAAATGTATTAATAGTCACATAATCACGATTTTGTTGTTTTCATGAGAACGTTAAAAGCTCTACTCCCATAGCAACTTTCAAGTATACAATACAGTATTATTAACTATTAATTAGCTATCATTAACTGTTGTTACCATACTATACATTAAACAACGCAAATTATTCATCTTTAGCTGAAAGTTTATACCTCTGACCAACGTCAGTTCCTCCAGTTCCTCCACCCTCAACTCCTGGCAACCACCATTCTACTCTGTTTCTCTGAGTCTGATGTTTTCAGAATCCATGTGCAAGTGAGGCCTTATATAGTATTTGTCTTTCTCAGACTTATTTTAAGTTCATGTAAATTTAAAGTGAATAGTCAGAATCTGCCTCGTCATTTTTTACTTTGGTGATTTTTCTTTTTTAATAACTAATAGTATGATGTAACAGCATAATGATATTTTGTATATCGCTAGATCTCATCTTCAACTAGCCAAGTATCCACATTTATATCACAAAATTAGTTATACAGAATCTAAAATTATAGGATTTATAGGAATAAAACAAACGTGCAAGTTTTATTTTCTTTAATATTCAGTGTTAACTTTATTCTTCCTTTCTTTTTCCTAATATATATATAATGATTTAGGTAGAAAACATCTTTCCACCTGTGATTAACGTATTAAGAAATTTAATTTTTCACCCAGATGTTCAGGGAAAATTATACAACTATGAAGTTTCACAGCTTGCATGAATTTTCAAATTACGGAATGCCAAGTAAATGATTACCTATAGATCTAGTAGTTAATGAAATGTATTTTTAAGGAAACTTCTCATAATTCTGGTTTAATATCAATTTCTAATAATTGCTTTCTCTTTATTATACAGATCTTATATGTTATTATTGTGTTTTTAAATTATTTACCTTTCAATGCTATAGAGAATTAAACTCTACTTAGGGAAAAATAATCAGATGCCGTAATATTGAGTAAATTCCGTTTTGGAAGATACCATTTCCAGTATACTGTTCTCAATTAAATGAGGCAGGAATTATTTTTAATTAATTGGAGAAGTGTCATGTCCAGTAATTATACTTACCTTCTTTTAAATAAGGTATGATGATGTATTTTAACTTAACTTTTGACAAAATGGCCTTTGATGTAATATTATATCCAACTTTAATGCACTAGTTTAATTTTTTTTTATTTTTTATTTGTAGATTGCTCTGGGAACAGTTACTAATGTGGAAGAAGCAGTGAAGTGGATAAGTTACACTTATCTTTATGTACGGATGAGAGCAAATCCATTAGTATATGGCATCAGTCACAAGGCTTACCAGGTAGAAAACTCATTTATAAAAAAAAAAAAAATCAAACCTTCTTTTTTGGCTTTGTAATATTTGTATGATATGAGGATAAATATTTGCTACTTCTGCCTCATCTGAATAAAGTTAAGTACCTGGAAGAAAAACAAAAAGCTTTAGTCTATTTTTAGAAAAATACGAAGGAAAATTAAATTTACCTCGTAGTTAATAGCTCTTTTCTCACAGATACTAAAAAGTTCATCTTTATATTGTTATTTATTTACTATCCAGGTACATCTCCATATGATATTAATATTTTTCTGTGATTTTTATTTTATTTTTAAATATTTTATTTATTAGAGCATGAGCAGGAGGTAGAGGCAGAGTGGGAGAGAGAAGCAGACTCCCCACCCTGACCAGGGAGCCTGATGCAGGACTAGATCCCAGGATCCTGGGATCATGACCTGAGCCAAAGGCAGATGCTTAACTGACTGAGCCACCCCCCAGGTGCCCTTTGCCGTGATTTTTTAAAAACTGTAATAAATTAAAGTTTTAGAGTAAAACAGACAGACATCAGAAAAATTGTAGATCATTTTTAATAATAAGCTTATATTTTTTTAAATATGTTCCTCTTCTCAAGTCTCTTCTAACCCCTTACTCCCAAATTAAAAGATAATGTTAATGAGTAATTAGCCATTTGGAGGTTTGGATTAGTTCCCCTGAGCACACAGACAAAACCAAATGTGTATTGTAGCACTTGTTCCTGTGAACTTGTCAGTTATGTGGGGCTTACAGAATCTGTTAGATTCTGTTAGATCTTGGCTTTTCTTTAGAACTCTGCTTTATACAATGTAAATGCTCCCTAATTACAAATAAAATCAGTTGTTTAATGAGAGCATTATTTCACTATCATCATCTGGATATTCAGTAGTGTTAAGTCAAAAGTAGCAAAGTTGAATTGAACTCCAAATTAGTTTTCCTCCACTTACTGTCAGCTTAGCTTTTATTTATATTCCATTGTGTTATCAAAGGAGTTGCCAAGCTTTTTTGTCATTTTTCTTTCCCTGTGCTATAGATTTGACTGTGGAAAATTGAAACTTAAATACTTATGAGGGAAAAAAATAAAAGATCTTGTTACAAATATGGGCTGGTGAAAATAGTCAATGACACTGTGAAAGCTTTCTGAAAGGGTAGAAGGCAAAGCACAACACATGGTTTTATGGGTTAAGCCATTGCAAATCTTGGGGTCAAATAAAACATGAATTGATTTTAAGTACTAAGTTAATTCCAGAAGTCACTTTTGTATAATTTTCTAACATAAAGTGATTTTTTTTTCCTTCTGAGATACATAGTTTTACTTTCTTCAGAGTTCAGAGACTCTGATCTTTTTAATTTTCTTTTTACTTACATGTTTTTATTTTATTACTCAATAAGAATTTGTAGCCACAAAACCCATGTGAACTAACACAAATCGTGATGTCCAACATATTTTAATGGTTTAGAACATGTAAAAAATAAGGTGTTTTGTAAGATGAACTTGATACCTACAGTATATCATTTATAGCAAATATTTAAGATTTTTGTATTTGTTAATGGCTTTTGATTCTATCTTCCCTACATTTGACTTTCCTTTGCCTCATTTTTCTGATTTTAAAATTTACTTTAGCTATGTTTAGTGTATGAATAAGCTACCATCAAAATGTAAGTTAGAAGGAATAGTAGGAGTGTTAATTTATTAATTGATTTCCAAAGAATTTTTATATTCCTCTCCCTTCCCTTTGAAGGTCATATTTATTGCTCCTGACTAGAGCATGACCTTCAGGATTTGGCTGTATATATGTATACATACATACACATATTTATACACATATACACATATCGCAATATTTAAGAATTTTTGTTAATATTGTGTGTTAAATGCCCTGTTTAGAAAGAAGCTATTTAGGGATTCTTGGATGGCTCAGTTGGTTAAGCATCTGCCTTTGGCTCAGGTCATGATCCCAGGGTCCTGAAATGGAATCCCTCATTGGACTCCTTGCTCAATGGGAGCCTGCTTGTCTCTCGGCCTGCCATTCTCCCTGCTTGTGCTCTCTGTCTCTCTCTCTGACAAATAAATAAATAAATCTTTTTAAAAAAAGCCTATTAATAATAATTTCAAAAAGTATTCAAAAATTTCTTGTCAACTTCATCTTACACCTTGCTTCTATTAATATTATTATTATTATGGGCAAAATGGGTTTTTCTATCAGCAGTTATGAAAACTGCTAGAACACCAAAGTCATACTCTTGAAAGGATAATTAAGCATTTATTTCTTTATTTCTTTAACAAAGGAAATCATCCTCACTGTGAGTTCTCCAAATAACTGATGAAGTAGGATTACAGCTTGATATTTTAAAATCCCTGTTTATTTTAATACTGGAGGGAAAAGACAGATTGTTTAACTAATATCTGATTGCTGATCTTTATAGTCTTAAAGATTGTAAGACAACTATATAAGAATTTTAGATTCTAGGGGCACCTGGGCAGCTCAGTCATTAAGCATCTGCCTTTGGCTTGGGTCATGATCTCAGGGTCATGGGATCGAGCCCCTCATCCAGCTCCCTGCTCAGCGGGAAGCCTGTTCTCCCTCTCCCACTCTCCCTGCTTGTGTTCCCTCTCTCTGTGTCTCTCTGTGTCAAATAAATAAGTAAAATATTTTTAAAAATAAGAATTTTAGATTCTAAAATATTACTACCTAAAGATATCATAATAAAGATTAATAATCTTAGTGAATTTTTAAGGCTTACTTTATCAAATGGATTATAATATTTTCTATTTATGTCCTAAATTTATAAAAATGTACTTCTTTAAAAATTATGTTAAGAAATTTTATTCTAACTAAATACCAACAAAAAATTAATTTCCATAAATAGGTATATGTTTGTAAATGATGACTCTCTAAAGAAATACTCAAATCTTTATGTATATATTTTTTTCCTGCAGATTGACCCAACATTAGCAAAGCATCGAGAACAGTTAGTCATTGAAGTTGGTCGAAAACTAGACAAAGCTCGGATGATTCGTTTTGAAGAGAGAACTGGATATTTTTCCTCCACTGATTTGGGTAGAACTGCCAGCCACTACTATATTAAATACAACACCATTGAGGTATTATACTGAATGTAACAAATACAATAATATGTTTGCTCTTAGATTTAAATTCTTTCTAGACTTCAAAATACTGTATTAATGGAAATTTTTTTTAAGAAGCGCTAATAGAACAAAGTGCATTTAACTTACATGACTTCAATATCTTGAATTCTGTAAACAGAAGAGAAAAGTAAGACTTTAAGTAGTAAGGACCCTTTTGCCATCCATTCAGTGAGTATATCCTAAGCAGTAGGCACACCCAAGGCTAAAACACTGAGCATGTGGGGGAGACCTATGCAATGAGTGCCTGAATGAGTTTACTGAATGAGGTTAAGCAGGAGATGATGGCTTAATGATATCAGTGAATAAAAGTTGAAAATTAATTGCAGATTGTAGAGAAATACTGACTGAAGAGTTAGAAAAACTACTGCAATTATCAGGTCAACCCAACTGTACTATTTGGGCAATTTAAGAGTTTTCAAGGATAATTTAGACTACAGGGTAGCCTTAACGTTTTGCTGTTTAATGTAATGAGTAAGATAGGATGCCACTGTAATATTACATTTTAAGGAGCATATGCATGTCTTTATGCGTGTTTACATGCATGCATATATATGTATATATATACATATATTTTTTTTTGTATATACATACATTTTTTTTTTTTTTTGGAATTCCCACTCTTTATTTAACAGTATAGTGCTTCCATGACCAAGGTTCTGTGACCTTTTAATCATGATCATCATTAAAATACTAAGACTGGCATTACATAGAAGAGGCCCAAATAGAGCTGGTCAGTGCTTCTTTAAAGCACACATTCAGTCATCAGAAAGGCAAATGGAGGAGGTTCTTTATATAAAAACCACAAGGCACACAGGTGATGATATAAAAAGGCATCGCTTCTATGTCCATTCCTTCTTCCCAGTTTCCTGAATTTGTATATGCCGTCACTAGGAATATATGTATATATACCTACATATGTTAGTACATGGGAAAACATAACAGGGATTACCTGTGAGGGCAGTCTCAAGTTCAAGACCAAGATGGGTTAAAACACATTTTTACTCTTTTTATAGAGAGTTTGAATTTTTTTTCTTATATTCATTTTTTGGGATACCTAAATAAGTTTTTAGAAAGGAAATGTAATAGAAATTACTAACGTGAAATTTCTTCAGAAATATGAACACCTAGGCCAATATGAAGTATAAGTTTTATACTTGTTTAACACATCCTTATGCATTTTACACGTCTCAGAAAACACCTTTGTGTGCCTACTAGCTTTTCCTCATCTTTCCCCCAAATAAATCTTGCATTTGTACAGCACTTTAGGTTTCTTCTTTTAACATGTATCATCCCACAAGTGTGGTCTGATCTTCCTCAACCCAGAACATTGCCCCTAGCGCTCTCCTGCTTCTGTCACCTGCTCACGTGCTTGCTTGCACTCCTCTTGTCCACTAAGTAGCCTTCCTCATTTTCCCGCTAGGTCGTATGTTACTGCCAATCTGTATTTTATGCCTGTTTGAAGCTCTTCCAAGAACTGTAACCCTTCTTCAGTTTTATCTTTATTCTATGTGGTCTTCCACTGTTGTTTTTTCTTCCCAGTTTCCTGAATTTGTATATGCCGTCACTAGGAATATTTTGAGGCCTTCACCAGAATTTTCAGGTTGCATAATTTTAGTTATTCCTATTTTTAGGAATATGTTATGATATGATATGTTCAGCTTAAAGTTGGAAAATGGTACATATTTCCACATGCCTGTGCTGAAAATTAACCAAGGCTGGACAGTTATGCTGAACATTTTTTTAGCTATTTAATGTAGGTTTTAATAACTGATTTTATTGATCTTTTTTCCTTCTAAAGGTCTTTTCCAGCTAGTTATGTTTTAGGAAATTTTTTAGTCTTTGTTGAATTTGTTGATGTTTAAAGCAATGGTCAAGAAGTGTATACCGCAGTAAAAAAGAAAAAAAAATAGTATATCACAGACATAATAATTCTGCATTGTGTAGGGCTCAAATATTCTTTAAGAATGTGTGATTTTTCTAGTCACTTTTTAATTGAAAATATTTCACTGGATCTTCTATTTTAATCAAATATAACAATTGCTTTGGTAGACCTTCAATGAATTCTTTGATGCTCACAAAACAGAAAGTGATATTTTTGCTATCGTCTCCAAAGCGGAAGAATTTGATCAAATAAAGGTAAGATTATTTGAAGCTTGAATCAAATGCATTTTTTGGCTTGTATACATTCATTCATTTATAAAAGCTTATAATTATTTGTTATTCCTGTTAAAATATAAGCTGTATGGCACTTCGCGTTTAGAGTGCCAGCAGTGTTCTTCCATTTATCAACAGTGTCCACTATCCTAGATTATGATATTATGTCATTCCTGACACTATTCTTTGCTCTCTACTGCAAATCAAATATAATTTAAATAGGTTTTGCAATAATGAAACTGGCAGAGAATATAGTATGTAGATTTTGGTTTATTTGCAATATAAGGTTCACTGAAGAAAATATAAAGGACATGCATGATTCAAACTTAGATATGAGTATTTCTGTACCCATATTATAATTTAATCTTATTAACAGTGAAAACTTTAATACTGTGAATCATAGTACTTCACAGCTTTAAGCTATGAATGTGTTATACCATATAAAAATATATGACTATAATGAATGCATTTGAAGATAATTCAAGTTTGCCCTAATCCATTTGGGCAGAGGTTTTACTCTGGTCAAATAAAATATGAAATCTCATCAACTGAAGGATGGTGAGGTCAGAAGATTTAATTTTTGTGGCATATCAAATTTTTATATGTCAATGGCAACTTTAATATTGGTGATGAATAATAAAATGTAATTGTATCAGCCTCAAGATAGTTTCTTATTGTATTTTATTAGCTACCTGTGAAAAATTACTATTTTATTAGTGTAAAAAAGAAAAATGTTGAAAAATGGAAGCCTTAAGAAAACATGCGATGTGGTTTTATTTCAATATGTAAAATTCAAGTAAATCAGCCCAAATAATCTTATAAAAACATTGACTCTTCCAGGTCAGAGAAGAGGAAATAGAAGAGCTAGATGCTTTATTAAACAATTTCTGTGAACTCGCCGCTCCTGGAGGTGTAGAGAACAGTTATGGGAAAATAAACATCCTACTTCAAACTTATATCAGCCGAGGAGAGATGGACAGTTTCTCCCTTATATCAGATTCTGCATATGTTGCACAGGTAAGAATATTACTCCCTTCCTGTTTGCTCTTCCTTGTTTAGTTTTAGAGACTCAAGATAATCATTCATGCTGTACTTTGAATGCATTGCACTGTGACATGCTACCAAGTACCATTTTACTGCAGAACTGGTTCTGTTTAATTTGCACATTTTTTATGCCCTCTGTACTATTAGATCAGAAATGAAGGTGGAATTTGGTGATTGGTTTGGTTCTTTTTGATGTTGCTGTTGTTTTAATTTAGAATTTAAAGATACCAACTTTTTTTTTTTTCTGCTTTACACGATCAAGTTCATTTCTTTTATTTATAAAGGGCAATAATACAAGAATATTGCAAGCAGAATAAAAGATTGTGGAACCTTTGTAACTTAACCCAAATGTTAGAAACATAAACAAGGTTTTTTTACCATTAAATAAGGCTTCATAGCAGTACCTCAGACCATATTTTCAGTCTGATAAGTTTCTGATAAAGAAAGTAATCTTTCTTCCCTACCGATGATACTTAAAAATTGAGAACTGAAAAAAAAAATTCCCTAAATTACAGCTCATTAAATGTATAAGTTTTTTTAAAATATTATAGTATAAAGGCTGTTGTAGTATTTATGTTTTTATATTCCAACCATTTATGTATTCACTCATGTGAAGTAAAGCAGGTTATTTTTTGCAGTATTTTTCTTTCAAATGAGGCTTTTCTTCTAGATATTTTTGTTTGTTTTTTTTTTTAATACTTTTTACTTGAAAAAGGTATTGTTTCACGGCAAACTGTGAAACAGACTCTTAATTATGGAGAACAAACTGATGGTCACCAGAGGGGAGGTGGGTGAGGGGGATGGGTGAGATAGGTGATGAGAGTGTATTTGTTGTTATGAGCACAGACTGGTGTATGGAAGTGTTGAATCACTGTATTATACACCTGAAACTAGTATGACACTATATGTTAACTTTACAGTAATTAAAAGAAAAATAAAAAATAAAAAAGAATCCCTTTTTCATCATTTTTCATTGAGTAGTGCCTTCTCTAAGTTAAAGAGAAATAAAAGCTAAATCTTATTTTAAATGTAGAAACTATTCTGCTCTGTATCTTATGTTGGTAATTTTGTTCAAAAATACATATTTGTGTTAAATTATTATTAACAGCCATGAGTACTCAGGAGTGCTTTGAAATAACTGTAAATGTGAAGTATTTGCAAACATGAACCAAGATATATTGGTAAACAAGTTGAATGAATTCAGTAATTTAATCAAAGTAACCAAGGAACCAGGTGATGATTTTATATACTATGTAAACCAACTATGGCTGTGGCGGAAAAAAAATTTTTTTTGGCGTATCTTGGAACACATGTATTTCCTGCCATAGAAAAGTTTTATATAATTTATAATCTCTAAATTTATATATAATTTATAATCTCTAAACCCTGTGACTTGTATAGGAACCATTGTTTCTAACTTATTTTATCTGCTTTTGTGAAAAATGATGTTGTCATTTTACATTTTCTAATGATTTTATATTGAAATAGTTAATAGCTTAACTAAAAGTTAAAGCTTTTCTGGGTTCTAGATGAATAATCTGGTCACATTTCTTTTTGATTCAAGATTATGGATATATTACCAAAGACTGATACATGAATTGCTTTACAGTGTAGAACTTAGGGTTTCTTTATGATTGGTGCCCAGAAAGTCAGTCTTGGAAAATTAAGGTTATATCTCAAAGCATCCTTGTTTTTCTTAAATAGCTATTGTGGGTCTATCATCCTTGAATGCATTAGATAAATTACTGTTGAGTTTATATTTTAAATGTAAGCTACCAACAACAGTTCCACAACAACCCTCTCAGCTCTGTAAAATAGTCATCCCTTCTCTATTTCTAAAATTTTATTGTCTTAGCCCCTGAGATAACTCCTTAGCTCAAATATTCTCTGATGTTATAAAGCCTCTGCTTAGCTTCTCTGAACTGCATGTCTTAGGTACTCTGATCATTATTCCCAATTTATATCATTCCAGATTAAAGTGCCTGCCTATATCTTACATGGGATTTCTTCTTCCATTTCTTTTAGCTTTTAGGGAACAAATATAGGTTCTGAGATACTTTCAAACACAGTTGGGAAATTTAGCCTGGCATCTTCTTACAAGAGCAGCTAGGAGTGATGTCGGAAGAAGACCTATTTGGTGGATACAGTAATCAAAATGTTCATTTTATTTTTTATTTTTCATTCTCTGCGCCGAATAAGAGTCATCCTGTAATTTTTATTGGGTATCAGAACAGTTATCATACTTTTAAATACTATTTTGTTCTTAAATTTCTAATACTTTAAAAAAAAAGTAGTCAAATCTGTCAAGAGACAAATACATATTTTATATAAAATGGAAAACCAAAGCCCTTAACTCTTGTGATCATTTTTTTACCTTGTAATTTCAAGCCAGATCACCTATTTGCTATTTAAAATCTCCACTTTTTTATCTCTTTTTTTAATGATTTTGAACAGATTTTAACATTCTTCATTTTCAAGTATAAATGTCATTTGAGATTGTGAGGATATCTCCCAAATTCATGACTTTAAGAAACAATCTTCAGTAAAATAACCTGCAACATTACTAATAGAGGGAAGAAGGCAAAACAAAAGGAAACTGACTGTGGAGATGTTAAAAGGGCTTCAGCCCTTGTAACTTTCTGTATGTCTATTAATGAAGTTTTCCTAATCACCAAATTTATAACCTTGGAGTTAAATTGGACTTGTTTAGACCTGGCTTTGAATAGATACTCTAATACCAACTATCTGTGTGATCTTGGTCAAATTATTAACCTCACCAATCTCTGTTATCTTCATGTATAAAATTATAATAACAAGACCAATTGAATGCAGTTGCCATAAAGATTAAAGGAGATAACATACAAATTAAATGAGATACATAAAGCAATTAAGGTGTTGCTTGTTTTGTAGGGAGCCATTAATACAGGTAGCTGAACCCATCAGGATTTCCTTTATCATCCTTCTCACACTAATTTTTCTTTCTTACTGGATCCCAGAGTCATCTTTATTTCCCTAAGTAGACTTTTAATCATCCCCCTATATAGCCAAGGGTATCCTTGGCTGTATCTTATATTCTAGGTGGCTTCAACAACCTTCTAAGTCTTACTTATAACTTTTATCTCTTCCTCCTTAGTTTCTCGTTGGGGGGCATAGGGTCGAGCCTCGTAAGAACTTGGATATGAGACTACCATCTGTGATTTAACAAGATAACATCCACCTATGAAAGATGTGATTATTCTTATGTAGAACTAATGAAGATAACTGAGGTTGTATGAGGATAGATATTCCCCTCAATTAAAGGCTGCAATTTGGCATACGTCCTGTAAAATTGAGTGTGAGTGACAACTTGACAAATTTAAAAGTACAGTGTACCTAACCACTAACCCCCTTTTTATTCTTTAGAATGCAGCTAGAATTGTCCGTGCTCTTTTTGAAATTGCTCTGAGGAAACGTTGGCCTGCCATGACCTACAGGCTCCTGAATCTTAGTAAAGTCATTGACAAGAGGCTTTGGGGTTGGGCTAGCCCTTTGAGACAGTTTTCAGTCTTACCACCACACATTCTAACAAGATTAGAAGAAAAAAATCTTACTGTGGATAAACTGAAAGACATGAGGAAAGATGAAATAGGTAAGCAGAAATGTTTTAATGTATTGTTCTGTACAAATAAAATATTTTATTAGATATAAAAGAAAACTGCATTTTCATACTTCAGATAAATTTGTTTACCATTTTAAATCCAGTTGGTATCATTATGTAAATAGCATTTGTTCTTCTACTTTTATCATATGATGTTGAAAAAGTATTCCTACATACATTTCTAGATATCTTAACATTTTATTGGACAAACTTAAAATAAGATTATTGAATAGTTAATATTTGATTAGTTAATATTGATTAATATTGATTAGTTAATATTTCAGATTCTGAGGACGCCTGGGTGGCTCTGTGGTTTAAAGCCTCTCCCTTCAGCTCTGGTCATGATCTCAGGGTCCTGGGATCGAGCCCCACATCAGGCTCTCTGCTCAGCAGGGAGCCTGCTTCCTCCTCTCTCTCTGCCTGCCTCTCTGCCTACTTGTGAACTCTATCAAATAAATAAATAAAATCTAAAAAAAAATTTCAGATTCTGAATAGGATAGACATTACACATGAAGTGAGTTAGGCTGAGAAGAAATAAGGGGGAGGACTACTGCTGGCATAAGGTCCAATGATGGAAGAGAGGTTGAGATAATTATTTCACCTTGTATAGTAAGAATACTTGAAGACAGAATGGTAGAAGGTATCCATAAAAATAAAAATTAAGGATATTAACTAGAGAAGTTAAGATTACTTACAATGGGGGCGCCTGGGTGGCTCAGTAGGTTAAGTCTCTGCCTTCGCCTCAGGTCATGATCCTGGGATCCGGGGATCGAGCCCCACATCGGGCTCTCTGCTCCACGGGGAGCCTGCTTCTCCCTTTCCCACTCCCCCTGCTTGTGTTCCCTCTCTCCGGTCTCGGTCTCTGTCAAACAAATAAATAAATAAAATCTTTAAAAAAAAAAAAAAGATTACTTACAATGGAGTAACATGTGTAAATATTTTATGATACTTTATCATTAAAGGAAAACCACTTTTAGTTTCAAATTCTGGTGAACATAGAACATTTTGATTTGCTCATAAACATACTTTAAAAATTGTATTATGAAGAACCAAGATATGTAAGAACTATTGATACTATTAAATATTATCTATTTTTCCTTAATTGCTTGGACTCAAGTAGGAGAATGTTTATAGTCAGTCACAGTCAGTCTGTTTGTGACCCCCTCCCCACCTTGGCATTCCCATACATAACTACTTCAAAATGTAGTAATTTATGAAAATGAGTACAAGTGATTAAGTTTGTACTACATTAACCATATTTTATATTTTAGCTTTATTTTTTTCTAGAAATGAGTTTGGATGGGTGATTTGTGTTTGATTATTAAAGCATTTCCCATGATGGTTATAGAGTTGAGAAGTAGACTTTGAGCAAATTAATAGCTATTTTCACAAAATACTGAATTTTTTAATGTGTCATAAGCTAACTAGGAGAAAAGTAGGACTGTTTATAGTAGTTTAAACACTGTCAAGTCTCAGTAATTTTAAGAACCCTATTAATAGCTGAAGAAACCCTGATACTGGTTTTCAGAGCTATGAATTGCTAATTCAAGTTAACTATTACAAAATATTCAAACATGCCAGGTCAAGAATGTCAACTATTCTACATAGCAAATCATAAAACAAGCAATAAAACCACCTTCTCTGAAATCCCATTTACAAGTCAGATTATATTGCTTTTTTTCTGTCTGAACACATTTCTTCTGTGTGATGTTTTCCTTACAGGTCACATGCTGCATCATGTGAATATTGGGCTCAAGGTCAAACAGTGTGTTCATCAGATTCCTTCTGTTACAATGGAAGCATCCATTCAGCCCATCACACGGACTGTCCTCCGAGTGACACTGAGCATCTGTCCTGATTTTACTTGGAATGATCAGGTAAAAGTGGAAAATATCTATATCAGTGGTCAGTAAAAATGTCTGTACTGCAGGTTCGACTATACCTCCTTACATCTGTCCTTAAGACATAATAGAAAACTCTAAAAAGAATATATATTGAAGATTCATTTAAAGCATTGTAGTAATATTTACTATCATCCTGAAGAAAAATATGATATAATATATTAAAATGGCAACCAATGAGACCTCTTCATAACATCTTAGGTACCCTGAAAGTTCAACATTGAACAATAGTTTAGTGGATTCACTTTCATAAAGACTTTGCTTAATTCTGTCTTCTTTAATTTTGTTATCTTCATTTTTGCCAGCTCTACTTACTCTGTCATTTTATCCTACTAAAAAGTCAAGATTCTTTGTGGTAAAAGATCCCTTTTAAAATCCTAATATTTCTCAAATTATCAGTCTCCTCTTCTATTTTCCATTAGATGTGGAGAAAGAGTATTCGATGTTTTCCTCCTGGTCACCAGTTTCTTTCCTGCTGAGACTACTTTCTCAGTGATCACCAAAACCTAACTGGTTGCCATAATAATGACTTTTGCTGTTATTTTCCTTAGTTCTCTGAATATTCAGCACTATACATTGTCTTTCTTGAAAATGTCCTTCCTTGGCACCTATCACATTCCTGTTTCTGTGTTTACCCTTTCTATTCTTTCTAAATCTTAGATGTTATGGTAACTATAATTCATCACATCTGGTTGTGACACCCTTCCCACCCTGGTATTCCCATACATAACTATTTCAGAATCTAATCATTTATGAAAATATGTGCAAGGGTCGACCATATTTTATATTTTAGCTTTATTTTTCCATATATCATATATATGAAATCTTATATATGTATTTAACGTGTACACACACATATATGAAGTTCTACTCTGGATCCTCTTTCTATTCTGTCAACACTTTTTAAGGTCTGTCTTTGCAGCAGTTGCTGTACAAAGACTCCAGTAAAAGTAGTGATTGTAGATACAAAAGTAAGTCTCAATCCTTTCTTTCAAGAAGCCAGTAGAGGAAGACAAGGAAATCCGTAACTGTAATAGCAGTACCTTCTTTACATGGTTATTTTAAGTTTCTGATTTCGTATAAGTAAATGTCTTCTACATTACCTGTTATTATTAATATATCTTTAATATGAATTAATTTTATTTATCAATGTGCTTAAAAATTAACCAGCCATAGTCTTAAATCTACCGCTGGTCTTAAACTGTCCTAACCAGTAATTTCTTCAGCTTTCTCCTCTGTAAACATGCATAATAATAATAATAATTATCTTTCTCACAAATTCTGTGAGAGCTAAATGATATAAAATTATATTTAATATTTCTGTAAACATTAAATTTTACATAAAATGTAAAATTAGTTAAGCCATACTCATAATTCATTTATATTTATAATAGAGGGTTTTTAAAATCCATAAAAGTTTTATTTGCCTTTTTTCACAGTTTTCTTCTGTCAGTATCCATAAAAAAATCTTCCACAGTTTGATTTAATTCATCAGTAAGATAGAGTACTTAATCGTTTGTGTAAAGTGTTAACTTGAGCTCAGTTAGAATGCTATTGGCTGCAAGAATAGAAAACCTGACTTATCTCAAAGTGACTTATGCAAAAAAATATATTATCTTCCACAATAAAATGTCCACCAGTAGAATAGGCCCCAGAGGTAATTTAATGTATTTAATGCCATCATTTAGGGCCCATCTTTTTGCTGTCCTGACACTCTTGGCTACTTTCCAAATTTTTTCTGTGCTTCCTTGTTCACGTTTAACAGGGAAAGGTGAACACACCCCTACTTCATCAACCCAGAGCATGAACCATAAGACTTTTCCTCAGTCTGATTGAAATAGAATTGGCCATGTGCCTATCCCTTACCACAAGCTGTTTGTTATAAGGGGGATACTATAAGCTGATTGGCTTGGGCTATCCAAAATCATTCTGAGAGACAAGGTCACCTTTTCCTGAGTCACATAATAGAGAGATGAACACTTAACAATACTGGGCTTTGTTAGGGGAAAAAAAAAAAAAAGAGGGAGAAGAATGAGTATAAAATACAGTATATCTATCTCTCCGATGGAATATTATTTGTTAGTGAAAAAGAATGAAGTACTGTTACATGATAGAACATGAATGAACCTTGAGAACATGGTAAATGAAAAAAGCCAGTCACAGAGGGCCACATATTATATTATTCCATTTATATAAAATCTCCACTACAAGCAAATCTTTATAAAATAGATTGTTGTTGTCAAGCTTGGAAGTTGGGACAATGGAGAAAGATAAGTAGTGACTGGAGATGGGTGCAAGGTTTCTTTTTGGGGGTAATTCTTAAATAAGATTATAGAGATGGTTGTAAAAGCTTTATAAAAACCATTGAAATGTATACTTTAAGTGAGTAACCTTTTTAATGTAAATTATATATTAGTAAAGCTGTTAGAAACAGAATAGGTGCTGGATTTGTAAACAATAATATCCCTTACTTGAGTTAAAATATACTTAGTATTAGAATATTATTTTTCCTCTAGGTCCATGGGACAGTAGGAGAACCTTGGTGGATTTGGGTAGAAGATCCTACAAATGATCATATTTATCATTCAGAGTATTTTCTAGTTCTGAAAAAACAGGTAAACATGGGTGTGTCTATTATTATGTTGCTATCAAAAAAAAGAAAACATAAACTAAATAATTTCTGTTTTTACCTATTTCTTTATAATTTTTTAGTGCCCTTAAAGCTTTATTTTTTTTTTAATGTTTCTGTTTGGTTTCAAAGGTAACAGGAATTGCATGTTATTATATTCATATATTCAGTGTGATCCTATGTTGAGAAATTTAATTGTAATCTTTATCATGGTTCAAGGCGTGACCTGCACAGGAGTGAAATATGTCCGATGGATGGGATAAATAATGTAATGGATAAATAAAATTAAATAAATAAAAACTAATACTTTAGATGTTATAAAAATTACTACAGAATATTGACTCACATTATGAAAAGAGCATTTTTAAATATTTTCCATAAATCCTAAAAGAAAAACTTAATTTGATACTAGCATATCTTTAACTGTGATGCTTCATCCATGATTTCTCTTTTTATCAAAGAGAAAACAAGCTTTAGGCAGGGAACCTTGGGTAGACAGTAGTAGAATTTCACAGGATGTTTCTTTTCGTGATTACCTTCTATTTATGCTAAGTTCTGTTATTCCACTTTAGGTCATGGTAAAATTTAAAGAAAAATATTAAGTGAATTGGTAAAAATCATGAAGTTAAATAATTTAATGAATAGAAATTTAGGAAATTCTGATAGTCAAACTGGTAATCTGTTAGTACATGATGATATACATATATCAATAATATAAATTGTATATAAATTTTACTTTCTACAATATCAGATATCCTCAGAAGGGAACTACATATAAATTTCTGAAGTGCCTGAATATCTCAGCTACTTATTTATTTATTTAAGATTTTATTTATATTTATTTATTTGACAGACAAACAGTGAGAGAGGAAACATAAGCACGGGGAGTGGGAGAGGGAGAAGCAGGCTTCCCACTAAATGGGGAGCCCAATGTTGGGCTTGATCCCAGGACGCAGGACCCTGGGATCATGACCTGAGTTGAAGGCAGCTGCTTAACAACTGAGTCATCTAGGTGCCCTATCTCAGCTGTTTAGAAACCCAACATATTTTCTTGTTTAGTACCTATTGGTGTAGATAGCATTTTCTTAACACTAGACTAAGAGGGCCTTTATGATATCAGAATATTCATATTCACTTGAGACTTTATTTCACATTAGGTCATTAGTAAAGAAGCTCAACTTCTGGTATTTACAATCCCTATTTTTGAGCCTTTGCCTTCCCAATACTACATCCGAGCAGTGTCTGATAGATGGTTAGGAGCTGAGGCTGTATGTATTATCAACTTTCAACATCTGATTCTACCAGAGAGACATCCTCCCCATACAGGTAACATATTAAATTGTAACTTGAATCATTGATATTGTTGTTGATGTTTGTTGTTTAATTTGTGTGTTTGTTTTTATTATTTTTTTATTAAAATATAATGTATTATTTGTTTCAGGGGTACAGGTCTGTGATTCATCAGTCTTACACAGTTCACAGCGCTTAACATAGCACATACCCTCCCCAATGTCCATCACCCAGCTACCCCATCCCTCCCACCTCACCTCCCCTAGAGCAATCTTCAGTTTGTTTCCTGAGACTTAGAGTCTCTTATGGTTTGTCTCCCTCTCTGGTTTCATCTTCTTTCATTTTCCCTCCCTTCCCCTTTGATTCTCTGTATTGTTTCTCAAATGCTTCAAATCAGTGAGATCATACAATAATTGTCTTTCTCCGATTGACTTATTTCACTTAGCATGATACCCTCTAGTTCCACATCGTTGCAAATGCCAAGATTTCGGTTTTTGATGGCTGCATAATATTCCATTGTGTATATATACCACATCTTCTTTATCCATTCAAATGTTGATGGACATCTAGGCTCTTTCTGTGGATTGGCTATTGTGGACATTGCTGCTATAAACATTAAGGTGCTCGTACCACTTCAGATCACTACATTTGTATCTTTGGGGTAAATACCCAATAGTACAATTGCTTGTAGGGTAGCTCTGTTTTCAACTTTTTGAGGAACCTCCATATTGTTTTCCAGAGTGGATGCACCAGCTTGCATTCCCACCAACAGTGTAGGAGGGTTCCCCTTTCTCCGCATCCTCACCAACATCTATCATTTCCTGACTTGTTAATTTTAGCCATTCTGACTTCTGTGAAGTGGAATCTCATTGTGGTTTTGATTTGTATTTCCCTGATGCCTAGTGATATGGAGCATTTTTTCATGTGTCTGTGTCCATCTGGATGTCTTCTTTGCAGAAATGTCTGTTCATGTCCTTTGCCCATTTCTTGATTATATTATTTGTTCTTTGGGGGTTGAGTTTGACAAGTTCTTTATAGATTTTTGGCTACTAGCCCCTTATCTGAGATGTCATTTGCAAATATCTTCTCCCATTCTGTCAATTATCTTTTGGTTTTGTTGACTGTTTCCTTTGCTGTGCAAAAGCTTTTTATCTTGAAGTCCCAATAGTTCATTTTTGTTCTTGCTTCCCTTGCCTTTGGCAATGTTTCTAGGAAGAAGTTGCTGCGGCTGAGGTTGAACAGGTAGCTACCTGTGTTCTCCTCAAGGATTTTTGGTGGATTCCTGTCTCACATTCAGGTCTTTCATCCATTTGAGTCTATTTTTGTGTGTGGTATAAGAAAATGGTCCAGTTTCGTCCACATTTCATGTGACTTCTGCATGTCCCAACACTATTTGTTGAAGACACTGTCTTTTTTCCATTGGACATTTTTTTTCCTGCCTGGTCAAAGATTAGTTCACCATAGCATTGAGGGTCCATTTCTGGGCTCCCTATTCCATTCTATTCATCAATGAGTCTGTTTTTGTGCCAGTACCATACTGTCTTGATGATTACAGCTTTGTAATAGAGCTTGAAGTCCAGAATTAGAAATAAAGGCTTTAAATGATGGTGATGCCACCAGCTTTGGTTTTCTTTTTCAACATTCCTCTGGCTCTTCTGGGTCTTTTCTGCTTCTATGTAAATTTTAGAATTATTTGTTCCATTTCTTTGAAAAAAGTTGATGGTGTTTTGATAAAGATTGCATTAAATGTATATATTGCTTTTGGTGGTGTAGACATTTTCACAATATTTGTTCTTCCAATCCATGAGCATGGAATGTTTTTCCATTTCTCTGTGTCTTCCTCAATTTCTTTCATGAGTATTCTATAGTTTTCCGAGTACAGATTCTTTGCCTCTTTGGTTAGGTTTATTCCTAGGTATCTTATGGTTTTCATGCAATTGTGATTGAGATCAACTCCTTAATTTCTCTTTCTTCTGTCTTCTTGTTGGTATATAGATTTTATACATTGATTTCTGTGCATTGATTTTATATCCTGACATTTTATGGAATTCCTTGATGAGTTCTAGCACTTTTGGAGTGGAGTCTTCTGGGTTTTCCACATAAAGTATCATATCATCTGCAGACAGTGAGTTTGATTTCTTTGCCAATTCAGATGCCTTTTATTTCTTTCTCTTGTCTGATTGCTGAGGCTATGACTTCTAGTTCTGTATGAAATAGCAGTGGTGATAGTGGATATCCTTGCCATGTTCTTGACCTTAGTGGAAAAACTCTTCAGTTTTTCCCCATTGAGAACAATATTCACTGTGGGTTTTTTGTAGATGGCTTTAAGGATATTGAGGTATGTACCTTCTGTCTCCACACTGTGAAGAGTTTTGATCAAGAAAGGATGCTATACTTTGTCAAATGCTTTTTCTGCATCTCTTGAGAGTTCTTGTCCTTTCTTTTATTGATGTATGGTATCACATTGATTAATTTGCATTTGTTGAACTAACCTTGCAACCCAGGTATAAATTCCACTTTCATGGTGAATAATCCTTTTAATGTACTATTAGATCCTCCTGGCTAGTATTTTGGTGAGAATTTTTGCATCTGTGTTCATCAGGGATATTAGTCTGTAATTCTCCTTTTTGATGTGGTCTTTGTCTGGTATTAGGATCAAGATAATGCTGGCCTCGTAAAATGGGTTTAGAAGTTTCCCTTCCATTTCTATTTTTTGGAACAGTTTCAGGAGAATGGGTATTAATTCTTCTTTAAATTTTTAGTAGAATTCCCCTAGGAAGTCGTCTGGCCCTGGGCTCTTATTTCTTGGGAGATCTTTGATTTATAGGTCTGTTCAGGTTTTCTATTTCTTCCTGGCTCAGTTTTGATAGTTTATACGTCTCTAGTAATGCATTCATTTCTTTCAGATTGTCTAATTTGCTTGCATATAGTTGCTCATAATGTGTTCTTTTAATTGCTTGTATTTCTTTGATGTTGGTTGTGATATCTCCTCTTTGGTTCATAATTTTACTAATTTCAATCCTTTCTCTTTTCTTTTGGATAAGTCTGGTCAGGGGTTTATCAATCTTATTAATTCTTTCAAAGAACCAACTCCTAGTTTCGTTGATCTGTTTACTGTTCTTTTGGTTTCTATTTCATTAATATCTGCTATGATCTTTTTTATTTCTCTTCTTCTCCTAGGTTTAGGCTTTATTTGCTGTTCTTTCTCCAGCTCCTTTAGGTATAGGGTTAGGTTGTGTATTTGAGACCTTTCTTGTTTCTTGAGAAAGGCTGTAATGCTACATCTCAAAGATTTTCAACAGTTGTGTTTTCATTTTTATTTGTTTCCATGATTTTTTAAAAATTCTTCTTTAATTTCCTGGTTGACCCATTGATTCCTTAGTAGGATGCTCTTTAGCCTCCATGTATTTGTGTTCTTTGCAACTTTCCTCTCATGATTGAGTTCTAGTTTCAAAGCATTGTGGTCAAAAATATGGGAATGATCCCAATCATCTGGTACGATTGAGACCTGATTTGTTACCCAGGACAAGATCTGTTGTGGAGAATGTTCCCCGTGCACTAGGGAAGAATGTGTATTCTGTTGATTTGGGATGGAATGTTCTGAATAAATCTGTGAAATCCATTTGGTCCAGTGTGTCATTTAAAGACTTTATTTCTTTGTTGATCTTTCACTTAGATGATCTGTCCATTTTAGTGATGGGTTGTTAAAGTCCCCTACTATTATTCTTTTACTGTGGATGTGTTTCTTTGATTTTGTTATTAATTGGCTTATTTAATTGCTGCTCCGATGTTAGGGGCATAGATATTTAAAATTATTTTATCTTCTTGTTGGATAGGCCCTTTAAGTATGATATAGTGTCCTTTCTCATCTCTTATTACAGTTTTTGGTTTAAAATCTAATTTGTCTGATACAAGGAGTGTTACCCCCAGCTTTCTTTTGATGTCCATTAGCATGATTAATGGTGTTCCACTCGTTCACTTTAAATCTGGAGGTGTATATGAGTCTAAAATGGGTCCCTTGCAGATAGCATATTGATGGGCCTTGTTTTTGTTTTATCCAATCTGGTACCCTGTTTCTTTTGATTGGGGCATTTAGCCCATTTACATTCAGGATAACTATTGAAAGATAATGGATTTAGTGCCATTGTATTGCTTGTAAGGTGACTGTTACTGTATATGGTCTCTCTTCCTTTCTGGTCGACGTTCCGTAAGGCTCCCTCTTTTCTTAGAGGACCCCTTTCAATATTTCCTGTAGAGCTGGTTTGGTGTTTGCAAATTCATTTAATTTTGTTTGTCTAGAAGTTTTTTATCTCTCCTTCTATTTTGAATGACAGCCTAGCTGGATATAGTATTCTTGGCCGCATAATCTTCCTCATTTAGTGCTCTGAATATATCATGCCTGTCATTTCTGGCCTTCCAGGTCTCTGTGGATAGGTCTGCTGCCAATCTAGTATTTCTGCCATGGTGGGTTAAAGACCTCCTGTCCCTGGAGCTGCTTTCAGGATTTTCTTTGTCTTGGAGACTTGTAAGTTTTACTGTTAGATGATGGGGTGTGGACCTATTTTTATTGATTTTGAGGGGACTTCTCTGTGCCTCCTGGATTTTGATGCCTGTTTTCTTCCCCAAATTAAGGAAGTTTACTCCAGTATACCTTCTGCCTTTCTCTTTCTTCTTCTTCTGGGATCCCAATTATTCTAATATTGATTGTCTTATGGTATTACTTATCTCGAATTCTTCCCTTATGATCCAGTAGTTGTTTATCTCTCTTTTTCTTAGCTTCTTTATTCTCCATCATTTGGTCTTCTATATCACTAATCTCTCTTTTCCCTTATTTATCCTAGCAGTTAGAGCCTCCATTTTTTATTGTACCTCATTAATAGCCTTTTTTATTTTGAATTGGTTAGATTCTAGTTCTTTTATTTCCCTAGAAAGGAATTCTCTATTATCTTCTATGCTTTTTTCAGGTCCAGCTAGTATCTTTATAATCATCATTCTGGACTCTAGTTCTGACATCTTACTAATGTCCATATTGATTAGGTCCCTGCCAGGTAGTACTGACTCTTGTTCTTTTTTTTGTTTTGTTTTTTTTTTTTTTTTGCAGTCAAATGCTCTACCACTGAGCTATACCCCCTCTATTTTTTTTTTTTTTGAAGTGAATTTTTCTGTTTTGTCATTTTGTCCTGAAGGACAGATGAATGAGAGAACAAAAATGCTAAAAGGGTAACAATGACCCCGAAAAATATACACTAAACAAATCAGGAGAGACCCGAAACTGTGGGGGGAAAAGCGGGGGAGAACATGATTTGGCTGGTGAATGGAGCAGATCCACACACTAGATTTTATGTGTATTTTGGTCTTTTAGGAGGAACTGCCTCCCAAAATTTTAAGGAAAGAAAAACATATATACAAAAATAAGGGTAAATATGATGAAGGGATGGAATATGACTGTAAAGATGAAAATTAAAAAAGATTTTAAAAAAGGAATTGATAAGATAAGTTGGTTGAAACAAGAAAGGAAAAAATTTTTAAAAAGAAAAAGAAAGAATGTGATCAGATAGGAGACTGGAACAAGGCCATACACTAGATTTAGGGTACATTTTGGTCTGTTAGAAGAAACTGTATCCTAAAATTTTAAAGAAAGAAAAACTTATATATATGCTTAAAAAATAAGGTTAAATAAGATGAAGGGATAGAATATGACCGTAAAAAGGAAAATTTTAAGAGATTAAAAAAAAATTATAAGATGTTGAAAAAGGAAAGAAGAAAAATTCAAAAAGAATAGAAAAAACTGAATTAAAATGTTAACTTTGAAAGACTAAAGAATCGTGGGGAAAAGGCCATGAATTCTATGTGCTATATTCCCCTAGTGCTAGAATTTTGCAGTTCTCATTGATCAGCAAACTTGGTCTTAGCTGGATGTTTTTGCTGATCTTCTGGGAGAGGGCCTGTTGCAGTGATTCTCAAATATCTTTGCCCAAGGCAGAATTGCACCACCCTTGCCAGGGACCTGGCTACGCAATCTGCTCGGGTTTGCTCTCAGTAGCTTTTGTTCCCTGAAGGCTTTCCCTATAGCTTTGGAGGATGGGAATGAAAATTGTGGTCTCCTAATCTCTGGCCCTGGAGGAGCTGAGAACTCGGGGCCCCACTCCTCAGTTGGCCCTCAGAGAAAAGCAATCACTCCTATCTCCCTGGTCTCAAGCCTCACTCCGTGAGCACCTAGCCTATGACCGAGCATTTCTGTCTCTGGCATATGATCCTGTTTGGAGTCTCCAAACCAAGTAGATTCCTGTGGTGTGCTCTCATGCTGCTCTTACTAAGGGAGGAAGGGGAGTCTCATCGGATCTGCCACTTTTTTGATCCCTGCTCAAGAGTAGTGGCCCAGCTGTGCTGTAGATCATTGTTTATGGCAACCCTGAGCTGAGAGCCCACTCCTCATGTCCATTTTTGCAGCCAGTTTCTCCACTCTGATACTTAGGAGCTCTGCCACACTCAGGCATCCCCAGTCTTTCTGTGACCCCAAGAGTCCTATGACCACAATGTCCCTGCAAGAGTACCCCCTGGCTCAGCCACTAGAGCAATGTCCCTCTACAGAGCAGACTTCTAAAAGTTCTGATTTTGTGCTTCACTGTTCTGTCACTTGCCGGTAGCCAGCTGATGGAGGCTACTTACCCCCTGCAGTCTGTCTTCCCAAATATCACCTTGAATTCCTGTCTCTGCAAGGTCCTACCTTCCAGAAAGTGGTTGTTTTTCTGTTCTCAGAATTGCTGCTAATTCTTTTCTTCAATCTCCTGTTGAGTTTATAGATGTTCAGAAGTTTTGATAACTATCTAGCTGAATTCCTGAGACCAGACACAATTTAGGTCTCCTACTCCTCCGCTATCTTGCTTTTCATCTGATATTGTTTTTATTTTCTTTTTAAATAGCTTTATTGAGATACAATTCACATATCACACAGTTTACCCTATAACTTAAATAAGGTATCCAATTAAAAAATATATATACAATTAAACTTTATTATTATTGGTTGATGTAGTACCTTTAAGTATAACTTTATGATGAGTACAACTGTGTTGGAATGGGTGCATTGTTGTTTTAATTAAAGTTGCAAGTGTCTGTGCTTTAAAGTTGTCTAAATACAATCAGAACCCAACTCATTTAGTCAATATAGTTTGAAAAAAGACCTTCCAAAATCAAATCTATGTATACATTTGGTAGAACTTAATAGCAGACCTTCATTTTGTTTGAGTTCAAAAGACATTAAGCCTAGTCCAATTCTCATAGCTATAACAAGCTGGAGACTCACTACTTCTGTATTATTATGCCTTCATATTTATATTTTTAAAGGATTTTATTTATTTATTTGAGAAAGAGAGAGATTAAGAGAATGAGTGGGAGGAGAGGCAGAGGTAGAAGCAGACTCCCTGAAGAGGAGGGAGCCCAGTGTGGCACTTGATCTCAGGACCCTGGATCATGATATGAGCCAAAGGCAGACACTTAACTGATTGAGCCAGTCAGGCACCCACATTCATCTCTGTTTTATATACATTCGTTACAATCCATATCCCCTTCCTTCCCATTGCAAGTCTTATTTGTCATTTAATCTGTGCTCTTTGGGAAACTTCTGAGGTATCCTTTTTGTTTGCATTTATTGCTATTTGCCTAAACTTATTTCTAGTGTGTTAAATGAATTAAAGTGAATCATAGGTTCTTTTTCTTCCCTATAGCATGCTTCTACACCAAAAGAAAAAAAAAACTAGTATTACGGAGTCAGGTTATGATATCACTGCAGAATGGATTCATGATACCTCAAGTCATCCATCCTACAAACAATATATACCCTTTATATTAGTTCTCTTCTTCCACACTAATATGATAAAAGGGAATATGGTAATCTGCAATATCATGTAACAGTTTTTCATTGTCAAAACTAACAAAAATTCATTTTTAGATTTTTGTAACATGAGGAAGAATCTTTATATTTTGATTTATTAAGAAGCAGAATTTCATGAATAAATGTTTATATTGGTACTTTTAAGTGCTCTCCATTCTCTTTTTAAAATGTCTTTAGATTAAGCTAATAATTTAGTATATTAAGTGTTTTTCTTGTTGAGAATTCATAATTGATTAATGATTTCAAGAGGTCCTTAATTTAGAGAAAAATAAAGGCTGTTCTTTTCATGTAATTCCTCTGAAGACAAATTATTTTCAAAATAAAAATAATATTCCTTACTACTTCTAATGAATACACTTTTTAACAGTCCTTTGGGAAATGAAAACAGGCATTAATGTGATTTTAATCTTTGCCATTTTTTGTCAGATGTATACCTTGTTTATTACCTTAGCATATCTTAAAAAGAAATACTTTAGACTACAGCTTAAAACAACTTTGATACCTTGACAGAACTAAAAAGATTGTCAACATAGGGAAATAGAGTTTGCAGTGTCTACCAATACACTCATTAAAGAGGAACTTTCTGTTTTTCTTCCATCAAGTAGACTTATATGTAATGCCTAGAATATCAAAATATGTAAAAATGTTTGGTGCTTTAATTTTAAAGTATATGGTACCATCATTACTACTAAATTTCGAGTGCAGTATTTGATTTTAATATGCATTAACATTGTATATTAATGCTCATTTGATCACTTCTCTGTTGATTGCAAAGCACATATCACCCTATTTATATAATTAGTTGGCTTCTGACTACACTTCAAAAAGCAGTAAATATACCACCGTGACATCTTAGTGGATATTAGAAATGCGTGATGTAACCTCAATGATTCCCAGTTCTATTTGGCTGAGGGTGGGAGTGGGTATGTGTTTATGTGGGTGTTTGTAGGCACCCCATTGAGCCTAAATCAAACAAGAAAATTCTTCACATTTCATAGAAGTGAATCATCACATTTTCATATTATTAGCATATACCAAAATGTTTATTTTTCCTATTAAGAATATGTCTATGCTTCGGTTAACATTGCAAGTTGAGACTTACTCCCTTCTTGATTTTCAGTGCTACAGAAAATTTAGGAGATTGTGATCTGCTACAAAAAACTTATGCAGTTGCCTCTTAATTACCTGTGTAATAGAGTAAAGCTGCAGAGCTGAGATAATGTTTCTAAAATAGCTTTTCTATCTTTAAGTACAATTTTTTTCTAAGATTTTTATTTATTTGTTTGACAGAGAGATCACAAGTAGGCAGAGAGGCAGGCAGAGAGAGAGGGGGAAGCAGGCTCCCCGCTGAGCAGAGAGCCCAGTACGGGGCTCAATCCCAGGACCCTGAGATCATGACCTAAGCTGAAGGGAGAGACTTAATTTACTGAGACACCCAAGCGCCCCTAAGTACAATTTTTGAGAATTCTCTACACTTTCCATTTTGAAACTGTACTATGAACAGCTCACACAGATATAGACCACCATGTCCTCTTACAGATTTTTTTTCCTCCTTATTCAAACTTCATATGAAGTTTGAAGATGAAGTGGAATCATCCTCCATGAAAGAATCCTGAGAGTAAAGTTGCCTTCCAGTTTTCTAACTGATAACTTTTCTGTATTATGGGAAAATACAGTGTCAAGTTCAAGAATGTGTAACTTCATTTCTCTAAATTCATTTTAACTGTCTAATCTCCTAGACCTCTAGTTTATATAATAAGATACAACTAAATTTGTTTGTTTCCATGTTTTCTCAGTGCAGTTCTTTTTACCCACTCATTCTCTTATTTGAAACTCCCACCTAAGTTTTTTCCTGTAATTATTTAAGTCTATTTTAGTTTTTTTTTTGACTAAACGAATAGCTCATTCAGGCATTCTGGTTTGGTCATTAAAAGGAAATTTATTATTGGTAACCATTTTGGTCCTGCAGTTTGCAGTTGGTTTTCCTTTTTCTACAGATTGGGCTAAATTTAATTTTCTTCTACACCACGCGTATTTTCATACACCCGTTGCTCAAATTAGTTTCCTGATTGGAAAAGAGCCATATAGTGATATTAGTGTTGGTATATGGGGAACTCTACCAGAAGAGTGTCCAATACATCAAAATTATAAATGTGCTAACAGCGAGAGAAAAAAAGACCTGTAACTGGTATATTAAAATTTATGTTAAGCCTTTTTTCCCCCTTCCAATGAATTAAAGATTGTTATAATTTATCCCTGAGAGACAGTGTTTCGTATTGTCCATTCTTTCCAGTTATGGTTGTACCTGTTTCATCTTTTCAGAATTACTAGATCTTCAGCCTTTACCAATTACAGCCTTGGGATGTGAAGCATATGAAGCCCTGTACAACTTTAGCCACTTCAACCCTGTGCAGACACAAATATTTCATACACTGTATCACACAGACTGTAATGTCCTACTTGGAGCACCCACTGGATCAGGAAAGACTGTTGCTGCTGAATTAGCCATTTTCAGAGTCTTCAACAAGTACCCTACTTCAAAGGTCTGTTTGAAGGAATCACATGCTTGCATTAAATTAGAAAACACAGTCTGTCATCTGTAAACTAGCCCATTCTAAACACACAGTAAGACTCAATGCGTAGATTTGTCACTCTCTTAGTGCATTTTCTGGGGGAACCAGATCAGCATTAGAATAACTGGCCAGAAAATTTTTATCTTAAACTTTGGAGTCCTCTAGTTGGGTTTCTAATGTACACGTCAGTTTGCACATGTCCTTTCCTCATTGTAAGGTACCTCATTCATAGCCATATTTATAAGATAAATAATGACTTATAATCAAATCCTTTTATTATAAAAGAAATGCTAATACTTTAACAAATACAGTTTGGTTATATGTATGAAATACAGAGGCGGTTTTTATTCCACATTTCTGCAAATGGCCACATTATTGATGGAAAATAACATAAGTATTGATTTTATGCTTTCTTGAAATATGAAGTACATACTCATAGTTTAGAAGTATTATTTTTCAAGAAAGCTAATTCATACATTGTGATTGGAATTATAAGGTATTTTCCTTATCATTTATTATTTTAGAAATGTTTTAACTTCTTTTCAGTGATTTTCAATTAGTGGCTTTTCTTCCCTGCTTAACTTGAAGTTTTCCTACTTCTCAGTCTATTTTGTGGTTATCAATCCATTATAGGACATGTTAATACAGCAGTAGAGCTCATCTCTAAATATGAAATAATTTATAAGGGAAAGAATTTTTTCATAAAGCAATCTGTATGTCAGTTAGGATTATTAAAGACCAATTATTGTTATTAAAAAGGTAGAATACCTAAAATGTGTGATTGTCCTCTTCCATAAAATCTGCATTAAAATTTAAATGATATTTATCTCTCTTTAGAATTTCAAAAGTAGTTAACCTTTTTCATGGAAGAGTTAAAATTCACATGATTTTTTATCATAATACCAGGAAAAACTTTTATTTTCATCAGAATATAAAATATCTAAAGAAAATTCCTTCATTGTTTTTTTTAATATTTGAAATTTTCTATGTCTACATTTTTATGACAGTAGACATTTTTATGTCTACAGTATTATATTTCTGTCCTACTTTGGATACAGGTAGTCTGTGCAAGTAAATGAGTTTTTTCATTATTTGAAATTTTAGTCTTACAGTAACAAAAGATATATTTTTAAACCACACTGTCATGTATATGGAGTTTACCTTTATTTGAAAATGATGTCACTATTTTCATGAGGTCTTTTTACCCTCCCCTCCCTTTTCAGGCAGTATATATTGCACCCTTAAAAGCCCTGGTACGTGAAAGAATGGATGATTGGAAAGTTAGAATAGAAGAAAAACTTGGCAAAAAGTAAGTTCTTCCTTATTCAGAAGCTATGCTTTGAATAATCTAAAAGGACCAACAAATAAAAGATTTGCATAGGGGCACCTGGGTGGCTCAGTGGGTTAAGCCTCTGCTTTCAGCTCGGCTCATAATCTCAGGGTCCTGGGATCAACCTCCGCATCCGGCTCTCTGTTCTGCGGGGAGTCTGCTTGCCCCTCCCTCTCTGCCTGCCTCCCTGCCTACCTCTCTGCCTACTTGTGATCTCTCTCTGTCAAATAAATGAATAAAATCTTAAAAAAAAAAAAAAAATTTGCATAAACCTGTTGAATGCTTTTATAATGATTTTCATAGTCTTATATTTCAGGGTGTTGTCATTAGTGTTAAATGTTAGCAATATTCCCATTGTTTTAATATTGAAAAATGAAAAGTTCTTAAATTATTTAATAGGAATACCTTAATTTGGCAAGATAATTTTCTCAAAATTTTTAAATTCTAAAATAAAAGTGAACTTTATCTCTTTATTTTTCCTTTATATCATTCAGAGTAACTCCCAGGAACCATGTAGAAGGCATTTTGCATGTAAACAGTTTATAGAAAAATAGAAATCCATGTGAAGAACCTAACTTTTCAAAAAGTGTTTTAACATTGCACAAGTTTATTCATTGTGGTATTATTTTTAATAACAAGATTGCAGGTAACCCGAGTGCCTAATAGAACATGACTGAATTAATTATGGTGCATTTACACAATGCAAAATATTCTATCATCCTATAAAGCACAAAGTTTATATACTGAAAGATCTCCAGAGATGCTATAGAAAATGTTTTTAAGTACAATATTCTATCACTTATTTTTTTAATGGTAGGGAATATAAATATGTGGTTGCTTTGGAACAAGAATCAGGTAATTGGAAGATAGACATGTTACAGAGACTGCTGACCACACATTGACCCATACGAATATATTACATTTTCAAAATAATGAATATAATGTAAAAATAAAAATGAATAAAAATAAGCAGAAGCTTTGGGAACACTGTACTTGGGAAACTAATCATGCCCCTTTTGTTTTTTGAGGATTAAGACAGATGTAAAAATTATTCAGTGGTCACCTGAAATTTAGAGTTGGCCTCCAGACCCTCTTCCTCTCTGTAAAACTGGGGTCTTCTTATTTTTTTTTTTTTATCATGTTCAGCTAGCCACTGTATAATACATAATTAGTGTTTGATGTAGTGTTCAGTGATTCATTAGTTAAGTATAACAACCAGTGCTCATCGCAGCATGTGCCCCCCTCAATACCCATCACCCTGTTACCCCCCCACCCCCTGCCCTCTGAAATCTGCAGATTATTTCTCGGGGTTCATAGTCTCTCATGGTTCATCTCCCTCTTGATTTCTCCCCCTTTGGATTTCCAAAAACAAACAAACAAACAAAACTGGGGTCTTCTTAGAATGAGATAACACATATTTGCCTCAGCCTATGTTGTTTATGTCCTATTAGGGTTGAATTTGCCTGTAATATCTATAGAAAAAAGAAATGAAGCTTACACATAATTATATTCTTAATGAATGCCTCTTTTGTCTTAATAAGTTAACACTGTCCCTTATTAGAAAGGTGTTTATTCTAACATATGGAGAAAGAAGTGTGAGTTCAACTCTATAAAAACTTACAAGGCAGAGACTTTGTAAACATAATCACAACAAAGGTTGACACCTTCACATATCTGCATAAAAGTTAGATTATCAGTGATTTAAATTTGTACATTCTCTTAAAATTCTTGAGAAACATATTTTGGCCATGACTCACAGAAACTTTCAGAAATCAAAGGGAGATAAAGTGGTGTTAAGCATTACATAATTTTATTTTAAATGGTATTTTTGCCTTTCCAAGGTCATGTGTTATCTGAGAAAAGAATCATTTTTCTTCCTATCCAGAGTTATTGAACTAACTGGGGATGTGACTCCCGATATGAAATCCATTGCTAAGGCTGACCTTATCGTCACTACACCAGAGAAGTGGGATGGAGTCAGTAGGAGCTGGCAGAATAGGAACTATGTGAAGCAGGTCACTATTCTTATCATCGATGAGATCCATCTGCTTGGTGGGTACCGTGCTATCTGACACCAGTTTATACATTTTGACTCTCACATGGGCAGCAGCCAGCATCAGGACCTGTTCAATGATTAACATGTATTATTCCTATTTCCTAGGGGAGGAAAGAGGCCCTGTTCTGGAAGTCATTGTATCTCGAACAAATTTCATCTCCTCGCACACAGAAAAGCCTGTTAGAATAGTTGGACTCTCTACCGCATTAGCTAATGCTAGAGACCTTGCTGACTGGCTCAATATTCATCAGGTATGTGGAAGATTGATAAATAAGTCTTTGATACTGTGGCGTAGGTGGCTGTATTAAGGAGGCACTAAACATTATAAACTTAAATATAAAAATGGAAAATGATTTCTTTGTTGTTTTCACTGCAGATGGGCTTATTCAACTTCCGACCATCAGTACGTCCAGTTCCACTGGAAGTTCACATTCAAGGCTTCCCAGGTCAACATTACTGCCCTCGTATGGCTAGTATGAATAAGCCTACATTTCAAGGTAAGCTTCAGGCCCTTGGGATGAAATAGCAACCATTTTGTACGATAGCCTTTAAACGCGTTCCAGATAATTTGGGCTTCTTTGAACGGGTAATACTGCTCCAACTTCTCCAAATGTAGGTTATGCCTCTTCTGTTAAGGCATAAAAATGTATGTTGAATTAAATATTGAAAATTGGAGAGATTTCATATATGATACTATCTTGGAAGTAGAGAAAAAAATGTATGTATTTTTTAAAAGTAATTAAATAATTCTTTATTAAGTTATTTTCTTATAGTAGTAGCTTGAACAAATGATAAATAGGAGCTATAAGTATAAAAAATACCACATAATCTTTACCAGAAAGCATAAAACTTATAAACTTTAGTACTTTTTTTAAACAATGCTTCTGTTTTTGTGGTTTTTTGTTTTTTTTTTTTTGGTTTTCCTTTTCTAACAATTTAGACAAGCAAGAAAGATTTAAGAATAACACTCCTATTGAAACATGTTTTGTTTAGGCTGCATAAGGGATATTTATTATATCAATTAAAAATAACCTCCAAAATAAATTCTCTAATGTGAACTGCTGTTGATTGTGAGGTGACAGTTGTGAGGTGACTTTTTAGCTGCTGTAATTAGCCTTATGACAGAAGCAAAGTATTGATTGTGAACTGGAGACCAATCTTGGCAGTTCGGATTATTTACACCTCCACAGAAGCATTGTATAAAATCACTAAT